>NC_089979.1:145790429-146415429 GCF_036417845.1 Apteryx mantelli | reverse complement strand
ACTGGACTATCATTAACTTAGTCTCTAATTGAGATTTTGGGTTTGCTTTGTGTTTCTGATTTTACTGAATCTTTTTTAGGTTGGCTCCTACTTGAAATCTCCAAAATTCCCTATTTGGATACTTGGCAGTGAAACGCACCTCACGGTCTTTTTTGCCAAGGTATGTGAGATGTAACTTTTGTTGTGTGACCTCAGGCAGATAAACACCACATAAATCCAAAGTTCTGTATTGCAAGTTTCACATGGCTTTAATATAAAAAAAAAAAAAAAAAAAAAAAAAAAAAAAGTTGCCAAACCTTTTAAATAAGCTTTCCCTGAAGGCAGATCTGTTCAAATGGTTTAGTGATATCTCTTAAATTTTAATGGAATCTTTTGATTCTAGCTTAATTTATTGGGGTAGAGGGAACAGTATGCTTTAGAACACCATAATTGTCATGTGTTCTGTCTCAAATATCTATAGTACAAGAGATACTTAAAAAGAAAATAGTTATGTATAGGAGACTGTAGCTTAATCTCTCTGACAGTACAGTCAATCTTTAATATGTAACTATAGATTTGTGTCCTAGTTTAAAAATAGCTATCAGTACCATTATAGTAATTTTTAATATTTATTCTAACACATATTCACTGTAATCTGTGGAGCATATAAAAGGTCTTTGCGTTAAATTCTCAGTTTATAATCCTAGACCAAATTTTCTCAAGAAACAATTTGTATTTCTCTAGTAGCAGATAGTAAATTATTTTCCTTACATTTTTAACTTTTCCTTCTGCAAGCTTTTTTCTGCATAGAAAGTATTTACTGAGGTTAAAAAATGGTACTTACTAGCACATTTATTAGTACTTATTAGAAGTAGATTTTTCTCTAGTCATTATCTTACAAATTAATAACTATTCTTAGATATCAATCCTGAAAATAAATACTAAAACCTGTGACAAATTTAAAGCCATCATTTCCTCAGCTGTTGAAGTTCCTAAAAACTTTGGCCTATCTAATCTTTAAAAATGGGAAACAAAAGTAACAGATTTTCTAAAAAGTACATATTAGCAGTGTGTTATTTCCTGCAGCAGTATCTCTGTAACTTCAAATAAAAATTAAGATTCTTTTCACTGAATTAGTCCATGTTTTGTCTTGCATATTCCTGTGCAAAAGACATACTAGAATTTACACAAATTTCTTGTCTGATAAGTGTTCTTTCCCCACTATTCTATACTAACAGAAAAATTTATACCCTCCCTTGAATATTTGTTTTCTGCTTTACTATCTTACCAGAAACAGTCTTTTCTAGTGAAGTGTTTGGATTTTGAATCTTGAGGTTTTATTGATAATTTTTTCAAAGGGAATTATACCATCTAAGCTGGTATCTCATTGTATAGATACCAGTCTGATGCAAATAGGCCTAATCACTCTGTTCTACAATTCAGTTGTACATGTCCAGAATGTTATTACTTGTTCTGATGTTCTGCATCTAGAATGCCTGTTTCCGGGCAGAAATCCATTTATAGTGCTCCTTCTTTTAGGATTTTGAGGGCTGTTAGCTGGGTGTGAAGTAACTGAACATCAGTGTCTGTTGTCTCCAGTACAGCTTGGTTCCTCTTTCTTCACCAAACTCCATTTATGCTGTGGACAATTTCGCCTTGTGATTAATATCTTAGGAATTACAAAGCAGGAAAAAGGAGCAACATGGGCTTGGCAAAGAGTCCCCCAGATAGTCTTTTGTTAAAGATGAATGAGTTGAATGTGTGTGAAAGTTCCAAAAGTCCTTGAACACATGCTTTGCATGTCTAATTTTGCCCTCTCTAAAGTCAAGTTTGGTGGACATTTCAGATGGAGCAGAGAAGTCACAGTGGAAATAGTGAACTATGTTGGTGATGCGTTATTTTATAAGTTGAAGCTGCATGTCAAAACCTACAGGACAGAATTTGAATTTGTTGCCGAAGGGTTAGTGGGCAAGCTGTTGAGTGTGTGCAGTTTTCTAGATGGTGCTTGATACTTCCATCTTGATGGTGAATTTGATTACATGAGACAGAGACTTTCAGAATGGAAAGAGAAAAATGGAGAGAGGAGCCAAAAGCAGTGCAGGTTAATTTTAGACAAAAAAAAATAGAGCTTTAATTCTCTCAAGCTGCATGTGATTTACAGGAGCCTAATACTTATGTTCATAAGTGCAAGAACATTAGGCTGCAGTGAACAGAGTGGCAGTCACTTTTGTAGCTAGCTGAATAGTTGGCCTAAGAAGTCTAGAAAAAAGATTATCTTAGAATGCTGTCACTATAGACTGACAGTGTGGAAACGGGAACAGGACAAAATCTTCATTACTATCTTGGGGACCTTTCTTGAGCAATGGAAGTTGAACAAGCAAAATATTTTAGTCCAGTTCTGCATATCACCCTACTCAAGGAAGATTGGCTTCTGTCCTTCAGTATGCAGGTGCTTCATTCAGATTTTAAATTTCACTTGAAGTACAGCAGTAAACTGTTCTCTCAACTATGGGATGAAAGACCAGCCACCTTGCTTTTTTTTACCTCAGAATATTTTTAATTAAATACTAAAAATGTTAGAGAGTTGTCTGCCAGAAAATATTTGTATTACCCTAAATCTGAACCATTCTCCTGTAGCTGTGACTTTCAGAGAAATGTTTTTCATTTATCCTTTCTAGAGTAAATAAATGTCTTCCAAAGCTGCCACTCTAAAACTTTTTGTACATTCTCAGTGGATTTTATTGAATGAGCAAAATGCGACACAGCATCTTTGTGCTGAAGATCCACTTAGTGTCTTAAAGTGAAAAGAAAAACTTTACATAGTTGGGCTTAAGCTGTCTAACTGCTGCTGCCTGAAATAGCCTTCAACAGTGAGAACTGAGTTAATTCCTAGTTTTAAAACAAGTCTACCAATGGGTCATCAGTCTTCTCCATTATTTTAGGTACTTAAAAGAATAAAGATTTTATTTCTTTATATGTGTACATTGTCTTTACCACATCATTATGTTTAGTTTAGCATCAAAACTCATTTGGGATGTACAGAAGTATTATTATCCCCATTTTACTACTAGTAAATGGAGGTACAAAGAAATGACTTAAGAAATATTTTCTTTCTTAATAGTAATTTTGGTCCAAGCACATTTTATCAAAGAGTTTTCTTCCTGGGGCTTGGCTGAAAAGTTGGGAACTTAAGCAGCCTTAGCTGTTTTCCAAGACTATTCTGATCTGACATGAGTGAATGCGGTCCCTCCAGTCTTACCTCCCTCCTTTTGGATATAAAAAACCTTACTCTTAGAGTAAAGATGATATGTAGCTTTTACAGATTGATGTGTCTTTTACAGATTATTTTTGAGCATGCTAATCTGTGTGGTTACAGCTCTGGAAAACCTGTCTTTGGGCAGTTATTTACCTTTAGATATTTTGGAGGCCACCTCACAGATGCAATGAGTTGAAATGCAGTGGATAGTCTCTTCTCCAAAACACGGAAACATGAGAATACCCATCATAGTGTTTTGGTCTACTGGCAGCCACTTCAATGGAGGAGTTCTTTCTAGATCAATGAAAATAGAATTCTCTGGAAACACCTGATATGAAATTTTTACCCCACATCTGCCACATTTTAATTTCTAAGATAGGCTGTCTTGACCAAAAATACTAGATTGTTCTACAGATGAGTATGTAATGAAGTTGGAAGGTCATATAAAGGTTTATATTACTGAAGTAGTTCTTTGGAACTCTGATACTTAGATGTGTATCATAATAGAGCTGAAAAAATTTGTGTGAATACTTTCTTGTGGGGAGGGGTGAGTGCTCGTGGGGAACCATAATTAGTACTGGCATATTTTCTTTTTTCAATTAGGACTGATTGTTTATAAGGCCGGAAAGTTGCTTGATGCTTAGCAATCCAAACTTAATTTGTTGTCTGAAAAAAGATAAGGGTGACTATTCCTCCTAGTGGTCATGGGCTCTGCATTTGCAACAGGATAAATTTTTCCCTAAAAAAAAGTGAATATGCAGGTTCTTCACAGACAGCTAAATCCAAACAGACATCATTTCTGCCCCTCTGTGCCCTCCCTTCCTTTCACTGAGTAAGAAAGCTCAAGTCGCCTCAGGCCAACAAAAATAAACAAGGAAGCTTTCATTTAACACACTAAGTATCCTGTATGCTCTGTCAGATAGTGCTAACGCAAAGGGACAGTACTGTAAGTGTCCTCTAAAAAATCTACTTTAAAACTACACAGTCTAATATTTTTTTTATGGAAGGGAAAAGAGAAGGAGAGAATTGGGCAGCTCTAATTTATTTAATATAGAAAAAAGGCTGTGATGTTTAAGATCAAACACTACAGTCAGTTCTTGGTTATTTAAATGATATTCTAGGAAGTTATGACAAGCTGAGGCTATTCAGTCACTGTAAAAAAGAATAC
This sequence comes from Apteryx mantelli, assembly GCF_036417845.1. Lineage (NCBI taxonomy): Eukaryota > Metazoa > Chordata > Aves > Apterygiformes > Apterygidae > Apteryx > Apteryx mantelli. Next base: position 146,411,026 of record NC_089979.1, on the reverse strand, counting down.
AAGCAGGTTGAAATGTTATGTGAAATAAAATGAGAAAGTGTTTCAGTGCAGACAACAGAAAGAACAAAAAAACATGTTAATAGAAAGAACTGCTTTCTAAGTGCTACCTGCCAAAATGCTAACCTACATGTTCTGGAAGTTTGAATCCAGGTTCTTTGAAAGTGAAAAGACAACATGGAATGTGTCTCCAGTGGCTTCAGGTGATCCAAATATGGGGACAGTTTTCGGTTGTGTAAGATTTTTTCAGAAACTTCCCTATTTCATTCCCATTTCAGGGAGCACAAAGGCCATGACAGAATCAGCTATCCACTTTCAGTTACAGCATTGTAGCGTTTCTAGGCTTGAAGAATCAGATGAGCAGAGGAAACTCCTGACTGAGACATCTAAGTTGCAAATTAATGCTTTACAAGGAAAGTGTTCCTGTTTTGCTGTGTTCAGACTGTTCTTATGTTTTTCTGATGATTTGTTTTGTTTTGTTTTTAACTTCAGTTGCTGTTATCTATTCCACCATATTCTCAGGGTCTTTCTTCAGCATCCTTCTTAATATTGTCCCTCGGAAGAAAGGACATTCACTTCTCTTCCTAAACAATTTTTTTAATCAAGTTTCAGTAGAGGGAAATCTGAGCAAACACTGATATTGTTATAGGAGATCCTGAATTTGGGGCAATGGTGTCTACCAAAACTGGGCTAAGGAGGAATATTATTGGCTACAATATTTCATCTCTGAACATCAACAGAATGTTGATGGCCATGAAGGAACATAAGGCAGAGGTGTAAAAAATTCGACCATTAATGGTGTGCGTTAACAATTCTGATCTTTCATAAAAGTAGCCTCATATATATGCAAATGAATTATCCATTAACTTAGGAACTCTTCTACCTTGGGGAGGTACTGAAAAATATCTACACCCTTCCTTTTGTTTTGTGCTCCCATGACAGGTGAATGCAGATAATCAGATTTTGAAGATGTCTTTGCAGTTCACTTCAGGAAATCTTTACAGAACTTGTGGTTTTGCAGCCTTTCATTAAATAAGTAGTGGAATTGATTCTGCTTGGAACAGTCCAGATATTTGGTAGAGAAAAGACAAATGGGTAAGGCATTTGCAGAGATAAATTCTGGGCTAGAGCAGGGTTTTAATTTTCTGTGTGCTGATTATCAGCAGAGACACAAATGCCATTCTGTTTTCGACAATAGCTCTCACTTGATTAAATCAGTAGTGGATCTTTAGATATCTCTATCAGCTGCTAGTGTAAGACTTATTATCTGCAGAAAACCCTTAAAGTGAATGTTAGAGCACAGTGTTCCCTGTGGGACCTGTGGGCCCCCAAAGAGAGGGTAATTCTGCTGGTTGGTTTAAAGTTCATAGTATGAATGCTGTTGTTAAACAAATGGATTTAAATTCTTCTGAATAACACAGTAGTTCACAAGGATTGCTTTGTGTAAATAGTTTCCTAGCAGAAAGGCCAAGTCTTTTTAGAATAATGGTCTCATAGTTGGTAGGGAGACCTCAAAATATTTTTGTAAGGTATCTACCTTATTCTAACTTCGCAAGATCTTAGAGCATGATTGTGACACCTTATTCTGCTTTTTGTGGGTCTACTCCAATTTTACTTTTGGATAAGTTTGTTCCTACTACAGCTGCATATTTCTCTCTGAGAATAGGCCTTCTGGTGAGTTTCTTAGTTTTGTGTGTTTGGGAGGCTTTCTTGGGGGAAACCTGTTGTGCTTTTTTCATTCAGGTAAGTAATTCTCACAACAGTATTTACCTAGGTAAAGTCTAGATTTTAATTTCTTTGAAGCTGGTGGAAGAACATCTTGAGATAAGGCCTTCCTTCCTGCCAAAGACTAGTATATTTGATTCTGCCCCCACGCTGTATATAACTGGCTGTAGTGCTCACTGAACAGATTTAAACACCTTACCAATCAAATAATTTTTATGGTAAGAATTGGCACACTTGTTAAATGCTGGTGAATTAAAAAAACTGTTGTTAACTGAGTAATTTAGGTTTTGCCTTCTTTGCAGAATGTTTTCACTTCTAGATCTTTAGAAAAGTACTTGAGCAAACTTAATTTTAGTAAAGACAACGTTAGCATGCTAGTAAATTTTCTTTTATTCATAGACAGGCTTTTAAAATGGCGCCATCACAGGGTTGTGGGGTTTTGTTTTTTGCTTTTTGAGTTTTTTTTTCCTTTTCCAGCTAGCTTTGCTTAAAGGAGTGTTTCCATTGAAAATAACAATTTACTGCCTCAGTTGGTACTGGTCTTACTTTTGTACAGGTCCATTGCTTCTAGGGATATATCCAGGGTTGTAAACCAACTGAGCTGGTTTAAAATATTAATAAATAGTGGGGAAAATTACAGAGGAACTGTGGAAAGTATTGAAGACGCTGCTCAATAACCTCTATCCATGCTATGTAGAACCATGTTGTCAGTTACAGCTGTGGTCCTGGCTGCGGTAAAAGCATGCCTGTATTTGAATGTAACCGTTTTAAGGAGCTGTGCCTTGGGACAGCATTGACTCAATCTAGTTCAGCTTTGCAATAAATTATGCCCTAGCTTTATAAATGAGAATGTAACAACCTGACTTGAAGCACATAATCTTGTGAGGGAAAAAATTATTTAAATTTTTCATTGTAGTAAAAGACATCTTACACGTGATGCAGTAGTGTATGGTTTGTTTTTAATGAAACAAGCTGATGATGTCCTTGTACCAAACATGATGGTAGCTTTATTTTCTCTAAAGATAACAAGTCTGGAGCAATGTCATTTGTGATATTTCTACTTTCTCAATTTTTTTCATTGGTAACCTAGTTCTGGCTTTAACTGGAATTGGCTTTCATGAGAAGCTTTAGCCATCACGTGATCTTTGGCATTACTCAGGAGAAACACTTCTGCCTCCTTTCATTTTTACCTTTTCCCAGATTGTTGGAATGAGCAGCCAGCTGTGATTGCTGCAAGGAAAAAGCAGGTCTCTCTGCCTCCTCTTAGTTTTTGGTGGTCTGTACTTTAACTGTACCAAGAGAATTTTTAAATAGTGGAGAAACCAAAGAGAGCTTCGTTCCTTTGAATGGTTCTGCCAACTTTCTACAGGAATATTCTTTTCACCTTTGTTGCACATGCATGGGGAAAGAAGAAAAAGGCCTGAAGAGGCTGGCCATGCCCTCTCCAATCCTAGAAAAGAGAGGAATGACTAATTCCCTCCTTTCCACTTCCCCAAAATCCCTGTGGGCCTACAAAGACTCTTGGAGAACTCTGGACTTCCAAGAGGGACAGAGATGTGTAGAGGACAACAGAGAGGTTGGGTGGGAAGATTGAGGTGTACACGTCTGTGGTAGACAGGTGGGGCTGGACAGCAGAGCTGGAAGGTAAGGGCTCAGATCATTGCACCATAAAAAAAAAAAAAATCTAGTAAAAGATGTTACAGAGGCGAGATCATATTCTAATGCAGTGGACTGAAAATTTAATTAGCACAACAGTAATTACATTGGTAATAGTGTAATTACCACATACATTGTTATGTGATACATAAAGAGTCAAGAGATTCTACTAAAATTTTCATGATTATAGAGGGCCTGTCTTGAATTTTCCACTTTTAGGGTTGGTGATATGGGATCTTCGGTTGTTCCTGCAGTGCCAAGTAGAACTCAGGATAACTGAGGGATACTCAAGATTTTTGACTCTTTTAGGTTATTTTTAGAAGGGTGGAGTATCATGTCAGTCCCTCTGACACAGTTAGAAAGATGCCTTGAAGCAGCTATAGAGATAGATTTGTAACATTAGTACAGCTTCCAAAAAACAACTAAAAAAAAAAACAACTAGAAAGAGCAAATCATAACTGTGGACTCCAAGGTCACATGAATGAATTTTGTATAGACTGACATATAGTAATATACCCATATATGTTGAGGAGATTGCATGTGAAAAGTAAATTAAAGAGCAGTCTGGTGGTCCTCCACTTCTTCAGTGGTGGTAAGTTCTGGTAAGGAAGCTGATGTCTTTAAACACTAGCAAATTAATTTGGGGGCAATGGTAGACATTTTGGGCATTAATAGCAAACCCTCTGAAATGAGATCTTACAGGAATTAGGTCAGGTTGCTGTAAAGTTTAATTGCTCTTGTCAAAAGTGCTGTGCATCCCATGATAATAAGTAGTAATCATGAGGAACCACTACTTAAATCATAAAGACGTAACTTGGTTATTAGGTTTTTGTATCATTTATTCTTAAATATCAGATTTAGAAATTGTAATTTAAAGATCATTAAGCTGAGGACATAAGGCTCTGAATGTTAAGCTAACCCTTTATTTGGGATTTACTCTCACGGAAGAATGTATTCACTGTGTTTATCATGATTCTCTGACTAGTTCCAGCCATTTAAAAGTTGTTCTTAATGTTTATCAATTTTCTGAAGTTTTAGAAATTTTTAACATGCATCACATACAGCTTTCATTATGGTCATTTAACAACAGTGCTTGTGCTTGGATGTTATAGATGATGAAATGTGATTGTATATGTCTCTAAGCAAATAAATTATTTTCTTTTTGGGAAAAGACTTCTTGTCCATCTGTTTTCATTCAGAAGTGGAGTTTTAGTTTTTATGTGTAAAGTGGTTAACTCCAAGTGGAAAGAGTTGAAAGTAGAGCTGCTTAGATGATACCACTTTTCATGTGTATGTATTTGAGCTGTTCAGACTTCTGTGTTGTTGAATTCTTTCTCCCTAAACGTTATGCATTTTTGGTACAGTTTCCTGCTAAGGCAGATGAGAGAATGACTTTTTTTTTTTTTTTTTAACTGTCTGCTCACACTCTGCTTCCAAGCCTAGATGAAAACTTGTAAAAATGGTGGGGGAGAAGGGGACGGATAGTTCTAGCAATTCCAATAGAAACTTTTGATCTAGTGAAATTTAATCTTAAAAAAACAAAACACCTTTAACACTTGTTGCATGAGAGGCCTTTTCTCTTTTAAAAAATAAAAATAAAAACAACAGCAACAAACAACTTTTTGTAGACCCACAAATGAAAAATGAAGAAACTCCCCATGAACTGTTAAATGATCAATTTCATATATTTTAGGAGCACTTCAGAACTGGAAGCTTATGAAGAAAATGTTCTTAACTAATTGCCATGAATATTACACTAACAATTTTTAGAAAAATTGTATTCCTTAATCATTTCAAGTCTATTTTAAATACAGTTAGGAAGAAAAATTATTATAGTCATCTATTGATGCAGTTTTACAACCTTCTGGTTTTCTTCAAGCATGTAGTCAGTATACTTTCAGTTTACAGTTGATATTGTCTCAGTTTGCAGTTCAGATGGTTAAGAAATAAACTTGTCTGAGCTTTAAAAATTGGCAATAGCCTATGGGAATGTATTTAAGACTGATGTGGAATCATCTCCATGAAGTAATTATTTTTACTCTAACATAAATAATATGTGGTTTCCAAAAGTTATTTTGCTCTATTAATGCAATAGATTGTAGTGGTGAATGTATAAAGCTACTGTTGTGAAAAACGTACAAAGCAATACAGAAATCATGGATCAATTATTACCCATTTATAGGCAAAGCAGTCCTGAGGTTGTATTGTCCTTTTATTCATATTAGAATGAATACTACTTTCATATGTAAAATGAAATTGGGGAGTGGAAGGTAAGGGATTGGTTCCTACCATAAGAATACTCATTAGCATCTAGAGAATTTATAGCCTCCCATTTTGGCAGAGTATGAGCAACATACAGGTTGTATGTTAGCCTTTCATTAGAAAAGCTGAATTTTGAAAGAAATGCATTTCAGGTGGGTGGGCTTTTTTTTTTGTAGTATATGCAGAATGGTTTGCAAATGGTAAACACAAAGTCCATTGCTAAATGTAATTTTATAACTTGCAAGTCATTATATCAAGTAAATTCTGAAAGTCAACATACATCCTAGAAAGGAAGGCTGAGAACATCATTGTATCATTCTGTATCCCTTTTAGGTGTGAAACCAATGTTGGTTCCAGCTATATTTGATACAATAGAGAAGACATTGGGCCTGAGCCATCACGTGACGGGTAGATATTCTGTTTTTCAAATTTGGAGGAGTAGGAATCCCAGCTCTTAATTAAAATATGATGAATAAACTGATACCGTTTTTATAGTATTGTAGTTTTAAAATATCAATCAAATTGATATTTACTGGAACTTGGTATATAAAAATGAAGCTATTCCTGATTCCAACTCAAGCGAAAAAAGAAATATTGATGGCTTTTTCTCCATTTGCTTCTTCCACTAGCCAGGTGCCCGACCTTTCCAGATACAAATTCTACTCAAATCTGCCATAATTACCACTTTAGTTCTGTTTTCAGCTAATAAACAGCAAAGCACTATTTATGCTATTGCCTGGATAGCAATGCAATAGGATACAGCCACCAGTAAGTAGAAACTTGGTTTTCTAACAATGCCTTTTCTAATATACAAATGCCTTCTGATCCGTTGCATTACAAGTTTACTTGTTGGTTGCAAGGCACGTTCACCTCATTCGGTGCATTAACATTTATCGGTATCTTGATTCTGCATTTGGCACTTGCTATGTTTGCAGCTGTTCTGGTTTGCAGGTGACATTTTCAAGCTAGGTTTTGTTTATGTCTTCGTGTAATTGTTTTACAGAGCCCTTCTTCCTGTTGGCTAGTTGTTACCAAGTATTATGCAGCACAACTTAGAAGCTGTCAGACACTGAAAGGATTCTAAGTTGTTGCATATGTTTCTATGAATAGCTTACAGCAGATCTTGGCCTGAAAATCAACTCTGCTTTAAAAGTCTTTTTTCTCATTTGTGTGTTTAAGCTTTGGCTTTTTAGTGTTCAAAATTATTTTACACCATCTTTCTGAGTGTATCTGGATATTTTTCAAATTTATCCACGATAATTATATTACCATTTTTTCTTACTTGCGCACTGTTGATAACAGAGCGAGTATTATTAAACTCTAATGAATTTGTAGTTCATTCAGTATTTGGGAGTAGATGGAGAAGAGAGGCATAAAAATTCTCTTTTGTTCCTTTAAAGACTTTCTAAAATCTTAGCCCAAAAGCTATGGCTTTCATAAATTTACTACACTTTCTTTTCCTGCTTCTTTACAAATTATTGACTAGTACACAAAGAATTATGAAGAAAATACTGGTTTTCTTAGTGGATAGTTGGCATCAAGTGAGAAGAATAGAAAGAAGTGTTCTTTTAACGCAGTAGAATACTCCTTTTCAAAAAGTATATGAATGCCATAGTATGTTCCAGTGTTCACATCATTTTTTGGCTTGACTGTGTATTTATGAAAGAGATAAGACAGAGGTGAAAGATACTGTTTCAGTCTTAAGATGCTGTCTCAACACATGGAGAGGAAAAAGCTGGATTTAGTCTGCATGCTTTTTCAACAAGTATATATACATGATTATCAAAGTTGCTAAACTAACACAAGTCAACAAATAAACTGATTTAGAACAGCTGATAATACATTCAGAGTCAGTGGCTGTCTTCATGGAGTCATTCCAGACAATGGAATTTAAAAGAGAAAGTATATTAAGATATTTCCACATGTAATGTACTTTTTTTAAAGAGGAGGTCCCGAAATCTAACTCGCTGTTTTCCAAAATATGTAATTTAATGTTTGTAGTATCACAACGAAGAGAGATGATAGGTGAGTGTAATGCATAACTTTTCCCCATTTTCCATGTATCCTTATGCAAGGTCATATGTAGAAATCACAAGGTGCAGTAGTGCCAGGCACACACCATCCATTCCTTGTTCCACAGGCAACCTTCCTTGTTATTTTCTTGTCTAATTACCGCCCACAAGCTGCAGGAATTGTTTACAGGCTAATGATATTGAGAATATTATTTTACCCATTTTTTAACAAGACTTAGAAATGGAAATCCAGTATGCACCACATGACCAAATAGCAGTTCCAGAATTAGTGTGAGAACTGATGATATAAACCAGGTCTTTTGATTTAGAAAATGAGTCAGCATGAATGGCTGTTAATCTGTGCTTGCCTGTTATAATAGGTGTTCTAGATTATTTCCTCAGATTCTCTTCCTCTCCCATAGAACTTTTCTTTATCTTGAAGTCATAAATGTATTATAGAGCTTATGAAATAGAGAGCTTTAAGTATAGTTATTGAATCCTCATTCGAGATATTTTAAAGTAAATCGTGCTTACGGTAAACAACAAGGAAATAATTTTGTGACTATTTTCTGTCTCTGATTTTCCCACACACACACATTCCTTACTCTTGTCTCTGTTCAGCCTGCTATATTCCTGTGCTCCCAATCCTACTGGTCTAGGTGCAGGGAACTAGAAACACTAAATGAGACTGCCAGCATGACAACATATGCTTCAGTAATAAAAACGTTCTTTAAAATAGTAACAGTTGTAGTCTTGTTCTGAATCTTTATGCCAAACTCTGCTCAAAACTCTCCCACTAGGTAATCATTTGACATGATAGACTGAATTTGTGTGCAGGGTCTCTATGTTTCCAGGAAACTTTAGATAATTTTACACATGGTAAGAACCTGATTGAAATCAATTTAATTTTTAGCTGTTGTTTGATTCACAGAACCTTAATGATTGTGACAGCTGTTGAATCCCTGGGAACAGTAGAAAGAACCTGTATACAGCATCTGATTTCATTCTTTACAAGTATGATCACTAATACCCTTAAATCCATTTCTAACCCCTTTTTGAAGTGGTGGGAAATGTTTTTTACATCCCTTTGTTTGTCTCCTTTTATGCTGATAGCAATTTTGTTGTGTACAGAATAACACCTTTGACCTTCTCTGATAAGACAGCTCTATTTTCAGGTTAGGGTATGTGGATGAATAAATCAAAAGTCTAAATGTGGACAGAGGAGGGGAAAAGAACTCAGGAAAAAAAGAAAAGAGAAACTGTCTATGGTGGAGGAAGCTTTTAACTCTTCTTAGCTGAGCTGCAGTACATTTAGTGATATTTGTTATTTCTTTCTTCCCTTATGTAACATCAGAAGTCACATTTGAATAAATTTTTGGATAACATGTTTATTTGTATTTCTAAAATTGAAGTAACCTCATTTCACTTTTTAAATGATATTTTTTTCCCAGTGTTGATTTCTTTTGTTTTACATGAGAAGGCTATAAAATTTATTTATGCTTTCTTATTTGAGTTTGTATTATAAGAAATCCAATGCCATTTTGGTCTACTAACTGATGGTTTCAGGAATCTTTATATGCATATATATTTGTATATGTACTTTAAAAATAACTGTTGTGTTACAAAGAACTGCCAAGGTTGCCAATAGAAGACATGAGTAAGTTAAAGGTACTTTGATGGGGTGATATAGAAACAGTAGTGATGTATTTAGAAAATAAGTTCAGTAATGCCTACCTATAGCTAAGAAAGCTACTGGTAATTGGTGTGATGTGAGATGGGCCTTAATGTGTAATACAACTTTAAGGAGGAAAATGACTCCAGTTTTGTATTAATTAAAAGATTGAATGTTGCTCAGTAGCTAATCGTTCAATTACACTACTACAGAATTAGCAACCTGGAATGCCATATTCAAATATGAACATAAATGCCAATACTTTTTTCTGTAATATGTGAAAATGAATTTGTAATGATGTTTGTGGTATTTAGTATTTTCTTCATACTGTACATATAGCAATACTTGTGCATATAAAGATTCCCTAAAATACCACTCAGCAGTGCAAAATAGCAGTGGACTACGTGACTTTACTAATCTAGTGTTTTCTTAATTACTTTGTAAAGCTCACTCATACATTTCACATGTAAAACCATAAGATATTACGGTTAGCAGAATAATTAGCCAGGTTAAGATTTGTCCTTTAGAAATAATTTTGTCATACTTGAGTTATAAAATAATTAACCTTGTCCATTTCCAAAAACATTTCATCATTCCGGATTGAAGCAAACCAGAGGGTTTTCATCATCCCAAGGGAGAATTTCATGGTTTGAAAAAGTAAGTAGGAAAATGAACTACACTTGAAGCTGAGTTCCAGTGTGAAGTGTAGCTTTCATTACTGTGAGAAGTGTAATGTAACAAGCTGAACTGTATTTAGAAGGATTTGAATTTCTGCAGCATAATTTCACTGGCTTTGAACTCTGCTATCAAATGTTCCTGTCACACTTATTCGCCTCCCACGTACTTATCGTAGTTGCCAAATAGAGTTAGTTATGCCTAACAAGGGTTGTGTAGCAAATGCTTGATGTCTATAGGCTGAAATAGTATTGAAGAGTTTTCTAAAGTAGAAAAGTAGCATGATAATAAAAGTTACCATTTTATTTTGAAGTATATTGTGAAGTATCTGCATATTACAAATCACAGAATTTGTTCCCGTTCAGTTTGGATTCTCTTGGGAACAAAGCTGGCTGTTTGTGTGGTATGGTAGTCCATCCTCAAATAAAAGAAAGATTTCTAAATATGGCAGGCAACAAGTAATTGCAAAAGCTGTCCTTTCAGATTAAAATCCTGACTGAAGGGTGATACTTAATTTAGTATTTAGATAAGAACTCCAGCAAGCTAAGTTTGCTGACGTCTGGGCTGTAATTCTAGTAGTATATTTTTGCTTTCAAAACAAAGACTTTGTTCTGTGTTGATTAGAAAAATAATTTAGTAACTAGCAAGAGGGGGGAAAAAAAAAAGATATCTTCAGTCTTTACTGTTTTACAATAATCTCTCGTAATCTGTCCTCCAAAGCAGGAAACATGGTGAGGAAGCTCTTTTCTTTTTTTTCTTTTTTTTTCTTTTTTTAAACGTATAATGTTTTGTAATGTTCTTCTGTAATGTTTTGAAACAGAACACTAAAATCTGTGGCAATGTAACTGTTAAACATATACTCAGTATAGTTTGAAAATTTGTGCAGTGCTGTGACTTTTTTGTTGGCTGTCTCATTAAACCATCCTCTCCCACAGGAATGGAGGGTATAGTGTGGTTTCCATAATTTAGCTGGTAAGTGCATGGTAAGAGCGTTGCTTTCCAGAGGGATAGTCTGGCAGTGTGCTCACTGTAGATTTCTGTTACAAAGTCTTGCTCTTTGTTTTCTGTTTGCTTTCTCCCCCCAGCTTCCTCCCACCCCTGGATCAAGCAGGCTCCCTTTTCTGTCTGGGTGGTTTGGGTGGAGGTGAAAAGAGATTTGAATAAGTAGTCCATACCTTTTCATTCTGCCCTATTGGGACCTCTTTTCCATTTGCAGTACCAGCAAGGTCCCTCAGGTTCAGTGAGAGAAATGCAGTCCTTGCAATTCACTGTTATTCACAAGTGAGGCAGAGTGCAAGTAGTGCCATTGCTTCCTTGCAACCACCTTGTTGAAACAAATTGTTCACTGTGAATATTTCACCACCACCAGTTCTACCCTTTGATAATTTTCAGAGAAACTGTGTCATCTTTTGTTCATGTCTGAATTATAAAACCATTCAGGTCTGAATTACAAAGCCTGTATTCTGTTTTCTGACCCATGATAAGAAGTCTTTGCTGCCTTGGGAGGGATGTACTTCCTTTTGTCTCTTCCTCAGTCCAGGAAAGGATTTCATTTTGACTTTTTCTGAATCCCAGATAGACCCCAGCCCTATTCTGGGCTGAGGAGGAAGCAGTACATGATCTTTGACACCTGCCATTCTGAAGTGGAAACAGTCATAGCTGTAGTCTATTGTCAGATCAGTTAAGGACTTTTTCCTTTGGTTCCTCCCTGTTCAGCTCTCAATCCAGGAAAATCTTGTGCCCCTTTAAGTATTCTGTGGGCCTTTTCCAGTTGCTTGGCATCTTTTAATACCTTCTTTCATGGAAGATAATATGGCACAGAGCAACCTCGTATTCCATCAATGAGAACAAGAGAAGCATTGTAAGCAGTCTGTACAGGATACTTAAATGGCTGTGACAAACATGGGCAGTGGCCCTTCCAACCAGTTGGTTACATGGGTGATATCTTTGAGTATGTATGGGGGTTGTGAACTATTTTTCATTGGCCAACTCTTTGTTCAGAGCCAGACTGGTATTCTTTTAAACTACCTTGTGTCAAATGACATCAAATGCTTTGGTATGGACATAATAGACAAGGGCTCTAGGATTTAATTTCCTTTGCCTCATCGTAGTCCTCCAACTGTCTCCCGTTTCATGGACGCTTCTCACAAAAGTCTGCTTAAATTGGCAGTAGATGCTTTGTTGATGAGTGTTTTGGAACCAGTTTCTCTATATCTTGACAGGTTCAATAACATCTATTTAGTGGTGCCAGAGAGGAAGCAAGATCAAAGACTCATTCTGAACTTAAGCAGATTGAATTTCTATAATCACGCATTCAAATTCAGAATATTGGCACTAACCAGTATTATTCTGGCTATTTAAGAGGGGATGGTTTATTATTTTCAGATATTTATTATCGAGCTTGCATATTTTGGAAACACAAGTTTGACCTACCACATTTGTCTCCATTTTTGTTCTTGCAGGGGTCACTGCTCCGTTCAGGAGCCATTCCTGTGGTCTTTCTGTACCAATTCAGTTCTTCCTATTTTGGTAATAATTGCCTCTGATTTGAGCTCTGAAGGACTGTCCCTCTTTCCTTGATTTGATAATCAGCTCCTAGGAAAACCTGCATAAAAGCTGATATTTAATTCCAAGCTGTGCCTGGGTTGTGTTTAATCATCTTTGTCTCAGTGAAGAGTCAAAAGCTGAATTTTAAATTGTTGCAAGCCATTGAACCGATTTTTACTTTTCTAGTGATGAGAGCTTTCCTGCTTGTGCACTGATACCAGTCCATGTTAAATTGTACTCTTTGGTTGACCTCCTTGCCAGTCTCTACAAGTATAGCAGTAAATATCGCTTTTAAGACATCTAACCTCTTTTGCATATGTGATGCTATATATGACACTTAGTTCATTGCCTCCAAATAAAGCTGCACTCGGTGTATTCTCCCTCAGTAAGTAGGCTGTTATTTCTCAGGCTCTGAAGACTGTTTCATTAGTTCTAGCTTTAGTAGCAGGATCCCTTCACCATTTGAAGAAGAATCCTTCTGTGTCCCTCTGTCCTCCAGGGTAGTGACATTAGATACAATTCTTATGCATCTGGAAATTTATTGCAAATGGATTACAGCTACAGGATGAACTGAAGCTTTAGAGCACTGGATTTGAAATGCATTCTGGACACATGTGAAAGAGCTACGCATTCAAATGATGATGTTATAGTTACATAGTACCTCAGTGGAATTGTATGAAGTTCCTTTTCTCCTTTCAAAAGATAATCTCAATATGGAGTTGGTTCATAAACATGACCTTAAATGTCAGTAAAGTTCTTCCGGAATGAGATTGAAAGGAATGAGATTCTTGCTTCTAGACCATCCATGGGATGCTTATTTGGATAGTCTCACAGTACTAGGATTGATCTGAGTTGACCTGTTTACTTCCTATGCTGTTAAGAAGTTCCACTTCTTTTGGTTGCATTTCTGATAGCATCCTTAGTTGAAGAGACAGATGTTGAATTTCACTCAGTTTGACTTGTCCCTTTCCCTTGAGTCCTATTCAAAGTAAGGTAGAATAGGACCCTGGTGATTTTGACACAGTTAGGACAGTTTTGATATCGGGACCTCCTATGATCCTCCTAAGTTCTACAGAGTCCCCACCATTACTTCTGGACTTAAAACAGTTACTAGACTATCTGATTCATCTAGACTCAAAAATCTCCACAGCATTGGATAGTGGATAGCTGTCTTTGGAGGAGGACTTCTGTTCCTCTCCAGGTTGAGATCTTCATAAATGATAGGAATATGTAATAGACTCCTTTTCATTGTCCCAGATGGATCAAAATTTCATCTTATTGTGCCCACCAGTCTGTTTCTTCTACATCAACTGCAATTATTTAGAGTATCTTTTTTAAAATGCTTAAGTTGAGAAAAGAGCTAAGGGAGAGGCTATATACTATGCCAGCCATTATTTTACTCAACTCTTTGTGGGCCTATATTTTTACCAAATGATTATCGGATTTTTGGTGTGGTCTCCCCTGCTCCCAGCATCTGTCAGAACTCCATCTGTACCTTCAACAAGTGTTCTGTTACCTATGAAGCCTGGAAGACTGATGTGAACTTTAATAAAGCAATGTTATTTGTGCAAAGGAGTATGCAGTTGCTCCACTGGGTTGTTAGTGGAACAGTGTAGTTACTTTAAATCATGCTAGCTTGAAAATACACATGGATTGTCACTTAATGATAGATTGCTTACTGATGATCAAATTTCTTTGAGCTGTCTAGTTTACATACATGTCTGTCTGTTTCTTGCTTACTTTCCCACCTCTCTCAGAATCTTCTGCATTCCAGAATGTTTATTTTATACTTTGTTTTAAGGAGTTTTTTTTTTTCTCCCCAGTTGTCAGAAAATTGAACAGACAGTGGGAATGTTCCACTATATACTTGTGTTGAATGTAAAGGGCAGCATTTCAGCATGTCCTCTGAAGATACTGCAAAGGAGGGGAAAAAAACAGATCTCAAGTTCCAAGTAGTACTATATGTTATTTTAAGATCTCTTAATGGTAAATAAACTAAAGGGTGGGGAGACCATGTTTCTTGTCCTTTCTTTGAGCTCCGCATGAGGTATAGGAATATGTTATTATCTTTTTGCATGATTGCATACTGCATTGTTGCTCTCTTTGGCCTGTATACACTGATAATGTTAGGCATTACAATTCTGAAATCCTACTTTATAAAGGCCAAGTAAGTAAAGCAAACTGTTTTACTCAGTAGATGTGCCTTGTGCTTGAATTGAGAATCTTGATTTTGCTTTTGCTGTGGGAAAAATCTGTACAAGAGCACTGTGAGGTGGGCCTCCTCTTGAGCCTTTCTTTGGAAGGTAAAGGTGGTGGTGGGGGGGGAGAACTACATGCCAAAACTAATTATGTGCTTAATTCTAACACCTTGTCACGGGGAGGGAGGTTATCATCATCATCATCATCATCATCTCTGGGTTTATTGCAAACAGATTTATTGAAGATGGCTATACAGTGTAGTCATAGCAAGCGCATCTTACTGCACATTTGTTATTGCCAGAATCTCGGTTTCTTACCACTCCAACGGTTTCTTGTCAGAGGTTCTCTTAACTCCAGGAGAGTAACCTTGAGAGGCGTCCCAACTCAAGGGGAGGTTCACTGCCATGCAGCCCGCTGCTGTGCAGGAGAGCTCAGTGGGCTCTAGGCTGCAGCGCTATTTATGGACATGGAGTTTGACTCATGGTCATACAATATTTGGTGTGGAGATATACCTTTTTTGCTGATCTCATGCTGTATTGGGGAAAATATACCCCTTTTTGCTGATCTCATGCCCATTTCTGGCCTCACCAGTTGCAACCAGTATTGCCTAGTTCCTCCTGGTCAGCCCTGGGTGCTCTCAGTTATTTGCGGTCAGCTGGGGCCTGAGATAATGGGGTGGGAGTGGGGGGTAGTTGCACTCCACCACACTTTGGGCCCGAGATGGCAGAGGGGAGGAGGGGTAATTGCACTCTGCAACACCCCTATAGGATTTTACTTATTCACACAGAATCAATGGCTCTCCAGCTTGTTCTGTGCTCCAGTGTTTCCTGTGATCTGCTTCAGCAAGAGCCAGAACTGCTGGTGCATTTATATTGGAAGACTTGAGACAGCATGTGATTGATATTAAGCGGGGGAGTGTGCTGGGTGGGAGGGGAGTCATTATAGACTGCTTAAGAATTCTGTGAATTAGAAATTCTCCTCTACTAAATAAATTAAAATGTGCCAATGCAAGTCTTTTTTCTTAAGACATTTAGAGTGAACAACTTATCAATCACTGATGTCAAGAGAAAAAACAAAGGTCTAATTCAGTTTCCTGCATTTTGAAAAACACTTTGTCCTTTTGAAATGAATATGTTTTGTGACATTAGTAAGAGCATTAGTAATTGAGTTGTATGGCTATTAGGTTTTTGATTGTTTTAATAAAAGGAATGCTTAAGTTTTCTTGAGGAATGTTTTCCGTGAAGTTCTTCATTAAGAAACACTACTAATCTGACAAATGCAAAAAGTGGATTGATTTTACTTTTGAACTTTGTTATTTCATAGTTATCAGAGTTCTGAAATAGAATTTCTTCCCCTTCAAATGATTATTGCTCTTCATTCATTTAAAGGAGAATAACAACTTGAAAGAATCAGAAGGAAGTTTTGATGTGTGTGCATGCGCATGCAGTTTGTTGCATAACATTCCTTTTGATGACACTTATGTCTTGTTATAATCCTAAACTTAAGAATTCAGTTTCAGGTTCATGAGCTTTGATTCCCTCAGTTGTACCTGATTTATACTTGGAGAAGTTGTGAAAATTTTTTTGTTCGAGTTTCAAGAACATGTATTTAGAACTCTGAGATTACATGTCATAAGCTTCTGAGTACTTGCACATTATTTTAATGCACAAGACAAGAAACGCTAACATTTTCTTCTGTTTTACTCTACTCAACATTACTTCCACTAGCCTTTTTTCCTTCCCTCTCCCTCTCTGCTCCATGCAACTTTAATGCTAGAAAACAACAATCTTTATAAAAGCACTCCCGCTTCTGGATGGTATGTTTTCCAGTAATAAATTGCAGCATTTTGGAACAAATGATACAGTTTGTATCTATAGCTGTACTGTGTTATCAGAAAAATACAGTTGTGAGTTGGAGCAAGTTAGATTTTTCATGCTATTGAATTAATTTAATTTTCCAGAACTTTGTGCCTTATTTTGCTTACCAAAGCAGAAACTAATGAGGAAAAGGTGCCTGCCTGTCTCCCTGCTTTCTTGATACAACTGTAGAATAGATGTTAGTATTAGCACTTGCTTTACACTATGCTTGGACACTGTTTCTAAACAGAAATTTTATTCATGGGCAACACAGTAATTTGAAGGTCAGTATTTGGTTTCAAGTGATGGTTGTCATTGGTCAGAGAATTATATTCTGATACTTGGATCAGTTATGGAAACAATCAACCTGAAGCTATTGGGTTAAATAACAGGAAATAGTAGAAACCATTTTGAAAAGGTAATTTATACAATGAGAATGTTATCTCTCAGCAGATATTTAGTGTCTACTAATCAAGACCAGATAAAGTCATAAGATCAGAACAGTAAACTCAGAACTTCTTAGAATTAGAGAATAAATTAGGTTGGAAAGAACTTGTAGAGCTCTTCTGTTTTAGACCACTGCTCAAAGCAGGCCCTACATCTAGCAGATTGCTCAGGGCCTTGTCCAGCTGAGTTTTGAGTATCCTCTGCATCCTCTCTGGGCAACCTGTTCCAGTGTTTGACTTCCCTCATCATTTGAAGAAAAGATGTTTCCAAATAATAACATCCAATAAAAACTTCCTTTGCGACTTTTGTCTGTTTTCTCTTGTCCTTTCACTGTGCTTCTCCTACAGGTGTATGGCTTTCATTTCTTTACCTTTCTGTTAGGTCACTGAAGACAACAAGATTCTTCTCTTAGCCTTCTCTTAAAACTAAACAAGTCTAGTTTTGTCAGCCCCTTCTACATCTCATGCTCCAGCCACCTTATCATTTTGGCTGCATTCCTCTGGACTGCTCCAGTATCTCAGCATCTTGCCCAGACCTGTACGCAGTATTCCAGATGCCATCTCACAGGTGCCAAAGAGGGGGATGGTGACTTCCCTTGACCTGCTGGCTGCAATCCTCCTAAATGTAGACCCATATGTGGTTGGCCTTCCTTGTCCCTGGGGCACACTGCTAACTCATATTCAACTTGCTGTCTCTGAGGATCCCCCCCCCCCCGATTGTTTTCTACAAAGATAATATGAACTATATTGACACTTCCGATGTTCTGAAAATGCAAGTAGTACACAATGACTATTCAAGTCAGAGTTACACAATCCCATAGTGTGAAAGCTCTTCTAAGCTGAAGCATGTTATGTAGGAGCAAGAACTTGTGAAGCCCATCTTCCACCAGGCCTTTGTCTCCTAAACACTTCCTTACTCCATTCCTTTCCCTCTATCTTGCACCTCTTTCTTTCTCCCCCTCTCCCCACACAAATACCTTCTAGACTAACCCACCACTTGTTCTCTGTGGTGGTCCACTCAACAAGAGCCAGCATGCAGTGGCAAGTCTGGGCTTGGGCACGTGTTGGTTGAATGGTTACCTATTGCCAGATGCAGTGAATAACAGCTGAGTTCTGCCGCCCCTCTTAAGGAATGCAGATCTGTGCATTTCCTCTGTGCCTGGCCTCCAGTTTCAACAACCAGTCTTGAGACTCCAATTCCTCTGTCAAAAAAAACTGAAATTGTGCAATGGATTCAGAAGTCACTAAAGATGTGGGAAGTGGTTTCAGAGGTCCTATCAACCTTGTTTTCTTAGGAAACCATTTTGAAAAAATTGCTGGTTTGAAAGCCACTGATTATAGGACTCTCTTCTTTAATGCAAGACCATGTTAAATAATCATCATGTTTGCAGATATGAATAAATTATACTTTGTAAGTAATTGTTAAATTAGCAGTGTTTGTATCTGGTATTTAGGCAAACTTTTAAGAAGTTTAGTACTTTAACATGTAGTTCCTCCATGTCTCACTCAACAATTGTATGTGTACAACTAAGTAGTCCTAATGCAAATAGATTTCATTTTCAAAGACAGTAGGTCTTTCAGTGAGGGATCTTTGTAAAAATTCATAGCCAGGATGTCAAGTAGCTTAATCATTATGTTCTGGTTTTGATTTGTAGAATGAAAACTTCTGGAATGTTTTCATTAAAAGTTACAAAGACTATTTTTTGCCTCTAAGAGTAAACACGGAATCTTAAAATAAGTGGTACTACTGAGAACAACTTTTCAAAGTAATGTAAAATGGCTTGTTTGTATATCACAAGAGCCAATGAGTGAAACAAGATTTTTAGAACACTGTACTTAGTATTGAAAATAATTATTATAATTAACCACTGATGGGATTCCTTTATGTGGAAGTTTCAATGCGTGGGATACATCAAAATACAATTCATAAGGCTGGGGGTGTATATTTTGGCACATTTGATGAAGAATCAGCCTGGGCAGCTGACATACATTTTTGTTAGACGTTTGTTGCATTTTCAGCTTTGCTGCCTGAAGTAGCTATGTTACCTGTTTATTTTTTCCAAGATGCAAATATCTGGAATATATGAACTATAAGTTTTCTGAATAGTGGAAATGAATGATATGCTAAGTTAAGGGATGCATGGCATTTGCATATACCTGGTTTAAATCTTGGATTTTTAGCTGTTTATAGGACAGTAGTCCCAGTGAAAGGTTGGAATTATTTTGAAGATGTAAGTTAGTTTATTTTTCATCATCTCTCCATGACAGGGAACTCATAATTGTCTTCCTGAAATGTCTTGCCTAGAGCATTAGCATACCACACTTTATGAATAAAAAGTTTTAATATATAGCAATTGAGTGCCTTTATGATATTTAAATGCTCAGCTGAAAAACATGGGGAATTTTAGATTACAAGTAAAGCATTCAGTGACTTATTTTCTAAGTTCTTCCCATGTACACATGTACTGAATCAACTAAGGACTGGGAAAACCAAAATGTCAGCAGAACTACACAAATTTTGTAATAGTACTATCAAAAATAATTCTATGGGTAATTACAGGAGATTAGTCTTTTTGTTTGTTTAATAGCATCTGTTTTGCATCACATGAAACTGTGAAACATTACATTAAACGACATAATTTGGGGGGAGTTAGGACAGCGAAAATTATAGTCTTTATTCATAGATTACATCAAGCTTTTTATGGAGAGAACTGTCTATTCATAAACCAAGGTAGAAGTATACTTTGCATTTGAAATAATGTATCTGTGCAGTTGCAAGTTGCTTTGGTCATATCCTTTCATATCATGGCCATTTTTAAGAATTATCACTTGTCACCTTAGCTTCATGAGCTGCTAATTCATTAACAAGAATCTGCTGTAAAAATACCACTCTTTAGGGTTAAGTCCTGGATCTAGAAATCACTGGTCATTTTGTTGTTGACAGGCTCTGCATGCTATGGCATCATCTGTTTTAAACTGAGAACTATTTGCAGTAGTTCTCAATTGCTATAAAGTGCTATTGAATTTTGATACTATATAGAGTTACTGTGCCTTGTAAGCCAGTTCTTTGGCTACCCTGCTTGATGGATACTCCTTTGTTTTCCCAAGAGGAAAATAGCCATTACAATCTTTCCATCCCTCAGTTTATTCTTCTCCTGGAAAAGGTCCAGTAGCTTACAACTTAAAAGTTGTTCTCACCAGGAGAGACTAGCAGGTGAAGGGACTTCTCCCAAATTAATTTCCTCTGTACCCTTCTTCACTTGAAGTACTCAGGTACAAGGTGATTGGAAAAGTTGCATAGTACAAAGGCATATAGCCCTAGTTTATCTGTGGGCTAGACTGCTTCTGGTCCGAGGATGGGCTCTGCAGTCCCATCACAGCAAAAGGTGGTAGTTGTGCTGTGAAAGAGCCAGTAGGCTGGAGCTGGGAAGTAATTCATTCCTGATCAGTCTGCCATGGCTCAGGAGCTAGGAGAGTTCTAGCAGAGATGATTTATTCAGTCCACCTACATTAGTGATTTAGCATGCTGGAGAGCTTCTCTTTGGTGCAGTTTTGATTTACATCTATACTTTGAGTCCTCCTGCATGCAATTAAGTGCCCAACAGCTGTGCTCAAAGCTGTTTCTCTCCTGGTGAAACCAATGCTGAAGTTGCACACTAGAACACCTTTTAGAGTGCCTCACCTGCAGCACGGACACAAGGTCTTCCAGCGCTTAGCTATGCTTCTGCACAGTGTGCATCTAGGACCGATGTTTGGCACAACCTTCATTGCCAGTAGAGATGTGATGTGGACATCCCTTAACAGGTCACAGCAGATTGAACCCTGGTCCTTCCCTCCTTTCACTGTTCTGCTTGATAATGTAGATTTTTACATTGTGGTCAAGTGGCAGTGAAGTAGCCCTTACAAGTCAAAGTATAATAAGGTGGTGATATAGAGCCTTGGAAAATGGGGCAGACATCTCGTCCTAACTTTTTGTCTAACACAATCCTGTAATAAGACCAGATGTTGGTCTCTCCTGTATGTGGAAATGAGGGGTACTCTGTAACCACCCATTGTATGCAGCATATGCTAGTTATAGGTGTGTCATTCATCTGTTCAAAATAAAACTGTTGCCTATTACTGTTTAAGTCTATGTTGTGTTTGATGTTATACCTGCTTGTTCATCCTAGGCAGCTGGCTTTCATTCAGGAAAATTTTTAAGTATACACCAGATTTCATTAGGTATAAACTTAAAATTCTTGGCTGATTTGGAGTCAGCTATTAAGAGAAACTGGGTAAGAGTGGAATTCTAGTCAAATGCATTATTTGCTTCTGTTCTTTCCCTGAAGCATTTTTCTTAATCTGTTAAAGAACAACAGGTCACTAGGTATATTTTAATTCTACGTTTTCTGATTTATTTTATCTGCCTTCCTTTAAATGAAGTAATGCTGACTTGTACAATTTAGACCAAAGTTCAGTGTCGCCACATACAGATGCAATGAGTGGATGTTGTAATTTTCTATTTCAAGAAAGTATTTCTAAGTAATCTTCAGAAAGCAGACTTCAGCTGAAACTGGAAATAAAAAGAAAAAATTATTTATAATTTAAAAAATATTTTGAGGTAACTTTTTGATTTGTAACAAATATACTTACAGTTGATGCAATGTGAACAAAAAGATGATTCCCAAGGTATAATGTCACTCAGAATAATGTCAACTCTGCCATTTCTGGTTTTTTGTATTTACTGTTCATAGAATAGCAGTATCTTAAATATCATTTTCGCTTTGACAGAAGGAGAAACTATAGAGGGAGCATTGTCAAATGCAGTGCTTCCCTCTGTACAAGTTTTTAATTTTCCTTTCTATGTGAAAAAAACAACATAGGTGCTCACAAATTTGCCAAATGAGATGTAGGATTTCAGATACCCCTAACAAGCAGTATTTGGAGTCCCATTTTTGAATTTCCTGTTCCATTTGAACATCAGAGCTTTATACTTTCTTTAAATTGAAGTATGTGTTGAGTATGTATATTTCTTACCCTTTATAACACCTTTCATTTTGCATAAATTACTTATAACTTCACTTCTTTAAAAATGTTTTTGACATAAAACCAGAGGGATGTGCTTTTTGCTGGTTTTACAATAGTAGGTAGACATGTGCCTCACTGCATATAAGTTTTGGAAAGCATAATTGTATTTGAGCTGAAAAAGTCACAGATAAATAATACATTACAACAACTGCTATTGAAATCTTGCCTTTTCATGGGGCTAACAAATTTGTTCTGCCATTCCATGAAACGGGCTAAACATTATCTGACAGCTTTCTGTCTAAATGATTTTTATGCATTTCTTTGAAGGTGTGCATAGTACACTCACTAAACTAGCATTATATCACTGGTATATGTGTGTTTTCAGATACATTAAGATATATTTTAAATCCAAGTCTACCATATTATACATTTAGTCTCCAAGTAACATTTTCTGTGCCATGATATCTGCATGAAAAGACTTAAACAGACTTTGTCTAGAAGTCTGTTAACTAATCCTTAACATACTTCTTGATCTGTTTAGGTCACTATCATCAATGTATTGGAATTAATTTTAAAGTTAATTTTTCTGCTATTGTATTTGAATTTTTATTAATTTAAGATCCTAACCTCTGTAGTGTGGCTAAATATTTCCTTAGTAATATGTATCTGAATTAAGAATATAATGAAAGTTTTCTTTTTTTAAGGATATGGCCCTTGTTGCTCCTGAAGCGCCTTCAGAACAAGCCAGAAGGGTTTTCCAAACCTATGACCCTGAGGGTAAGGGCTGTACCTCTTGCAGAAGTGAGATTTTGCATTGAAGTGTATTTATTCAGTAGAGACAAGTTTCAAATAATAATGAATGCGGCATTGTGTAGGGTTAATCTCTTCAGAAAATAGGACCATTATTTTATAAAACAGATTCTAAATATTGCACTTTCAAATGCATTGTCCTTTCCATACCAAAGTATATGCTGTTTATGCCTGGGCTCAGCACTAATTAATAACTTAGTCGTCAATCTACAAATGAAATGAAGTTTTCTGAAAACTTTGCAATAGGGAAAGTTAAATACAAGAGTGCAACAGGAAGTAGAGTTCTTGGAGCATAAGCTTTTTAAGTTTGGATTATTATCTGTAATTTACATAAGGCTTCTATACAACTTAATTTATATTACATTTCTGTAAAATAACTGATCAGCTGTGATGGCATTCATTATGAAATTCTGTTCTTAAATGTATGTGGCACATGCTAAAAATTCTCTTATGTTTTGGAAAATACAATATGTCTAACATTCAAGTATTATTTTAACGAACTAAAAGGAAAGAAAAGGTTTGCAGTCATTATCCTAGTGGTATCAAGTGGCGCTAGCTATAAATAGGTTGAATTCTGTCCAAAGATTAAACTTCAAAGTGCATGAATTATAAACAAACCCACAGTCTCTGTATCACTGCTCAATTTTTAAGAAAGAAATTGAGAGAAGTGTATGAAAAAAATGTGTTCATTCTAGAATTCTATCCTTTTGAGATAAAGATGCATAGTACTTTTATTTCTGAGTAAAATTTGTACTTCTGGAAAGCACTTTGTTTCTTTTCATAATTAGAAACTTTGTTAATTCTTCAGATAATGGTTTTATACCTGACACTCTCCTAGAAGATGTAATGAAGGCTCTGGACCTTGTTTCAGATCCTGAATAGTAAGTATAATAAAATCTAAGTACTACAAAAATATATTCTAATTAACCACATATTAGTTATAATTTAGGGTTTTTCTGAATTGTTTTCTTGCTTATGCTCTGGGCACAGAGCATTATTTTTAAGTGCCTAAGTCAGCTTTAAATGAAATGGAGGAGGAATTGGAATTAGAATGTCTCCAACTCTGGTAGCAATAACTGGAAGCCAAAAAAAAGAAGAAAAGGTTGTGTGAATATATTTCCCTATGCTGACTAGGATGTAACTGTGTGCCAAAAGACCTGAAGAAACAACGTGTACAGAGGCAGATTACCATTGGTTCTATGTACTGCTCCACTTATATTTTTGTTACAACCAACAATCAGTATCTTGTAGTCTTAATAGTTGTCATTTGTTTCCAGAGTGACACCCTTGGTTCTGAGGATTAGAGTTAGAACTACTAAGTGAGCAAGGTAGTTTATTTTTGTTATATGGACAGGCAGGACTCATATTCTGTGGCACCTTCCTTGCCAAAGCTTACCTACTAATCATGTTTTGCCACTAAATGCTAAACCCAGAAAGAACAGCTATGTGTTTAAACTTACGTTTATCTCTTCAGAAGGTGATTCTGCTCTTTCATAAGCTCAGGATCTAGTTTATTGTAGTCTAAATCACTTGTTCCTGTAAAATGGCTGTGGAGACTGCAAGTTTACTTACCACAGATATCGGAAATTTGATTGAGGCAATTTTCTTTCCTTTCAAATGTTATAAAGTACAACTGGGTTTACTAAGCTGTTCTTGATGGAGAATAAGGGTGAAAATGGGAGTCAAAAGACACTGTGGAAACTAAAACCAAAGAAAATACCAGACAAAAATGCTAGAATTAGTATCATGTCAATAAATGGTGAAAATTGCAAAAGTTTAGTAAGAAAAAAAAGTCTTAGTTTAAAGGGTCTGAAAAGCTTCCTTTTGGCCTTTGTGTTCTGCTGCCTCAATAAATCTGAGGGAATCTTCTTTCTGCATTCATCCTTTTTTCCATGTTTGGGCTTCAGGGCACTTGTGGCATAGTCCTGACCTATTTTATTGTGCATAGCACATCAAATATAAATTGATGTAGGAAGAGTCAGTTGGAAGGCCTGCTATATTGAAAGGACCTCACTGGAGATCAAACCATGGAATATTCATCCTTGAAACATCTCTTATTAAATAAAAATGTTGTCTGATACCATTGTCTTGAGGACTTGCTCAATTTTGGTTCTAGATGTCCTATGTATTTACTGTAGAAAAGAAGTATAAATAGCACATTTTGAACTTCATACAGACTTTTCTGTTGTTTTATTTAAAATAAATTAAAGTCATTGCTCGCAAGTGTGCTATTTGTCTTTTTGATTTTGAGAACTAAATGAAAATTCTTTGTCTGTGATCATCTAATTTGAGGTTTTAAGCTTTTCAAAATCTGAAAGTGATTAATAGTCAGATCTGCATAAAGTTTAGGAAGTATAGCGGGAAAACTTTGTAGAGCAGACATGGATTCACAAGATGGGTTAGCCCTTTCAGTACTGAACCAGTTTACGCAAAATGACATGTTAACTTTAGTAAAAATTTGTAGTCTTTTAGTAAGTAGTTCTGAGGACCCAGCTCTCTTGTTCAATTCATTTTGCCTGTTTCTAAAAACTATCTGATATTTCTTAGGACACTCTAGGTTTAAACCAGTTTAGCCCCACCATCCATCTGACCCCTGCTGGAGGTTTTTGACCCCAAGTACATCTTGGCCATTGCAGTACAAAGACTGTCAGTGTCGGTTCCTTGACATTCATCACCTGTTTAGTTAAGATGCTACACTTTGCACTGAAGTGGCTGAAGCACATGCACACGCTTATTCTGCTAATTCTGTGGTAATGTCAGTACTAGTGACAGTCTAAACTGCTCTAGCTATTTGCTGAATGAAAAGGATGGCCTTAGTTGAAACATTCACTGGTCAAATTTTATTAACTTCCCCCACTAGCTTAATTGATTGCATTTTGTACACTGTGTAGACTTAAAAGCTTAGCATGACTTTGCCTTTTTAAAGAATTTTTATATTCGTGAGTACACAAATGCCTTTATTTTTATTACATTAATGTGAGAGCATTTTCAAAATTATCTTAAATATGTCTTGGTTCTGTTTATGAACCCAGTGTTCTTAGAGCCTGTTCTAGCATTTCAAAACTTTGGGCAGTTTTCAGACAGCTACTTAAAAATCTTAGTTTTGTAATTTGAGAGCAACAAGAATAAGCAACAGAAAGATTAAAGTCCAATATCATGTAAATCCTCAGTGCTGATATCACCCAAGTCATGAACATTCATTTTTTTAGATATTAAATGAGTGTAGTTAATAGGAGATCTCATTCAGTTTTATGAATTTTAAAATTTCCCTTTTAAAGGCCTTAACAGAGCCACTCTTCTCCTTCAATTGCATAACATTTTGTGCATATTGAGGCAAAAGCAAAAGAATGCAAATAATTTACTACTGCTATGTTAATGTCAAGAAAGGGAGCTACTTAAAAATGAAGAAACATAAGTGGCAGCCAAAAGGATAAGATGCTTACATATGGCAGTAATCAAAAAAGAGCTTAGAGAGACGCTTCCTCCTCCCAGCCCCCAAGAAAAAAAAGCCTAACTGGTTAAAAGCAGGCTAGAGGAGGCTATAAGAGGCTTAGACTGTGCTTTGAAAAGAAAATGTAGTGTCTAAGTAAAGAAAACAGGAAAGAACATAAATTTATGAAAAGTTAAATGTGAATACAAAACAAAACAGCTGAAAATCTTTTGAAGAATACCTTTGTAAAGATATGAAATAAAAGCTAGTAATAATTTTTTCTTTTAAACTCCTCAGAACTAAGAGACTTGTAAGAGGTCTGTAGGTCTGATAGGTGAACCCCAATATTAAAAAAGTATTCTAAGTCATTAATAAAAGTGACATGAATTCTTCTTCATATTCACTGGGGAAGACTTCACTAGGAAGTTTTGTTCCTCATCCATATTCAGAAGCTTATAGGGAGATTTTTATACTTAAGCCTTTTTGTAGGTGGTCAGCAGAACTAAGTCTCTGAAACATCAAGAAGAAATTCTAGATAAGTAAAATGAATGATACCAAATTGCCACCAGCAGCTGATATTCACCCCAGGATTCTGAAGAAACATCAGTATGAATTTGCTGAACTGTTTTAAGTTACATACCACTGTAAAGTCTCCTGATACCAGAGGAATGAGAAGGTGACAAATGGACAACAATACTTAGAAAAGGATTTGAAGACTAATCTGGGGAAAATTGACTATTGAGGCATCTGTAAATGTGGGATAAGAAGGAAGTTTTCTCTTGTAGATTAATAACTGATAAAAGGATAGAAATAAATGTCATTTTTCTTGATGGAGGGAGGTCATCAGAGGAATCTTATAGAGATTTGTATTAGGTCTGTATAGTTTGTCATGGTATGGATGTGGATTTGAGAGTAGAGATCAATATGAAAAGGTTTACTGCTGATATGAAAGTATTCAAGATCATAAAAATGAAAACTGTTTTGGAAGAGCAGCAGCAGTTACTGGGAGATAAAGTGAGAGAGAAGTTTCAGTTCAGTAAATGTAGATAGATTGCACATGGGATAAAACCGTTCTGACTTTTACATACACAGTGTTGGGCTGTGAACTAGGTATTACTATTCAGAAAACAGATCTTAAACTGATACTCCCTGGTAGTCAAACATATAGAATGGAATTGCTAGGAATGCCATTGTATAAATCTGTGACATTCCCTCAATTTCTGTAGTTCTAGTTCTACCCCATCTCAGAAAGAATATTGTGGAAAGGTATCAGGAGGGCAGCAAGGCTAATCAAAAGTGCAGAATGGCTTTAGTACAAGGAATAGCTGGGTTAGGACTCTTTGACCTGGAAAAAAGAGACAACTGTGGTAGCATGTAATGGAGGTTTCTAAAATCAGGACAGGATAAATATGAATAAATCTTTACACTCTAATGTCTGTAGAAGTTTACTGCTTTAATAGAAGCATAAAGGTTTTATTGTCATTGATTTGTAATGACCTGAAATTATATCATATTCATGTCAGTAAGGCTTTCAGATTAGTCCTGTGTATTGTTAATATTTTCATTATTAATCGTTTCTGGCTTCTTTGATATCAAGGGCACCATGTAAATATGAAATGTATCTGTGAAGCTTCATTTTATTTCAATGTACTAAGTACGTCTTGGAGGCATTCTGAATCTCCATGTAAAAACAGTTTGCTTGGCAGTTACAGAGCTGTATTTAAAAGATGACTGTTTTATGTATCTAAATTCAAGAATGTTTACAAGACAGCAAAATACCTTTTGGGCTATAAACCTGGTTTTAGATTATATGGGTTTAAAATTACTTTACCAAATATGGTGGTCTTTCAGAATTATCACTTATTTAATTTGAAATAGCAGATTACTTCTTTTTAAAAATAACTGTGTTCTGGCAACTTGCATGCCATTCTGCTGCATTTGTCTCTTATGCTTAAAAATAGAATAGTATTGATATACTTGGCGGCCAGTACTGTGGTAGCACAGCATAACTTAGTCATGCAAGAATAAAAATGCCCTACTCATGCTTTTATATCCAATGTTTTTGTCATAGCGTAAACCTCATGAAGACCAAATTAGACCCAGAAGGACTGGGCATCATATTACTGGGTCCCTTTCTGCAAGAATTTTTCCCTGAGCAGGTAATAAGTATAGCTTTATTGCTGCAGAGCTTTATGTATTCTGCTTGCCATTGAGATTCATTTAACATTTGCATCGATATCACAGAGGTATTTTTAATAATAAGTATTATATTCATTTGACTCATATGACCAGCAAATAACTTTTTGCACTATACAGTGAATTGTAGACTTTCATTTTGCATAAGGTGTCCATGATTTTGTGAGCTTTACACTGAAAGGAACTCCATTGTAGTGACAAGTTCTAAAATTAAGTTCAGGAAATATATAATTGTTTTGCATATGAAAATGAACTTGTTCCCTACCCGGAAAAGGAAGTTCATCTGAGTTTGTTTTTTGAGAATGAAATTGCCATACTGTTTTTATCAATATTACAAAAGACTGCTGTAAATTGCTGGCAAATAGGAAAACATTGCAAACATATCTAAAACTGCTTTTATGTAGATCTCTATTAACTTAAAATTTTTGACAGCTTACCAA
Source organism: Apteryx mantelli (assembly GCF_036417845.1). Classification (NCBI taxonomy): domain Eukaryota; kingdom Metazoa; phylum Chordata; class Aves; order Apterygiformes; family Apterygidae; genus Apteryx; species Apteryx mantelli. The sequence goes on along the minus strand of NC_089979.1, from coordinate 146,382,096 downwards.
AAAAGTGTTACAGAGTTACATTTAGAATACATTGAAGTCAGCATCTGCCAAGGTTATGGAAATTTATTTATAACTCTGTCTGTTCCAGATATTCATTAAGACAGCACCACACCACTGAAAAGAGCATGGGTGAACCTAGTGCTGCTGTCCTCTTCCCTCCTCTACCCTTGGTCACATTTTCCTGCCCTCACATTGCCTCCCTTCTGCCACCAGGAACACCTTTGTAGAGATATGTGATAAACCAGAAGAGGGAGTTGGGCCAGATGAGAGCCCTTTTTGCAGGTTCATGGGAGGCTTGCTGCATGGCCATACAAATGCTTGTGTTGGCAGAAGGCAGAGGGTTACCCTAGGGACAGAAAAACTGGCTGGCAATGGCAAGGGAAGGCCTGAGAGGGGTGCTTCTTTGGAGACTTTTCTGGCTTACCATGTAGTTGAAACTACATGGCCTAATTTTTACAACAAAGGAAATGTGAAACTAGTATTTTTAAAACACCTTTCACAAGACTCTGTGTTAGAGATGTACAGCATACTGTAGCCAAAGATGGTGAGGACTGAATCACAGGATCACAGAATGGTTGAGATTGGAAGGGACCTCTGGAGATCATCTAGTCCAACCCCCCTGCTCAAGCAGGGTCACCTAGAGCACGTTGCACAGGATCACGTCCAGGCAGATTTTGAAAATCTCCAGAGAAGGAGACTCCACAACCTCTCTGGGCAACCTGTTCCAGGGCTCTGTCACCCTCACAGTGAAGAAGTTTTTCCTCATATTCAGACAGATCTTCCTGTGTTTCAGTTTGTGCCCGTTGCCTCTTATCCTGTCGCTGGGCACCACTGAAAAGAGTCTGGCTCCATCCTCTCGACACCCTCCTTTCAGATACTTGTACACGTTAATAAGATCTCCTCTCAGCCTTCTCTTCTCTAGGTGAAACAGGCCCAGCTCTCTCAGTCTTTCCTCATAAGAGAGATGCTCCAGTCCCCTAACCATCTTTGTAGCCCTTCGCTGGACTTGCTCCAGTAGTGCCACATCCCTCTTGTACTGGGGAGCCCAGAACTGGACACAGTACTCCAGATGAGGCCTCACCAGGGCTGAGTAGAGGGGGAGGATCACCTCCCTCGACCTGCTGGCAACACTCTTCCTGATGCAGCCCAGGATACCATTGGCCTTCTTGGCCACAAGGGCACATTGCTGCCTCATGCTTAACTTGGTGTCCACCAGCACTCCCAGGTCCTTCTCAGCAGAGCTGCTTTCCAGCAGGTCAACCCCCAACCTGTACTGGTGCCTGGGGTTATTCCTCCCTAGGTGCAGGACCCTGCACTTGCCTTTGTTGAACTTCATGAGGTTCCTCTCCGCCCACCTCTCCAGCCTGTCCAGGTCTCTCTGAATGGCAGCACAGCCCTCCGGTGTATCAGCCACTCCTCCCAGTTTTGTATCGTCAGCAAACTTGCTGAGGGTGCACTCTGTCCCTTCATCCAGGTCATTGATGAAGAAGTGGCTTAACAATAACATCCACCAGCTCCCTCAGCACTCGTGGGTGCATCCCATTGGGGCCCATGGATTTATGGGTGTCAAGTTTGCTTAAATGATCTCTAACCCGATCCTCCTCCACCAAGGGAAAGTCTTCCTTTCTCCAGACTTTCTCTCTTGCCTCCAGGGTCTGGGGTTCCTGAGGGCTGGCCTGAGCAGTAAAGACTGAAGCAAAGAAGGCATTCAGTAACTCTGCCTTCTCTGCATCCTTTGTCACCAGGGCACCCACCCCATTCAGCAGCGGGCCCACATTTTCCCTAGTCTTCCTTTTGCTACTGATGTATTTGAAGAAGCCCTTCTTGTTGTCCTTGACATCTCTTGCCAGATTTAATTCCAAATGGGCCTTAGCCTTCCTCGTTGCATCCCTGCATATTCTGACAACGTTCCTATATTCCTCCCAAGTGGCCTGTCCCCCTTTCCACTTTCTGTATACTTCCTTCTTCTGGTTGAGTTTTGCCAGGAGCTCCTTGCTTATCCATGCAGGTCTCCTACCTCCTTTGCTTGACTTCCTACTCATAGGAACGCACCGCTCTTGAGCCTGGAGGAAGTGATGTTTGAATATTAACCAGCTCTCTTGAACACTCCTTCCTTCTAGGGCCCTAACCCATGGGATTCCTCCAAGTAGGTCCCTGAAGAGGCCAAAGTTTGCTCTCCTGAAGTCCAGGGTTGCGATCCTACTTAGTGCCCTGCCTCTTCCTCACAGGATCCTGAACTCCACCATCTCATGGTCACTGCAGCCAAGGCAGCCCCTGACCTTCACATCTTCAACCAGTCCTTCTTTGTTTGTTAGTACGAGGTCCAGCAGCACACCTCTCCTTGTTGGCTCTTCCACGACCTGTGTCAAGAAGTTGTCACCAATGCTCTGCAGGAACCTCTGGGACTGTTTGAGCCTAGCTGTGTTGTCTTTCCAGCAGATATCAGGGTGGTTGAAGTCCCCCATGAGAACCAGGGCCTGGGATCGTGAGGCTACTTTCAGTTGTCTGTATACATCATTAAGAGATGATTCAGCATCTAGACAAAAAGACAGGAGTTGTAGTGTTTGTTTTCTTGGGATTTAAAGAATTAGGTCTGCATCTTATTTGTCAACTCTTTTTTCTTCCTTTCATTTCTATATCCAGAAGTGGATACATCTTTACAATAGGATATAATCTTATTTCTTACAATGATTTTAAACTTGCAAGCCTGTAAGACTGCTGTGCTTAATTTTAGGCCCCAGATGCTTAGATTGGAGCTTAGAAGGCCAAAGTACATCCTCCATAATTGGCTGCGCCTGAACCATCCAGTACTGAGGGCCCCAGATAGCTGGAGGAGGAAACACCCATTGTATGTGGGGTTGCTGTGCCCTGCTGCCTCTGTTTCCTATTCCTGAATGGATCATCAACTGAATAAGGGGAAATAGGGAAGGAAGCATAGTGGAGTCATTGGCAGATCCCTGCCTTAGTCACCTAGAGAGTGGTGGTGGAGGAACTCTTTAGCTCTTGTAAAGTTGGAGGCCCCAAGTCAAGGCCTGTCCGTCAAGCACAAATTCACTGTTGTGCGTGCTTACCTACCACTGCCTTCTGCTTGTGCTGCTGAACCTTTGCTAGCTCTGATACAAAACATGGAAAGTGTTTCTGCCTTAGAGTACAGTCTGAACCATCAACACGTTCAGAACTGGGAGCTGCCAGAATCAATTCATGAATTGATGCTGAGGGCATGGATATGTGTCAAATCCATCTGTACTCTCTGGATCAGATAGCAGGAGCCCTTCCCCATATTGAGACTTAGTTCAGAATTCTTTCCGGACGTGAGAGTCTTCAGAAATGAAGAAAGATTGATATCTTTAAAATACTATGAGGAAAAAGAGGATGCCAATGATGGTTGGAATTGTTGATGTTCCCCTTTATACAATGTTTGAACACCTACCTAGCACTTGGGAGATCCAGATTCAATTCCTCCTTTGCTGAGGATATTCAAATTCAAATTTTCACTCTTCTAGAAAGTACTAAACACCAGCTTGAAGGAAAGAAGGGACCTCAGCTTTCCTTTTTGAAGCTGTTGGCTTTGAAGAAAAATACTCAAAGATCATTTAGGCTGAGAGAGCAAGCATGATTCTTTAGTGCTTAGGACAGTCACGTGTAGAGGGGGAATCCTGAATTCCCCTGTATACACTTTTTTTGGAAAAAGTTACTGCACAGAAGTCAACATCTGGGACAGGAACTGGAAACCAACACTTAACCTTTAGGGTGAGCATGCCTTCATCAGGAAAAAGAATGTGCGCTCTTTTTCCTTCCCAGGATAGTTTTATCTATCCTTGCGAAGCAACTTCTGTAAGTTAGTTGCCCCTTACCTTTTTCTTCTGTACCCTCCCTGCACTGAATAGTCTAGCTTGCTGTCTGAGACCCATAGCAAGATAAGGTTTTTGAATCCCTCCAAGCAGAAGAGAAAAATGAATGAGGGCTTTTTGTATTCTCATGAGTGTACTGTAACCTGAGCAGATCTCTCCTCACTCCAGCCTTTACCCTCCAGTTTTTAAAAAAGGGATAAGCTTTTGTTTGGAGCCTGGTCCAGGAGGTATAAAAGAGATGGTATAACAGTTAATTTGTGTATCCTAATTCAGCTAAATGCAAAGCTTTTCAGGCCTTTTTAGGACTAAAGCATTTAAACACCTGGAATGTTTAAGTTTGACAACTGCAGTATTTCTGCTGTTAAGCAGCAGCTGAACAGGTGTTTTCAGAATTAGTTTAGTTAGGCAGATGTAAATTTACTAAGATGTAAATTACTCTAGCTCTGAAATGGAGGGTGGAGGATTGAATTTGGTCCTTAGTAAATATTTAACTTAGTAGCGTCCAAGCAGTTGGTCGTACATACACATAACTGAGGCTACTACTTAAGGTATCCGACTTGAATAACTAGGACAGATTCTACATGTGCAGTGGTTAAGTTATAATTTAAAGTGTCCAGACAAGCACTGAAAATCACAATTTGTTCTTGAAAATCTGGGGAAAGAAATTATACTTTTTTTACAATCTGCTTGTAAAGCTTCCCGCTTAAATGCTTCTGTGTAGTTGTAAAGACAAGAAAGACACTTATCAAGACACAGTGTATATATTACATGAAATTAACTGCCTTCTTTCTACTAGGACTCTAGGGTTTCAGAGTCATTCACTGTTTACCATTACAATGGACTGAAGCAGTCTAACTATAATGAAAAGGTAAGATTTGAGAAACGTAAATCTAGCCTTAGATAACAATTAGTGTGCAAAACTGACTCCCTGTATTGACATGTAAAACTGGCCATAATTGCAGGTAAAGTACTTTTACTTGAAACTGGCTTTTTACAAAATTATTCTTTGAATATTTTTCTTCCAAAATTATACATTTGGATTGGAAACTGCCATGTGCTCCTGATCCTATTTTCGTTCATATACTGGATCGGTTGGCTGGACTACATCTCTTAAGCTATGCTTTTTCAATAGAGCAGTTAGTTCATCCATGAGAAGTGGGATCTAAACTATAGACAACGGAGATGTAACACAGACAAACTGTAACTTCTGTAAGTAACTATACATCTGAATTGAGATGTTTGGAATTTTTTGTGAAGTATTTTTAGTATTCCAAACTCGCTTCAAAATCAAGATTTTTTTGGAAGCACTTAGTTGGGGACAAAAAAAAAACATTTGCAGTGTCAGTTTTCTTGGGGGATATACGTGACACATTATGACCACTTCTAAACCAGTTCTGAATAAACACTTAGTAGAAGAGTATAAGGAATTAATAGACATAGGGAACAAAGAAATGACTAGAAGTGGGAAAACTCTTCCAGAAAATGTGTATATTCAGTCATCAGAATAGCTTGGAGTTATGAAGTCATTACAGTTACCACTGTGAAATATCCAGCAGCTTTGTATACCAAAACATAAGCAAAAACATTCCAAGAGGCATTTATTTTTAATATTCAACATACATACATAACACAAAATTTAAACAAAGGCTTGTTTTCAGGGAATTCTGTCTACACTATTTTAAATGTTGCTTTATGAATGGAACTACTGGAAACATAAGTTTAATTTTGTGGAGGATTCATTACATAAAGTTAAGTCCAAGGTACAATTTCTGTACTGTACCTTTTGGTCTGCTTTAGGTGAAAACAGTTCAAACATCTTGGTCTTAAATTTGGTCATCTAAACAAGTTGTCTGGTCTCCAGCAATGCTGAGTAACTGTACATTCTGAAATTACATCCTGTGCTTCACATCAGCTATGGTATATGAATACATGAAATTAACGTTCATTTAATTTTTTGGTCTTCTGCTTTATTAAAACTTCCATGCAGTTATTTTTCTTAACCTTTCTTTTGTTCTGCCCTCTGTGCATGTTCACTCTCTTTCCAGCTACATGAAAATTAAAAGAAAAAAAAAATCAGTAATTTTTTTTAACTTCTAGTAGTAGTTGCCTGTGCAAAAAGTCCATCACTTTTGTAATTATGAAGTCCAAATTGAGACATTTATTGCACTAAAAATATTTATTTCGAAACCATGCATTTCACAGACATGCAAAAACTTTTTTTCTGTTTTTTTTTTCCTAAAGCACAGTCTATCATAGGGAAATACTTTTTAGACATTAATCAATAATTTTTACATTGTTTTTTCTGACAAGCAGAAATGCAAATTGAAGTTAGATGATCCATTGTCACAGAATTTGTGCATTGGATTTTCTAGATTTTTTTTCCAATTTTGGCCTTTACAATCCATTCATGTAAACCTTCGAGTGGATATGGCCTGATCAGGATTTTCAGGTAGTAGAATATAAAAGATTAGGTTACTTAGATTTCATGTTTCATTTTATTAAAAAAAAAAAAGAAAATGTGTAAAACTTTATGAACTTGATTTTTGATGTAAAAAATGTTTTATAACAAGTGCTTCCTAACCATGTGAAAATAGTCATCTCATCTTAGAGATTTTAAACAAACATAGGCTGACATAATTGGGTTTATTTTGACAGGTCATGTATGTAGAAGGCACAGCAGTTGTTATGGGTTTTGAAGAACCAATGCTACAGACTGATGACACTCCTGTAAAACGGTGCTTGCAAACCAAATGGCCATATATAGAATTACTCTGGACCACAGATCGATCTCCTTCCTTAAACTGATGCATTTCATATATAAACAACATACTACTATCAAATGCTTGAATGGGGATATAAGAGTTGGTATTTGCTTGGAAAGTGGTATACTTTGACTGTGTGAAGTTATACACTGGTATCATTAACGAATTGTAAATACTGATTACAAACACTTTTTCAGTGTTAATTGGAATATTTAATTTTTTATTCAGATTGATTTCTATTATAATAGTTTGTCTCTTTTGGCCGCTGTAGTACAGTTAATGTGAGTTATCTTAAAAAAAAAAAAAAAAAAAAACACTTATAAAGTCTTAAAAATATTTTGCCATCTCATGAAGATTTGAAAAATGTCTGATATTGCAGAATTTGCATATTAGATGTCAGATCTTTAAAACATAAAACATATTCAGCTTCCTCTGAATCATATAGGCATGTTTTATTATTTATACAATATTGGCTTACATTACAGTACCATAATTTGTGGACTAGACTGGCCTTTGCACTGAAAATGTTTAAATAAGTTTAGACTTTCTGCAATTTTTCCTAAAATCCAGTTTTACCTAAAGAGCTTGCACAATGTGATATAAATAAGATACAGTTCTAGGACTATTACTAAGTATAATTCATAAATATTCTTTCTTGGCAGTTGTATATTGCTGTGGCTTAGTTATCAGGCATGATAAAAGTTAATACAAAATCTGAAGAAAAAATAGATGTATTAATATTTATTTGAATTTGTATAAAAGAAATGTAAAAAAACAACAGCAGAAAGAATTTCTTGTTCTATAATCTTTAAACTGTTCAAATTTATAATATTGCCAAATACCTCTTCTTAATATGTCCAAACAGCAGTGTAAGCCAGCTTTATTGTATGTGTTAAGTGCATGAGAACATCTGTTATTACATTATTATATTCCTTTATTTATTATCAACTTGTTAGCCCTGAAATAAAATCTTTTCCTTGACTCATGATGTAGTGTTTTAAGTTTGCTTTTGGTCTGACTTGTTCACTGCCTCTTTTATATGATGAAAGGGACCTTGGGTTTAGCAATGACAGTTTTGGAAATGAACACGTCAGGAAAAGAAAAAAGAACAAAAAATAATTTCTTGTATCTTAACTGTGAATGCAGGGCTTATATTAATGCTAGCAAGGCTGAGAATTCGCATTCAGGTTTATGTACTTTTTAAAAAAACTTTCATTTTATGTGCAAATAATAGTATGAGACTGGAATGACCATGATGCAGGAAAACAAACTGCCTTGGTCAAAATGAGCTATGTAGTGGAGATAATAAACCACTGTTTGAGAATTTGCACTGTAAATTATATGGTAATGGTAGAAAGAAAACATAATCCTTTGCATATCACTTGCAAATATCTCCTCTGCAAGACTGTAGAATATATCTACTGTATTTACATCTGGAAATGGGTGAACAGTATAGTTTCAGTCATTACTTGTTTAAAAATATAACTCCTGAAATTACCATGACCATTACTGAATGCAAAACTGATTGTAGTGTATCTTATATTTAAGATTTTTTCCTAAAAAAAAAAAAAATTCCTTTGCAGATAACAATAATTTGAAAAGGTTTCTTAATTCATGTTATCTGACTCACTTCACTTAGAACACAAGTATTCTATCTGACTGTGTGGGCCTGGAGTTAAAAGACTTATGCAACAGTAGTATTGCTAGACAAAAGTATCACAGAATGGTTGAGATTGGAAGGCACCTCTGGAGATCATCTAGTCCAACCCCCCTGCTCAAGTAGGGTCACCTAGAGCACGTTGCCCAGGACCATGTCCAGATGGCTTTTGAATATCTCCAAGGGTGGAGACTCCACAACCTCTCTGGGCAACCTGTTCCAGTGCTCCATCACCCTCATGGTAAAAAAGATTTTTCTTACATTCAGATGGAACTTCCTGTGTTTCAGTTTTTGCCCATTGCCTCTTGTCCTGTCACTGGACACCACTGAAAAGAGTCTGGCCCTGTCTTCTTTACACCGTCCCATCACATATTTATATATATTGATAAGATCTGCTCCCTGCCAACCCCCCACAACCTTCTCTTCTCCAGGCTGAACAGGCCCAGCTCTCTCAGCCTTTCCACATAAGAGGAAGGCTGAGAGAGCTCCAGTCCCTTAATCATCTTAGTAGCCCTTTGCTGCAGTTGCTCCCATAGTTCCATGTCTCTCTTGTATTGGGGAGCCCAGAACTAGACACAGCACTTCAGATGTGGTCTCACCAGGGCTGAGTAGAGGGGGAGGATTGCCTCCCTTGACCTGCTGGTAATGCTCTTCCTAATGCAGCCCAGGTTACCACTGGCCTTTTTGGCCACAAGGGCACATTACTGGCTCGTGTCCAACTTGTTGTCCGCCAGGACCTCCAGGGCCTTCTCTGCAAAGCTGCCTTCCAGCTGGTCACCCTTCCTGCCCTGTGTTTAGATCTTCCCCTGCAACATCCCAACTGTTCCACCCTTTGGGGTCTCATGCACCAAGCAGCCAGTCTATGTTTTCATGAAAATGGGAGATTGGCTTGTTAGGTTTCGTTTTACTTTGATTTTATGTGATTAAATTAGTTAATATTTACAAACCAAGAAAAATAGTATTTGCATGAGATTACCTCTTGAAAGGAAACATTTTTCTAGAGGCTATAAATTTAGGTTGCTAGATCACTTAGTCTGCTCCTTCTCAAATTAGCTTTAATGCTTTTCATATATGAATTACTTCTGATAAGATTTTTAACTTGGACAGTGTTCATAGAGGTAAGGCTCAAAGCTGAATGCTGAGTATAGTTTGTCAGCATGTCATCTTGAATTCATATCCCAGTAGCTAGGGCTTGGGGGAAGAAGAAGGTCTTGTATTAGTAAAATTACTAGTCCAAGGGAATCTAGCAAAGTTTAAAAGTACAACTTAATGAATTTGTTCTTAACTGAACTGGCCAGAAGCAAAAATCGTCAGGCTTTTAATTCCCAAACAGAGGAGAGCCAGCACATAGGTGAAACACAGAAATGAGTCCCGTAATGAACTAGGCCACACTCCAATCCCTTGTTGCTCTTTGACTTGTATACTGGCTAAAATTCATCCTTTTCAGTTGGAAGGTACAAGCAGGTGCTCAGATTCAGAAGCTGCCAATACCATAGCTGATAAGAAATTCATGCTCCTTTTAAAGCATGGTCACATTGTCCTTTAACACTTTTGCTTCACAATCATATCCAGCTAATCAGTACAAAATACTGTCTGTGCAATGGCTCCAATTACAGTTCAGGAGAAGGCCTCCTTACCACAGAAACATAACTAGGAAATAACTAAAGCAAATAGGTAAGCTTTCCTCTGCGGACTGGACACCTGGGCTTCATTACTGAAGTGTTTTGAAAGGATTTATGGCCATTAATTTTAACAAGATTTATGATGTTAAAATCTGATGTGATGCTTTGAAATATTCTCCCTCTGCTAGCAGACAGATTAGTAGATAATGGCATTAATAAGATTAAAGCTTTTGTAAATAGAGCCTTCTATGAGATATTAATCTTGAAGTTTTACATTGGCAAAAATTTCGGTAGAAGCTTTGATTCATTGATTTTTAAGGTTGAAAAGACCGTACTGATCTGTTAACCTCACCCACTGCATATAATATAAGATGTATAAATTCACTCTGAGAATCTTGCATTTTGTCTATATAAATTATTTGGTTCCATATCTGACCTTCCAGTTATTCTGTAGGATAAATAGGTGTACAATGACTTTTGGACTCTAAGGCTAAATGTTCTTCTAAATGTTCTCTGTCCTGGCTCCAAGTCAGTTTCCAGAGCTTATTAAAACTTTTTGGTTCAATATTCACAGCCAATATTCAAAGTATCAGGGCCTGGATATGAGAGCCCAAACTTCAGTCTGTGAACAGCTGGGACAGCTGCTTACCTCTTGAACAATGCAGATCACAAAGTTTGGTCCAAAGAGTTTTAAACCCTGGGGAGACCAAGATGCTTCCAAAGATCAGAACAGTCTAGGATATTTAGGAAAACACTGTAAAACCTTCTTGAAAATATCTTTTTTTACCATCAGAACAATGTTCACAACACTAGCCTCCCTTTCTGAAACAAAAAGAAAAAATCAACAACGAATACGAAAATTAAAAAGCATCCTCCCAAAGAAAGTTTCTACCAGCGTCAAATAGTCCAAGTCCACAATGGACTTTGATTTAGGTATGAAAATTATTTGGTAACAGATGCTACACTGATGGACAGGATCCTGAAAAAGAACCCGAGAAAAGGTGCACTGTATCTATTGAGATTTTTAATGAAGAAGTGACTAGCTCAAATCTGGAGATGCTAAGTACAGCTTGGATGTTTGTTCTGCAACAGATAATGACACTTCATTCTCCTAGTATACTTAGATACAGACATACTCTGGTTTGTGAAATATCTAGTGAAACAGGCTATACAGGCATTACAATCGAGACTCTGCAGCCCAGAGCAGCTGGGGAAGGATCTAGTGAGCCAGCACCAAAGCATGGCATTTTGGGTTGGACTGTGGTAGAACTGCAGAGCTTGTGCTGAGATCTAATGGGGCTGGGTGCTGGGAGAAAAAAAGGAAAGACAGTTATTGCTGAAATTAGACAAAACAGAAATGAAGACAGAAACGCCATCGTACTTTAGTTTAGTAAAAACATACATGGTACTTTTTAGACTGTGTCTTTGGAGTTAAAGAACTCAAGCTATATGAGAAAAATATAGGCAAACAAAACAACAAAATATTTTGGTTTTCTGAATTCATTATTGGTGAGTATTTAGGAAACCAATGAAATAGCTCTAGCCTGCCAAGTGCACTTCTATATTGCTTTTTCAGCATCTCCTAAGGAGCCTTCTCCATATACAGAGATCCTAGCCCTGCTGTTATCGAGTAGATCAGGAGAAATGATTCAGTGTGTTGTTAATCTTCACTTCTAAGAATATATCATTTTAATTATTTGTCTGCTTTAGAGATGCAACAAGTAGATATTTCAGTTATCAGCTTTAACTGATTTGGAATATAGACAATACCCTATAGCCACTTCTCTCTTTCTTCTTACTTGAAGAAAATAAAGGAAAAGGACTGTAGTATGTTAACACCTTGGGGGCAAGAGAAGCTTGAAAAAGATTTCCTTCTTTTCATTCCTTCCTGCCCACCATACAGGTTTTAGCACTGATAACAATTTGGAGTAGTTCTTACTTTCCTTTTTAAATTTAGTTCAGACAAACCAGGTTCAGTGATACTTATTCCAAACTGAAAACACAAGGTCAAGAGGAGGTTAGAACTACCTGTGTTACTGCTATGCCTCTTCTATCTTTCTATGCATGTGAACACTCACTAATCTGCAGCTGTGCTAATTACTGAATTTCTAACTCTGTTATGGATAGATCTGTGTGAGATGGATACAGCATCAGTATATGTTGCCTTTTATTTCCCTGTGTACCACAGGTCTGGTGTGTTATCTGAGCAGTTCTCTGAGCCTCAGTGACCTTACTTGTGAAACAGAGTATTGAATCTCACTTTTATTATGCTAAATAAGAGGCATTATTATTACGTAGCATAATTCAGTATTTACTATAGCTGAATTTCCAATCATATAGCAGTATGGTGTACAACTTTCAAAAGCCTTCAGTTGCCTTGAAACTGCATCCCCTTTAAGAGTAGGAGTTAAGCTCAGAAGTCATTAAAGCACTTCTGAATTTATTATTGGCATTTATCTCTAAGTGATACTTGTTCAATGTAAAATAACCAAAAAAAATGCCAATGGTTATGTTTCATTCTAATAGGAAGAGTAAAGCAGATACTTTTATAAGGCTAGCAGAATTAAGGAATATTACAAGCATGTGGGGAAAGCTAGGAGTCATACAGTTAATGCTGAAAATAAAATAAACACACTTTTCCATTTCAGAGAACAGGAATGTCAGTCTTATCAGAGTAAATCTTGCCATAAAGCATTTTTGTAGGTGTGCTCTACCATATTTATAATGGGCTGCATTCTGAATGTTCTCTAGTCTTCTGATTTTTTGCTGATATTTTTTGGACATATATGTATTGTAAATGCTGAAAAACAATCCTTTTTTTCTTTCCTAATTGAGTTGATTCAATAGAAATTAAAATGTTTTTTCCCTTTTCTTCCTATCTTTGAGTTGGTCAGAAAAAATAACACTGTTCCCTCATGATGTAGGTTTGATGTCTCATTTAGCCTTGTAGGGGAAGGGAGCATTTCAGGCAGATGCAGTTTTAACATACTCTTAACAAAAACAACTACTACACTATTGTGGGGCTAGCAGTGGGGGTAGAACAATTGAAGGGAGTTATACAACTTCACTGTCTTGTCATTACTTTTATGAAGAAATTGTAAGAGGAGCTTTGTAAAAGCTCCATTCAATGCATCTTGAAACAAAATAGTACTGCTCAACTCTGTGGGAAAGGGGGCATGACACCTGCTTTTGCATAAGGACTTGTGGTAACAGCATATAGTAATGTTTTCCTCTGCGAGCATGTAAAGTATTCCCTTCAGCACAATTAAAGTTTATGTAGTCAGGCGAGCACTAAGAGAAGTTTACAGAGGAAAGCATTTCCTAATGTGCTCTGAACTGTGTGGTTCCATTTACATCTTTCCTGTGGTTAAAGAGTTTTTTTTTTTAAATAAGCAAAGATCTTTTTCCATTTCTGCTGCCTCTGGATAATAGACATGCTAGCAGTCATGTAACAATCTGACGAATGTCTAATTTTCACAAGTGTTTCTTTTCTATGTACTTTTACTTCCTAAAAGGAAATTTTCAAATATCATACTTATAAGTTCAAACTCCTGAAGTGCTGGAAGTAGAGAGAGATTCATGTAGCAACCTCCAGCCACTCTCTTGTGAGCATGGCCCTGCAAACGTTGTTCTCGGGTAACTCTGCTGGGCCACATTACAAGGTTTTCCTAGTTCACATGTATTTCTCCCAGCTTGTTTGGTGGATTTTCTTAATAAGACCAGTCGGTTTCCCCAGATACAGCCTAGTATTCTTCAGTGCTGTAAAACTGACCCCTGTAACTCAGCATCCCACCAGCCAGGCCAGGGGCCGCAGCGCCGGACTGCCCCAGTATTTCCCTATTTGCCACAAGCTTTCTCCCCCTCCAGAGCGCTCAGTGTCCGGCCCCTCACCCAAACCGGGTGGCTCAAAGGCTTCGGCGCCGCCGGACAGGGCGGGCGCGGCCGCCGGGGCCCTCGGCGCCCCCGGACGAGGCGGGCGCGGCCGCCGGGGCCCTCGGCGCCCCCGGACGAGGCGGCGCCCTGTGCCCCCGGCCGCGGGCAGCCCGGCGCGGCAGCGGGCTCCCGCCTGGCCGCCTCCCCCCAGCCCGACCCAAGGGCCCGCGCCGCAGCCGCAGCTCCGCTCCGCTCCGCTCCTGCGGCACCGTCTCGGCCCGGGGACAGCCCGCAGGCGTCGTGCGGGGCCTCGGCCGCTCCCCGCTCCGGGAGCCCGTCTGCCTCCCGCCGAGCGGAGCGCGCCGCCTCGGAGCAGCGGCCCCGTCCTGCGCCGCCGAACGGCCCGCGCGCCGGCCGGGCGGGGGCTGCCGAGACCCCGCGCCCCCTCGCCCCCCTTCCGCGCCTCCTCAGGGGCCGCCGCCGGCCGCGGGACGCCAGGGGGCGCCCGAGCGCGCGGCTCGCCCGCGGCGGCGGCGGCGGCGAGCGGGGCCGAGCCTCCCGCGCCAGCCCCCGTCCCGCCGCCCGCGCGCCGCGGCAGCCAGAGCGCCGCGGCACCGCACGGCGCCGGGGCAGCCGCGCCGCTCCCCTCCGTCCCTCCGTGCCGGCGAGCTCCCCGCCTCGGCGAGCTGCGCCGGGCGCGCAGGGGCGAGGATGCTGCGCCGCGGGCGCGGGCGCGGGGCCGGGCGGCAGCGGCCGTGCCCGCTGCTCCTGCTGTCAGCGCTGCTCTGGCCGCCGGCGCTGGTGGCCTTCAACCTGGACGAGGAGAAGCTCACGGTGTACAGCGGGCCGCCGGGCAGCTACTTCGGCTACTCGGTGGATTTCTACGTCCCGGACCCCGGCACGTGAGTGGCGCCGCCGCCGGGCGGGCTGCGCGGGCGCGGCAGGCCCCGCGCCGGGTCTCCGCGCGGGGCGAGAGCGGCGGGGCGCCGCGCGGCGCCTCCCCCCGCCTCACGGCGGCTGCCCGCCTGCGTTGCAGGGTGAGCGTCCTGGTGGGAGCGCCCAAAGCCAACACCTCGCAGCCGGACATCGTGGAGGGGGGAGCGGTGTACCACTGCGCCTGGCCCGCCGCGCGCTGCACGCGGATCCCCTTCGACAACACCAGTAAGTCGGTCGCTGCCGCGGGCCGCCGGGCCGCGCGGGCCGCGGCTGGCAGGGCGCCGCGCCGGGAGCGGGCAGATGTGTGCTGCGGGGGGCGTCGGGTGGTCCCGGGGGCGTAACGGGAGCGTGACCCGCGGGATCAGCGCGCGGTTCGTCTCAGTAGCCGCTCTTTCTCTAGTGCTCGAATGAAAGTTGTTTCCAGCGGATTCCTCATTCCGAAAATATTTTTTTTTTCCTTTTAATGTCCCGAAGGCAAAAATCCAAAGCCCATGTCTCGCCTCTCCGGATCCTGCAGCGCACAGATTGTTAGTCCTCGGTGTTATTTTCAGCAAGGGGTTTTCTGTCTGTTCTGGTTGATGAAGTACCTCATGTGGCATGCTTCTTTAATTCTTTACAGAAAACAAGAATTTTCTTTGAGAATGTTGGAAGCTAGATGTGAACTGATTTAGGCACAATGCAGATAGATTATATCCATTTCCAAAATCCCAAGACAGATGTTTCTCATTTAATTAGAAAGAACACACATTTTAAACAATTCAGGCTGTTTATGTTTTCTGTTGTTTTCTCTTTATAGGTCTTAAAAATAATTTAAACCTAGTGTTTCCAGGGACATTAACACTGATTGGTTTAATTTAGGCAGATTTTGACACTTTAATCATTAAACAAAATTATGATTCTTTAGGTTATATTTAATCTTAGCATTTATGGTTTGTTTAAATGTGAACATAATACAATTCAGTCTTTTTCTAAGCGCACAGATTGAATTAGAAGAGCTTACTTAAATGTAGCACGTAAGCGGTGCAAATCTTCACCCCCTCTAGCTCGAGGCACACACACATCCTATTACTATGTTGGCATCCAGCAACTCTACTCAGGATGACAGCTCCTATTCTGAGAGCTTACAATGCAGTATTGCCTGTGTATCTGGCTACTTGGGCATGTAATACAGGGTATGGTTATATGTAAATGTAGATGTACAGACATACACAGTGGTCATACAGTATTTTTATTGTTATGTGTATGATATGTATATCTTTAAAACAGAGCTAACATTTCTGTATTTCCATCTTATAACTAAATAATTCATGTCGTAGAGGTGGAATATATTAATTGTACAAATTAATTTCAAGTTGGAATAGAAAACTTTCAGACCGAATGAAAATTCCATTGCATTTTAAAGGGGAATTTTGCAAAATGAATTAAAACCTAGTGATGAAACTTAGGCCAACATCTATCTTCCTGTGGCAAATTCCAGAAAAGGCCACTGATGAGGCTCGGGACAGCTCTCTTTTGGTAGAGATTACCATTTAGAGATACTATGCTCAGTATAGAGGCACACCAGCAGGCTGATGACTACATCAGCAAGGCTTTAGACTGTATCACACCACTTTCCAGGCAGGATGGAGAGCTTGGCACCTCCAAAGTGTGGTTCGTTCTATCTACCTGAAGCAGTTGTTTAAATCTTTTGGGAGTATTTCTCTTTCCAGTGGCTTTTGAGGGAGCCTAAGGACAGTTTCAGGACTGAGGATTAGATGCCTGACTTTTAGGTGAGGTGCAGCATTTAGAGCTGCTGACTCTCCTGCAGCTAAATTAAGCAGGATAGAGCCCATTGTATAGGAATAGATATAAATACACTGTACTTGGAGGTGTGATTGCAGCACAGGCAAGCTTAGCAGTGTTATCGTTAGCTGTCTAATTCAGGTACCAACAGCTGTAAAGGTGTCGTTTCACACAGTTCAGCACGGGCCAGCTGCCCTTGTATGCAAGAACCCCAGGAAGGTTTGCATGGCTTGTACCAAAGCCCATACAGATGTGTCCTTATGGCCAGCACCAAAAGGTCATCTCCCATAGACCTGCTATGACTCTTTGATTAAAGTGTGGATATACATTTCACGTCAGCTCCTTTAGCTCCAGAATACTTTACTTGCAGGAGCAAGTTTTCTGTTCCTTTCCACTATTCCCCCAAAGAGAGCAGTACACATGATAATTAGACTAGACGATAATATTTTAAATAGTTTGTTACACACAGTTCCTTTTGGAGCCTTTGACTACTACAGTGGGACATAGCTAATCCTTAATCAATATTAGGGGTAATTTCAGATTGTGGTTCTTTCCTGTACTCACTATGCCTTCTCCCTACAATATCCATGAGAAAAGCTGTTATTCCTGTTTTATATTTATATTCACATTTTTGTATTTATTCTGAGAAACAGAAAAAATCACTCTGGCTTGTCCAGGATCATACAGGAAGTTGGTGATGACACTGGGAACTGACTCTGGATCTTTTCATCCTACTCCAGTGCCTTAATCACAAGATTATCCTTTTTCCCAAAACAAAAATACCCAGTAATTATTACAAGACTGGGTATTCAACTCTTACAGCTTTAATTGTAAAGGGTAATGCTTCATGCCTCATAGGAGGTTTGTAAAAGTCTTGGAAAGGTTTTCTAAAACAGAAAGAATAGATAAACTGCTTCAGGGCTGGAAGATTTCATTTTGATGCATTTTTGTACAAAGCTTGCTTTTTAAGTACTTTTGTCTAGAATATAACCAAATATTATCAGCTCTTTCAGTTAGACTTAGAAAGCACAACAAAAGAAACAAAACTGATGAATAATTAACAGCATTCTTAATTAAGACCATAAGTTAAAATTGGGTGGAATTAGAAAGCAAGGGAGAATATTATGTAACGCTTAAATGGCAGTGTGATCCAACAAATACACACAGAATTGGATGGCTTCACCAAGGGGAAATCATGCTTAACCAATCTGATAGCCTTCTGTGATGGAAGGACTGGCTGGGTAGATGAGGGGAGAGCAGTGGATGTTGTCTACCTAGACTTCAGCAAGGCTTTCGACCCTGTCTCCCATAACATCCTCATAGACAAGCTCAGGAAGTGTGGGCTAGATGAGTGGACAGTGAGGTGGATTGAGAACTGGCTGAATGGCAGAGCTCAGAGGGTTGTGATCAGCGGTGCAGAGTCTAGTTGGAGGCCTGTAGCTAGCGGTGTCCCCCAGGGGTCAGTACTGGGTCCAGTCTTGTTCAACTTCTTCATCAATGACCTGGATGAAGGGACAGAGTGCACCCTCAGCAAGTCTGTCGACGATACAAAACTGGGAGGAGTGGCCGATACACCAGAGGGCTGTGCTGCCATTCAGAGAGACCTGGACAGGCTGGAGAGGTGGGCGGAGAGGAACCTCATGAAGTTCAACAAAGGGAAGTGCAGGGTCCTGCACCTGGGGAGGAATAACCCCATGCACCAGTAGAGGTTGTGGGTTGACCTGCTGGAAAGCAGCTCTGCTGAGAAGGACCTGGGAGTGCTGGTGGACACCAAGTTAAGCATGAGGCAGCAATGTGCCCTTGTGGCCAAGAAGGCCAATGGTATGCTGGGCTGCATCAGGAAGAGTGTTGCCAGCAGGTCGAGGGAGGTGATCCTCCCCCTCTACTCAGCCCTGGTGAGGCCCCATCTGGAGTGCTGCGTCCAGTTCTGGGCTCCCCAGTACAAGAGGGATGTGGCACTACTGGAGCAAGTCCAGCGAAGGGCCACAAAGATGATTAGGGGACTGGAGCATCTCTCTTATGAGGGAAGGCTGAGAGAGCTGGGCCTGTTTCACCTAGAGAAGAGAAGGCTGAGAGGAGATCTTATCAACGTGTACAAGTATCTGAAGGGAGGGTGTCGAGAGGATGGAGCCAGACTCTTTTCAGTGGTGCCGAGCGACAGGACACGAGGCAACGGGCACAAACTGAAACACAGGAAGATCTGTCTGAATATGAGGAAAAACTTCTTCACTGTGAGGGTGACAGATCACTGGAAGAGGTTGCCCAGAGAGGTTGTGGAGTCTCCTTCTCTGGAGATTTTCAAAATCTGCCTGGACGTGATCCTGTGCAACGTGCTCTAGGTGACCCTGCTTGAGCAGGGGAGTTGGACTAGATGATCTCCAGAGGTCCCTTCCAACCTCAACCATTCTGTGATTCTGTGTAATTTTTTAAATCAGTATTTTTCAGCCATGAGGGATCAATGGGGGGGACTCTAAAGGATTTGCAAGATAAAGGCAGATTCACATCTACTATATCCCAAGCTAGATAGGTGAAATTTCTGCAGGTCACAAAAATTGAAATTTCCCCTATAACATTAATATTGGATAGCCCAACAAATCCAAGTGGTTGAAAACCACTGGCTTAAAGTAATGCATGAGTATGAGAGCTTTTGACATGTTTTCAGTTTCTGGGGGCTGGATGCACAAATGTAATGCAGGCATTTTTTTTTCAATGCAAGTTATGTTCTCCCATTAAGGAGGCAATATATAGTGCACTTGGATGCTCTTTGCACTTTTACTGCCAACAACAGCCAACAGACTTCAGAAGCAGAAAAAGTTCAGTGAATGAGAGCACTTTTACCAGAAAGCCATAATAGTCCTTTTGATTTCCACACGACTGGAATGACCTCACAAGTAGTGAGTCTGCACAGGTAGTGTAGTGTATGGTTGCAAATGTGCAATTGCAAATCATTGCATAATCTCATAGTGCATGTGTTTTGCTTGTGGAAAGAAGTGTATAAGTGGGCACTTAGTTGGACAAGTGAGGCTTGTATGCAACTGTACAGACTATTTCACTGTTTCCCCAAGGAGAATAGACCTAATCTCAAGAAGGCTGCCTTCATCTGTAAGTGCTTTGATGCTATTTGTGTTAACAGTATTATTGTCTTCAGTTCTACTAAATGAAAAAAAATGAGGGGTCTGACAAGTATGCTGTGATGGCTTCAGTCAAGAACCTGGAAGTTTTTTAATATTGTGGTGTGACAAATGTGGCATTGGTCTGTAGTAGTTTACAGTTACTCCGTGTTTTACAGATATTGGGATGTGTACTGAATGATATGGGTAGATATGCCATATTATGGGGCTACAAAGTTAAATGAAAAAGGAAAAAACCTCTCTCCACAAGCATTTAAGATTTGTTAGGAGGAAAAGATGAGCAAGAACACACCCATGAGTCAGAGAAGAAAAAAAAAAGATAAAAATAAATGTGGTGAGTTCGCAAAGTATATATTGCCTCAGATAGAGGGGGGACTTTTTCAGAAAGTGATCTGAGGGAAACAAGTGAGTGATAGACACATTATGGAAAAACTCAGGCTTACTTAAGTTAAAATTGGGTGGTAAGCAATAGATAGGATAGGCTTGGGTATGGGCTGTTTTGTTGAAGAGTTCCTTTCTCTGTAAATGATATTTCTATTTTAAAAATAACTGAAGTTTTAGTTTTAAGAAAGCCATTCTATATTTCATGTCATAGACTTCTGAAGGGAGAATATGGGTGCTAAGCTTACCTGGACCTGTCATCCTGAACCTGGTGTAAGAAAACTGCGGATCTCTGCCCCAGCAGATCAGAGATCTGACACCTCAGAGTGACTAGCAAAGTGCAGCTTACCTTCCTGCCACCACACTGTGGCACTGAGGGCTAAACTCTGCTCTATGTCTCATGTAAGCCTTAAATGACAAAAGGCAAATCCGTGTGTGTTGTGAAGCTCTCTTGCTCCTTTTCTCTTGGAAACTAAAATCAAATGAGGCAGTAGACATTGTGTTGGTTACTAATGTAAAAACAACAGGAACAACTCAATATTCACCCAATTCTCAGTGAAAGATATGAAGCCACCTTTAAAAATATGTCATTACTTCTGAGTGCCATGTTCTAACTGTCAAACACAGACTGGGTTCCTTACTACTAGTACTGATAGTCAAAAAGGAGACTACACCTGAAATCATGGGGCTTTCTCTGTGGCATAGTACAACACTGTGTTAGGATGCCCAAGCTGGTCTGTGCTATGAGCAACTGCATAACTTGTGTTAATGTGGAATCGTGTGTGGGCTAAACTTCCTTGCTAAGAAGATCTTTTAGTTAGAGTTAGAACAAATGCAAGAATACCTGCAGCACATTCCTAAAATCAGTGCTGCTTAACTGAAATTGTTCTACAGGGGATTCTCCCAAGCTGACAGTAATCTCTCAGCTCACCTGTCTTTGTTCTTCAGAGCAATCAGTCCAGCGATTTCCAAAGCACTGAGGTGACTTAATTGCAAAATAACATCAATAATTAGTCTTCTTGTTGGAAAAGATTGTTTCTGACAAGGGACAGGGGGCAGAGGAGGAAAGGGACAAAGTTTTGATATGCATATGTGAGTTGAGCCCCCCTCCATCCACATGCAAGTCTAGTAACAGGG
This sequence comes from Apteryx mantelli, assembly GCF_036417845.1. Lineage (NCBI taxonomy): Eukaryota > Metazoa > Chordata > Aves > Apterygiformes > Apterygidae > Apteryx > Apteryx mantelli. The sequence continues at coordinate 146,360,964 of NC_089979.1, read as the reverse complement.
TATTCCCATATGGGTTGGCCAATGACACGGCCTTCAGCCAGGAAGGGGCTTTAGCGGGAACTCTCCATGTTTCCTGCTCCCTTGATACAGCATGGACTGTCTTTGTAGTCCCAAGTTTGCAGTTCTCTAAAGCTCCCTAAATATGGGAGACGGAGCAAAGACTCTGGGAAGAAACTGAGAGCATTGCCCCTGAAAGCGCAACCGGTGCTTTAACCTGCTTCATTGCAGCAGAGAACTAAGATAAAGGATAATGGAAGGGCTTTTAGTATCCCCTTACCCCAAGAGATACGGACTAAAGGGCAGAGATTCTTCTCACTTGTTTCCCTTCTTTTCCTCTCCCGTAACCCTGTCCTGCTGCATTGCAGTGTAAGGCTGTGATACTCTCTGAAACTTAATAAGAGGACAGGGGAACAAGGACTGGCATTATATCAGAGAGCTTTTATCTGGCTTTCCTCTCTTACCTACACAAAGCCAGCTTCTTCATTTCAGTTTCTCCATTATGAAATGAAGCTTACAATGACTATCTGCTTTAGCAGAGGTAAAATTACGTAGTCCTTGTGTTTAAACTGGGTGCTCTTCCTTTCTGCTGCCAGAAGAGGTAGCAGGAGAGCAACTTTTTCCCCTGCTTGGCTGACTGGGTAAATTCTGCAGCACTCAAAGCATCTTGCAGCCAGAAGCAAACTTAAATGCCCCCTGAAGTAAGCTATTGCATTTGAGATCTGTTAAAAAGCTAATAGTTCATATTTCAGAAGCTCATTTTTCACTGTAAATTGTCATGCATAACGCACTGTAACACATTCTTACCTTTTAAATTAAATTAACTGCCTTAAATGGGCAGAATTCATAGATACTCTTCCCCTAAGTTTCCAGGATTCACTGGGATGTTGTCTTTGCTGTCAGTGAACTTTAGCAGGTTTTGATCAAATAGGTTATATTTTCTAAACTAAATGGAGAAAATTTGAACAACCTCTGAAGAGGAACAGGAGAATGGAATATAGGTCAGCTCTGGCCAAGCGTGCAGTTGATAAAAAACAGGAGCTAGTCTGGCCAGAAGTTGAGCTGATTGTAACAGAACCTAGGTACTGTATAAGGAAAGGATGTATAGTGGGACCCAAGAGATTTAGTTACACAAAAAAATCATTAACTGTAAAGATGATAAGATTCTGGGGGAATTCTGTAATAAAACAGAATTTGCATCTCAAGAGAAAGTGCTGAGGGAGTTCATTGTACTTTTAAACGTTGACACATTTCAGTCAGCTATGCCAGTATGACTTTATCTGGAACCTCATAGTTCATGTGTAGCATTCTGATTTATAACAGACCTTTGTGGGTTTCTTTTATAAGTCTCAATCTTATCTAAAGAAGGGAAAAAATACCCTTAGCTATGTTAGTTCAAGCTCTGAGATCTTAATTAATTTTTGTTCAGATTGTACTTAGGCACAAAATCTTGTTGGGTTTGATAATTCCTTTTTCTTGACTCACGGAATGAAAGCCCAAATAAGGATCCCTGGGTTATGATCTATTAAATTAAAATAACTCCTATGAATAGAATCTAGGCACAATTAAGAAACATAAATCAATGTTTGCAGAATCAGATCAGTTTAAAAATAGAAGCAACTCTTCTCATCATCCAAATGATTTGGATGTCCTTACTGTCTCAAAACACTAGAAGCCACTTTTTTTCCCCAGTGTTAATACTGAAGGCAATTGCTTGGCTTGGTTCCCTAGATGGTATTTTATGTCTCTGTGATAGGCCTAATAACAGTGATCCTGCAACTGTTACTGACTTATCTTTGGTTAGCAATGTGTGGTACCATTTGAAACTTTTATGATACTGATACCAAAAAATGGCACCCTGCCATGGTGATAGGGGTGCCAAGACCATCTCTTTCTTCAGTTCTAGAATATGGGACCGTGTATCCCAGTACAAACCCCTCCTACTCTAACTTCCCTCCTGTGAGCCATGACCCTAAATGTTCAGCAGGACTGCTTTCAAGGTTAAATTAGGTTGCTCAGAGCCTTGTGTAGTCAACTATCCAGGGATAGAGATGCCACAACCTCTGTGGCAGTCTGTCCCAGTGTTTAATCACCTTCACTGTGAAGAGTTTTTTTCGTGTATCTAATCAGAATTTCCCTTGCTGCAACTTGTGTCTGTTGCCTTTTGTCCTTTTGCTGCATATCTCGAAGAAGAGTCTGTCCCCGTTTTCTCTCTACCTGTTAGGTATGGATGTAGTGCAATTACATACTCCTTTACTTTCTTCTCTTTCTCTAGGCTAAACAACTCCAACTCTTATCTGGTGTCTCAAAACTGTATATGGTGTTCCACATGTCACCTTTCATGTACCAAGTAGAGGGAGATAATCACTTTCCTTGACCTGTATGTATATATTTATATAAATTTAAATGTTTGTTATGTTTATATATTTTTATTTGCATATTATATAAATATATATAAATTAAAGTGATTATTCCCCTCCACTCTGCCTATATCTAATTATATATAAATATATATAATACATATTACATCTTATATACTTTTTATATATATATATGCCCAGATACATATATACACACGTACATATGCATATGTCAGAATGGGTATTTGAAGGCATTTGCCATCTTGGATGTAGTCTGGGTAGGTACAGATTACTGGGCCGGTTATAAGTGAGCCTGCTGCAGACGCCCAATTCATGGTCATCTATGTTTATCCATTACAGCACATACACACAAATACACACACACACACACACGCAGCATATAAAGATAATACTTTTTAAAGTTTCTGAAGAGTGAGAACTGACTTGAAAGAGTTGCAGATTATTATATTGCTGGGTTTGTTGCTTTGATTAAGAACATTGTTTTCCTGTGTTAATTTTGAGAAAAAATCCTGATTTGCTTTTGTTTATTTGAGTGTTTTCAAATTATAATAATGTTGCATTTTTAATTTTAGTTTTCAAGAACTGAATGAACCACAATGAATCGCTATTAGTGTTTGTATGTACATCTATTTAGTATGCAGATCCTGATTAATAGACACAAAGAAATGCTTGTAAGGGCAATGTTTGTTTGGTGCCTGTTTAACAGTTCATAATGTGCTCACTCAGTGAGTGAGATGAGACCAATCCCCTTAGAAAGGGCCAAATTTGGTCTAATGTGTCTAAATGATGGATTTTCAGTTGCACTCACTCCAGGCTCAGACTTTAATTCCTAAAAATGAGTCCTTGCATTGTTGTTCTTATATAGGTTTGCATTTTACTATCTGGATTCAGATTTTTCTATTTGTCAAGCTGCTGCTTTGGCAGCTTAAGGGACCACTTTCCTCACTCAAACAAATCTTCCAGTGACGGAAATGGACGGTCGTCATGACATGCAAGTGCTATAGGAACAGACATCAGGTGGAGTGTGGTCCACTGCAGCTTGGACTGCATTTGTGAGTGATAATAAAACAGCAGAGACTTGACTGATCGTAGCATACACCTCTTTCTGAAACTGTCTTCCATGACCCAGCTAACCACAGTACTACTGTGAGCTAGTATGCACCTACGCCTACCTATGCAAAATAATATGTGCCCTTAGGTAGCTCAGGGCTAGATGATTGGGCCCCACTGGCAAAATGGGTGAAGGAACACTGGTTTTGAGAATCAGTTTCACTATCTCCAGAGCTTCTTGAAAGCTGGATTGTGGAACAGTACCACTGTGTAGGAGACTTTAGGTTCCTGCAGCAGAAAATGAGATGCTTTTGGGCCACCAAAATGTGGTTTAAGAATGTCTTTGCACCCAAATGGTAGACTTAGTATCTCTGTGCTCCTTAAATACTCTTTGTTAGCTTGGCCTTAGCCTGCTATACGATCTTAGACAGTATAATCAAGAGGGACTCCAGGGCTGGGTTTCAGGCCAAATTTGCAAGTCGTTCGGACTGTTGACCATCTGGAACAGCTCCTGGGTTGGCTCTGAAGCAATCCAGCTGGTGCTCAGGCACTCCCTGCACTGCACTGCGGACAGGCTCAGGCGCTGTGTGCCCAGCCCAGCTGCTGCCTTGAAACCTAGCTATCCTTGCACTAGTGTCATGTATCATGATACAAGATAGTCTGGATTCCTTCTTGAAAGGGGCCACGCTTTCTCCTCTGGAAGAGAAGATGGTATTTTTATACAGCCTGAATTCAAGTCAAGTTTGAGCTGCTCACAGAGGTATAACTTCGCCTGTGGGTAAGGCAGAGTGTACACATAGCCTATGGCCCTCAGATCCCCATAAATATCATAGGGAGGATATTTCCCTGTCTTAAGGATATTGTCAGGATACATGCATGGAATTTTTTGAAACACTCGGATAACTGTTTTGAGGGGTGTAACAAAGACAGAAATAACAACTTTGTTGTTTCTAGAAACCTGGAGTGGGATTTATCTGAGTAAACAAAACATTTTTATCTGAGCCTAGTTTAAGTTGGTCATCTTTGGCTCTCTACAGTTAGTAAAAAAATTAGGTACTTCTATGCCATGATACTTCTGACCTTCTCAGATGTTTGCTTTAGGATGAGAACTGTGCCCTATGTTATACCCTCAGTTGTAAATGGAGTCTGGATGGCTAGTTCAGAAGTGGACATTTAGAGTGTCTTTAGTCAGAGGCTTGTCTAATTGAGTGAGATCGGTGCACAATAATGACAGTCCTTGTGTATCCGTACAAGTTCATTTTATATATACCTTCATTTTGGTAAAGTTATAGGGGAAGCAGTTGCTGTTTTAGAGTGATCTGAAATAGTGATTGGGTGTTATATACAAAAGACTGAGCTGTGTTTTAAGACACAACCTCAGAAATTTGGCAGATGACTCCACAGCTCCAGCCAGGATCTGGAGAAAAGGTGATTAGAGAGTTTTTGTCGAAAGATTTTTCTAGGGAAAAAAATTGATTATTTGAGTGTCTGTGGTGTTTTACTGATTATTTTATAGTGAAAATTGCATGCCACATGATGAAGGGTTCATATTACACCATATACCACTAATGGGGGGGGGGGTTCTTGCAGCTCTACTGGTAAATGCAGCTATGTTTTTTGTAAATACTGCAGAAACTTTTATCCTAGCCATTATCATGTGTTTGATTCCAGGGGACCGCTACATGCAAACAGTTGTCCTAGTTTTAAAACCTAACTTCTCCTCACATTTGAGTATACTTTGCCAGTAGACAAGTATGCTGTTTTGATTGAAAATGTAAGCTCTTTTCAAGTTAGAAAACTGGTCATGAGGATCCTTGGAGCCAGGCTAGCATTGGCTGCTGTAAGCCAACCATGGCTGATTTTCAAGCTTCAAAAGCTTTGTTTCTATCAAGACCTCATCTGTGGATTGATCATGTTAAGATCTGCTGAAGCATTAAAAGAAGAAAAAAGAAGCTTTTAAATTTTGAAAGGGTCTGGCTTCACTGGGAAAATTAATCAAAAGTAGTGTTGCCAGCAGCAACGTAAAAGTTGGCAGCTCCTACAATGCAGTGTGTGTCAAAGTTATTGTCTTCCACACTCTTAAAATTTAGGCCTAACTTAAGTAAAATGCATTTTAGAAATGAATATTTGTAGAGTGGTTTTATATTATTCATCCTGGGTTTTGAAGATCTAAATATTCCTGAAATTTACCTCTCTTTTGTGAGTGCTCTAAGCATGGGTTTCCATACGAGCTTCTGTAACTGGTGCAGCACAGAAATGCATAATTGTGTGAAGGAAGACGTTTTCCCAGAGACTTTTCAAACATTCACAGATTCATTCTCATTCAATTTTCTTCCATGCTTACTGGAAAAATATAGAGATAGAATCTCCTTGTTTTCCGGATATGAAGGATTTTTCTTTCTAATTCAGTTTATATTTGTAACATTTATGAGGTTTCCATGTGCTGAGGTAACTAGTGATACAACATCCTGGAAAAGAATGCAGATATCTCCTCTGTCCCCATCTGGCAAATTCCAGGAAGTGTTGGCTTTTTAAAGGTGACCATTATAGCAGCTGCATTTTCCCCTAGTTTTTAAAAATGTGTCTAAATCCATACAATATAATATGACATTACTTTTTTTCTTACATCCTAGGGTAGACAGTGTATGTTTTTATTTTCGCCTAGGGTGAATAAAAAGAATTGATTCTTGTGAAATACACCTTGACAGTAACCAGAAACAAACATAGGGAATGCAGATACAAGGGGAAAGGAGTAATACCCTGCTTATATATAAATTGAGAAGTTCATTAGGAATGACTGGTAAGGAAAGAGCATAGCTCATGAACATATGGGAAATCAGTTTACTTCAGAGAACTGAGGGCGAAAGGAAGGGATGTCTGCTTTTTATTAAAACCTGAAATGCATTATAATTGGCTTGAGTCTTTACCCAGATGACTTCTCTTAATGCTGACATCTGCAAAAGTGTATATAAAGTAACGTTAAGAAGCTGTCTCTTGTGGCAGTGTGTACACATGCAATTCAGTTAAAAACTAAGTCCTTTGCTATCTGTAATGCTGATCCTTGAATGGGCATGCTGAGAAATTTCATTTGTTTGATAAAAGCTAATTATGGTACATGCTTTTTTCACATGAAAAATTTCTATCACTCATGAAAAAAGTTTATAGATATTTTCACTCATTTTTGTAGAGATTCTTGTTCATTCTTCATCATGAATTCCAGGTAAACAAACTTTTTTGTGTGGGAAAGATAGGGTTTCTTTTTAGATTACTTTGTTCTGAAGTTTAAATGTAATTATTTTGAATATTCACATGTGGATTTCAGTGAGGCATTTTTCACTGACTAGTGAAAAGCTTAAATGATATTAAAATGGCCATTCCATATTAAAGTAATAGGAAGATGATAGTGGATGTAGTATAATTAATATATCCATTAGTCTGTTTGTTTGTATCTGTAATTCACAGGGTAATACTTTTTTAAATAAGCTGTCAACATACCGCTTCTTTCTTTGTCAGACAACAGGAAAATCAAAGTCAATGGCACCAGGGAACCTATTGAGTTTAAGACAAATCAGTGGTTTGGAGCAACAGTTAAAGCCCATAAAGAAAAAGTTGTGGTAAGTCTTATGCATTTGGTATTCATCTGGAGATAATGCTTATCTTTTTTCCAATGTATATTTTTAATAGCTCTCTGTGTATAGATTATAGAAAGAACTCTATGCTTTAGATTATGCATGTTATAAAACAGATGATGTATGTAACTCAGAAAATAAAAACAGTCTATAAAATCAGGTTGAGCTGAATGCTTGAAGATGATCCTTCTGGCATGTCAAACTAGCAGAATGCCATTTTATTGGTTATGGAAGCAGATGATGATTTTTTAACAAATAATGGAAATATTTTTTGAAATACAGAGTAACTGTGGTTGCTATATGCTTAAAATGTTTTTTTTTATTATGAAATTTTATGAGTAATGTTAAATGCAGAATTACCTAACAGAAGGCAAGAATCCATGCTGAAGATCAATTAATAAGAGGTCTTTCGTCACATTCACGTTCTTTTGAACAGCTGTGTCATAGTCTTGGTAAAAAAAGCTCTGAATCAGAGGATTGCTGTCAAAGCACAATGTCTATATTCCAGTTTCATAGAATATTTTCCCTGTACTGATAGAGGACCCCAGCATGGGCATTCATGCTGTTGTTTTGGGTTCTTTCTTAGGCCAAGTAGTTTTATTACTCTGTAAGGTAGTGGTGATGTTGCTTATACACAGACATTTTGTATTTACAATTTATGCACTAAAATTTACATTGGAAAGATTGCTAAAAAAGTGTTGTGATATGAATCATTAGTTTGGTGATATTTTATTACTTTTACAATTCCAAAGCAATAACTTTTGTCTGGGAATTTGTTTAACTGTTTCAATTATTACTTGATGGGAACAAGTATCTAAAGAAAATGCTTTCTCTTAAGTAGTATGTCTTGTTAACCCTAGAGAAGGATTTTGACATGAAACAGGTAATGAATAGAACATCACCCTCTTCTGTTACAGGACTAGCGTATACTGGTAATTCCCTGTCGCTTGTATTGATGTTATCACAGCCCTCAAATTTCATATTCAGTGCTTTCATATACCTCTCTTTGGTACATGCACTTTTTTATTTAAAAGTTAATTTAACAAATAAGATACCTGTAAGAGTAAACATTCTGTCATTTCTTAATTATCAATGTAAAAATTCTAAAAATAGCTGAGCACTCAGCTATTTTGTGCACTCTACTAAACAACAGTTCATAAACCAAAATAGCATAGTTCTTTGCCACCATTCACCAAATCTTATTCAAGTGAGGAGTGAGAAAAACTCATCACTGATAGATGTGCTGTGTCCATACTAAGCAAACTTTGTTTTGCTTCTGATAACTCTTCTCAGGCCTTTCTGGAACATGCATAGAGTCAACACTTTCCAGGCAAAAATTTGAACAGTGAAGCTAGAAAACTTTATGTTTAGGCTTTGTAGACTGAAAGAAGAAAAAGAAAACATTTCATGAAGCTGTTAGAGACTTTTTTTACTACAAACGCAATAGTAAACTGCATTAGTTCAATGTTTATGATTACATATAATTCCTATTTCAATCCATTTTGCTCAATGCACCTAAAATCACCCTCACAGGACATGTATTCCTCTTTGCTGCGCTCTGGTTTTGCTCTTTGGTATGTTTTAGTCTGTAAGCTGATCAAGGCAGGGGCATGTCTCAGAGTCTTACAAGTCCTTAAAGCAAAGTTCCAGAAGCTCTGAGTAGCACAGTGATTCATCCAGCTGGAACTGACTGCAGAATGAAGACTCGCATAGCTCTGTGAATAACAACAGTGCCTTGCCACAGGTAGACAGGTTTCTGGTTGGAAAAGTAAGACAAGGACATAAATAGAGAATTTGTCTGTATCTTACAGAGGCCAGGTTGTAGGGAGAAGTAATATCTTCCCCCCCCCCCCCCCCCCCCGCTGCAAATGAAAAGTTTTAGGGCACAGGAACCTTTGGAGAATGACTTACACACTTGAAAGCTTACCTGTTTTGTTTTTCCAGTTACTTGAGTTACTTTCAAAAAAGATACTGCTTCTCCCTACACACATCATATATCTTTTATCCTTGGACTGTCATGTTTGTAACACCGCTACCATAACACAGAAGATAAAATATTAGTTCATTAGCCAAACTTATTTAGCAAAAACCTGTTCACTGTCAGCCAAACTTTACATGTTAAGTATGGAAGACTGAAGAAGACTTACTCCCCAACTACTGAATGCATTATAGCCATATCATCTCCCTAAAGATTTGAACCAGGGATTCATTTACTGATAGACCATGACTGTGATAGAAATATGACATCTCAACAAATGTCCTTCTGCTCAGTAAAGCAGAAACATAGCAGTTCTGCTGCAACAACTATTGTCTTATGAATCCCCAGGACAGAAGTAGGGACCTCTTTATCCAAATATATGTGATCTACAGCTTAAATTCTGGGATCAAATCCTGTGCTGTGAGCAGTAACAGAGCAAGCATACTGTGCATGGGGCAGGCTGGGGGAGAATGTATAACATATACTTAACTATGAGTTGTACTCCCTGCTGAATTTCACCTGCTAAGGGCTAGAAGTGAAAGGTCAGGCTATGTTTTTCAGATTATAATTTCATTACAAGAAGTAGTGGTCCTGCATTTGCTTCTATCAATATGTTATCATCATTTCTACATGAATGATAGAATACCAGAGAGAGCCCTTGTAAATTGTTTAATAAAAAGTACATCTGCCAGATGCTTGAGTATATGAAAGGTATGTGTGACATGGTTCCTGTTTTGATAGGCTTGCGCTCCCTTATATCACTGGAGGACCCTTAAAGATAGCCCTGAGAAGGACCCTGTTGGCACCTGCTATGTTGCAATTCAGAACTTCAGTGCCTATGCTGAATACTCACCTTGTCGCAACAGTAAGTATTAATAGGAACCGCCTTGCATTGGAAGAATTGATATTGCATTCAGTGGTTTCATCTTTTCAATCTTGGTGCAGTTTTGGTTGAGTGAAAATTGCTACATAACATTATTGCTTTGAAGAAGGGTTTAAAGGAAAAATAGCATTGAATTATATGTCTGCAATTGGATGCTTTATCATATAATTGAAAGAGGAGAAATTAGGTAAATTAAGCTCATGCAGTTTTAGTGATGTGATATAATTGGTTCAATTTAAATGGCTTTATAATGTAGCAAACAGTTCTAGATAAGAACCAGACAGCACTTTAAACCAATTACTCATGCTTATGCCAAGTATAAATCTCCCATCACAGGATTACCATCTGAAGACCAGACTCTGCACAGAAACATACAAGCCTGTATCACAACTCTTGCCAGTATCACCCACAGTAGCTCATTTGTATAGGACTTCCAGCACGGAAGAAAGCCACACACATTAACACTGCTGTTCCACACTCCTCTCTGTGGTATTCGGAGAATGTGTGTCTCCTTTCCACTTGTGGTAGCAATCTCTGGGCCTTACCCCCTGGGGAACAGGAAAAAAAACAGTGCCTGTAGTTAGACCCAAGCTCAGTTACCTAGAAATCTGCAGAAAATGCTGCACATCAGATCAGTCATTCATTCTGTTCGGCGTCCTGTCTCTAAGCATTTATGATTATTAATACTGCTACTCTTATTACCTCACTGCTCTGATGACTTTACTGAGCTTTGGACTGCACTAGGCATACAGCAGTTAATGCACTCACAGATCAGAGAATTGTTCTTTCAGTTACTTTCCTAAAGGTAATGCGTGCAAGATAGCAGATATGATGGGCTTCTCTTCCAGGGGAAACCTCCACAGCAGAGCTATGATGGTGTTCAAGTTAGCTGAGAGGAGTAGCTGTTTCAAGTTGTATGTGCTAGGCAATAGCATGAGAAGTCTGGGCACAGTTCCTGGTCAAGATACCGATTTTACAGAGAACCTTCTGCGGCAGCTAGCATTCTTGCCATGTGCACATAGGCTAGTTTCGCAGTGCACCTTCTAACTCTTGCTCTACTGCAAACTGTGCTCCTGACTTCAAGTTTCTCATGGATCATTATGCTAAGAAAGTAACAGGCATTTTACAGAAAAATGTAGACATTTACTCTCGACAGTTAAGAGGTTTCCTCCTGTGAAAACCTAGAGACAGCAGCATACCATGTCGCTGTATTTTCCGCACATCTGACAGGTGTGTAATAATGTAGCTCAGTGATGCTTTCCGTGGTCTGCCAGAAAATCTGCATACCTAAAGCGACTGAGATATTTGCATATACATTCAGTGTTACTCTGTGGCTTTCCTTTTCTTACATTGTAGAATAGCTCTAAACTGAGTTGTGCTACCAAGTCTTTCTTTCATAGCCTGATCCTTATACCTGGATGGACAGGTACAGAAAGAAGCTGAATCTGTAAGAAATGATGCCCATAAAATCTGTTTCATTTACTGCTGATATCTCACTGTGGCTTTTTGAAAGGCTGATGCCATTTGAAAAGATAGTTCCAATGGCCATTCCTACTCTCAGTTTCCTGATCTTACAGACTTCAGCACTCCGGTATTCATATAAAAGCCCTAACATGTGTGCCAACACAGTTTATACAATTATGTAAGAATATTCTACTTTCTATACATTTGGAGACTAGACATAAAAATGGCAGAAGCAGGAAGGATGGTTTTGCATATATAAACGTGCATCCAAAATATTGTATTATCCTTCAGTCCTTATTTAGCCAATGTATACCAATTAAAGGGCTGGGCCTCATGAAGGACACATACCCCTCTCCCTCACCATGGTACAGAAAACCAGGATGTTGTTTGAGCATTGACCCATGCTGACACCATCCACCATGTAAGCGTTTTTTTGAGACTGCCTTAGTAAACATTTATTTTTATGTTTATGGCAATGCAAGCCGTGGCAGCCATTCTAGGATTTCTTGTTCTGTTGTTTATTTTCATTTCTACATTCAAATTCAAACTGAATCCTTGGTGCTTGTGGCAAGGGACCTTCCTTGGCAATGAGAGGAGAAAGTCCCAAGTAACTGATCCCATTTTTCAAAGTCTTTGTGGGAGGAGCTGCATGGTCAGGGTTCTATAAAAGGCCTTAATTTGTTCTGCCCCTCCTAAAAAGGAATACACATTCCTTTCACCTATTTTGGCACTTTTGCATTTATAGCCTTATTGCTTTAGGAGGGTTTAAGCTGTCTTCTGCATGCGCTGTGAAATCAATATGATGCTTTTACCTTCGTAATTGCAGGCAATGCGGATCCTGAAGGACAAGGCTTTTGTCAAGCAGGTTTCAGCTTAGATTTTTACAAGGTGAGATTCTGCTTCTGAAATTCTATGACCAAACGTACTTCTGATGTATCACAAATGTTCACACACTGTCCCAGTGATCCAGAGTTTATCCCCATGCTTGTGCATGTGAAAAGTTTCATGAAGTTGTTGCAAGTTCTCTCCTTCTTTGCAAACTTCAAACTTTCTGGTATAATTAATGAAGGAAAGACTGTTATCAGCACCTATTTTTCTGCTAGCAGCACTCCAGTTTTAGCTCTCCTCAGTCTATCTTAGTTTGGGTAGCTGTATTCTGGCACAAGTGGTTCAAGAATTATCTGTGCTTCTGTGTCTGTGTGCCCCACTGAAGTTGCTTTCCAGAGACCTGACTTTCAGGAAATAATGGGCAGCAATCAGCTAGTTGTTTTAAGTCAAAATAGTTTGTATGAGCATGCATTTGGAGGCAAACTAGTCATTGAGTAAGACTGGTCTCTTGTGGAAGTGATGGAGGAAGGGCTTAAGGGAAATACCTAGTTGTTCCTATATACCACCAAGATGCTCCACTAGCAATATTGTGGGTCAAAGAATAAACACTGCAGCTACTGTTATTATCTATGTCATTATTACACCACCAGGAGCCTACATGTATTTGATTATTACAATTGTTTTTAGTGTTGTGGAGCTACATTCTTATTCACATTATTAATTGCTGAGGAATAAAGGCCTCAATTTAAGTTGGACATAACCATATTTCTCTATAAAGCATTACTTTTGCTTCATTGAATGTGAATGACCTCTTTTATGCTGATTTTATGTTTTGTTACAAATAATAAGCAATTTTTAGAAAGTTATGTAGGTTTAAAAAATTATGTCTTTAATTCAAATGAAGAGTCCTAGAGTGATATTAACTTTAATTTAACTATGGAATTTTTTCATTAAAATGCATGCACATACATCCTTTCCTTGATCAGGGCTATTCTCCTTTATCATGATCTTGATGCTTTTTGGTCATTAAAATTGTTTTTCCCATCCATGTTTAATTTTGTTGTGTTCATTTGTTCTGCTTTTTGTAGAATGGAGACCTGATAATAGGTGGGCCTGGCAGTTTTTATTGGCAAGGTATGTTCATCTGGCTGGTTAACTTGATCTAAGAAGTGAAGCATAAAGTGTTGTGGAAAATGCTGTTCTAGATTTCGATTATTTTCTCAGTTTAAGATAACCAATCTTTGGTCTATCTTAAGCAAGTATAGATCAGAAGAATTGTTTAACAAACAACTGAGTATAAAAGTAAATTGGTGAAAATTCAGGCTATGGGTTCTGCAGGAGATGAAACAAATAGAAATAACTATTTTCATGTTGGTATTTTAGCACATTAGTCTTTTAATTAATAAGATGACTTTTTTCTAGAAATATTGCTATTTTAAAAATAATTCATATTTGTACAGTGAATATAACATTTTCAAAGCTTTTGTCACTGTTTGTTAGTGACCACAACTTTTTATTGCTATCTGTATATATTTTTAGTTCATTTGTGAGAACACTGTAGTTTCCCAGCTGTAGTTTCTCATATGGATGAAGCCTGGTAGAGGGATAGTAGGGTATTTTTGCTTTAACCTGTTTTGATATGTGTGGTATAGCTGATTCCCATAGTCTGCCCATGAACCTGCCTCTTGCCAGTCCCACTGATGTATGTTTTTGCACTGCCATTAGTGAAGGAAGATTCTAGTTGATTCTGATAGTGAGGCATGCATAGCTTTGAATTCTCCATTGAGAAATCACTTCCATTTGTCTGCTACATCTATACTGTACATTATCAAAAGGTAGCTGTTCTGGAGAAGCTGGGCCTGAAAAAGCTTGTCCTTGGTTTGAATCAGCACTTTGAAATGGATCTAGAGTTGTTCTTGTGACAGTTCAATAGAATATCAATGCCTTGTTGTATTGATTTATATGTACCCATGAGACTCCCAGGCTAATAATATAGAAAGATTAAGTGAAGATACCTATTCTCTGCATCTGTACCACATTTTCCCCTGCAGTTCTGTTCTGATGTTCTGCTAGCCCTGTTTTGTAGAAACTGGCTCTCCTTTGTGTCCCTTTCATTTATGAAGTTGTTTGAATCCAGGTCAGGTAATCACTGCAAGTATTGCGGATATCATTGCAAATTACTCCTTCAAGGATATTCTAAGGAAACTGGCACGAGAGAAGCAAACAGGAGTGGCACAGCCCACATATGATGACAATTACATGGGTAAGCTAAGTTATATGTCAGCACTCTGTCCTAAAAGCTTAGTGAGGCTTATGTGAATGAGAAGACAAACTCAAAATTACTAATGTCCTAATCCTGAGAGGATGTAAACTCATGTTTTACCTTAAGCACAACAGCAAATTAGTAGTTTGCTAATTACTTCAATGGGGTTATGAACATTCTTAAAATCATGCATAGTAACAGGATTTGAAGGATGAGATCTTAAATGTATCATTAGAGTGTTATTTGTATTATTTGATCTTAAAATAAGTAAGCAAAAATACAAAATTTTCCTGTTTGGGCCTTCTCTCATTCCAAGGCAATGGACTGAGTTTACAGTAATTAAAGACTATTTCAGTTTTTAACAAATAAAAGAAAATTTAGTTCTGCAGTATTTTGTAAGTACTACTTAAACAGACAAGTCAATTCTCCCTGATGTTGTTGCAAGATGCAATTGAAGTAAATAATAACAAAAGCTGGTTTGAAGATACAATGGAATAAATAGAAAAAGCCCTTCATGTGTACCTTTTACAAGTACTGACCTTCTCTAAGAATTTGCATGATAGTTACATATCTCTGAGAGTAACACAGGTTTTTCTTCACATAACTGTAGAAAAGATGCAGTGGAATTTTAATGCAAAGATACATCCTTTCATCTCTGCCCATAGAGTTGGAGTTACAGTCACTGAAACAATCCAAAAGTCTCTGTCAATAGCAATTATCTCACTTACAGGTTTACTAAAGCCCCAGGAGGTATTTAAACATATTGTTGGAAATCTGTCTTCCTTACAGAGCTAAAACAGGACAATCACACATTACAGTATGGTAATGAAGACCTAAATAGCATCAATAACTTTTAGGACAAACCACTGTATTACCTGCAGGTTTTTCGGATAAGTTTTTGAGTGTTAATGCTTTAACAGCTCATTTGGGGAGGAAAGTAGATTTATTATCCTTGGAGACCAACAGTTAATTTAGTCATAATAACTTGATAAACAGTTTTCTTTTCTCCACTCAATTTTAGTATACTAATTCAGAAGTTTTTCATTCTGGTGATCAGATGAGCAGAAAAATCTGATTGTCCTTGCAGAAACATCTTTTCTGGAAAGAAACAGTTTGTCAAGTTTTTTGTTTGTAATTTATCGTTAAACAGGATACTCAGTGGCTGCTGGGGAATTTACTGGAGATTCTGAACAAGGTAAGAAGCCATAAACATGAATGGAGACCATATGGCTGTGCACCTATTAAATTCCCCAATTTGGGTCTCTATATAGGCAAATACTTCCTCAGAAGGTGTAGCATGCCAGAGCAGAATTTCAGTAACCTAAAAGTCTGAATTGCCTGCTGTGGTACCCTTCTGCCTGTGTGTCTGTTCTGCAGTCAGAGCTGTGTCAGCGGCATAGGTGGACCCACCTGGTCTAAATTCATTTAGCCAGTTTGGTGACCAGTAGTAGTAACATGTGGGACCAACGGTACAAACATGTAAAATCTTTGGGTCCACACTCAAGTTACTCACCTGCACTGAAGTGTTGGGCCTTAGCACTTGACTGGCCAGATGCAACCTAGTTTGGAAATGTGTGTATATGCTGAAAGCACATTTCACCCCAAAAGAACTAGACAACATCTCACAGGCTTAACAGCATTGCTTAAAAGTGTAATCACTGTGAAACCTTCACCTGAAATGTTTCATGATCCCAAAAGCACCACCTTCTAGGACTGGATACATTCATAATTTGATAAAGTAGAGCAATGTACACCAAGTGAAGAACAGATTTTAACCAAAATTGTAGAATGACTTTTTTTTTTTAATGGGCAGAATGTCACTACATAACTTACAGTTTAGCTCAAACACTGCGGTTCATGTTGTTCCCTCTGGCAAAAGGTGACACAGGATCTTTATTAGTTTCACATTGTCAGGAAAAACTGCAATGGAAGACTGCGGCTCCAGCAACATAGTTCTGTAGTTCTTCTCTAAGGACAAAGTCAGAGCAGTCCATCCTGCTGGGTCTTGGATTAGCAGCAACAGTTCCTGGAATATCACTGTGGTTTTAACTAAACACCAATTGGACTTGAATCACACTAAATTGATGTGCTGAACTTGTAGCCCAAGGTACTGTGGCAGAAGAACTGAAAACAAGCTGAATGTTGTTAGATTTTTAAGTTGTAAAATAACTTCTGTGAGTGTGTTAGAAATTAAACACTAGTTTTACGATGTGTGCAAGTTGAGTCCAGTGTAGAGCAGTTCCTGTCACAGCTCTTTTGGAAGAATACATTAAAAATAATCAGTTATAAATATAAACTTCTCCATGATTTATCTATTTTCAGAAATTGTTTTTAAATTGTACAGGATTTCCAAGTATATAGTTCAGCTGAGAAAATACGTGGTCTCTCGTGTTTTGTACCTTAAGAGCTATTGTATCTTGTGTAAGGCTGACAGTCTGTCATAAAGTATTGCTTGAAAGACAGTTTTCTTGAAACAGTGAATAGCAGCATGGTCCAGACTCACAAAACTGATAGAGACAGTACATTTCTGCAAATGGATTCAGCTGCCCAGAACTGCTGCTGCTTAATCCCTTTAAAGTTAGAATTTCCTCTCCTGTGCCACTATAGGTTCAAAAAGAAATAGAGGACACAATTTTGAGCCCAACTCTATAACTTGAAAAAAGGAGATGTATCCCTGGTAATGGAAGGCTTCAGCCGCCTATTTTTAATGCATACTCACAGTTTTGTATGGGTTCTCGAATGAGTAAGTCAAGGGAGTGATTGGCATGAAGAACTGCATGTTGTCCTATGCAATAGTCCTATGTCCTGTTCAATCCTTCATTACTACTTGCATCTCCCCTTGACCTACCATGGTTCACCATAGAGGGATAGATAAACCCAAACAGGAATAGATGCATGGCAGGTCAGTAGAGGCAGATATCTGAGCTACTTTGATAGCTGAGACTCCTGGTGCTGTCTTCTGATCTGGGTATCCTCTGGAGGGAAAATTTAGACAGTAAGACTGCAGGCTGTAGCTTTACTTTTTTCTTTTTTTTTCTTTTTTTTCCCACTAGCTGATTAAAATCTGGCCATTGGGCAGGAATCACACCCTGGAGAGCAGCTAGGTTCAATATTTCATGTTCTTGTTCAATGAATTTCCCCAATGCCACTCACTAAAATTTGCTTGCTGTACTCTTAGATGGGCTATGCCAAACCTGATACCATGGAAGTGTGGGATAAGCCAAATGGCAGATGAGAGAAAATATTATGCAGCCAGAAAAAAGGGGAATTTGAAGACGGTTGTGTTTAGCTTCTGTACTATAGTATGTGGTGCCACAGTTAGTTCTGGTTCAATCAATCCACAGTCACCAGGTAACAAGCTGAACTGTACTAAAAGTTTTATTATACTGTGCTATGCTAAGTAATGCTAAGCAGAAAGAGACCTCTGTCCAGTCATGGGCCAATGTATTCAACAGTTAAAGATGTAATATTTCATGCACTTAGATGCGCTGAATGAATGTTAGAATCTTGTGAATGAGTGTCTTGAAGTGAATTAAAGTCTGTTTTTGATACAGACAAGAGGCTGAAATCCTAAGGGTTATACATCAAGGAAGATTTAAGTAGCATGGGATGCACATTGCAAGCACCATTCAGGTAATATAACCTGTTCACTGCTCATTATTTATCTTTTCAGAGTTGGTTGCTGGAGTCCCAAGGGGAGCACAGAACTTTGGCTA
Organism: Apteryx mantelli; assembly: GCF_036417845.1. NCBI lineage: Eukaryota > Metazoa > Chordata > Aves > Apterygiformes > Apterygidae > Apteryx > Apteryx mantelli. The sequence goes on along the minus strand of NC_089979.1, from coordinate 146,342,775 downwards.
TGTATGTACTGGACCCATATTTTATCCATTTTATAGTGATAATGCAGTTAGACTATACTGAGGGTTAAAAACTATGTTGTATTTTTATGTCTCTTTGAGCCTAAACTTTCCATTCAGGCATAACTGCCACTGACTTTCACCCTCAAGCTTATCTAGTTGGGTTGAAATGCTTTACTGGCTTGGGCCTTGAATATTAAGGTTTCATTCCCTTCTGAAGTCTATGTATTCAATAGTCAATTGCAAGCACGCTTTGAATATTACTAATATACCTGTATCCAGAATGTTACCAGACCAGCCTAGAGTATTTTATGTGCAACTTTATGTCCACGATGGAGAGAAGTCAAAGTTTGGATTATTCATAGCCTGTGTTTATTTTCAGTGCTCTTTCTAGTTACATACACTGAATACCAGACACAAAGAGTCATGATATACTGTTGGAAGTGGAGGGAGAAAACAATATGCATGTGTGGATACAGCTTTTATCTCACAGAAGAGAAGATTCAGGACCAATCTGATGGGCCAACTGAGAGATCACAGCCACAGACACGTTCTGTAGTTTTGTGGACCCAAAACGCCTTGTGTCTCATCCCATGAAATATATGTGAACTTATTCATCCCATTATTGAGAAGAAAGCTGTATATCATTTTTAAGTTCATGTGTTCATGCCCATTAATGTAGCCACTGATTAAGTGATAGTCTATGATATGCTGCTGTTCACAGTTCCTGTTAAGGAAAATACTCTTTTCCCCATTTTACACATGGGAGATGTGAGACTCATAAAGTCTCAGTGATTTATCCAAGATCATACAGGAAAACTGTGGTGAAACAGAGAAAAGAATCAATGCTCTTTCTTGGCCTTCAATGTTTAAAATTGATTTGCAGTGATGTTGCAGTGTAATATTTCTGTTAGTGCTTGAAACTTTTTGTATTTTTCTGTTACCAGGTCTCGATTATTAATTCTTCAGACCTGACCTTTATCCAAAACTTCACTGGTGAACAGGTAATGTCAAGGAACTACAAGATGAAGTATTGTATCTCTAGAGGATATAATTTCATCAATGTAGTTTCAAGAATATATAAAATATTTTTATCATTTAGAATTAAGATCCATAGAAACAAAGAGGTTTATCAGTAAAACTTTTAAAAATTGATATACTCTATGAATGCATATCTGTTGTTTTTTATTTCCAGATGGCTTCTTATTTTGGGTACACTGTTGCAGTATCTGATGTTAACAATGACGGGTAGGTTATCAAATATATTCATCTCCCACTGAACATACACAGAAGCAATGCCTGATACCACATACCGCAATCTCTCTAGGAAATTCCAGTTTTAGGAAATAGTGTTTAAAGTGACAGTGACAAAAACTATCAGTGAACAGTCATGATGATTCCCACCTAAATAACAAAAGTTTATTTATTAATAAACACAGGTTTTCAGGTGCTTTATACCTTCAAATACTTCCCTTAGCTTTTCTGCTTTTGTAATTTTAATTGTTGGTATAGGCTTACCTTTGTGCAATCACAATGGCCTAAATACTTGCCATTCTAGTTTGGGTATGTTTATCTTCTTGAAGATCTTTTCAAAGCAGTGTGGCAGAGTGGGAATGTCCAAATTCTGAGGAAACAGAACCAGTTAGAGATACAGTGAATAAACAGTGCTAGCTGCTACTGGGAAGAGACAGGAAAAGTCAAAAGCAGAACAGTTCATTCTCCCCTTCTCAAAAGCAGATAAATCTTCCCACATGCAGACCAGCCACAGCCTCAGTTCTCAGTTTTAAGAGCTTTTCAATATCATTAGCTCCTCACTCAAGCATCTGCTGGTTGGCCATCCATTTTCATCATCAGTATACCTTCCAGAGGACCAAAAAGTGTCTGTGGCCCGTAGTTGTTACAAAACACATTGTTCTTAACTGAGGGAGAATGCCTCTTAACTCAGAGTTATGCCTAATGACGCTCTCTGGGATTTCAGGCCCTGTTCAGCAAAACACTTACTAACTTTGACCTGATTAAAAGCTTTAGAAGATCAGGACTTTAGTAAATGAATATTGATACTAGCTCTCTGTCAAGGAGATAAAGATCACTCATGCTCAGAGCTTTGGAAGACTGCACAGAATTGAGCCAGGATTATATTAAGAGCTGTGTATACTTTTGCCTATTGCAAAATATCTTAGATGTGTCTACTTCATGTTCTTTTCTTGCAATTGTTTCATATTAGGTGCTTAAATATAGTGCATTAAATACTTTCTTTGGGCTAAATCATTGCTTTCTATCAGTGGCCCTGGAAGAGTTAGGGATACAAGAAAAGGGAAAAGTAATGAGGTGATAAAAATGTTATTGCAGTTCCAAAACAAAAAAGAAGCTTCAGCAGTTTCTACAATGGCTTCACAGTAATGAAACCTTTCCAAGCTTCTGAGGTCAAATTTACTCATAGTACCACAGCTTTTGGTAAAAATTCCTGTATTTACAGTATACATTGTCAGGATAATTTTAGTCTTACCATAGGCATTGCTAACATGAAAGCGTGGAGAAATGTTGACCTAAGTTACAACAGGCACTTACTAAACTTTCAGAGGACTTGCTAGTTAATTTCTCACTAAGCCAAACTATTTCCTGTGCAGGTTATTTCCTGTGAATCATAGGCTTACTTGGCAGGTCTCATAGTTTGTGTGTACCTCTAAGACCGCAGTTTATGTCAATAACATAATCAACTGCTGTTCAGGCCTGTGTGGTCTCCCAGTCTATATCTTGAAGGAAATCTAATGACTCTCTCTGAGATCCAAACATCCCACACAAAACAAAACACAAAAAAGCTCTACTTGATAAACATGTCTGATTAAATATGCAGTCTGTAGTTGCTGGATCGCACATACAGTCAATAGAAATATTTATCTGAAAGGGAGAGTAAACTGAAAAAAACTGCAAGAGGGAAATGACTACTTCAAATTCACTTGGAGTTTTTGTGCAGCTAAGGACAGAGGAGATGATAGTGATTACTTTATCAGTACCAGAAACCTAATCAATTTATATGCTGAAAATATTAATAGGGATGATGTGTTTCTGTTATAAGGCTTGACTCTGAGATTAGACTCATCCTAGGAAAACAGCTCTGTGGACCTTCTGCTCCAGCAGTTCTGCTAAGTTTTCTGGGGCAACTCTTGCCATTATACTCACACCATTTTAGAGCTGCAGGCACGACAAAGAAATTGTGGGTATTATTTGAGCTACCCTATAGTTACCCTCTGCTAATAAAAAGAAATGCACAGTGAGTCCTAATAAATCAAACTTTGCCATCAGCTTATGGACTACATTCTTAGTAAAGAGCAGAGGAGGACATTTTCAATTCAGACTGAAACAGTTCAATAAAAATAGTGGAATAAATTGTTTACAGGTCTTTTATTTGGGCTATATCAAAGCTCTCCATAGTTATGCTTTGACCTCTTGGCACTTCCCATACTTTGGCTTTTTATTACTCAGCAGGATACAAAGGAAATGCATACAGTCCCAGCAGGTGGTTAACTTGTGCTTTTTAATGTTTTATCAGAAGGGAAACAATACTAGCTAGTTACCTTTATGTGCTGGAACAAACGCAAATGCACTGAACTGTGTGAACTGTAACATCTTGGTGCAGTGATGAAATAACTCTAATGAAGCAGTTCAAAATACCACCAAATGAACTCAGTCATAAGCTGAACTGCAGTTTATGGTTTAATATTATTCTCTAGAGATTTTTGCTTTTGCTTTGCTCTTATTGTCTTTTAAAGGGGATCACATCAACCTGAATTTGGCTCAGTACTCCCAATTTTGTAAACATAAACTTGTCCAATTAAAAGCCAGTTGGAGTACCCTTCTTCACAATTAAAAATAAATAATTTCAATCACATAGGTGCTTATAACCAAACATGTGACTCCTCTTGAGTGCTTCAGGTCTAAGTACTGAAACTTTAGGACCTGGAAAGTAAAACTGACTATAAAGCAAGGTAAGCAATTTTTGCTTTCTTGTTACCCACTTGGAGAGAAACTGTGAAAAAGTAAATTAGGATCTCAGAGGCTGAAGAAGCCTTCCTCTCTGACTATGGTACATTGCTATGACAGTAAAAAAAAAAAAAAAAGCCCTAGGAGTGCATGAAGGAGAATTCCTTCTTTCAGAGGACTTGTCAAAGCAGCTTGCCCTGACTTGCAGAGCTCAGCACTGACAGAGAAGGAGGATAAGTAAGAGCATGAAGGGAGCAAGGCTTTGATAGGGGTGGGATATGCCAAGGCCTGCAGGGAAGGCAAGCTAAGTACTACAGATGTTCCAGGTAGCTCTGCTACCCATAGTCAATTTGGGGGTAACTCAGTGCACTACAGATGGCTGCCTTCCTCCCACTCTTCTCTTAGCACATCAGAAAAAAAAAAATCTTAACTACTGGGTTCTGCTCCCTGCTCCCTGGACTATTCATGCATTTTATACAATCATAGTCATTTTCTTAACCAAGTATACATTTTCCTGGAAAAGTAATCCAGGACTGTGCACTTTCAGCTGAGATGCTGTAATCCCTAGGCAACAGACTCCAGCTCCTCTCTGCTTGCTTTCCACCTCACCTTGTGAATCTTGCATTCTGGGTTGATCAGTGACAGCAGTTTGAGAGATGGGTAGGCAGGGTAAGGAGGACCTGTGTTTCATCACCTTAGGCTTCTGCCTAGGGAATTTTAGGCCACACTAGAAAATAGATATTCTGCCTCTCTTCTTTGGATATAGGCACATAAATCACCAAGGTACACGCTCTGAATACGCTCCATGGACCAGTGTTTTAAAGGTATCTAGGTATCTACTTATTTTTCGTTGATGAAATGGAGTTTCCTGACTCTGAATCTTTTGGTTTTCTACCACCTCTGAAAGTCTGCCCTTAGTCTTGCAATCCTTTATTTGTAAAATATCCCCTTATAGTCTGCCTTTTCTACTTAGACTGTACAATCATGTGAGCAAGGCTCATCTTTTACTTCATGGTTTATACAGCACATAACACCATGGGGTCCCAGTCTCAATGGGAACATCTGGACTGTGCTGTAATAAAACAATAATTGATGACAGTGCTACTGTGTAATGCTTTTTGTACATAACAAATGTAAAATATCTTGTAAAAAAGAATATTTGTGATCTGTTTGCATTGTTGCTATTGTTTCATGGCAACAGTTTCTGCTAACATTCTGTTCCAGCCACTAACATCTTCCATTAGTAGAGGAGGACTTTTGATGTTTGATATGGAAGGAAAACTCCACCTTTGATGTTAGTCAGCATCTGCTTCCTTCCTTTTTTAGTTATCCGTGCCATAGGGTACTGTCTGACATATAAAGAAAAGAACAACCTCACAAAAGTGACCTTACATTTTGAATTATAGTTTCCTTTATGGAAACAAACTATAGAACTTAATGCAAAAATATCATTTCTATAATTATTTTGTCACAATTTATAGAATGTAGAAGTTCTACAATTTGTTTAAAAGCTTTTAGGTGAGATATTCTGTATTAAATTCTATGGTGTGTGTTAAAACCCTAGCATATATCTATAGTAAAATACTAGCTGAGTTACTTCTACATTCTATGGATTTTTCTGTAAAGATTAAGGAAAACAGAATGGTGCGTTTTTTACTGATTGCTTTCTTAATGGATAAAGCCTTTGTGAAAGCATCAGTATTGTGAATATGGTGAGTTGAAAGCTGAGTGTTTTCTACAAGTTTTACAAAGTTTCATGTTACAGCAAGAGAATATGTTTTCCAAATTAAAAATTCTAGGATCAAATAGTACTAGTTGTTTGCAGTAACAGAGTTCTTTAATATGGATGATCAGTGTCCACTGAATATAATGGGAATTTTCCTATTAGTTTTTAAGGGCTTTAGAGCAACCCTTAGAGATTCATCTAATATTGGTTCATATCTCAGAATCAACTGTTAAGAATATTTCTGTTTGTTACATGTATTTATCAATCTTGCTTGATTTTATTCTTTATTCTCCAATAAAGGGTCTTTTATTCTGCCAAATAAATATTGATAAGATACTTCAAAGCACCCTCATGTTAGAACAAAATGCAAAATATCCTTTGATTAGTCTCTCTTCTTATTGGAGTAGCATAACAGACGGAAGGACTTCTTCCTCCCAGCCTCATTTTTCTGTGACTTTTTGATGTCTTTTTGCTTTAATACTTAATATAACAAATTACTTATGCGCTGCAGCTACTCATGTACCTCATATTCAACAGAAGAGTTTTCAGCAGTGAAGCTTCGTCTTTGTCTCCCAGCTTCCATCTGCATTAGTTTTGAGGAATTCTCTATTCATTGATGCTGTACCTGTGTTTCATGTATACTACTGCAAAAAATCTCCTGAAAGTGGCAATTTTTATTCTATTGTTCACATACTGATCTATAACTTTAAAAAAGATCTAGACTTTATACTAAAATTTGTGTCTCACTTGCACTGTTAGTAGGATAGATCGACAGAATTTGTTCCAGTAACAGATCGTCTCTGAGTTAAATTGCTGACCCCTGGATCATTAACTGCAAAGTGTAGCATTTCAGTGTCTTTTGTGAGCATATTTTGAAATACAAGGAATTCTATTTAAGCATAAGAAAAAACTTTTTTATTGTGATGGTAATCGAACAGTGGAACAGGTTGCCCAGAGTGGTTGTGGAGTCTCCGTCCTTGGAGATATCAAAACCTGACTGGATATTGTCCTGGGCAGCCTGCTGTAGTTGACCCTGTTTTGAGCAGAGGAGTTGGACTAGATGATCTCCAGAGATGCCTTCCAACGTCACCTGCTCTATGATTCTATGATCAGTTCTCTGCTTCCTGTTTAACAAATACGTGAACTATGTATTATTACACTCATTTTCTCAGTGACACTGTTTTTTGTTTGACTGTTCCAGTTTAGATGATATCTTAGTTGGGGCCCCTCTCTTCATGGAAAGAGAATTTGAGAGCAAGCCTAAAGAAGTTGGGCAAGTTTATCTGTACCTTCAAGAAAGTGCTTTCCTCTTCCGAGATGCACAAATTCTGACAGGCACTGAAGTGTTTGGGAGATTTGGCAGTGCAGTCACACACCTTGGAGATCTCAATCAGGATGGATATAATGGTAATCTATGTAGAATACTGTAATATATTTCTATGTGTAACATTAAAATTAAGAATGGCTAAATGGTGCATAATGGGATCTTTTTCAAATGCCTATGGCACACATTCAGCAAAGCACTCACATAAGTAAACTTCAATTTAGGAAGAATTCAGGAGCCTAAATTCAGGAGAGCAATCCAGCAAAACTGTCTAGCTTGCATAATTGTCTGAGGCAGCCTGGATGCCTCGAGCACCTAGAGTTTTAGGCTCCTGGGCATGGCCAGTAGCACCCCAGTCTTTCCTGCGTGCATTTCTTGACTTCCTATTTCCAAGATGTTAGAGATCTGCAAATCAGGCATCTCTGCATCTAAAATGCTAAGGAGTTTTTTGTGGAGGAGTTATTTTGCACAGCAACATTAAAGATAGCTTGCTCACTGAGGAAAAACCAATGGACATAGCTCCTCCTTAGCTTGAGGGCTCTTTTTCACAATGCTCTAGCCATTAAACTCTAGGGCAAAGTGGCCTGTTTATGGCTCCTATGCTGGGATAAATCATCTGGGGGTCCAGGGGGCCACATCTGTATTGGGGTCCAGGGTGCACAAAAATCTGAATCCCATCCTGTGGAAAGAACCCAGTGGGTTGTGGCTACTGAGAGTACCCTCCCTGGGTTGTCCTGGAATCCCTCTGTGGGTCCAGCTGGGACTCTCCACATTGGAGAGTTCTTGTTTCCCACCTATGAGCAATAGTGGATGCCCTCAGCTTCTCCGGGCGGGGAAGATTGGTCTCCCAGCTCTTTGGCATTCTGGTAAGGAAGGGAGGAGACATTCTCACTTTTTACCTTCGCTGTTATAGAGAAGGCTGAGAAGGATCTGGTGCCAAGGTCTTCTACTTCATGAATGATGATGCCAGCCATAGAGCTTCAGTGCCTGAGTGAAGGCAGGAATTCCAGGCTCTGAAGTCAAGTATAATAAAGATGCCCAGCTTCAGCTGGATGAGAACCTAAAAACTAGAGCTGTAGATACATATCCTCCTTTAATGTTTCCTATTGGCTAAGTCAGCTAGCATGGCTGTTGAATCTCAATCTGGATACATGATTCTCCCCATTTCCATGTGTAGGCCCTGAAAAGAGCACTGTAAATTTCACTTCGTGGGTATGGCACCTTGTTTTTAAGTATTGCAGTGCTCAGTTGTGTAATGCCTAAGGCCTCCTGTTGAATGCATAACTCAGTACTAATCCCATTTCTCCTATTCTCATTTCTCAATGTTTGCTTGGTGTAGATGAAAACGTTGTATTCCATTGTTCTCTTTTGCATACTAAAGCACTGGACGTTTGAGAGTATTTTTTGTCTGGAAAAAGAGCAAAATGAATTTTCTCTAACAGCTGTTCCTTATTAATTAAGTGATAGAGGAAATCGGGGAAAATTTGTGTCTATTTAAATAGATAGAAGTAGGAGCAGCCATTCATTAAGTGTCAGTTTATTAAAGTTCATTAAATTCCCTGGAAATATGGCAGAGAAATCCAGTGTAGACTGGATATTTGTGAGCATTTGTCATGAAAATCTGACATATAAAAGAGAGTTAATATTTTTGTGTATTTGTCTTAAAACTAGAAACCTTAAAGAAGTGCAGAAAGTCATAGTTCTGGGATATATACAGCAGAAGCCATTTATGTCTGTTTTCCTGCAGGGACTTCTTGCTTTATTTTAATTGTGTCCATTCTTTTTATTCTTTTATTATGCTACAGACATTGCTATCGGTGCACCATTTGCAGGAGAAGACAGAAGAGGTAAAGTGCTCATTTACAATGGATACAGTGATGGATTAAATACTAACCCTTCCCAGGTTCTCAATGGAGCCTGGGCCTCACACTCCATGCCTTCAGGTTTTGGCTTCACTCTAAGAGGAGACTCAGATGTAGACAAGAATGATTACCCAGGTAAGATTTTTCCATAAGAAAGAGAATTCCATATTTCAATTCTCTGGAAAATGCATCATGCCTAAACTTCTCCTTTTGGGAGGCAGAGGTCAATTTAAAGAATAGACATATTTTTGGATAGTTCTAGCTTACTTTCCTGAGAGTTAAAATCAGACAAAACAAATACTCCCTTTCCTGTGAAAAGACATGATCAGAAGTGCAAGAAAGGTCTTAAATAGTTTCATTAACATAAAACATGTGAAGTTTGCAATAAAAAGCTTAACCCTTTCCCCCCTTTCAAAAATTCATTGCTCTCAGCTTATTGAACTTGTAGTATCTCCTTCATCCTGACATTCTTTCTTAATTAAAAGCATGTTGTGTTATAGAAGAAGGGGATTGACTTTGTTTTGTTGCTAAGTTGTTTTCTTAAAACTTTGCTTTCAGAAGAGACACTGGGCTATATATAGGTTCTTAATGACTTTGATCTCATTACAAAAAAAGCACAGAGAATACAAAGACATTGCTTAAAGGCAGAGATTTCATTTGGGCCTTTCCATGCTTTTTCGTCTTCATTATGCTATATGGACTCTTCCTTTTTAGGTTAGCTTTGATTCTTCCTTATTGGTTTACCTGAAATCTGTTCAAATTTATCAAGTTTGTAACATTTCTTGTGAGTCTTGCTGTGGAGGAGGTGTTGGGTTTGTTGTTTTTTTTTTAAGAGGAATGTTCCTGGCATTATAGGCTGTCTGAACATTTAAGATATTTTAAATGTGATTGTATTTACTCTCTGTCCTCTAGAAGCAAATCTGTTCTGTTTCTCTTTGTCAGAATTCAGAAGCCTAACAAGAGTGTGCAATAGAACATCATATTTTTTTATTGTGAAAGGTTGATCCACAGCAGAATGCTAATAGTCTATATTTCATAACTCACTATGAAATCACTTTTGTTAGCTTGGTTTCTTTCAAGACTGGTGATCTTGAAAGTTATATTGTTTCAAAAGTGAAAGCAATGATTTTCAAAGGGGCAAAAAGTGGGATCTCTTTTGTCTTTTTGTGGTGAATTGTAAAGAGCTTGAAGGAGGTTGCTTTTTAAAAGTTAGGAAGAGAGTTTCTGGGGAGGTGTGTTTACAGTAGAAATTAAGGTTGTACCAAACAGAAAAGCTGACTGCAGAGTAATAAACTTAGGCAGTCACAAGACTGAAGTGAGAGGACCTTCAGCATTTGAGAAAAGAAAGGACTTTTAAACACTATTTTGACCTTTTGTTTGCATTTTGTTGATGGTGCTATTAATAGTCTTTCATTGTCCATGACTAATGAGGTTCTTTTTGACAAAGGAGCTCTTTATTAAAGTTTTGCCATTTAAACATTCTCTAAAGTACCCATGAGGCCACCCAGCAAAACCAAAGAAAACAGGATATTACATTCCTGACATTTCTAAGATTGAAAGATATAAAGAGGCAAAGGAGAGATCCTTTCAGGTTGTCTTTGAGCCATATTGGTAAGGATGAAGAGTAAAATTCTAATATATTAAAATACTTTTTATGGAACATCTTTTACTCTTATTAATGAAGATTTTGAGTGACAGGCCTGGATCTTCTCAAATGTGCACTGACTGCTATAGTCAGTTCAATTGAGAGATTTACTGGATTTATCCCACTTGTCCGGCTCCATTTGTTTGGTTCCATTTTGCATTCTACTTGAAGAATTTTGCACTGTGATATCAGCTTACTGTGTGCTAGAAGGGGATTGATTTGGTTTTAGTTACCTGAATGATTTATTTTGAAGCAGTAACTGCATTTATCATAATGAGCTTTTCCTTCAGTCCCTCAACTGAATACCTGGATGAGCAGTCTAGAGCACTAGTGAGAACCTGTCGGAAAATGGCAGAACAAAAAGTCTTACTGTTAATCGGCCACCTCTTCCTTAATCCACAAAGGCTTGAAGCACCAAAATAAAGCAGTAAAAATAGTGCAACCTTGGCACAATGTTAGCACAACAATGGAATACCTTCCTATGGGAAAAAGAAGGAAAGAAAGAATATGGGGAAATGTCCAGGGCAAACACACTAGGCAGTCAAGTAATCCTTCTTGCGTCAAAAAGCTTTTCTTCTCTGTCTCCTAACAGAAATCCTAAAGGGCAGCCCTTGTACAAAGGGGAAAGGAGGGGTAGAACTCAGAAGGAATAGGAAGGAAGTTTTATTTTAGATGTCAGCTGAGAGGTATTTGCTGATTAGAAGGTCTAGGAAACTACTCTCTGTAATTCATTGCTTCCCAAACTGCTGGTCATGACTGTGGTTCAAAGAGGGTTGTGAAAGATTAGGAAAAATCTCAACATTTTTCAGTTAAGCTTTTTAACATGTGTATTATGAAAATTATAAAATTTTAAGAAGTAAATGTAAATGTAAGAAAATGTATTATAAAACCAACACTTTTATAAATAGAAAAAAAATATTTGTTGACTAATCACTCTGAAAATTTCAGTTCCCTGGAGAATGAGAAATCAGAGCTAGCTGTAATAGTTGGCTGTAGGTATAGACACACTTTGCCACAGTCTTTCTTTGCTGAGCCCAGGAATGAGTGCTCTTAGTGCAGCAGGTGACTGAGTTACAAGTTAGGAAATAAAGTTCCTAAAAAATGAGGGTGAGCCACAGTCAACTTTTTCTCCCATGGGAGAAAGATTAAAGCCTGTCTTGGTTAGAGGTTCAAGTCAGGCTGGAATTTACCTAATTATCTCCTAGAGAAGAACAGCCCATCTCATTTGATATAGGAAGTGATATTTTTCTCTCTTCATCCAAATGCCAGTATAAGCTCAGGAACAGAGAAGGAAATAGGGAGCAAAGGCTGCCTAACACTCAGTGCTGTTCAAAACCCCCAGCTTTCCTGGGGGTGGAGGAGTGGCTTTTCCTTCCTCCTCTGCCTGCAACTCCTGGCCAGCAAAGGGAGAGAGGCCAGCTCCTACTTCCTGGTCTTATCTAGGAAAGGCAGAGGAAGACCCTCTTGTCTCTCCTGAGTAAACAGAGCTGAAGTGAGGGAAGCTGCATAACTAATATGGGAGAAAAATTATCAGGGACACATTTAACTGCATTGTAATGGAGTGGGCAGGGAAGAACATAATATAACCATACTGGTAGGATCAAAGATCTGTCTAGAACCATAGCCTGTCTCCAACCATGGCCAATGGACATCCAGGGAAGAGTACAGCTGTGGTATTTCCCAGAATATTCACCTGTCCCTAACCATCTGGAAGAGCAAAGTGTCCCTGAGTCACAGGTAGCATTTTAAATTTAATAGACCTTGGTAGACTTTTCTTCCATTAATTTGGCCAATCAGTTTTTGAACCCACCTAAAATTCTAACACTCACAAAAACCTGTGGCAAGGGGCTCCTTGGCCTAACTGCATGTTTTGTGAAGAAGTAATTCTTTTTGCTGCATTTTGTTCAAGTCTTGAACTTTTCACTTTATATAGTTTCATTGAACATGCCCTACTTCTTACCCAGAAAAGACATTAAACAATGCTTCCTAATACTCCTTCTCCAGTCCCACTTTATTTTACAGATCTCTGTCATATTCCCTCCCTTAGCTGTACATTCTAGGAATCCTGTGGAAGGAACCCTAATTTACTTACTTGTTCCTTATGCAGAGGCAAATGGCACTCCAATCATACTGCAGCAGAGCATGCATTTTTAAATAAAGAGCAACTGGTGGCAGTGTTTAAAGTGTAACTTGTGTCTGGCTAAAGCATTGCCTCTAATAGATATTTTACCATTGAACTATGTTTTCACCTCATCTAACATCAGAAAACCTGAATCCTCCCCACAGAAGACAAAACTGAAATTTATACTTGACAAAATAGTAATGCCAAATCTTTTTCATCGGTAACAGTGATTATGTTTTTGCAAGAAAATAAGGTAAACCAGAAACTGTGGTCTGGCCTTGGGGCCATGTGGCACAGCATAGCTCACCATGACCCAATGAAACCCTCCTGGGAGAGTACTAATTTGGGAGAGTACTAATTTGCACAGACTAAAACCAGATCAGAGTCTGTGCTAACAATGTAATAATCTGGACAGTAACAACACCATGCTGAAGCCCATACCCTGGCTCTATTTAGTTCACTCATGTGGCTTTTCACTGCACAAAGCACAGGATACAGACAGCTGAGTGGCCACTTAGAAAGTTTGACTTTCAGTTTGACTGTAGTAGCTTCAGCATAGAGACAGAGCTGCTTTCCCTGCTCATTAGCAGTCCTATCAGTGTAATGACCATCTGTCTTCAGCTACCCTGACCTAGATGTTGTCGATGTAACAGTAACAAACCTCTACTCTCAGCATTGTGAAAATACAGGGATTTGTCTAACTTGTCAACAAGAAAGATATTTTATTGTTAAGCACAACTGTTGGTCTACATCTCCACAGATTTCCAGGGAGCGACTTCTGTAAATTGTGTTGTATTCCCAGACACTCCAGATGACGTGCCCAGAATTACTCCTTTATCAACACACATCTGGGTGATAATACACTACTCTGTGCTTTGCAGGCTCAGTCTGCTTTGAAAGCAATGAGAAACTGTCAACCCTGGGAAGCACCAGAGGCAGAACGTTACACTGATCATCCTGACAGCCATGTCACTAAAGATGTGTCCTCTGTCACCAGTATTACTTTTCATCTCCAGACCCAACAAAGTGTTGTGCCTCACTTAGCAGAAGAACTGCAATGCCAAACAGTGGTGGTGGCAACAAAGAGATAGGGTTATTCCTTGCTTAGTAGTCATGTAAGAGTAAGGCAGAAGCTGACCAAACTTTATAGTCAGATAAGACTGGTGAGATGGAAGCAGTAAAAAGAAGGCAGATCAAGCATGTCTGTCGGATAGATCTAATATAGCAAGTCCTACCCTTTCTTCTCAGTGTGATTATTCAAGAGGGTAAACAGAATGTGCAGCTCTCCCAGTCTAAGCACAACATTGACAAGCTTTGTACCATATTTGTCTGAGATATCCAGGATCTCTCCAGTATACACCTAGGATTTGAAAGAAAAGACCAGTTAATCCTTTTAAGCTATATCTACACTAGTAAATTAAATATGCCTGTGACTGTTCTCTGATTCTGAACTGTCACAGAACTGTCCACATCCATACTATTAAACTCACTTTCTTGCCCAAACAGGGTGGCAACATGCGTATCTCCTTTAGGGAAGGGTGCCTGTTTAATGCTAACTCTTCACCATTTTTTGGAGACTGCAGGTTGACACTAGCCAACTGTGCCAGAGTCATTCTAATGATACCAGCATAGAGAGTACAGATCTGGGACACAGGTACATTACGTGGCACTGTTTAATTTACTAGTATTGACATAACCATGACATCGTTCAACAGATGAACCATTTCCAGTTCCCTTTTCTATTTTACATTCAGGAGGGTGTTTGCTGGCCAGATGCCAAGCGGCAGAGGGCACCTTTCATGATCTGTCCATTGCTCAGCTATTACAGTAATTAATATGATAGCTCTTCTGTTTTTCTCTCTATTTTTCTATTAATTTATTTGTGCAGATTTTCTTTGGTGACTGAGATTCCTTTATTCTTTTCCCACTTTGTGCTCTTACATCTTATGAAACAAACCTGAAAAAGTAAACAAAACAAAAAGATATAGAGAAAGTGGTCTGAGGCTTAATGCTGTACTTCTAGGATAAGAGACCAGAACATAAATTCAGGAGGTGGATTGTTTGGTTGAAAGATGTTAATTTCACCTTTTTTGGGGGCAAATTGTGTTCTAGGAGGTAATATTAGAAGACCTCACTTATGCTGCCATATATCAAGTAAATATTGACTTAGTGCAGTTACTCTGGATTGACAGCAATGTAAAAAAAAACAAACAGGATTAAGATAGAAAGGGGAAAGCAGTGAATGGAGTGAATAAGGATGAAAGACAGGGAAAAGTTTGCTTTTTTCATTATTTTTTGTGCAAATACAGTGGCAGTTCACAGAAATTATGTGTGAGACTGTGCTGCACTTTCCAGTGGTGTACCTGGGGTTAGGACATGACAAAGCAGCATTGTGCTTTGCCTGAGGCTGCACTGGAGAGGCCCATCACCCTGGAAGTTCATATAGCCCTGGCAGTCTGTGCAACTGCAGCTCCTCAAGGTTTGCCCAGGATCTTCTGCAGTGTCAGCCTCAGCACAACCTCCCTGCCTGTCCTCTATGCTGGAACATATGAGCAGCCTAATGATAGTTTTTGACACAGCTTCCACTGCCCTCCAGCTAAATCTGGGGCTTTAGGGTCTCTTTTCTCCATCCTGACTGACCCTTGTTTGTGTTGTCAAGAGACCTTGACAGGAACAGGGAATAAGGTCTCATCTTAGGTTTGCATTTTGAAATGTAGTTTATTTTATGATTTTATTTATCTTTTTTTTAATAATGTAATTCAATTTTGACAGTAACAAAAGAAATCCATAAATGTGTTTAATGGGAAAGACATTTTTTTCTTTTTTGCTTCTGAGCATCTGTTCAAGGCTGGTCCCCACTGAGTGCTTGGGATCTGTGATTATCTAGGTGATGGTGCTGTACTTCCAGCTGGTTCATCTATCCATGCAGGGCTCAGGCATTTGGAGGCTGTACAGCTTCCACCCTCACATTTCAGCATATGTTCAATCAGTTGATGGCTGATTATAGCTGAGCAAATAGTTTATAATGAATAACTTATTCAACTCATTAAGCTTGCTTTCTTCTTGTGGCATATCCTTTGGCAGACTGTGGTTTCTTCAAATACGTTTGTCGGCCATAATTATTTAACCAGTTTCTTTTAACAACATGCAACAACATTCTGAGCAGTGCTCTGGGTGAATTCACTATTCAAAGGCTGTTGATTAGTTAATTAGTTAATTGCTCAAATAAATTATGCAGTATTGTTTCTGCTCCTTGCTTCCTTAGATACTTGCATAAGTCTTCCCTGTTAACTTAGAGAGTCTCCCTGGGGTCTGTGCTGCTGAAAGTTCATCTTCAGTGTATCCCAGTTTTAATGGATCCAGCTCTGTTGGCCTATTCTTTTGGTTATTCTTTTAGTCAAGCCTTTAGTCAAGCAGGGAAATGGATAAAGGCATCTTTGAGTCTCCTTATTCTGGGCTCAGTTATTGTCTTAAGAGTAACATGTAGTTAATATAAACAAATGGCTCTAGATAAATTTTAGGAAGGAAACAACTGTGACAAGTCCTCTGAACTTCAGTAATCCAGTCTAATCTTATTAAAATAGGAATATTTAACATCTCCATCTGCTCAGTACATTAACTCAAACAGCAAGAAGAAAACCCTCAAACTTCTTTCTTTCTGAGGCAAGTGTTCTTCAGCATTCATAATTTTTTTGAGAGCAGTAGGCAGTGTGCCAACAATATCACAGAACTGTAATCTAATGATGATTAAATTATGAAGTTAGTCCGGGAGATCTGTGGAAGACAAAAAAGATCAAATCAATGAAAAGCTGTGTCTGCTCTGATGAGGACTGTTGAGTGTGGGAGCCAGAACAAGGGAGTAGGCTCTGCCAGCAAATGCAGCAAAGCTGAAGTGTTTCTACCAGCTAAGTATGTTTTCACATGATTAGTCAATGGAAAATGAAGTGACAAGCCAAGAATATCCTGCAAATATGTTCATTTTATGGCACATTACTGTTATCTATTTAATTTACAGATATGCTTTTCTAAAATTCTTTGAGATATTTGGTACAATTCATAGTATTGTGCCCCGTGAGTATAAGAATAAAGTAATTAATCCCAATAAGTAGGGATTCACTGAAGTGATAGAACCTTAACTGCCCCATTTGAATTTGTTTGTAGTATAATGGAGTGAATAACAACATTGTATTGGGAAAGGGGCTCATTCAGACAAAAGGGGAGCATTGAAATGAATTAGCCTTAGTTATTATTAACAGACTTGCTACCAGACCTCTTGAAAAATGGAGAAGAATCAAGGCAGCTGTGAACAGTAGGTTTAGAAAAAAGTAATTAGTAATTATGGTGAATGTGTGTAGATTTCAACTAAAATTTTTGAATAATGTTGGCTGAACTGGATAATCCTGTATCCTTTATTATGGTCAAGGCTGTAGTAATGGCCCTTTAAAGGAACTTTTATTCCAGACCAGACCTTTCCAGCTGGGATTTGGGAATTTAGGGCTCTCTGAAATCAGCAGAAGACAGAAAGAGAAATCTAATCATGGACCTTCTTGGCACCAGATCAGCTGAGGGAAAGAAGGAAAGAGGCCCACAAAGGTTTTTAACAGGGTTTCCAGTTATTCAATTTTCTCATTCTCTTTTTTATGAAGTTTCCATCAGCACCTGTGCTCAGATAGGATTCTAATTGTTTTCCAGTTACTATTTATACTATGCCACTAAACTGACAGACTGCACAAAGTGGTGTTTAAAGCTGTCAGTAAATCATTCTGAGCCCCTAAAGCAAACATTTTCATGCCTGTATCCTGACAGACAGAGTTGTGGTGGGGAAAATGACTCAGACGTCTGTTGTTTCATTTTTGAGTTTCTTGCAAGTGAAGTTTGTGCCAATTACGTAGTTCTTCATTGGGTGGTGTTGCTTGTGACCACTGCCCCCCATGGAGTGAGATGAGATACAATACCTCGACCATTTCACCTGGGGTTGCTGGACAGACTCCAACCAAGAAGGGTGTGCTAAGCATGCCACCTGTCCTCCCTGCTGCAGGTCTGTCCTCAGAATCCCTGGGGATTGTATCTTGCACAGGGGAGGGAGATGTTCTATAAAAATACCAGGGACTGAAAGAATTTGTTGCTTGGGTTAATAAATGAGTATCTCTTGGTGAGACTGGAGATAGGCCTGAGTGACCCCAGTTGTCCTGACTTCTACCAGAACTTTGTTCATCTACCTGCTTCCTCCAGCTGGTTGAAAACTCATGCCTTCGGCATCATGGCAGGTTTCTGCCCTTTAGTCTTTCAGGTCTTCCACAGCCACAGGGAAGAAGGGGCAGGTAGAGATACCAGCTTACAAAGCCCAGTGTGCCTTTCAGTACCATCCGTTACTGCTCTTTCCTTAACTTTTATGTTTTTATCTCAGAAAATGGATTTTCTTCACCAGATAACATCTTTATCTGCAAGAAAAGCAAGGCTTTTCTTTGGAGCAAAATAAAGCTTGATCAGGGAAATAAGTAGAGGATTGTTTCACTTGCACAGTGCCCCTTGACTCCAGTTAAGTACATACCAAAGACACTTGTCTCATGATTAAGCTCTATGAACTCCACCTGGGATTTTAGTAACATCCATGAGTTTTTCCATGCACACAACCCTCAAGCTGTGTAGAGATGAAAGCTGAAAATTCCTTCAGGTCACTTGATGCCTGTTTCCTTAGTTATTGCACAGCATGGTTGTGAGCCCCACAGCTCGCTTATTCCCTGACAGCATTGAGGCAGAACCAACCTGCTGCTGCCACCCCACTGCCACTGGCCCCCCTTGCAGCCCTCTGCTTCTCTGAAGGGTAGCAGCTGGTAGAGGATCATCTCCTTGAGATGGCATAGGCAGAGTGGTCGTTTGCTCAAATCTGTGAAGAGAAGGTCCCTCATCCTCCTGAAAACATGAAATATGAGAAGAAAAGTGAAGAAGATTTTGTGATTCAGAAACTTCTCTCTTTTTCTCTCTGTCTTTACATATACACATTTTTAATCAGGGCTTGAAAATAAACCCTGACAAATGGAAACATGCAGTCAGAGGTTCTTGTATGCAAATGATTTTCTTCAGGCTCTGTTTGGAAGGGTTACAGATAGTTAGTTAAGCTGGCTTTTTTGCTATGGAATTCCAAATTCCTTGTCAAACTGTTATTTTTCAGCTAGTGACCTTTGCATCAGTGATATTGCATGTTTAGCAATAACAAGCAATGAATAAAGACAACTTCTCTCTATTTTTAGGAGAGGAAAAATTGCCAAACCAGATAACGTAGACATCTCATGCATTTTTTCATGGAAATGATTAATAGCTTCTCCTCTGAAGAACACACAATAAATTCAAAGCTTCTGCTTATAAATGACTCTGATTTGATGTGAATTCAAATATCATGGATTTCCATCTATGTCAAAAATAGATTTTTTCTAATGACGGGTATGGGATTTGGACCCCACAAGACAGTGAAAGAAAGAAGAATAAAACTACTGTTCTGTAGCAGAACAAATAAAAGCAGAGCATAACCCTAATGGATCTTCCAGTGAATATTCTGTCTGGACATATAATGACTTGGTCCTTATTTTAGAGTTTACATATCGCCACTGGATATAAGTATATTGTATTGTTTGCATATTCATTGTTGAGTCCTCTTTTTCTACTTGATAATTTCACAAAATCTTTAGCTCAAGAGTAAGCATAGTCTAGAGCAGAGAATAAAGGACCTGTCAGGGATCAAGTAACAGCTTCCAGACCAGAGCAGGATGAAGGCAGTCCCCACTGCCAGTACATGCTCATGTAGGCCCTGTGTGATGTTGTCCTGACTGAATGTCCTCAGCCTTTTTGCTGTGGCTCCAAGCCTGGCTGAAATGACAGTGCAGAAAGAAAGACTGCTCATGCAAAAGCAGTCTTTTTGTGGCTAGGGCCTATCATTGCCCCCCTAGCCCCATTGCCCTCTGTTTTCAAACAGGCTGGGTTCTGTCCCAAAGAAGCCATCATTTAACTCTTAAACAGATGTACAGAAGTCTCTCCTCTTTAATGTTGGAGTGGGGCTGCCAAAATAGTGGGGACGTAACTCCACAGAACTCTAGGTATTCAAATTAAGGGCTCATTCGCACTAGAGAGACTAACTATATCTCACAGAGTCATTCTTTTTAGCTTCAAATTCAAACAGGCTACGTATTATCAAGCTTCCTCAAGTTGGGTGTCCAAGCTCTCCCTTGTGCTCATGATGGGTTGGAGTGCTTTATTTTTAGTGAAAGATCAGGTTATGAAATCATGACAAATCCAGGGTCTAGATAAGTCCTGGATATCTGCCTGTTTTGTCGCTGCCATAACTTAGCCTTGTACTGAATCCTTTTGGGTTATATAGTCCCAGTATAAAACAGAACATGTCCTGAGTTGATCTGTTGCAGAATTCATAACGAACACCCAGCCAGCAAGGACAGATCTAATGGAAATCCTTCTATCTTGTCTTTTACTATCTGTTTGTAACACAATGCTTCTCCTTCCATTTTCTTTTTGAGAAACAGAATATTAAATCTTTTGGGGTTATTGTGCATGCTGCTATCTGGGAGCTGCCACGGAAAGTTTTGTCATGTGCGTTGCATAGCCTTTATGGTGATGGTTATGTCTCACCACAGTTGTTTATTTCAAGAGGAAAATATCTTTTGGTACTGTGTGCAAATTGTCTACAAAAGCCATTAATGAAAAGGACTCATAAATGTCCCAAAAAGGAGATAGAAACAACAGTCATTTTCTTCTGCCATTTAAAGTGTTCCTGACCCTGAAGCATATTTCTGTAAGGCTGGTGGAAGTAGAGAAATGTAAATGTACAAAAAGAGGATCAGACCCGTAAACTGTCTATACCCTCTCCTACTAGGGCATTATTCAGTGGAATTCGTTGTAGGACAGGCTGTTACCCATGCGGAGCATCAGAAGTTTAAACATACTTGTTTAAACTTGTTAAATCCTAACCATCTGAAAGGCAGACAGAGCACAGGAAAACATACTACCAGACCTGGCCCAAACCCACCAAGCTAATTACTGCTAAAGCATTATGCCTGATGACTTCAGTGCCTCTTAAGCAAACCAGTGCTAGGGCTATGGAAGCACCAAACAAGAGTTTGTTTAAAATCCTGAGTTCTGGTTTAATGAACTCATTTAGATCAATTTAGCTTGCTGATCTGTGCCACTGCAAGGTCTGTTTTAAGACTCAGTCTACTGAATTCCCCATTTATAAATCAAACCATATGATAAGAACAGTAGAGTGGAAGGGGTGCCAGCTGGACCTTTTGTTAGGAGTATCAAATAGGAACAAAGCCCTTTCCCTTTCTCAGAGTGTGCTCCAGCTAGAGAAGGCAGAAGAAAAGCTGATACTTTTTCCCCACTGCCTGGCTCCAGCAGGCCTGAGTGGCCCAGCCGAGCTATTTTGGATCCTTCCAGGGAGTCCTGTATGGGGACTACAGACAGAAAGAGAAAAAATGTGGGCCTGTGGGAGTCCAACTCAGGCCTGTGTCTAATAACAAAGATGTGCCCAAGGCCCAGTATAGTGCTCATATTGATGACCTCGTTTGTTCCGGATGTTGACTCGTGGGGAAGAATATGCCCTTAGATTGATACCATTTGTAAACCTTAACACATCCTGCTACAATGCTGAAAACATTAAAAACTATTAAATTAACCATCTTTAGATCTATACATTATATTTGTATACACACAGAGGTAATGCTTGAATTAGTGAACAAATGACTTAAAACATGAAGCTGGATTTATATTGTCAGGAAGGAGCCCCATCAGCTTTCAATGTGAACGGCATGAGAGTGCCTACAAAGTGGGACTGCATCTGTTTCTGCAATGGCCAAGTAATGGTTTGGAATAAAGTACATGGAGGTTAATGGCATGCTTGTTTCCTTCTAATCCAAGCTGGAGAGAAGTGAGATTGTGGCATGGATGACCCTGTGTTAAATAGATTGGCACTGACTGGGTATAACCAAGACATCTGTGAGCCAGTTTCTGACAATGTGGAATATTTTCTTTCTGATACTCTGTTAAATAATCACTTGGAAAGTATGAATTATCACATTTGTTTTATGTTGCTACATTTTGAATATCAATGATGTAATTTATGCTGGAAAAGAATGTGCAAGTGGATACTTATAGTTCTTCTGAAGCTGTTTTTTTTTCCCAGATTTAATCGTAGGTGCATTTGGAGCTGGAAAAGCAGTTGTTTACAGGTATGTGGTAAATATGGTGGAATTTGTATTTTACAGCTTCAGTGGAATATCTGCGAATAAAACTAATTTCACATTTCTATGTTACGCTGGTGCAATGCATAAAAGATGGTAATTATGGATGATAATTAAGCATATTTTAAACAACAAATGCTGTTGCTTTATTAGTTTGTTTTTTCACATGCTCAAAACTTTCCATTTTTAGTAAAACTTTCCATGCTTATTCTTAGCTCAGGAAACTTTTTTTGGATAGTGTGACTCTCAGCACATTTTAAATGAGACAAGAAGGGAAAAGGGCATCTTTTCTACCTTTAAAGCAAGCCCCCCATTCCTATATAATCAAAAAGATCTCACTACAGCACATAAGATAAAAATTCAAAAAGCACAATACTAAAAATTGATTTCTTTCCAGGAGGAATGGTACTAGTAAGAATTTTAGATTTTCAAGTGACTGATTTTTTGGAGGCCATGTACATTGAGGTGGGAACTATTAGAAACACAGACTGCTACTTCTAGCTTCAGTTTAGAAAAGCTGTATGAAATCCTGTTATGTAAATCTCCATAATTGTTGCTGACTACTACAGTTTTCACTAAATGCACAGTTTGATTAGCGATATAAATTATAACTAACAAATGCATAAACTAAAATCTGCTGCTGCTGCTCTATTAGTCCAGCCATGCAGATAATGCTTCACATGTAAATATTCAACTAAATATTCACCATTGCTGCAACAATGTAGTCATATTTTCTGATTGATGTCTTCTTATTGTCTGTATTCCCAACAGTACCTCTCTGAGAGAAGGCATGTTCTACTTCCCAACTGAATATTTGTCAAAGCATAAGAATTAGACCTGATTTTCCTACTGCCCTATGTAAGAAACATGCAAATACTTTGCAGTGCATCACTTTGCAGTGGCATAAATGACTGCACAGGATGTGAAACATTAGAGAACTAGCTCCCATGTATTTTAGATAGCAATAAAAGATGTGCTTTATTTAATCTCAGTAAATGAATAGCGAGAGGCCCTCAAGCTTTCCATTTCCTAGCCAGAGTGTATCAAATGTGCAACTTGTCATACTGGAGAAACAGAGTTTTATTAACTGAAATTTGCTAGAACAAATGTTTTCCTTGTTGTACAAAAATGAAGAAAGAAATTTTATTTTTGAGTCTTGTTGAAGTGATATATAAAAATAATCACAAGATCAACTGTTGATTAAAATATGGGGAAAATAACTTTGTGATAGGCTATTTTTGCCAGAATTATGTAAGTTACTGTAAAATAGTGTCACTGTCCTAGAAAACAGAATTTAGACCCATTCTTGTTTTGCTTTCTCTTTTAAACTGCTCTCAATTATAGCTCATTACTTAATAACACACTGTTGTTCATAGGGATGTTTCACATCACTACAACCATATATTCACATTCCCAGTGGCATTTTATGTGATGATTGTTCCTGGTTTAGAAAGTCAGTTGGCTCAGGAGCTGTCAGATAGTGTTTACCCTATTACTGGTTCAAGATATTCCAGACCAAATTCTATTTTAACCAAATTATGTTCATTTTCTGAAGAATCTTAAACAGAGGTAGCAAATCTGAAAATGTCATTGTTCGTGGAGAAAACAAGAATCTGACAGTTTGTGAAATAATTGCTGAAGAACTGCTGTAATTCCCAACAGGCAGGCTCTGGCCCTTTGTGAAAATCCAGTGTAATGGGATGTGTCTGATGTGCCTGAGCCCAGAACATACTTACTATAAGTGCAGGATACTGTTTCACTGATGCTGTCTGCTGTTACTCTGTGATTTCTGTGAAGAACTTTCAAAATATCATAGTAGGAGGGATCATAATTTCTGACAAAAAATATCCTTTTGGGTAGGAGCAGCACTTAAAAGTGTTTTCTCCCAAGTAATCCTACATTTCCAGCTTCTCTGCAGCCATCTCATTTATCTGTTTTCTCTGCTGCAACTTACCTACTAATGTGACCCTGTTGTATCTAGTGAACCTTATTTCTGTCCCTCAGAGCCAGGCCTGTTGTGACAGTGAATGCTCTACTCATTCTGAACCCCATGATTGTGAATCCAGACAATAAAACTTGTCAGCTCCCTGGCTCTCAGCTCTTGGTGGCCTGGTAAGTTCATGATTAGACAAAAAACATTGTCATCTTTCTCTTCTTTCTCAAATAACTTTCTAGTCATAACTTGTATTGCAGCTTTTTGTTGAACCTGCAAGTGTTCAAATATGCTATGAGTCCAACAAAAAAAATTATATAGAACAAAATTCTTTTTGATACCTTTCACTGCCTCACAACTTCTCAAAATGAAGTAGCTGAAAGTTCAGTCTTGTGGTATGCTGAATATCAGTATCTCCTTCTGCATATGAGGATACTCAGCATCTCATAGGATCAAGCTGCAAATTCACATGAAGAGTTCAGATGCCTAAAACATAAAACAGCTAAGACAGACAAAACACAGAAACATAGATCTGCCAAAACACACATCTTTTTGAGAAAATGTCACTGAAAGTGATACTAAGAGCAGGTGGTTCCACCATTTCCTGTTCAGGAAAGAGATCTCAGTCCTTTATGGAAGAGGTAAGATGTATCACCTTGTCCTGCTGCCCATCCAGAGAGCAGTTCACAGGATGTTGTACCTGGCTCTCATTGGTCAGAGGAAAGCTGTTTTAAAGTGTCATATAAGACAATGTTGGATACATCCTTAAAAGAGAAACTCTCCACCACAGTAACATTTAACTTTGAAAAGGAAAAGGACATGCAAAAATTTGAAGCTAATTAAAACAATTTAAAATCAGCTAAAAAGGATAAAATATATTTAGGACAGTTGGAGGCTATTTAAAAACATGTGATACCACATAAAGTCACCTTTACCACATTAAAACAAAAGTCACTTAGAAAGGACCCCAACAAAAACTGATAAAAGAGGTTATTAGAAATACATAAGATACTATTTAACAAATGGAAGTCACTACAAATGAGGAAGCTAAAAACACAGTAGAGCTTAAATGCTTGCAGGTTGAATGTAAAATATCAGTAAGTCTGAGAAGAACAGATTTCTAAGACATAAAAACTGTTCATATCATTTTATTTAAACATATCAGAGGCAGAAAGTCTGCCAGAATGTGGGCTGGATGAAAAGATTATTGAGGTGTAAAGGAGAACTCCAGGTAGATACAGCGACTGCACACTTATTGCACTGCTTTTAAATCAGAGGTGGTCAGAGGGATTCTCCACACTGGAGGCATTCTTTATGGGAGATTATGAGCTTGAGAAATCACCTCAAAATGAAGAGTCAGAATAAGAGGTTTTAGAACAAATTGATAAATATGAACAATAAAAAATCATAATGACCAAAAGAAATTCATTTAAGAGTCATAAAGGAACTCAACTCTGATATCATTAAACCACTAAATACATAGGCTATTAAATGCAATTGATGCAATTTGTGACTCAGGAAGTTCCTACACCTGCTGATTGCCAAAATCCGGGAGAGGGTTTCCAGGAGACTTTCAGTCTTGCCCTATTATTTTAATCTTTACCTGACTGCTCATATTTATCATTACATTCCTTGTTTCTACATCCTGTATAGATAATTGTCCATCTACAGAGCAATAGAGAATGCTTTTGGTAGACATGTGCAGTCCCAGAACATTTCTATATAATTAAAATGGTTTTAGTGAATATTTTTTTAAAATTCGTCCTGAATTAATCCATGTATATTCACTGTTCCATGAGCTAGTCTAGGCAATGAAATAAAACAACCTTGTACCAGAAGGTGGAGACAGGAAAATGGAGCTGGTTGAAAATTTTCCAATGATTTGTTTCTGTGGGAAAACACCAATTTTCTAAAAAGCAAAACCTTTAACAGAAACTTATCATCTTCTGCAAAAAATAATTTTATAAAGAAGAACTATAAAAAGGTCTTTAAAAGCTTTGACCTTTCTTGAATAGAACATCCTGATTTTTTGATTCAAGCAACTTCTGTTTTAATATTTTATGTAATACCAATTTTAAAATATCCAGATTGGGCTGAAGCAGTTTCATTAATCCAAGTGGTGTTTTTTTCAGAACTTCAGTTTTTTAGAATTTTTAAGAATACTTTATTCTGTAATGGAATTCAAAATCATAATGCTTATCGTCAGTTTAGGGGAAGAAAAATGGTGGTTTTCTACGTTGGAGAAATACATAAACACACCTCTGTTAAAAAGCATTCCTGCTTTAAAATATTGTTTAAAAGGTGGAGAAAAAGTGAAGCATACTCTTTAACATGTATTTTTTTCATCACTTTTCATTTTTGTCTTAGAATAAGCTAGAAAATGTTTGGTTCTTATCTACAAGAGTTTTAGTAGGAGCCTAATTTATTTTCTGTCTGCTTTATTCTAAAATATTCTTCCCTAAAGATTTAGATCATAGTATGAAATATTTATCTTAGACTTCCAAAATGACTGAAGAGCAGCTGCTATTTTCCGTGCTGTAATTTTTCTCTTTAGTTGATGTAAGCTTGTATTGTACATATGAAAACAATTAGTAGGGAAACTCCAACAGGCAAAGAATTCCTCAGTCCCCTGGGATAGATTTCTGTATCTCTTAGCCAGCTGTGCAACTTGTGTAAAATGCCTACTGACTGACATTGCAAAATCAGAATGAAAGGAAAGCTCCTACCAGAAAAGTTTCAGAAAATGTAAAGTATGAATAATGTTGATTGTTGTACATTTTCAAGTATTAGGAAAATATTATTTTAGCCATAATATAAATCGGAAAACTGAAGCACAGAGGAAACATGCATACGAAGTCATTTTTATACTGAGTCTTAAAAGAAATGTCCTGAACTCCTAGAAGTATTTATGTTTCTTTCTCTGTTATGTTAAAATGTGGCTATTCCTTGAGTTCCCCAAACTAGCAAATTTAGAACAAATTCTGTAACTTTGAAACAGCCCAAGAAATTATGGAAAAACATTTTTAATGGATTGCGTGAAAGATGAAGGTTGATTTATTTCTTGTGCATTGATAGTTCCTACAAGTAAGCTTGAAATTCAGCCATTACATTTTTTAATGTGCCTATAAATCAGATTTTAAATCTCATAAATCTTCTAGACTCATGTATTTTTTCTGTGATCTGTCTTTTCCTCAGCTTTTCTTTTTTGTAAAGCTAAAACATCCCTCAAAATCTCCACAGCGTCTCCTTATCAAAGTGATGAGCATTTTTAGTTTGGCTGCGTTTCTGGTCAAACTTTGTGATCTTGTTAGAACTGTTTCTGCACTGAATATCCTTAAAATCACAACTGTGTGGCCAAATTCTGCCTAACCCATAGTTTTGCCTCTCAGATAGCCAGAGGCCAAGAGACTAATAAACTGCAAAGTTTTGCTCTTTTGCATTGCCATTCCCTTCTTGCCTGGAGTGGAAGGATTAAACCTTGGTTCTTACAGTAACAGTTAAGTATATGACTTCAGTTATCAAATGTGTGATGAATTATTGTATTTATTACAGCAGATTTAACTAGTGTTTCCAACCAGTGCAACTCTTAGCAAATTAAACATACACTAAAATTGTGCTGTTTAACAAGTAGTACCTTTCTGGTTACAACAGATCAGTGTATTTCAAGCTGGATTTTAACATGAACCATGTTTTAAATATGAGTGCAAAAATTATGTGAGCTCTCAAAAGAGAGATCACTGAGTTTAATACATCATGGCAGTTCATGAGTTTACATTTGAGGAAATACAGTCTTGTGTTATAACATGTCAGAATGGCCTTTGAAGCCTGATATCTAAATTGCATTTTTGCAACTACATAAGCTTTTCCTATTCCTGCTGTTCATGTCCTTGTGTATTAGCAAATGATCAGTTCTTCATCTGTTAACTCATAATTCTAAAGAAGTGGAAATATGGCTGAATTTGCAATTTCTCCATGGAACGTGTATCAACACTCCTAATACATTTGGCGGCTACGGTTAAGTATAGTTTAATAGCGTACAGCAAATTGTTTGCCCAAGAGGAAGATGTTGAATAAGGTCATGAGTTATATGAATCCCAGATGTGGCACATTTTCATTACATTTGTCAGAGGAAGCAAATACTCAATTATAATATGGTTACAGCTTATTTTAGAGGTGATGGTACTGGTTTTGAATCCACTGCATGGGTAAGTTAGCATACTGGGTAACAGCAGTGAGGAGATTTAAGATGGCTGTTTCAGAAATGTTTTTATTTAACCCAAGCTGTTGTTATAAATTATAAGATGTACAGATTTCTCATCTCCCAGTGCAGACCTACTATCCATGTTTAGCTGAGTCTTCCATATACAAAACAAAACATTTTCTAAATTTCTGCTCTGTAAGAATGACTGGTAACCAGGGACTCCTATGAGTTGTAGGATGTCCCAAATCTTTATTCACCTGAACAATTTTGTTACTATGTATGGGACATCTTTGGAAATAATGGTGTGGAGAACGAAGCCCTTTTCGTATGTGACAACAGATATCAAACCTAAGAGCATGTTTCCAGTCATGGATTTCTTGTGTTGTCAGTTAGCAAGGAAATATGCCTGCTAATAGCATCAATATCATTATAACAGTTTCCCTGGCCATCTAAAGTAGTTTTTGAAAGCTTTTAAAAAATATGATTCAGTTAAATATTTATATAACTTGCATGAGCTCTTCACAAAGTGAAACTTTTCTATAAGCATTTACAATTTTTATATTTTATAAATAACTCTTCTAGTAAGCCTTGTTAGAAAGTATCAGTCAATAAAACTATAGAAGGTTTCTTCTCACAGTTACTGAGTATAACCAACAATCTATTGCCTGGCTTATAGAAATCTGGAAATAAAAGTTTATTATGAGAAATAACTAATTATGGTTGAGGTAGAGTTTCTATCGTACTGCTGTCGTTGTGATGTGAATATTGCTAGGCCAAAGAAAGCTTGCTAAAGACTATGAACAGACAAATGAAATGTAAACTTATTAGTTCATAATGTGTTGCATTAATACATTAAATAATGAGCATGAGTAACTAGTTTCTCTGTCCTTTGATTTAGTTCATGTAACTGCCAACTTCTGCAAAAATTAGCAAATTAAATACAATACATTTTCATCAGTCTCATGCAACAAAAATTTAATTGATATGTTTACAATGATGTCTACCCTCTTGAAATCATGAAAGTCTTATGTTAATGTCAAGGGAAATCATCCTCTGTGTTTTGATTTGCTAGAAAACAGCCTAGGTGGTGGCTACATGCTCAGAGATTTTTCTTTTTTGGCCATGATGAACCAGAAAGGACTTATGCAGACAGCCTCATACAAAGCTGGTTTGCTAAAGCTCAACTTCAGGAATCCAACTTTGCCAAGAGTGTTTGATGGGTGGTCTGTGCAGGCTGCCTCTTGAATCAGTGTGAAAAGACAGTCTTCTCTAGATCTTCCCTGGCAAGATATTCAGAGCTTTTCTTTCTTCTTTGATTATTGGTGGAGCCTAGGAGACTTGCTAGCTTAGTTAGGAGGTATGTTAGGTGCCTAGATACTCATCACTGTGAACATCTTTTTAAAAAAAGGAAAGGAAAACTTAAATGTCATGATCTGGGGGAGTTGCTGCTTCCCAGCTCAGCTGTCCTTTTGTTAATAATTGCTTTTCTTTTTTTATATAGTTTTACTGTAAGAGTCTGTGCGGCTTTTGAAGGTCAAAGTATTTCAGATGAGATAGGTAAGAATTTTTTAATATTTATATAAATTTATTCAGGCTCACTTAATTTCAGCTGTATTTTTTTCTTACACATTCAAAGATGATAGAAGTGAGATCTTTCTAAGGTAAGAAAATACTGTTTAAAATATATATAAGCATGGTTTAAAAATATATATAAGCATGAAGCTTGTATTGTTCACTTGAAGGATTTTTTATTCAGTTTAAGCCATTTTCCAAACACAAACAAGAATGTAGCTGTTGGGGGGATGTTCTTTTTTGAAGAAAAAAAGTGTAAGAACCAGAAGTCCTGTACAGCACAGATATGCTCTGTAAATAGAGTTACAAAACTTAACTGAAATTACACATATTCCATACTCTGAATCAAAAACTAGTGTGCTGCTAAATAGACAGGCACTTGTAGGTGTGGTTTAGTTTTACTTGGAAGACTTTGTTAGAATAATTAACTGTAATACATAATGATTTGTTTACTAGGTTTTCTTTCCACTGCTAAATAAATAAATATTCAATTTCTTTATATCCTCTAGTGCTGAAAGGTGAATTGCAATTAGATTCATTGAAACAGAAAGGAGCTGTTAAGAGGACCCTCTTCTTTGATTACCATCAGTCACATCATTACTTCTCCATTGTGATGGAAAGACAGAAACAGCTCCATTGTCAGGACTTTCTTGTATATCTCAGAGTAAGTTGTTTAAAATACTTTGGACTGTCATCTCATCATTTGAGTAGTACCAGGGATTTGAAAAGAATAATAGAAAAGGCATGTTTCTTATGGCAGTCATCTGAAAAGCAAGAACAACTTACAGGGGAACCCAAAACTACAGAAATGCGGTTAACTCGCATTTATATACTTAACATAAGGCCTGATCTGGGTGTCCAGTATATTCTTCTGCCAGGGTAAGATTTCCCATGTAAATCTTTGGCTCTTGTTTTGTCAATGTAAGTATAAAAGAAAGGCTTCCTTTGCAGAAGAGTGTACATGCCATTTCAGTTCCAACAGATATTTTAAAGGACTGTCACCAGCAATATTGGCCTAAAATTCAGATTTCTTTTAATGTATAAAATTAGAACGGTGAAACTTAACTTGTGAAGAAGAAATGGTCATTGGCTATTCACCTGTAGCTGGAATTATCTCATACAATTGAAACAGATTTTAAGGCTGGTCCTAGAAAAGCAGTGAAAGGTGAAGTAGAGGAGTCTCAAGCAGTTTATAAGGGAGTATCTAGGCAATAAAGATGGTGGAGTTTTGCCATCACTGATGCATATAAATCCTTGGTTATGGAACAAACCAACAATATTACCTCCACAAATCCACACAGGCCCTCCCTCCATTCCAAATGTAAGGAGGGCAGTAGCTGATAGGAATTGGTTCTGTGTGTCTTTTTTAAACAGCCACATTTTAGGCTAATGCTTTGAAAAAATCCTGAGTCTACTCAGCTCAGCCAGCTACTTCTGGATGTTGGTGTGGGGAGGCAATGCATTATGGGCATTCCAGTTACTGGTGAGGCACTCTGCTTTCCTAACAACACTGCACATAGCCAGAAATTGTCCAGTGCCTGTCAAAGAACCATACCTTTACCTTCAGTAAAGACTAAATTCTGAATCTGATGCCATTCCATACTCAACTAGAATAATTATATTAATGTATTGTTTTTTATTATGTGATTGTCACTTACAGGATGAAACAGAATTCAGAGATAAGTTATCTCCCATCAACATAAACTTGAATTATAGCTTGGATGAATCCAATTTTGAAGATAACTGGGTTGTAAAGCCAATACTGAACTATTACCAGAAAAGCACAGTTGCAGAACAGGTATGAGTTTGGCATGCAGCATTTTCTGTATATAAATACAAAAGCATTTAGGAATACTATTTGTGGCATCTTTCTTAAAACAACATATCATTCCCAGAAATTACACAAGAATTTAATTAATCCAAGATGTAAATTGAATATAAATATAGAACCAGGCAGGTCTTTAAAGCATTTCCAAAACTTTCTTGTGTTCACAGTTTTGATTGCATTCTAGAATGTGGTAGCCAAGTTACTGTGGGAAAGGGCCTGAGAGATTATGGTGTTCTGCTAAGGACGTAGTTTACAATCTCAAATAGTCTCCAACATTACTCATGTTGGGAGGAGCTTATAGAAGTAACTACTTCACCAGAGCAGTGCTAGTGATATTTAAGCCAATGAAGTGATTTGGACTTTGAAACATGTACTGACTGTATTATAATTTTCTTTACAACAATACAGGCTTACATTCTGGTAGACTGTGGAGAGGACAACTTGTGCATTCCTGACTTGCAGCTTTCTGCTATGCCGTAAGTTTCATCAAATAAATGATACTATATATAACAAAATTCAGACACTTATAACTGCTTTAACAGAGTGAAACATGCAGAGCTCAGTTCAATTGTTGGCAATATCTACACATTCTTACCTGATTTCCAGATTTTAATTAGTGCATCCATTTCATTTAGAAAACCAGGAAATGTGGAACTATACGCTTACGAAATGTATCTGTGTCAGACACTTTCACAGTGTTGAACAATAATTATAGAAAACATAGTTTACAAATGTTTGTAAGAAATGTTTCTAGTTCTCCACATGTGAAGAGGTAATATAAATTGTTGTTGCAAGGAGCTTTCTACTTTATTTATTTCAGTGTGCCAGTGAGTTTGAACCTGGGACACAATTCTCTTGAATTCATTTTAGAGTGAAATAAAAGAATCTCAAAACAAAAGAATTTCAGAACGTGGCAACAATTCCTCTTGTGGAGAGAGAAATATGCCAAGCTGGCCAAGTGGGGAACCTCTGGCAGTTATCTGACTCTATGATAGCTGTGAAAGGAGAGGGGACAGTGCCACTGCAGGTCACAAGAGATCTTGTGTCATTGCTCATGGTACAACAGGCATGAGGGGAAAGCTGAAATCCCACCGACTTCATGCCCTCCAGAAAGCAATGCTGACGGGCCCCTGTGGCAATTAATTTCCTCCACTAGATAATTCTCTCTAGGTAGGAAGTAGTCAGGCTCTGAAATTTTGTACAACTAACTTTGAAGTTCTGTGGTAGTCTATTTCCCTTGTCCATTTTGTGTATTTTCTCTGACCTCTTTCCTTCCCAGGTGTATGCACACTTCTCCATGGAGTCATTTTTTGTGAAAATTTTTACTCTATGATGTTCACAAAATATTTTCCAGAACAGATGCTATGCGAGTAAATTGGCTTTCTGCTTTATTCATGCTTATAACTTAATTGTGCATTTTTTAACTCCTAATAAGTAGTATGTTCTATATAGAGATAAAGATCAGCTCATAATTGGAGAAGAAAACTGTATCATGCTCATACTAAATCTAAGGAATGATGGGGAAGGAGCCTATGAAGCTGAGCTACATATAAAGATTCCACCTGAAGCAGATTACACTGGGGTTGAACGCAACAACAAGGTAAATGAAAATCAAAATGTTAGTGATAATAAATCAGAAGAAGTGAGAGCAGGGTTAACCTGCATAGGATATGCCAGCTGAAAGCAGCTAGTAGATAGCTGGCTCTTAGGAGCGGAGATCCCATCAACTCTCAGCTATCCTCATTCACATACCACAGGCTGAAGATTAGCCATGTCACCAGAGATGGGAAAGTCAGGCTCATACTATTCCGAGCAAGCACAGATTCAACTATTCATTATTAACTTAAGTACAATGCCACACAAGTACTGCATTTAGGACTAGAACTATTCACATAATTCAGGTTTTGAACCAGTAAACCCCTCCAGTACCAGGGAACGGCAGAACAGAACCACTTGAGTGCTTCCAACCTTGGATCTCCTGGTTCCTGCTCTTAGCCACAGCTGAAAAGCCCTGATGAATCCCACACACTCAGACATCTTTGTCTTGTAATCCCAGCACACCAGTGTTTTTCTGTTATTAAGAGTGTTCTGGTCTCTGATATCCTGGAAAATTGAACATTATTTGCAGTATAAAACTTAACAAAGTTGATTTCCTTTCTAATCAAATATTTTATCTTATGGCCAGGCCAAAAAAGCAGTTATAATGTAAAATGTGCCAATATTCGCAGAAAGACTAATGTAGACTTAAGCCCAGCTGAGCTGTACTGAACTTGCAGTGTTTCTTTTTTGAGTTTGTTTTTCTAAGAGCAAAGATGAAACACTATCCTGCAAACAAGCAGAGTGTTCAAGTATTCTCTGTCGGACAGCAAGTCTGAATCACCTCATCTGCACATAAATCTCCCAATCTGTTGCAACATGAACTTTCTTTTCTCTGTCAGTGCCTGGAATTTTCGGAAGGGCCTCAAGGGTGAGAGTGGGAGAAAGCAAGTTAATTTCCTTTCTAAAGGCAAATGTTTTTAATGAAGTTGCAAGTAGCTTACAAAGTATTTTCTTATTCTCCTTCTGTAATTGTATTTATTAATGGACTTTTAACCCAATCTGAAAAAAAAGCATGACAAGAATTAATGAAGTTATTGAAGATGATGATATAGAAATGATCTGGAACCTCACTTCTCAGTAGCACATCTGTTTACACAAAACAAATAAGTAAAATCACCCGTCCCTTCCTATCCTCTGTATTTCTTTGGTTCTTTTAGCATAGTCTCTGATTTTTCAGACTGTGATCTATAAGACATAAAAGAACTTAAATTCTCTTTAACATATACAACTGGTTACAGTTTTTTCCTTTGTGCTCTTTAGAAATCTTTGGCTTTTCTTTTGGCTGTTTCCAAGGATGTCAGGGGAGGCACTTGATCCAAAGCCCATAGCTTGTTTTCACATTTATCTATCAGTTGGACTAGACAGAAATCACTCGGGGCTTTTCAGTAGTTTAGGCAAAATTGAATTTGTAGTGGCAGCAGGGTAGACTCAGGGAGAAAGAAAGGAAGGAAGAGCTGGGAAAGTCTCTGGTGTTTTGGGTGAATGAGGATAAGCTAGAATGGGTTAGGGAGGAATGTTAGTTTTCTTTTTCTTTTCCAAAGAAAAAAAGGTTCAGGAAACATAATGCAACTTTTTCATTTTTTTCAGTTTTTGTGAAAGGTAAAATATGTTTTTGATGAGTCCAGTTCTGAATCCTTCTGGATTTATAGTTCATTTTAATCTAAATTTGTATCATTTTCCACACATTTAGTTGGTTCTCTACAGTAGTCTTTACTTCATATTTTCTTAATTTCCCTGCTTATTTCATCCAAAGAGTTGTCATAATGTTCTTTTCAAGAAATATCAGAACATTAGTCTTACTATCTATATCATTCTTATAGTCTTTCTTTCTGCATTGAAGATACAGTTTTCACAAGGTTTTCACATGGTATTGAAAACAAGTTGATTCTTTCCATAGATTTTTAAATTGTAAAAGTATATTTTTGAAAGCAGTGATCTTCACAATGTTATGGTTGCATTAAATAAACTTAAAAATTCACTTCCAAATGTTCATTTAAAAGAGAAATGATATTGTACTTTTCTTTAAAAAGACAAAACCAAAACTGCTGTCATCTAACTTGCTGGTAGAAGTTGGCTCTTGTCTGTATTCAGTCACTTTTCTGTGCTTCCTTATGTCACCTAAAACTGCTGTGAACATGACAAAGAAGAATATATGATCTTTATAATGGAAAAAGAAAAGTTAAAATGGAAAAATACATGTATTTTTATAACTCAAACATTCTTTTATATCCTTCTTATTCAGTTTTCTCATTTAATTTGTCCTGTATGCAAATATACAAGTTAAGTAATTTGGCCACTCAAAACAAGAGTTAGCAGACATTTTCAATTGTTTTCTCAGAGCAAGCAGAATCTTATGTGTTTGAGATTCATACATTACAAGAACGACCAAATTTTTTATACTGACAGTATAACTGAGTATAAATTAAAGAGGAATTAAATTAATTCAAACTATGAAGTTTGAAAAAAGGTTATAAAAAGTTAACTATAACTATATACTATAACTATAAAGTTATAAAAAAATTACGGCAATCTGAACCAGAAGTTCAGAAGAACTTATCACACTGGTATGCAAGAAACACTGAAGTGTACGAGAAAAAGGTCTCTTGATCTGTAAGCCCTTTGAGGCATGGACCATAGATGAAAATTAATGTTTTGTTGTCAGTTGCAGTTGTGTCAAGATTTGACTTCTTATTTTTGTGTTTACACAGTACCGTGCCAATGGGGTATGTCTGAATGCTCCTGAAATGTACTTTATTTAATACACAGTAATTTCAGTGGACAGATGGATTGTGATAGGTGCAGTTGTCATCATGGTCTTAAAACTGCATAACCAAGGATTTCATTGACTTTCACTATATCAGTGTTTACAGTCCTCTCTGTAGTTATAATTGAGGTTTTCTCCATATTGCAGACTTCCTTGTATTAAGACAGAGGTAACATTCACCTCAGAGCCAGAAGTACTAAAAGAGGTAGACTGAAGGCAGAACAAATGAAATGTAATGAGCCAAAGAAATCACTTGTTATACTTCTGATGCAACCAAAAAAGCTTTAGAAACAAATCATTCCATTATGCTGCCATGATTTCAAAGTAATTATACAGGATATTATGCAACTATTATGAGGCTACTCTGGATTTAGTCTAGCTAACAGAGAAACAAATTTATCCCTTAAATGCTTCCTGTCCAGCATAAATTTTTGTGTTCATATATGTGTCCATATGCAGGAGGTGTGGAGTGACTAGAATTAGCTGCAATAAAAGAAGAATAATCACAATTCATTACCTCACATTTCCATGGCCAGCAATAGATGCAGACACAGTGTATACCCATTATAGGTACCCTCTTGTACTACAGGAGCATGATGGTATGTTTGAACCCCAAACCACTGACTGAACACTATACACTAATCCTTAGCCCAGTGAAAGAGCTTCCCATACTGAACGTCTCAATTCTGCCTTAGTAGCAATAGCTGGAACTCAAACTCACATGGAATAATTAGTGAAAGTAAATCGGGCAAATGCTTAAGCCTTAATAGGTATTTGTTCCATACCAAAAACATTATGTATTTTGGCATGACTATCTCTGCTCAGAGTGGGAACTGCAGAACTGTTGCAGGTTACAACGACACTTACTTTGCAACGGATAATCTCTGAGCCCTAGCTCCAGACTCTTCTGAACTATAGTATGATACTCTTAAAATAGAAAAAAGACCTGCAACCTTCTCATCTTACCTGAAAATTCATGTTATAAGTACAAGGTTGCTGGCTAGATGAGACATGATTTGAGCCTCTTAAGGACAAATGCTAGTTCTTCTTTCATCAGTTAGATGAGAAACTAGGTTCTGGCACCTCATAATCAAGACACCTAATCTATCCACTTTTACTCAGAAAAATAAGATTGGAAGGTGTTGATCAAGGAAAGGAGGTATTTTACTCTGTAGCCTATGGTGCTTAACTATTCTAGCATCAATTAGTAATTCATCACTAAGACAACCAGAAAGAGTTTTAAGTTTGTAGGCTGCCTGGATTACTTACAGCATCCAATCATTTTCCAGTTAAAATACACCTTGGGAACATGTGTTAATTGTTGGGGGTTTGCTGCTGCTCAAGACTGCCAAGAAGGCCGTGTGTTGCTATAAAAATATAAATTGCTACCAGTGGCAGGTAGAAGGATTTTGTGGCAAAACCCTCCATCTGGCTGAGTTACATGTGAAATCAATGATATTGACAATACTGGGTGTGTAAGTCTCTTTCCTCTTGCTTGCTTCCTGCCTGCCTTTAATTTTCCTGTTTTGTATTTAAATACCTCAAAAAGGTCATCAGTGAAAAAAAAGGCAATAAATCTCAGTCCTGAAGGAGTTCTATCACAGCTGACCCTTTGTCACATCTTTACACTGCACAAATCAGCTTTTGTGATGCTGGTCGTATAAATTCTGTGTCATTAACCATTTTCAGTCTAAGACCATAGCCTCTGAATTGTCTAAAACCTTGTTGCAAAACTCATCTATTTGTTCAGCCTTTGAGGGACAAAGAAATGTGTGATAAAGGCTGCTTACTTTGCTCTGGTGAGGGATACAGCATTTATAAAGAAATTGTGAAGTACCAAATATAAATGAATGTCTATTTTGTAACTTTTAGACAGCAATTTCAAAAAAAAACCCACCTCAACAACAAAACTATAAACTCATAAACCAATCTAAAATGAACAGTTTTCCAGAAAAGTTAGATTTTAACTGTTTTAATAACCTGTCTCCTCGCGTGAATTGCTTCCCACCCCAATCAACCAGCTGGAAAGAGTGTAAAAATCTCCACTCCCTGCCAGAGAGGAGCTTGAATGGCTATTAATTCCCTGGATATGCTGTGTGACAAACTGTTTCCTCCTAGCAAATTGTTAAAGCATCACTATAAAATGAGGGGTGTACTGAGAGCGTGCTTCACATGGGCTTCTTTTAGGACATGCTCTATCTTTTCTTTTAGTCTCAGGAAAAGATAAGATCAGCATGTCTACAGTGGCTTTTACAGGTGAGGAATGAATTGGTAGTCAGTGGTCTGGAAGTTTCCCAGGTCTTTCATACAAAGACTATGACCTCGCACGTATTGCTAAATCTGTGAAAACCACAAACAAAAGATGGTGGGAGAGCCTTACAGCAGCAACTCTAGATGCATGCTGCTTTTGCAAAGCTAGCTTACTTCCACACATATATGCAAGTATTTTCTCCTATTGAATATGCCAGAGAGAAAAACAACAGAACGTCCTGTTG
The DNA here is from genome assembly GCF_036417845.1 of Apteryx mantelli. NCBI lineage: Eukaryota > Metazoa > Chordata > Aves > Apterygiformes > Apterygidae > Apteryx > Apteryx mantelli. The sequence goes on along the minus strand of NC_089979.1, from coordinate 146,304,478 downwards.
GTTTGTCTTGCTCTGTGTCTCCTAACTCCCACTATGTTAGAGCTCTTCCTCCCTCTATACAGTCTGTTTTGTATATGGATGACAACTAGCGATAGGGACTAAAAGTTTGAAAGGAAAAAGAACCCACAGAACACATTTTACATTAAGAGATTTAGAGGGATATTATGTGAGTATATCTCTAAAGTTATCCACCAAAACTGCGTGGGAAACATTGAGCAAGGCCGCATGATTTAGTTCAAGTTTGGGCCTGGTACCTAGATCTCTTTCTCAGCTCTACCAGAAACTTCTGTTTGACTGAGAACAAGCCACTAAATCACTCTGCTGTGCTGTGCCTCAGTTTCTCAGAGACAGTATACTGGAAAAAGCTATGTAACACATTAAGAACAAACTGGACTCTGAAAGATTAGCAGCTAGAAAAACAGTTAAATTTTACTTATTGTTGTAAACAATGAAAACCTTAACTTCTAAAGTCCATCTCAGTTGTTACTAAATTATAAACACAAGTAACAGTTTTTATGGTTACAGTAGTGTCTACTGTTCTAAGTACTTTACCATAGGTTGGAAAATAAAATTCTAGGCTTGTTCTGTAACAAGCTTCTACTAATGCCAGAAATTCATTGCAGAGACTTCTAGTGACAGATAATACAGTTATTGCAATTACTGTGAAGCCTATTCCCTTCATCCAGTTTTACCTACTCTGTTTTACTTCATGGTGTCATTGCGACTATAGGAATCATTCATTACAACAAAGCAGCATGTTAAAACTAGAAATAGAGTGATCTCAGCATGGCTCTTAAAGTACTGGGATATTTTCCCATTTGGTTTTCCTTGGCATCAGTTTTCCCCCATTGCCTGATGATAACCAATTAAACGTTTGGATAGGGCACTGAACAGGTGTCTAAAATCAAAAGAAATATCACAGTCAAAAAGGCATCACTATCCCAACAGGATACATTTCCCTGTGATCTCTGACCTCAGTGTTGGTGTCCTTTTGTTACAGGCACTGCGTGTGTTAAGCTGTGATTACAAGATGGAAAATGAAACTAGAATGGTGGTTTGTGATCTTGGGAACCCCATGGTGGCTGGAGCAAACGTAAGGGAAAACCAGATGCATTTGCTGATTTTTATCTAATTGAATTTTAGAGGGGAGCAAATAGAAATCAATTAGCAGAATGTGTCCCAATAAGCAGTATCTAAAACAAATTATATACTTGGACCAGAAATTGTTGTTGTAATAAGAGACTGCACTATGCTTCTGAAAAACTAGTAATCTGGTGTTTTAAAAGATTAATGATGTTAGAGCCTGTTTTTTATTTCACTATTACTTTAAAGAAAATGATGTAACAGGATTTGCACTAGTATAATGAGGAGGGAATCTCAATCCATAATGTGTGTGTGTTCATTTCTGCCTTTTAGTGTTCTTTCTGTTTAAGATATGTCTAGTAAATGACAGCTTCTTTAGTTCAGTTCTCATGTTGCATGTGTCAGTGTTCCCTTACAAGTTTAAATCATGATTTACATCAGCAGAAATGAGGTTGGAGTTAAGTTTTATTTAAGGTTATTAATAACATTTTAAAATTTTTCTAGGACAGTTATTTGTAAATTGTTCTGCGCATTTAGATGGAACATTGGTAGCATAGACAAAAGTGGAGCTGCATACTGGCTGAAGATGGACTGCAGATAAGGATTAAACATGGTTAGAGATAAGAATAAAGTGCTACCTATTCCACAGGTGTCATCACTTGTTCCTATTTCTTGGCAAAACAGTTCAGGGGAAACCCCAGTAGCACTGAACCCAGGAATGTTCTTCCATGGCTCCCTCTTCAGAAGAATGCCAGTACTGCTCGTAAACTCAGGGGCATAATGCTATGAATATTTAACTAGAAACAGAATTTTTAACCCAAGCTTTTATACCTGCATAAATAGCTGCCCTAAAAAAAAAGAAACACTCAACTGCATGAGCATATATAGACAATAAACAGTAGCTTTCAATTGAAAATCATCATTGTTTGCATTTCATATTGGGGCTGCTGTAGGACTGCAGTAGACTGTAAGTTTGAAGGTGGGAGTATAAACTTCTTTGCTGGGACAGACGTTGTGCTAAGATGGCAAACTGGATAGATATGGGAGTCAATGAGTGTAGAAAAGAGGGCTAAAATTTTTTGTTTTGTTCTGCTAAGTGAAACTCCTAAAAAGGAAGAGTAATTGAAAACATTCCTGAAGAATGAAGTTTCGTAATGGAATGATGGGAGACACCAATGGGCCAAGGCACTAGACAAACCCCAAATCAAGGCAGATAATTCCTCTTACCAGAAAACTAGCAAATTCAGATATCTACTGACTTGTTTATTGGTTAATTTCATGGCAGAAGCAAATTATTAAGATACAGATAAAAGTGGACAAGTATTGTAGATGATTGGGAGAGGGTGGTAGGGAGGGCATACAACCCTATGCGTTTGGAAAAGAAGAAAAGAAAAGGAAGGCTAAACACCAGACACATTAACATCATATGTCAAACTAAGAGCAAATTTGCTCTGTGGTGTGCATATTGTCATAAACAGAGGCAATGGAAAGGTCTGCACGTGGAAGTATGAGACTACAGCCCCACACCCTCCTCCCTGTGAATCCAAAGGTGTACTCTCAGCCCTGTCTCCACATCATCCTTGACCCAAACTGGTAGCAGTATGAGGACTTGGGGAATGCCATTATGTGGCCACTAGAGTGGTACTGCTATCACCTGTCTCCTGATAAGTTTTCACTTCATAACTAATCCTGTTTTTCTTCAAAATCAGGTCTAGGGCTTCCGTAAATGCGTGATTGGCAAGTATGCCTAAGCAAAATACTTCATGAAGAGAGACTTGGAAGCAGCAGTATAAAACAGAGGAGTTCATAACATGTTCAAGAATATTCTGCTTATAACAGAAGAATCCAATGCTTGAATATAAAGGCATATGAAAATAGAGCATTACAAAGCCAGATGGTAAAAATGTTTGATTATAGTGAGTGAAAGCTTAAAGCATAATTTTATCTTTGAAACCAGTTCTCCTGGAAGCTTAGTAAAGGTGAAAGGACTTCAGCTTTTTCAGTCCAAACCTATTTATGATGGCAAACATACTTCCAACAGCAAAATACCAGCCCTTTTTACAAATTGCATAAATCATGAAAGGCTGCTCTGATCCATTTCCAATTTTGCAAAACAATTCTACTCTGGCAGGAGATCAGTTATTCTCAAAATATTCAGTCAGAAAGGGACTCTGTGGAAGTTGTGAGGGATTGGAGAGGGGAGGTTAGGTCAAAATCAAACATTGCTAAAATTCTTAACTACTGAGTCACTGTAATTTCTTTTCAGCACCCTGAATCCCTAGAGTTCTTCAAGGCTTTGAGCATGAGGCTTATGTTGGGCATTAGTGATGTATCCCATGGGATATTACTGCTTCAGTGGATTACAGAATTGTCTGCCACTTCACATCTTCAAAATGCATTATTATCAGCAAAATTGCTAGATCTCTGGCTTTTTGAAAATCCTTGACCATGAAATCATTGCCCACAAACAGTACTTAACCTTTACAGTAATTATATCTGTGTTGCAGAAAAGAAAGGTAAAAAGAAATGGAAAAGAAAATCACAACACCATATGGTCCAGAATGCAAACTAGATCTCTGTGATACCATTTCACAGGCAAACAGGAAAGATGCTCAAAGTTCTTATACATGACACTAAAACGGATCAGTCTGACAAGCTTCCTAAGTCCTTACTGTCACTGGTGGTTAGAAATTCAATAATGAGATTGCTCTTCTTGCAATCTCATCATTGGCAACAAGGGAGGGCAAGGATTGAATGAACTTTGGAAATGACTAGAAATAAGATTAAATGACTGGGAGGCTTGGAAGATCTTGCGTATTTCTTGGTATGTACGAAACTCATTCTTCCAAACCACTGAGGCTGTATGTTTCATACACCCTATAAGACACTTGAAAAAAAAAATTTAGCCATCCATCTTCCAGCATACTCCTAGGTGCTCTCAAACATAATAACAGATTAAGAGACTATCAATAGTAAACATCACCTATTTCAAAAATAAATGTTTCTAACATGGCAAATAAATAATGTAATTTCAACAAAACTGACTTTGCTTGGAAAATTTAATTAAAATTAAACTAGTATGATCAGATAAACCTCTTGCTAAAATAAGGAGGTCCAGTGATCACTAGGCCAAACCCACTGCAAATTCAAGCAAATTCAGCTCCTTTGGCCTCAGTGGTTTTCATCAAGTATGGGTGAGCATCTTTGGCCCTTTATTAGTAGCAATGTCAAGGGCTACCTGATATTAGCAAAATCATATGACCACACAAAAAACAACATCTGCAGCTCATTAGAGTCCTACGGTAGGAGTGTGTTTCAGTATTAAATAAGTGATTAAGCCTGGGATGTCAGGGATGTAATAGATCAAAACTGCAGTTCATGTCTGCTCTGTTAGATCTGATGAAAAGTATCTTTGGTTCACTGAATCTTTTTTCTGCTAGAAATGGAAACAAATTTGTACAGACCAATGTAAAACTGAGAAAAATCTTGAGTTCCATATTTGGAAATTTTTGTCTCAGTAAAAAAAAATCATATAATGATTTTTAAATGTGAGTGAAGTTATCAAGACAGTTGTTAAAATCATCTCCAAAAAGTGGTCATAACAATAGCTTGCATCTTTATTCCAGGTCAGCTATTCCATTTCTGTCTGGTCTAAGGAGCATTATCTTTTCATCTTAAAAAATTTGCTTCCAAAAAGAGAGATTAGCTATAATTGCAATGCTAAAATGATCAGAATGCAAAAACTTGAATTTGCCATTTCTTTTAGGCTGACAATATTGCTTTCAGTACAGGACAACTGAAGGAAGTAATTGAAACATGTTAGCTAAGTCTGGTTCTGCAGGTGGATTAAGATTCAGTGATCCATTGCTGCAAGTGAGGAAAGAGGGAAAAATTTTTAAGTGAAGATTTTTAAAAATTAACGATGACTTGAAAATTAAAAATTGTTCAAACAACTGATATGACCCCCATCTGCAAATAGTGTAAGTACAGAGGAAAATCTTTCCTCTTCAGTGATGTTGAATCACGGTCCCTAAAAGAAGACTGTACATTATTGTTTCCTGCTGTGTTGCTGATGACACTACCCCAAGCATGCCAAGAAAAGCATACAAAGCAGACAACTCTTTTTCTTCTTTTTTTCCAAACAAGCACACTGAAATGAGAAAAGAACTTTTCAGGTGTATTACACTGAAATATTGGCAGAACTGAAGCCCTGATATCCTCATTTCCTAATGCCATTTGATGAATTTCTCAGGATGATTGTTTCTCCACATATATGTAACCATTTTTTTAAAAAAAGAAAGCACAGTGTGCAAGTTATCGGGCAGGAATTTCTACCATCAGGCAATACAGGGGAGAGTGAGAAGTCGTGCAAGATTACAGGCTGTATACTTTGCTGTCAGTCTCAATGCAAAATTCAGAATTCAAAAATTGCCAAATTCAAAACACATGCAGTTGAAAGCAGGCAATTAAAAGGATTAATTTAAACATCAGGGTGCAATTTTATTAATTTAATGTGGAGGACAGATGGCATCTGCCCCTCCTCCTCTACCACTTGCATACCAAGGCTGTATCTGTGTCCAACAAGAGGGTTACAGAGACCCAACCATATGTTGCTGTATAGCCGTTCTTTAACTAGCCCTGGAATTCCATTCTGTTTTCTGAATTACTCATTCTGCTTTACTCCATGTCCTTCTTGCAAAGCAAATGGAAGTTATCGGATGGGGGAAGCTCAGACTCTGAAGACTTGAAGTCTTCCCTCTTCCATAAACACAAAGTGCACTGGTGGAAGACCTCATCTCTTTTAGTTTGAGGGGTTACCCACTTACCCTTTACCTTCACTGGTCAGAAGCTGCACGTTGTGGCAAATTGAACTGCAAATATAACTTTGAAGTCATATTCCTCTTAACTGAACTACGGCTCTCAGAAACTGCGGTGAAAAAAAACGAAGCCAAATCAAATTAAAATATCAAGCTTCTACTAATTTAGCCTCTAAAAGAAAAACAAGTGATCAGTCAGCCTCACAGCACCTAAAACATGCAGCTTTTATGTCACAGTTATAGACAGGGAGGCTAGGACAACCAAAGGAGCAGGAAGCCCTGGAGACCTGGACAAAGGCATGCGTGGATGGGGGCGAGGAAGAGCGGTGCCAGACAGCTATTATTTTCTTTTGGTTTGTCAGTATAAAGCAATGAAGAAGGGCCCACTGTTGTGTTCTCAGATGTATGCTTCTCTCTTCCTCTAGATCTTTCCTCTGTCCAGTCAAGTTTTCCATCTGGTGAGATACATAGGTGGTATTTTCTCCTGAAACTGATTAAATGATATTATTAAATAGTGATTTAAAAAATAACAATATCCTATACAACTCCATCAAGTGCAACATTAAACAGTACTGCTTTCTCAATAGGGAAGGACCTACCATTTTTGGTGACTGGTTGTTTTGTTTCTTTCCCAGTTCTCTACAGGCATCCGATTTTCTGTTCAGCATTTTGAAAATGATGATTTCAACATCAGTTTTGAGCTTCAAATAAAAAGGTTAGATGTTTTATCAAGAATATGGTTATTTGAATTCTGAATTGCTGTCAATATCTGAATTTAATTTGTAAGCAGTTCACTGTTACTGTTCAATGTTAGTAGTTATTGCATATACTTTCCTATGGTAGCTTTCTTCAGGAGGATTGTAGAATTGAGGTGTAGAGTTCTGTTAGCGTTTAGCTAAATCAGTCTTAGGGTTATTGTGAGGATTTTACTTCATTAAAATTCAGGTTAACTGATTTGGCCAGTGTTCCAAGGTTCTTCCACAGATTTGCCAAATTTGCACTTGGTTCTCCACTTTAGGATTAATGAACAATGATGTTTTTGTAACAGAGTGCTGTATTTAAAAACACATCATGTGCTGAAGAAAAACATCATGCCACTTCTTCACAGCAATGTAGAAAATAAAAGGAGAGCAGTTAAAGCTGCTCACCAGTTCTCCATTTTTTTTAAAAAAAGAGGTAACTTAAAAAAATATTGTTAATGTTTTTTCTGTCTGTATTTTTAGGAAGATTTACTCTTGATTTATTTGTATTTGAAATTATTGGATTTTTGCTTCTTGAATATTTAAAAATGTTTCTTGAAAGTCAAGTGTGAAAATTTTATAGGGGATCTAGTTAAAGATACTGGCATGAAGAGAGAAAACTGTTTGTTTGATTCAGGTGAATCTTTGTCATTTTTCCGTTAGTTTCCTCCGCATTCACAGGGGTGAGATATTACTGCTGGGGAATCTTCTTCTATTTTATGTTGGGCAATACTTCTTCCCCAGGGACAAAAAAAGTGCAGGACTCTCCAGAGAAGAATGACTGAGTTAGAATAATGGCAAGAACAAACCTGAGACTTTTTCAGTAGTGGCAGGGCTTCTGCTACATCTGTCCTCATCAAATATACACTAGTGTTCCTCATGGGGCCCTTCTTGCCCCACACACAGAGACTTAATTGCTCATGTTTGGCCTTTAATGAGGGCCTTGATCATGCTCACTGTAGTAAATAACTGAGACATTTAAAATGTTTAAGTCATGTTTTCAGAATGTAACTCTGGAAGGAAAGGCTATGCAGAAAGGCTCATAAATTAGGGAAGGGCAGTAGACACACACAGCACTTGGCACACTGCAGAAGTCAAAGAGATGTCTGGGCAGGCGTTAGGCCTATATAACTTTTGTGTTGTAGGTCCACCGTCCAGACCACTGTCCACTGTCAGGTCAACCAATACAGTTGTAAGATTGAAATGTGTATCAGAAGCTCTCTTGACCACCTTTATCCTGTTGTGAGACTGGGGAGGTTCAGAGCTTTGTGGGTTGATCTTTCTACCTAAGAAGAGCTGAGGTGGAAAAAGTGTCAAGGCTTTACTGAGAAATAAATTTGAACTTCAAGAGATAGCAACATCTTATACTGCCTCCATGAGTGTGATTCAATAAACTGTAACGGAAGAAAATTTATTGGACTATCAAGAAGGCAGGGCAGTTTCCACAAACTGGCATCAAAATGCTGAAAAGCACCCCAAAAAAGTAAAGCCTTTTGTGTAGAGAATATACCTTATCGTTAAAAGCATGCTGCTTTGTACATTCCTTCCCAAGCAGCACTACAGTTTATACATTTTTACCTCATTAACGAACAGATAAAACAATCTTTTAAAAAATAAGGAAACAGAAAACCATAGAGCAGAAAGAGGAAATGACCAAAAATGGAAAGAAAGAGAAGCAGAAAACATGTCTGAATTTGTGTCTTGGCCTGAGTTATTTTACAGAGAGACCTTTAATTTACTCAAAGACATCAAGTGAAAAATAAATATTTTGATTTGCAAAACTGAGGCTCATTACTTATAGGAAATAGGCAAGAGGCTGGCTGAATAGTGCCTTCAAATCTGATTCCTTTTCTAATGTGTATTTTGTATGCATGTACAGACTCTTCAGAGAGGGAGATGTCCTGAAACTTTTATTTAAACTATTAGCTTTTCTACAGAATACCATAATGCACAAAGATTTGAATACCAAATATATACGATCAAAATCTGTGTTTTAACTCTATGGAAAGTACTACCATAATACAAATTGGAGAGCAGCTTATTATGACAAATTAATGTCATAGTCATTTTTGTACTTAAAAGCCAGGTTTAAGTGACTGCAGCTCAAAGCAATGGCAGTAGAGGATTACATCAAAAGTTCAGCTAATGTTTGAGGAGAATCTGCATTAGTTTACAAACAAATTAGAGCTGCCCCTAATTTTAGCAGTCTGTAACCAGAAGGCCTGGATCAAAGCAGTATTGCCCTTCACTCCTCAGGAGTCAGTCGCTGGGAATGCTGGCCTGCTCTGAATGTTTTCATTTGACTGATGCTACCCAGATGTGATAACAGTAAACTGTGACAGGAATAGACATTTAGTCTCCATGGGGCAAGTAAGCCCTTCCAGGCTTGCTTGAAAAAAACCTCCAAACTTAGTATCATTAATCCCATAATTAAATAAATTCTAAATTTCTAGATATTTATTTTGACTATCTCCATGAATTTGTACCTACAAACCTTTCTGTGCATGAATGGGCTATAGACACACAAATATGCCTGCTGAAGTGAAAGAAGCTTTGGCTACTAAAGAGTTGGAGTAAGAAAAGACAGTAAAATGAAAGAGAGCACTAGGCTTTAAATGTAGGGATCTATTTTCATTGCTAAGTGGGATTTAAAGTGTAAAGATTCTGGGTGGGGGAGGGGAGAAAAAGAAAGGGGAAGAAACGGTTTATTTCAGTTATTTTTCTTTAGAGACTTTGTCGTGCAGAAGTCACAAGCTTGGAGAGTCATAAAAGCAAATCTTATTATGACAAAGGCTATCTTGTTCATTAATGCTGCTTTCCTCCAATACCTGAAACAACTTTGGATTCTATTCAGATACTCAGATACATACAGATAGCTAAGTTGAACAAGGGAATTTACATGATATTCTGAGCTAAATAAATTTATATCATCATATCCAGGCATAGGATTCTTTAATGGAGGTTTGAGCTGATTATGTTATTAAACATGAGATGAGTTCAAATAACATCAGACTTAAATACCAGTGTCCTACAGGACTGAAGAGTTGCAACAACACGCCCCATGTTGTACAATGTCCAATAGCACTGCTTCCTAATTTTAGACATTGTGGGTTCTCAGTGCTGTATCTCTAACGGTGTAGAATTCTGTTAAATAACCGTTTTTAACCCATGTGCACATCTCTTCCAGTTCTAACAAGATTAATCCCACCAGCAATTTAGTTAACCTCCATATCAACATCAGTGCGGTGGCTCAAGTACAGATCAGAGGGTAAGTATTCCACCATTTCAATTCATGACAGTAACTATTTTTTGTGGTGAATCTTCCCACATATTATAATCTCGAGGGCCTTATCCACCAAGAACACCCAAGACTCTTAGGGAGTCTCACCCCTGCAAGCCTTGCAGGATGCAGCTACTAAGTACTTATCCTGTCACATAAAGCAGGACTGCCCACATGGACTCCATTACACTTACGGATGTCTGTGCAAATGCAACAATAGAATCCTACAGTGTAATAACAGCAGTTGGAGCCATCGTTTTATCTGGGCATTCAAATTGTGTCCATGGGTGCTGCTAATGCAGAATGTCTGTTTGGATGTGTGGGTCTGCTTGTGAAACTATCTATGTACTTAATTCTGAACACCGAAGCAGAATCTGCTGTTTTTATTACTGGAATGATGAAACACGTGTTTTATGGCAAGGCATATGCTAATAGGGAGCAGAGTGAGACCTTGGGAGAGAGGATGAATAAGGAATGAGCTATGATTATGACTAGAGTTCAATCAGCTCATACTGTAGAGTTCTTACATTTCTGTCAGAAGCAGGTGTCTGTCCACTGACACAAGGGATACTGAAAATAAATGAGCACTGGGTTTGATTGAGGATTTTAATTCCTGCTTTCTGTATTCTCACATACAGTTTGGTTTAGGAAACTATAAAATGCAATTAGTTGATAAGAATCTCAGACTACCCTGTAAAGTCTTTGAACTAGACTCCTATCCTGGCATCCTGGAGGGAGTCGGCAGGATGTTCTTTTAAAGCAAATAACTGTCCCAAATGCTTTTTGTCTGGGATCTCAGATTTCTTCCATCTCCCCTTCTCAAACTACAGCCCTGGACCTTACCCAGGCTCAGCACTGCAGGGGGGGAGCAGGAGGGACATGCCCCAGCTTCACTCCCATAATCAGGCCGTGAGACCTGGCTGATGCAGGAAGTGTGGAGGTCTCTTATATGATGGATCTCTAGGGGCTGCCACCTGCCTCTTTACCTTAGATGTATGCAAATAGGAATGCATTTATTTATGCATTTATGGATTGTATAAAAATACATTTATTGTAATTATTTATAAGACAATACTTTGATTACCTAGTGCTGGAAAAGAATTCAACGATTTTGCAGATCACAGAGATCATATTTTCTGGTCTAATAGTCACCTAAGACTAATGGGAAGTTTTATAAAGTATTTTTCATCACAATTTATAAGTGCTTTCCAGATTAAGAAGGCAATAAGGTTGGAGATAAATGGAAAGCAGAGGACAGGCACACAACAGAATGTGTGGACATAGGTTAATGCTCACATTTCTGAAAAGGAGCCATAGAAAGACAACCTATTTCACAAGAACAGAAATAAGATTAGGGTTTCATCTTTTGTAGTTGTTAGTAGTGGTCACAGGAAACAAGCTAGAGAGAAAGTGTTCTACTAACAAGGTGAAAACTACAAAATGAGGGGGAAGGTAACACAGAACTAGAAGTAGAGGCTGAGAAAATGAGAATCAAAGGGGTTAGTTGGTGGGCTGCAGATGCAAGAGAAAATGTTGAGAGAGAACAACTGCCAAGTGTTACCATGGGTGTGCACCCAGGTTAGGGAATGGCTAGAGTTTCAATGCACGAGTGAAATGGTTATGGATACATGAGATTTTTCAATAAGGGCTACTTTCAGGGCTGCAGATTCGGATTTTTTCACTGAGGTTGCTCATCCCTTTCACAGAATAATCTTGCAAACTCTTTGGGTTCTTTACCATCATGTTCTTTCTATGCCATAATATGTTCTTTTTAATTAAAAGCTCTGTAATAAATAGGCACAGAAAACGGCAAAAACAACCTCAGTTGTTAAAGAGAGCATGTCCACAAGAAGGAAAAATTTGCTGTCTATAGTGCTAAAAAGCAGGCAATTAAATACAGAGAAATTATTTAGTTGAATGACTTCCAGTTCCTTTCCTCTTAAGTCCTTTGGTTTTCATATACACTATAGCATGCATGTACAAAGGAAAACTCCCAGATGCTTTTTTGATCCTACTAATTACTTCGGATATGCTGAAACATACCCAGCTCTAAGGGAACTATTTGCTCAGTATTTCCTAGATAAAAATAAAAGAGAGACTGTATCCACATTTGGGCAGGGAAACATCCTATGTTGGTTTCCCTATTCCTGTGCGTAGAGTTGGGCTTAGTGATGAAGTGGGACTGTAATCATTATACATTTTACTGAGGAAAACTAAGCACAGTTAGCAAATTGTGTGGATACACACATACGTATATATATACAGCGAGTGCATGCAAATACCACCTCTGTGAGAAAGGAAAAAAAATGTAAGATAGTTTATTCAATGAGTAATTGCTCTGCTAACTGTTGAGATTTGATTATTCTGCTTACCTTTTTTTTCTGTAAGAAGGTTAAGTGTTTTATAGTTGCAATTGTCATTCCCACTACTGAAAGAGCACTGGAGGAATGAGGGATTTAGGAAGGAAGTAATTTCTGTTGGGAGGTCTTGAAGCAGGCAGAATATTTATTGTATATCCCGTGAATCATTTTTTGTAGAACTTACTTCCTTTATTTTATTTTTCAGCACTCTTGTTTGACTGAACACCTAAAAGTCTAGGAAAAATCCTCAACTAATAAATTATTCAAATGTTAAAAATACAAAATAAAATAACCAAAACTGAGAGTATTTCTGTTTGATCTAATTTTAATTCTTTCACATCAATATCAGAAGTCCTCAAAATAAACTCTCTCTCTCTATAAACTCTGCCAAAATAAATGTGCATATTCTTATAAACTTTATAATCATTTTAATTAAAGGCCTACATTTAACTTTGTAATTCTGTAGATGAGAAAAACACTGCACATGGAATATAACAGAAAACACAGATTTTTTTAAAAACCTTTGCCTGCTTCTTTTTTTTTATGTACACTTTGTGTCTTGCAATATTTTTGTGTTAGCTTAAGGAGCCCTATGTCTGGGCTTTTCGAACAACACAGGAAAGTTCCTATTCTCCAGAGATGATTTATAATTAAAATACTTCTTGCAAGCAAGACCATTTGTGAGATATAACAAATTAGGCGAAGTACCTCATTTAAAATGACTTTTTTTATGAATATGTTTCATTTTCTTTATTATTTGGTTTTAGCTTGTAAATTTGTCTTCTGGCATACTTGTTAGTAGGAACTGCTGGCCTTTTGAATACTGGGGAAGTGTTTCAAGTTAGCTGGATACTCCAGGATGCCTTAAACTTCATGAAGATTTGTACTTTCAGACAGTTGATATTAAGTCATTCTTCTCCAGAATCATATGTTATTTTGAGAAGCTGTATTCTGTCAACAAGTTTCTCTCAGACATTTCACTCATTGTACATGACATTAGAGCTGGACACAAGAACTCTTTTTTTTTCCCAAAAATATTTTGAAAATGTCAACATTTGCAACAAAAACAACCAGTCTTCTGTTCTCAGTGGGCAAACTGCACTTGGAGTGATGCTTTTGTGTTTAGATTTGTGGAAAGTGAATGAACATCAGTGGTAGAGGTCCATCACTGTTATCTTCTATTTTTAGCCAAACACGATAGTCTGCAAAAAATTCAGTAGCAATTTTAATTTGTTTTAAATTTGTTCTGTCAGCAAACTTAGAGCTTTGGCAGAACAATTTTTGAAATTGTGTGCCTTTCCTGTACACTAAAGAATCTGGAAACCAGCAAAACTGAGTGAGAGCTGACCCTTGTAAAGAAACGATAATACTTACTCTTTTAAAACCAAGAGCTACCTCCAATACAAGCAGATGACAGATATCTGGGCCAGAACTCACCTATGATACTAAAAGAAATTCTTGGGATCTGATTTTCCAAGATCTCAGCATCTAAGCAAAGTTAAAGTTAGTACCTGAACAAGACCCATTCAGGCAGCTTCCAAGTTTTATCGAAAATAATGCTTGTGATTCAAATAGAAACATTAGAAGAAGTCTGCTTGGTCCTTTCTTGAGGTCATGCAAAGAAGGGAAAAATTAATAAAGTAGCAGAATAGCAGACAGATGTCAAAGTCTCAGCCATTGTCTTTTCATTTATGTTTGATTTAGGTTTTGAATGTTGCAACATTGTTTTCAGGCAATCACCCTAAGTGCCACTTCGTTTGCAAAGCAGAGGGGGAGGCACCCTGCAGTATTTCAGGCTCTAGCCTTGAATTCAGTTTCTTGATGCATCAGTTTCCATTGTGACTGTATGGAAGTAATTTGCCTTATCTGTACCTCAGTTTCCCATCTGTAAAATGAGGTAAATGACTGCTTTGTCAGGTTTTTTAAGGATTCATAACCGAGGTTTTGAGGAATTTACAGTAAGAACCTTAAATATCTCTGTTACTAGAAGCTGTATTGCAGGGAAGAAAGATGCACAACATTAAGCACCTACGGACTCTGGATGAGAGTGAGAAAATACATTTGTTTACATACCATTACTCTAGTTCTATGGATAATCTGTTCAGATACCTCATCAGGGAGAATGATCTGAATGCCAGACAGACTGCATTTCTCCCTGCAAACAGAGAAAGACTCACTTCCTTGTTTGGAAAGGACCATCCTTCAGAGGAAGTATGAAACTAAAATGCTGTTCCTCAATGGTCTGTAAGGATTCGGTAAGACTTTATGGAAACATCGTATTGTTCATCTCACCTAATTCTAATGGATCTGCCTTAAATGAAATGTCTTTTCCAATGAAATTGGTTGAGTTCAGCTTTCTACTGTGGTCTTAATTTTGCCTAAAGATAATACAGCTGATAACTGGCAACAGTTAGTTACCATTTTAATCCTTCTTATATATTACAGAGTGTCTCACCCTCCACAAATTGTTTTGCCACTTCAAAACTGGGAACCCAGAGATGAACCTACAAAAGAAGAAGAAATTGGTCCTTTAGTAGAACACATCTATGAGGTAAAAATGATATTTGCTTCCATAGGACTTGAAGCTGTTCCTCTTGAAATCCTGATGAATTTGGGTCATTGTCTTTATCTGCAGCTAGATAAAGTGCAGAATATGTAAATATTCTGACTTCAGCACATGGTTCAGATTTAATCTGGGAATTCACAACTCCAGTACCTATTCATGTTAGTGGCAGAGGCACTAGTTTATGGTAGGAGTCTGTCTTTGACATTTAAGGGATCTCTAAATATTTTGGCTGTTTTGACAGATTTAGAAATAGTGCATGGAAGCTCATTAGCGTCCATGTCAAATACTTCCAGTGAGTTCACTGAATTTTCATTAAAAGCTATGGATGTTATGAACAGGAAAGAATATGTTTCCTTTAACATTTAGCTAACTGAAAAAATGTAGAGATATAAATGTAACATTAGCTCATTGCCCAGAAAATATTCTGTTGAAAATATTCTGTTGAAAATAACTCTTAACTCTTTTGAAGTATACATTTTTCTATCCTGTGGTGTTGTTTTTTCTATTGGTCATTAACAAAAGAAAAAAGGAGAGGAGTTCAGGTTAGAAACAAGTGCTTTGAGTGAACTATATGGAATACAGACAATCTCTGGAATTTGATGAATGACCTTTATTCAAGAGGTGAAACAAAGTTTTTCACATATGGTTATAATTCACAAACCAGCACTCAAGAAAATATATACTATTGAACTTAACAGTAAAAGTTTAAAATTTTGCAAAACTAATACTGAACTGCAATGAATCAGACTATAAAATATTATTTGTAAATTCCGCATCTAAACACATTTCTCTGTGTTGAAAAATCTATAACAAATCTTCCTATCTCACCCATTTGGACTGTTGGTAGAGCAATATATGTGATTTCAAGCATACTTGAATAGTTAGAGTGATTAAATAGTTACAGTGATTAAAGAAGCCTTTTTGGTCATTTATTGATAGCAGCAAAGCATAAAAAAAGTAAGCTCCACACCCCAAAACCCTTCACTGAAGAAGATGCAAGATTGAAAGTGGGTTTTATTTGGTTCTAAATAAAGCCCATGAATCACAGAAGTTCTATACATTTAAAAAAGGAGGCTCCTTTGTATCTCTAGAAACTTTGAGTAAAGGTCCCTACACTGTTCCTTTCTGCTGTGGCATTCTGCTTCTTTAGCTCTCGTAACCAGTGTTAGGACATATCCAAAGTTAATGCAGTCATCAGATATTTTCCAAGTTGTAAACTGATATAAGAAAACTATTCTAATAGTCCATAATTTTTTAATTTCTATTATTTCTATTTTTACTCATTTTCCCAGGAAAAAAATGATCTCCTAGAAGGTTACTCTAGGAATACTACTTTCTTTTTTTCTTTGGGGGAAATTTGAACTGAGAAAGTTTGAAAATAGAGTTGTTAACCACAAAAACTAGTTGAAGAGTCTGCTAAAAACTTTCTGTTGCTGCACCCTGAAATGTGCTTTGTTTCTGTCCTAAAGTTTCAGCTACTATTTTCCAGTATTTTCTGTTAAAGATCAGTGTACATATTTGTATAGTGTGTTTTGCTAGTGGGCTTTGGTTTGGGGGTTGGGGTTTGTTATTTTTGTTTTTAGGTAATTTCAGGTCTTTCATATATAGGAAAAATGAGAAAGATTATGGGTTTTGTAAATACAGACTCAGACAAAACAGGTTGATCTCCCAGATGCGTCACTGGCTTTCTGAATAGCATGGGAAGGTCCTGTCACAGGTTTCTTCATCAATAAAATGAGAATAATAATTTATACCTCTTTCCCAAAGCACTTTAGGGCTGTGGACATTAAGAATTTGAAAATGTCTAAGTGATCATTGCTGTGTTTTTTGTGATTGTTTGCTGTCTTGGGAATCTGTACACTGATGATATTTGTTTGACAGCTGCACAATATAGGACCAAGTGCTATCAACAGTACAGTTCTCCATGTCAGCTGGCCTGTGTCCAGTAGAGAAGAATTTCTTCTTTACATTCTTCATATTCAGACACATGGACCATTGCACTGTCAGACAAGCTCTCCTATTAATACAATGCAAATAAAGGTAAGTCACCTCCTATCATTTCCATCCCTCTCTGCACTTTGCTTAATTTTTTCTGTCTACCACTTCAAAATGGGTTGGAGCTTTTAGGGAATTGTTCACAATGATCCTCAGATGATTTTCCTGGGTAAGAAGCAAGTTATACAGAGTCTAGAATGTGTCCACTAGTGACAGTTGTGTTGTGTGATATGTGTTCGGCTTCTATACTCTTCTTATGAGAAGAAACTTGATTTTTTGATGCAGTATTGCAGAATTAGATACAATATAATTTTTTTAATGGGAATTTGCAGTATTATTTTTTGAGAGTCATTTTTAACATGGCTTTGACTAGATGACACAAAATTTTTTGTTTCTCATGAACCGTGAAAATTCTTGTGTCCAATGCAGTACATTATTTTGGAAAGTCATCTGTATACCAGTGCTTAGAAGATGAACTCCAAAGGTGACATAAGCCATTGTTATGCCAAGGGATGCACACTGGCGTGTTGCAGATGCTCAGTGTACGATAGCTCTCCAGTTTAGCCTGATACAACGTAACACTGGTTTGTTTACCAAAAATCTTATATCCAGACCTATTAGCAATGGGGAAAATCCTGTATAGCACTGTAGCACAGTATCATTAAATTGAAAGACATGAAGTTCTCAGAGTTGTTTAATAGGCAGAATGCAAGGTGTTGTGACAGCATGCATCTTTAAGGAGTGTAACACAATTTTAGTTTTTTATTCTAGTACAAATAATTTATAGCTAGTTTGTATGGTGATTTTTTTTTAGGATCGGGGATAATTCAGGTTGAAAGAGACCTCAGGAGGTCTCTGGTCCAACCTCCTGCTCAAGCGGGGTCAACTGTGAGGTCAGACCAGGTTGCTCAAGGCTTTATCTAGTCTGGCCTTGAAAACCTCGAAGAACAGAGACTGCACAACCTCTCTGGGCAACCTGTGCCTTCATGTGCCTCATGTTTGATTGTCCTTTTAAGGAAAAAGGTTTGTCCCTCTAGCCGGTTGGAACCTCTCTTGTTTCAATTTATACCTGTTGCGTCTCATCCTCCCACCATACATTTTCGTGAAAAGCCTGACTCCATTTTTTTGATAACCTCCTCGTTGGTACTGGGGGGCTTCAGTCCCCCACAAAGCCATATTGTCTCCAGGCTGAACAAGCCCCAGCACCTCAGCATCTCCTCACAGGGCAAGTGCTCCAGCCCTGACCACCTCACTCTGATTTATCAGTGCCTTTCTTCTGCTGGGGCCCCAAAAATGAGCACCATATTCTAGACATGGTCTAGCAAGTGCTGAGCTGAGGCATATAATCACTTCCCTCGATATGAGCCCAGGATGCTGTTGGCCCTCGCTGCTGCCAGGGCCTGCTGCTGACTCCTCTGCAGCTTGACTCAGGTCCTTTTCTGCAGAGTGCTTCTTAGCCAGTCAGTACCCAGCATGTACTGTTACCCGTTTTTTTTTCCTTGCAGCATGTATATGATAAGATACATATTTTTAATATCATATAGTATATTTTATAGTCTTAAAGAGCTCATGATTTTAATTTTTCAAAGCACATGCTTTGAATAACCTATGAAGCGAAACTACTACTATTCTGGATGGAATGTACTCAAAAAAATAGGTTTTCCTGAACTGCCACCTGATAAAAGTATTCATATAGTCTACAATTATTTCATGGCTTAATCAATATTAACTCATAAAAGTTACAGGTTTGTCAGCAACATGACAGGTTATTTAGTTTTTCTACTTGGAAAGGATTCTGTAATTATTTTAATCACACCAGCAAAAAGAAAAAAAAAAGTCACCAATTCCCTCCAATGGTTTTCAAAAGTGTCACTTCTAAGGATTGCTTACTGTCCATATTGTTTTTCCTTCCATGGGCATGGTTCTTCTTTTATAGCAGAGCTGCAGATCTCTTGAGTTTGGAGGAGACGTAAACAAGGGAAGCCTAGTAGCAGCCTCCTTGGTAAAGTACTGATACACCATTGTCTAAAAGCCTGTTTTAAGATCTGTGTTTGTGATGGCAGATCCCCCCAAAAGAGCTGGGTTTGGCTCAAAGTCAGAAGATTTAGCAAAACATAGCTCTACATATTATCCCATCAAAAACAAGGTAGCCAATCTATTAAGCATAACTGATTCCAGACACTTCTGAAGTAAACAACGCTTCTCAAGTTTAACCAGTAGTCTGTTAAACATCTTGCGGGGAAAGCTGTGTTCCAAATGCTAAAACTGCTATATATCTTTTGCATACCAGGAGGGGTTCAAATTTAGGGTGGTGGATAAACATAGAGATGTCTTTCTAGCAAAGGGGATTTCTCATCACTGCAGTAGCTACAGCACAAGTCTTTAGCTTAAACTTTTGCTATAGTATAGACTTACAAGAATATAGAAAAACTGGATTATACCATACTCATTATAGCTAAACTTTTGTGTTTCACCCCGGAGGCCAAGAGGGATTAGGATTCAGTCCTTTCATTTAGTTTCCATTGAGGAAGAAAAAGGAAACGAGTGATAAGGAACCGAAAATAGAAAATGTTTCTATTTTATACCCCAAAACCAGCAAGTTTTGAACTAGATAATTTTTTTATTATTTTTTTCTACCCCATTTCCATCTATTTTTCAAAAGTGGTGAGGAGCAAGAAGCTGCACTGCTGCATTTGTATTTGCAAGCCTAGCATTTCAAAACCACTGGCCAGATCAGGTTGCAAGTACGTGAAAAGGAGTTCAGCATCCCTTTCTCCCTAGCCACTACCTTCTATTTTAAATTTCACTTAAGCTGAGACAGGAGCATTGTTGTCAGAAGGAAGAGCTGGGTGGAAAAGAGCCATAGTTCTTAATGACATTTTCAGGCAATATATTTTGTGATGATTTTTTAGCCTTTTGAGTTTGCTCTTCCTCTCCCACTGCATTTTGATAATGATTACATCTGTTACATAAACAAGACTAAATTCTAATGAGGCTTGTGTGAAATCTGCCTGTAATAATGAAATAATGGTCCATCTGTTTTAGCAGAATATGGCTTTAGATGCTCAGTCATTATTGCAAGAATTTAAACATCCTTTCCTGTTTTAACTTTTCAAAGCACTGAACAGCATGAATACACAAATTAGGTGTCAAATATATAATGTTATCTATTGCTTCAGATGGGAACAGGATACAGAGGCAGCTTCCTTCAGGTTTTGTGTAAGTAGCAGGATGTCTGGGTGAGATTTCCAAAGCAGTCTAAGGACATGATATGCCTGGCTCCTCTTGGATTTCAGAACCCAGCTCTCTTAAGGTACTTGGGTCCTTTCCTATAGCCTATGCTTCCTGTGGGGGGTTACGGACATGAAAGGATAGTAAAATTAGGAATCTTGCAAAAGGTTTGAAGAGGGGCAAAAGGACTGATCAAAGGTATGGAACAGCTTTGCTGCAAAGGCCTCAGTACACTGGGACACTTCATTCTAGGAAGGAGGTGACTATGGGCAGGTATGACCTGCAAGCTCACAAATGGCAGGGACAGCCTGAGTGGGGACTGATGTCTCACTGCACTGGAGTGCAGCATGCTCACCGCACACGAACTGGAGCATCAAATCAAGCTCATAGAGCCAGATTCAAAACAAAGCAAAAAGAAGTGGTGTTTCATACGGCAGGTATTAGACGTCCGGAACTTGCTGCCAAAGGAAGTAGTCGGGGTTAAAAGTTTACATGGCTTTAAGAGGAAACTGGACAAATTCACCAGAGAGAAATCCAGTGCAAGCTAATAAATGAATAAATACTTCGTCTAGATCAGGAAGTCTCTGAGCTGAAAATATTTGGAAGCTGGAAGTTATTAGGAGAGAGTATCATACATGCTTGCCGTGTTCTTACTTTCCTTCCACATCTGCTTAATGACAGTGTTGATGAGGTTAGATGGACTTTTGGTCTGATCCAGTATTTCTTACGATGTTTTTTTTTTTCCCCAGACAAACACTGAAAAGTAGCTTTATGGGGCCTGTGCCTGTAAATATTAGAGGGACAGGCAGTGGTTCCCAACTATGATAGCTAATACAGGGTGACACACACAGCAAATTCTGAATAGCAGAGAACTGCAGCACCATGAGTGAGACATCCGTCAGAGGAAGCAGCCAAACAGCAACTAAAAGCCATCACATGGGTGAGGTGCATCCAGTAAGATGACATGCAGTAGCTAACCTCTTTCAAAGGTGGTGTCTCCCTGTGCTGCAGAGCTGTCATCAGCATCTGTAAGTTCTGGTCTGGAGACAAAATAATACCATCCGATGCATGGCTCTTGAATGATCACTGACCCCTCTTGTATAACAGCCTTTTTACAAGTCCTCTTCCAGAACATTTCTGGCGGAATTGTACATTGCAACAGAGCGTATTGCCTGGCTAGAAAAAGAGAAAGGCTAAATCGGGTTTTGGAATGAGAGGTAAAAAACTGAAGGGATTTGGAAATCTGTTCCAGGTGACAAGGCTGAGGAGAGCAAAGGGCAGTAACAATGTGGGGAAACCAAGAGGGTCCATTCTTGTTAAAAGGAGGCAGTGAGAATCCATTTAAAGTAAGGTGTTATAAGACAGGTTATATAGATAAAAATTTTCAATTCCATGCCATTGGCTCAAGAGGAATAAAATAATACCTTTAACTTGAACATCTAGGCCACTGAAGAAAATCCACTTACAAATTGTAGCAGGAGCCATTTCCCCTTCTCCCCTCCCCAGTGAATTATGCCTGTCTGGCATAACTTTGGTCTCTAGCAGAATCACATGCAAGCAGAGGCTGCACTATGAATGCACTAGATGGATTTGGGGCTTAAACTGCTCCCTGTAACTCTCACCATAGACAGGTAGGTTCCCCTTACCTGCAGTAATTCAACAGAAGCTTGCTATATCAGGGTACTTTTAATGCTTCCTCTCATGAAGAGGAAACTGCTGTTTGGGGGATAGCTGAGAATAGTAGCAATGTGGGCACATTTTTTCTTGTGTACAAAAATGTGGGTAACAATGTTAAATGGGTTCTGTCTTCAGGAATCATATTGCCTTATCTGTTTAAGGGATTTGCAATCCAGTGCTCTTTATGAATTATTTGGCATTTGCAAATATATGCAGAATATTGCGAGTGAATATTCTGTGGCTTTTTCATGGTATATCTTCCACTGAAATCCTTTGAGTATGATTTCAGCTGCAAAACAAGTTATTTCAGAATTCTGCAGTACAGGACACGGCAGCAAGTATGTATGTACATGAATAAGGATGTTTCCTGTTAGTCACTGAAGGCTCTTTTTGAACCTTTGCTGTAATAATTCACTGCTGAAGATACTGATGCTCTAGAATGTACCAAAAAATAAATAAGTATATATAAAAATCTGTCTAATATTCAAAAGGATCTATATATGTATCAGTTGTCATCATATACTG
The DNA here is from genome assembly GCF_036417845.1 of Apteryx mantelli. Classification (NCBI taxonomy): domain Eukaryota; kingdom Metazoa; phylum Chordata; class Aves; order Apterygiformes; family Apterygidae; genus Apteryx; species Apteryx mantelli. Next base: position 146,282,204 of record NC_089979.1, on the reverse strand, counting down.
AGGGCTTTTTTAAAAATGCATCATTATAATGTGGTTCTTTTAATTTGTCGTCATTAAAGAACACGACGTACACTGGTGAAAGAAACCTGGAAAGTGAATTCCCACATGTTATCACATTGAGAGGGAGAGATTTACTAGCTAGTTAACTGTTCCCTTAGTGCAGAAAGACAATGTTAAAATAATTAAGCACAAGAAAGAAAAAAAGATTTTCCTTTCTGTCTAAAGGGTTTTTCATCAGTTAATAAATTGTAGTATCTTTCACTTTGCCAGATGCTTTTGACTTAAGATCACAGACAATGTCAAAAAAGTTCCTTCTTTAGACTCATAATTTTAATCAGATGAATGGTACAAATTTCCCAGTCCAGTACTACTACACAGTATTAGTGTGTGGAAGGTTTTGTGTTTTTATGGGTTTTGTCTTCCCTTTGGTGCTACATTTCTTACAATTACAAACATTTTCCCTAGGAATTTGCTTAAAAATTTTGCTTTCAGAGGTTAAAGGAATTAATAAGATAGATCTGATTTAGCTGTTTCTAATCAGAGGCCCTCAATGAATAGTGTTGTCTGTGTTTAACTGAGTTCCTGTTGAGATCTTATCACAAACTTCCACATATATTTTATTGTGGTTTAACATGGTACTATTGTCATAAATTAGAATTTATCTTTCCTTCCACAGAAATTGGGATCCTAGGCATTTCTCTGAGGCTTCTTGAAAGAAGAAGTTTTAAATGCTTTGTGTATGAATTAAAGACATACTGCCCCCCAAAAAATAGGTTTGGATCTCAGATTTCCACCTCTTCAGCTTTATCTTCACAGATAATCATTCAGAGATTAAAAAGGAACAAACTGTTGTTTTATACTAAATTGAGTAAAGTTTGTTACCAAAAATAATCTTTAACAATGAACAAATGCTGTGTTGCTAGAATTCAAATTTCCTTTTTTTTTCCTTTTTTTTTTTTAAACTTTCCAATGCTGGTAAAATCATAGGCATATTCTGATCTGAACTAATGACCAGATTTTATTGCAGCGACTTCGAATTTATCCTGTTATAGAGCTCAGGATCTTGCCCCAGGAGTCCAACCAAAACAAGCACAACAATGAAATTGACTCCAGGGGAAAAGGGAGAGTGGAAAAAGTTACCTATCTGCTGCAATTCCTACAACTGGGCCATGCCTTGCTGTACTATCATGCTCCTCGCTGAAGACAGTATATTCTCATACTGTTCTCATGCTGTTAAATTGAAAAAACAACATTAATCCAAAGTTCGAGACTTCTGAGTAGGCAACAAATCTGTTAGAGTCATTGTATGGATATATCATTACCAGTCACTTTTTTCTCTTTGCAGTTTGCTATTCCACAAGACACTCCTGAACTAGCTGCTTTTTTACATAATTCCACAATTCCTCATTACATCAGGAGAAGGGAGGTCACAGTGGCAGAACCTCAAAGGAAAAGCTCTGCAAAAATACTGGTGAGCTAACTAAAATCTGTCAATTGGGACTATGCATACAGCACAATCAAAATGGCTGTTGGTTTGACTGCAGCTGATTTACAGACTTTTTAATGTTGTTCTAACTGCTTTTTAACCTCTCATTTTTAAATATTGTTTATTATGTATCATGGTGCCACAGGTTAGAGGTTCATTTGACAGATTTTTGCACTACAGATCTTGCAGGCTAAACTCCTGGCTGTCCTGCTCCTGGCCACGTGCAGACAGACCCCTGTGGTCATGCAGTGGCACACACACCGCAGGGGATTTCAGTGCAGATTTAGGGAATGGGGCCCTGCTCTGCACACAGCGCATCCCCGTGTGTCAGGGCCATGGTCTGTACTGGTGAAATTTCATACTCTGCTTTTGAAATGTAGGTCTCTTCTTGTTAAGCTGACTGCTGGGGATCTGGCTCTCTCATTAAGAGTAGCTCAGACTTTAAGTTAACATTTTCATATGAAGTAGCATCTCTGACATACAAGTACTTAGGAGTGTATTTGTTCCCCCCAGTAAATATTTATCATATGCTCAAGGAAGGCTAAACATCTTTGTCTTTAATATACCAAGGCAAAAGGGACGGTTCACCTCATTTTAGCATTCCAACCAATGCTTCAGAGCAGCAGAGGTGTTTAAAATGATGAGCAAGAGCAAAGATCTCTCTCCCAGCTAGTCCAGGAAAATATTTCTAATTAGTCGGTCTGGTACCTGAGTATTTGGATTTGGCTGTTTATTCTGAAAGGTTTTCTTCACTGTTCCATTTTTCACATCCTTAAGCATAATAGTTATCAGTTCCCCTTGCCTAGACGCTGTGTGCTGACTTGGCAACCGTGAGGTCCGTCGTGGCATTCATGCAGTCAAGTGCTCTCCATTTATTTTTATGAACTGCAGGCAGAGCTTCCTTCATGGTGTCCGGTCTCTTATTAAGCTGTTTAATGCAAGCTCATGTTTGAATTCCTTGAAATCACTAGAATTTGGTAGGAAAAATGAACCCCACAGACCTAGGTATTCTGGAGTAATAGAATAAGTATTTTAATGTTGCTTCTGAAGGTTAATTTGGCAATTTTCATAACAGGAAAAAGACAGAATCTGAAAGTAATTACTACCATAATGATATTATGAACAGAGTCACAGATGAACCCATTTCAAACAGTAATGACTACTGATTCCTATGTAAATCTTTCACCAACCTAATATCCTGGGAAGATTCTGATTCCACTGGTACTAAAGGAAAAATGCCTAAGCTTTCAAAGACAGACCGTTCAATACCATAGAACACTTAATCCATTCTTCAGTAATAGCTAATTTTGAGTTATCTTTCTCAGTGATACGGCTCATATGCTGCCAACATAGAAATTACAGGAGCAACTGTGAGTGGTTTACCAAGTTCATAAGCATACACTGTCTGCATGTTATTATTCACTCTAAAATATGAAGCAGAGATTTTTCAGCTGCTTGATCTAGGCAGACAGTAGTCAACAGAGTACACAGAGACATAAAATTGGCATATGTGATGAGCAGTCTTCTAGGATAATATGGTTTTGATAAGCACAAATTGGGATAGGATTGGGTACAATGCCTATCAGTGCACATATAGCAGGGCTTTTTGTTCAGGATGGACATAGAAAAGCAAGCCAATATATCATTTGTTCAGTGAGGTAGGTGACCCAATTCCATATGCCTTCAGCATTACATGCTACAGATCAAAAAATGTTAAATTTTTTTGATTCATTGAAGGTATTCATGGAAAGTGAATGTTCTCCCAGAAAATGACTGGTCCAAAAATTATTTTGGTCAAAATTTTTATTTTTTGGTCAGAAGTTTTAAGTTATATTCATTTTTGTCAAAGCATTTTCACAGAGAGGAAAAATGTTCTGAGAACCTGTTATTCTACTTATACTGTTTATTAAACACTTGGTTTATGCTCCATTAACTCTAATGTTACAATGTCTGGAAATCACTAAGGGCTAAATCCATTACTAAGAAAAATAGAAGTACATTCTCAGGTCATAAAATGTCAGCCAAAAAATAAGCTTTTTGCATACTAATGATTTATTTTGTTAATACGAGTTTTTGTCCACGATGATTAACGAAAACAGTCCTCCTCATTCTTGCAAGATAAGTGAATCTGGCTGGAGGAAGTTTAAATATGAAAAGCCAAATAAACAAATCCTCTGAAATATTCATTTTAAACAAGGTTTATAGTTGCAAGTTTCAAGGTTTACAGTTTCATTTTCAGGAGGATTTAGAAAACAGTGATTAAGCACATAGCTTCTATGTAGAGATTTGTGGGGAATGCTGTCTGTAGAGACACTGGATTCCTTAAGAATGTTTTCAGATCTCTTATATCCGTCACCATAGCAGTTTCTGAAGTGTGGTCCTTGGTAGTGCAGCCATTCTCACTCTTCTAAGGGAATGTACCTGTGAGAACTTACTTTTGCTTTTAAGGTCACAAGACTTTCTGTCATGAGAGTCAATATGAGGGAAGGGAGGTCTGCTTTGTTATAAAAATAAATATGAATCAATTAAAACCCCAGCCTTTTACCATTCACTTAAAACTCATTTGTATATGTACACCTATACATTTTTTCAGACCCATGACACGCTTTTAATTATTTGCCTACGACATCTGCCTTCCTTTCTATGACCCATACAACCCCATAATTTCTTTGATTACCTCATGAGACTCTCCTCATTCCCTTCAGTGGCTTCCAGTCAGCTTTTAACCTTCTTGATGACACTCTTCTGGCAGACTTTAACAGAATATATAGTTTTTACTTGCATTGCTTGGCTTTTGCCTTCAGTCCTGTGTATGAGCCAGAATCACTGCTCATCAGGAATGTTTCATGGACCACAAGCTTCAAATAGAGCAACTAATGAATCTCAGCAAATGTTCTGGCTGCTATAATGTAAATATCAGTAAGAAAACTGGGAGAGTCAGAAGAGGGGAAAGATTTAAGAGCATAAATACAGACTTTGAGGTTAGAGAACAGAAGAAAACCCTGTTGAAATGACAAATAGTTAGAGAAAATGCATATGCTTCAAAGATTGATAAGTACCTGGACATTTTAAGAGTTCTTCAAACTAGATTGTTGAAAGTTGTTACTTTTATTTTCATTGCTATAGGTAATTAGTTGTATTCATTGGTGGCACAAAAGAATCTCCCCCCGGTTTATAGTTCTCACAAAGACTCATGAGATATCTCTTATATATTTTATTAGATTAAATTATTGATTTCATGTGGCTTTACTCTTTAAGGGGAAGTGGATTGGTTTTGCTAATATAGAGCATTTGTAAGTGATTTCATAGATTTTTAAGACATAGGTATGACTTCCCTTTATTTTTTACACAGAACTGTACAAATGTGAAGTGTATCCTAATTTCCTGCACTGTGGGACAGCTGGAGAGAGGGAAGAGTGCAGCATTAAAAATCAGGTCCCGGCTGTGGGCCCAAACTTTCCTGCAGGTAATACATACAAAAATCTCTTTCTATACGCATAAACCCAAGCTTCTTGTATTTGAACAGCTATTTAAGGGTATAAATGACAAACTTAAAAGGCCCAAATGCAACTCCTTCTTGTCATCACTTTGAAAATAGCATCTCACTGGTTCTGCATGCACATCACATGCATGCTGCTTACTTCTCCTTCTCTCACTGTCTGTCAAATTCATGTCCTGAATCTTTCCTGAAAATTCAAATATGTTTTTTAAACACCTTTCCTGTTTTTGTCTCTACTTTCTTGGGCCCAAATCAATATTCTGTTAGGTCTCCATAATGTTCTCTGCACCCACATCTTCCCTGGTGAAAGATTTGTCTTGGAGCCAGGCAGCTGATGGTGTACATTGTGTGCCCAGCTTAAAAATCAATTGATATTAATTCTCTGTTAACCTAGGGAAAAGTAATATGTATCAGGCTCATATGACGTATAACATTCATGTGGAGTCAACCTGTGACTTGCCACTAAAAAAAAAGGGACAGTGCAGACCATAAAAACAATGAGCTTCTCATTGCAAATAGTCACATTTCCAGCTTCCCTGCTGTCCAGATTATATTCACACTGCATCAGGCAGTGGGATTGCACTGTGAGTTGTTACCTCTGCAGCTGGCCATGTGCCTGTAGTACTTTGGGGTTATCATGGACTTGTCTCTTTTTACAGTAATGGTATGCAGATTTGCCAGTGTTTTCTGAGATGTCCTGTTGAAAAAAATCCTTTCCATGAATTATGCATAAGCTACTGAAAAGATAAATATATTGCAACTTGTCTTTGGAAATAAAAAAGTCCCGTGACATATATTGAGATCTGAAATGTGCAACTTTCCAGACATACATTGCTGTAGCGCTTCTCTGAAAGATACGTTTTTCTTAAAACATTTTTAAGAACTGTGCATGGGAGATGGATGACAGAGTATCAGCACTCTGGGCTTGGATAAATATCTTTAACGCTGAGCAGTACATTGAGAAATTTATAATGCAGTTTGCTGTTACTAGGAAATAACTGCAGATCCTTTCTTGATCAAACTGATTGATTGCCTCCTTCCTTTTTCAAGGAATTCAGAATCCCCCATCTTTCTGCCTGGAATGCAAGAGCCTTCCTGTGTTCCTGGTAGCTGTGGGAGATTTACCCCCATAGTGCCTCTGACTCTAGCAAGAGAAGAATGGAGAATGCTCAGCTTACTACAGGAGTTTTAAATTTAGCTCCTTACGCCTTTTAAGTTAATCTCTCCCTGTCCTCAAATGTGAAAGTAGCTAAAAGAAATTCTGCCTCTCTTAACTTGCTTCCCTGGAGAAATGAGAAAGTAGATGGAAGGGTATTTTGCCTACATTGAATGCCAGGTGAACAGCTAACAGTCATGGCTCCAAATCCAGAATGGGCGCTTACTTGGGGGGGGCATGGGTCTCTCCTAGTGTACTTAACTAGGTCAATGGGTACTGAAAGGGTGACTTGAACAGTCCTTTCTATCTGTCAAGACTTAAGGTCACATTCTGTGTTTCTTCTGCAACAGCTAATAGCACCACTAAGACCTAGAACTACATGCTTGAGAGATTGCTGTGATTGCTGTGATTCCTACCTGGCTCAGTAACAAAGGACCTACTTTTAGATACTAAGTGAATTAATTTCTGATTTGTCGTTTGTTTTCTTTCTATTAACAATCAGGATCACAACCAACTTTCATATCTACTCTTCAGTTCCCTTAACAGAAATATGGTGCTTTTAAGAAGAGTCATATTTAGCAACTACCACAGATGTGTTTCAGAGGCGAGGCTGGGTGTACAGCATTTGGGCTTGTTCACTGCATCATCTGCTAGTGGGAAAAAAAGACAGGCTTTTTGTCAAATTTAAACCTAAAAGCTTGACAGCTTGGATGTCTCTCTGTCCTTCTAAGTCTGGGTAACTGGGCTAGAGATCTTTTAGTGTAAGCTTTTGCAGAGGTCTTAGAGAAGTTTGCACAGAAAATACAGTATATGAGCATCTTTGTATTTACTGGAGAAACATACCTATAGGAAAATATAATGGGAAATTTATTCCAATTTTTTCAAATTCCAGTAAGAGACTGTTTGACCTTTGACCTCTGGACTCTGGCTAGTCCTTGTTAAGTTCAGTTAAAAACTGAACTCAATCAGGTCACCATTCCTAACCCACAGAGACAGCCAGAAAAGCAGAGAGCCAGAGAATCTTTATCCTTGCTGGAACAGCTAGCCGTAACTTTGACCACTGCAGTGTCCAAGCAGTGTCACAAGTGAACCTTCCCCATCTTCTTCACCAAGCAAAAGCTAAAGTTAGCTAACTACCTATTGGGAACTGGACCTGTGACATTCGGTATCCAACCAAGTTCTTCTGTTCATCATTCTGCTGGTGAAATACAATTATTTCTGTAAAGGGCTAAAGCTTTGTCTTGTGAAAAAACAAATGCATAAAACCCTTTACATAGATCCTAGACACCAAGTTTTTAGGCTGTTTACAGCTATTTTGGTGGCAGTTAGTCTCGTTAGCTGGGAGTTAGTCTCAGTTAGTCAGGGAGTTTTTGTAAGTCCAGTTTAGCATATAACAAGAAATAGCAATTAGAGATTAAAGTTAAACAAATTAAACGAGAAATAGAGAGTGGTTCTCTGAATTTTGTGTTTGTGACAGAGGGTGTCTAACAGTTGGACCAAACTAGATACAGAAGAAGTGAACTCTGCTTTTCTTAGTGTTTCCTAATCAGATGGAATCTTTATCTAGAATATAAGCATTTGTCACCGTGACTTATTAGGTTCAGGATAAGGATAACAGCATGAAATTCAGTGGCATGTTTAATGCAAGAGCAGTGGGTCTCATCTTACTTAATTTTAGTCATCTAAAGTTAGATGCCAAGGCTGGTTGCCGACTGTGCAGTCAGTGGGAAGACAGAGCAGTATCTTGAGGATGTTTGATCCACCTGATTTGAAGCACCCTTCTCTGCCCTCCTCCAGATCTGGATGGTGGTGTAGGATCACAGCTGCACCTCACGACACAGTATGTGCAAGCACACCAGGCAATGCCAGTAAGGATGCTGCAGTCCCTTTGGCTCCTCCTTCCGCCTTAATAAACCCTGTTTACTATACCTGTGCCTCACTCCTCATATGGAGCTCAAGGCAGAGGTGGGACCTTGCACCAGCCTGTGGGCAGGGGGCAAGGATGAGCCATCCTGTAGGCTCCCTGGGTCAGAGACCTCATGGCAAATGCTCCTACAAACACATCTTTTGCTTACTCCACTGTCCCTACATACCCTTGCTATCAAACTAGCTTTTTTGTGGGCTGTGATAATTTTATCTGTTTTAGCATTTCTGCTTCCTTCAGATATCCTCAAAGTAACTTGCAAGCCATGTAAATGCTCAGAAAACTCCACTTAAGCAACAGGATTTTTTTCCAATTAAAAAAAAAGTAGTGCTCAGAGAACTGTTACATCCTCCCCCTTATGTCTAAAGAGCTGCTGGAAGAAGTAACCCCTGCTTCACATGCAAACTTATCTATTGGGAAAAGAGATAGAGGGAACAGTGTGATATGGGATCTGGTTGCCTTCCTCCCACTCACCTCAAAACAGTTCCCTTTTTCAGAGCCCCTTTTAAAATTAACAATTATACAGCCATCGCCATAAAAGACTGCAGAACATAATTAATCTCCTAAAAAGGGCATCATCTGCTCTTAGTAAGCCTGTAAACTTCTAGTTCCCAAGGTTATTCCAGGAATAAAGCAAAATGCAACCAAAAAAACTACTGCTGTTAGCTGGGCTGAACACTGCAGATTCAAGCTGAGGATTAAAATATGGTCAAAATAATCAGGTTGTGGTGATTCTGAACCAGGAAGCAGGGCTCAGGGGCCAGATTGAACCCCACAGTTATGATTCTGCATGGAAACTCAGAGGAAATTTTGCTCTCTCTATGGCAGCATCCCAAGCTCTTTTGTACATGTGATTAATGAACAGAATTTGTATATGCCAAAAAAGCAGGATAATGGTAACATGCAGCACTCCTCAGCTGTGTTACAATCTAAATGAAGATATGATGATCTGCAGAAGAAACTGCGCTTGTTAATAGCTAAGCACAAATTGTCATTGTGTACAGTATTTTCTCCTCATAGATATGCTAATGCAAACCTGATAAGAATTTGATATGATGTGATTAATATTAAGTTGAAATAATTCATGTTTTTTGTCGAGGTTATATGGATCAGCCTATACATTTTGTTGCCACAAAAGGTCACTCATGTATTGAGTGACTCCTTCCTCTTCTACTTAGTTTAACTGACAACAGCTGACCCCTTTGCCTCTTGACAGTTGTAATCTGTCACCTTGAAATCCGAACTCCCATAACAAATAGCAGTTATATGATGTGCAATGATTAGACATGTTTGAGTAAACAAAGCAGCCCAAATTTTCCAACCAACCAGTGAAGACAGAGACAGACATTGTGCAAAGGCCAAGAAGAATCACAGATTTTTTTGGATTAACTTCAAAGCCAGGCTGTAAATATGAACCCTATACTATAGCTGACTTTTGGATTCAAACTTGCTGATGTAGCAAATGATAGCCTGATTCATACAAAGAAGAAACAAGCTTACATGGTTATGTTACGTTATGTTCTATTAGGACTCCTTTATGCCTCCATTTGTCTAATCATGGTATGTCTGAGTCATCGGAGGGAGATCCAAGGGGATCTTGCCCAGTGTTCTTTGAACTCTCATGGGTGCTTTTTAATGGAAGACTAAGGAGTTGGGTAGTAAAACATTTGTTCTGAAAATGCATTCTAAATGATGAATTTGTACCATCTGTCTGACTTGTGACATTCTTCCAGACTCCAAGCTCTTTGGACACTTAAAGCATGATGGAACTCGGCTCATTCTTGACTATTGTTTCAGCCTGTACTGAAAGTTTCTTACAGTGCTAATAAATCTCCTTCTGGGAGTGCCTGGGGAGGCAGTAATGCAGAAAAACCATGGAGGGGGTGCGAGGCTCCCAGGAGGTTTGAAGTTTATTTTATTTTATGTTAGCATTACTGAATATAATTTTATTGTTTCTCCCTTGGCTTTTGCACAGACCCAGATATGTGAATTTTGCACCTCTGACTGCATGAATTAGAATAGCTAGAAAGGAGAAAAATCTAGTTTAAATATGAGGAAGCTGAAAAGCAACAGAAACATGGCAGCCACTTTGTAAGTGGCTTTAGAGAACAAAGCTATATTTTGGCTTCTCTGTTAAGTATTTGACTTTTCAATACTTCTGAACAGTTACTGTTGCTGTTTCTTCTTAGATGCCTAAACATGGCACCAGATGCTTGATATAATAAAGGTAATGAGTGCTGGAACACCCACATCTTAGAGGCCTGTCCCCAGACTGGAATCCAAATCCTGAAACTAAGTACCTAGACTTCTTGTACAGCATACAGAGAGAATGAGGTACCTCAGACCAAGACAAACTGACTTGCACTAACCATCAGGGTGGTATGTGAAAGCTCTCCCCTATCAGGAGGATGGGCACCCAAGTCAGGGTTAACCAGGGATACAATCATAAATGCATTTTTTAACAAACTAATAGAAGAACAAACAGTTGTATAGCCTCTACTCTCTGCATTTATGTAAACTACTCTATTTGTTGGCAGTTGTTCAGGTTTTTGGAGGTGTGGGTCAAAGAAAGCAAGCTAATGAATTCCCAAAGCATGTATTTAAAAGGTAACACCGTATTGCTTACCTTCTCCTCTCTAAAGTGTGCCAGGCTCCAAAGGAAATGAAGGAAAATAAGTTTTAATCAAGCAGGGCAAGTATTGTTACAACTGCACTGAACTCTATATGCAACAGACATCAGTGCTGTGGGGAAAATTCCACTGCAGCACACAACTTCCAAAAGAGAAAGTACATGCCCTTCAGTTAGAACACCTTCACTGGGCTACATCTAACAAGATTAAAGTCTTTCAGAAGAATTAAACGGTGCTGCATAGAGGTAGTGGAACTAAGTCATTCTGGGGAGTCCTTCCAGTAGTTAAACTTTCAAACATGCAAAAAAATGATAACCTGTCACAATTCTTGCAGCTGCTAAAAACATTTTATTCCTCCTGTCCTCAAACTAGCTACACATGGGCCAGATTTACCATGCATTTTAGTCTTCCCTTTGACTAAGATGCCTCAAAATGCCTTGAAAATGCTTTGCTGAAGCTTCAGGTCTTTGCCTGAGCTTCCCTCAGAAATCATCAGCATTCTGTTGGAGCCTGGCGATCTCTCCTTCTAGATTTTCCAAGAGTTTTCTGCACTTCCCACATTATTTTGTCTCAACTGTACTTAGGAAAATACTGCATTGAATATTTATTGGAAATGCTTGCTTTTGTTGCCAGATGCTCCTGTGTCTCACAACTGTTAAAGAAAACAGAGGCTTCAGTTCAAAATTCTGTTTGTGAAACGCAAGCGTGTATATAGAGAGAAGCCTTAATAAATACACCAGCAGGGATCTACCACCCAAGCAACAGAGGGGGTGGCCAAGTTTTGCCTACTTGCTAGGATATTGGCAAACAGCTGCCTCAGCGATGTGTGCAAGAGCAGGCTCTGCTTGCTCTACTGCTATGGGAACTTCAAAAGACCAATGTAGCTTGAACTGGGCTCCCTACTGTTGGTCATTAGACACTGACATTCACAAAGGCCAAATTCCTCCTTCCCCTTGCTCTGAGCCATAACTACATCCTCAGCTTGAATTGCAAACCACAGGTCCTGCTGCTCCAGTAAACACTGAATATTTAAACTTAAGCAATTTCAAAAATGACGTGGTAAAGAAATGCCGTTTCTCAAGAATGATTTGAGAATTATAAATATGGCTGTAGGAGAGACAGCTGCCTGTATCTAAGATGTTGGTACAAGTAAAAATCCTTTCTCCAACTGGTGCTGACCGCAGTCACCGTATGAAAGCCCTTTGCCACAACACATAATTCTGTGAATGCAGGAAAATACTCTCTAGTCTTCTGTATTCTCCATTCCAGTAAAGCAATGGAGATGTACAGCATTTCCAGGATCTTAATGATGGGCTGAGGAGAATTGACAGCTCTGGGCACAACCCAAGGCTATTAACGCCAGGCAAGATTAATCCACAGGAAGTGCCCTCCTCTGAGGTTCTTATTGCTGATATAAGCTGAAAATGAAATAAGCCATACACAAGTACATGAAAGGATTTCTTTTTCCATGAGTGTTGCATTTTCTTTGTAGGATGTTTCAAGAAAGTTAATGCTGCTTACTGTATCTTAGCAATCAAACTGTGTGAATTATCTTTCTATCATCATCTACTCCTTTAGTGAGAACATACTCTGCCCTCTTCATTACAGATTACTTTTAGATATCATATTCAGAATCCTGCCTAATGTGAATTGCTTAGAATTGAAATCAGAAAGCTTTTTCAGGGAGAGGGAGTTCTGAATTTCTGAGTGCAAATCCTTGTACAACTACAGAAACATGCCAGGGCTTTGCCTGAGATTTCTAATGCTGTGGAATAAAAGATAAAGAATAGTTTGAGTTTGAAAATGGAAAATAATTAGTGTCATAAAAAAGATTATTTTTCTGAAGACCATCTCATAGATGTTAAGTACCATGAAAGTGTATAAAAATTATCTTTGTTTGTCAAGTCTAGTATTAAATCTGTCTAATTTTTTATTTCAAACACTACTGATAGAAAATGTAGTCCCCTTTTATTAGAAGCTATCTATGTTAAGGAGCTTATTTAACTATCCTTGTGTAAGTCACTTAAGGCAGTTTTCTTGATATTGCTCATTCCTAACATTGGCCCAAAGGAGAGGTTAAATGTTTTGATATTAAGCATTCGGCTGCTCTCAATATTTTAAAAAAACAAGGTTATGGCATAGACAAATGAATTTCAGAAGGCAATAAATATGCTGGCTTCATATCACCAATAAACACTCTCATGTATTCAAAAAGAAAGCTCTTTGTTTAAAAAGAAGACAGAAGGGACAAGGCAAATAGCAAGATCACAACCCTAGACTTCAGGAGAGCAGACTTTGGCCTGTTTGGGGATCTCCTTGGAAGAATCCCAATGCAGACAGTTGTGGAGAAAAGAAGGGTCCAGGAGAGCTGATTGATTTTCAAGGATCACCTTCTCCAAGCTCAAGAATGGTCTGTCCTGATGAGCAGGAAAAAGAGCAAGGTAGCAGGTGGCCCATTTACCCTCAGTAGAGGAGGATCAGGTTAGGGAACACATAACAAATTGGTTATGCACAAGTCAATGGGACCTGATAGGATGCACCCACAAGTGCTAAGGCCACTGGCCAATGTCATTGTGAGACTGCTCTTGATAATCTTTGAAAGGTCATGGCAATAGGGGAGGTTCCTGAGGCCTAGAAGAAAGCAAATATCTTGGCATATCTTCAAGATGGGCAAGAAGGAGGATCCAGGGAACATGCCAGTCAACCTTACTTCAATCCCTAGGAGGGCGATGGAGAAAATAATCCTGGAAGCCATTTCTAAATGTATTAAGGACAAGAAGGTGACTGGGAGTAGTCATCATGGAGTTAAGAAGGGGAAATCAAGCTTGACCGACTTGATAGCATTCTATGATGAAATGACTGGCTCAGCAGATGACAGGAGAGAAGTGGATTTTGTGTATCTTGACTTTAGCAAGGCTTTTGACACTGTCTCCCATAACATATTCATAGACAAACTGTTGAAGTGTAGGCTAGATATGTGGACAATGAGGTGGATTGAAAATTGGCTGTACTATGTCACATAGATTGAAAATTGGAACTTGACTGACTGGAGAGCAGTTTTGCAGAAAAGGCCCTGGGGGTCCTGGTGGACAACAAGTTGACCATGAGCCAGCAATGCACCCTTGTTAAAGAAAGCCAGCATTTAGGAAGGGCATCATAAGCAGGTCAAGGGAGGTGATCCTTCCCCTTTGCTAAGCACTTGTGAGACCACATCTGGGATGCTGCAATCAGTTCTGGGGTCCCCAGTACAAGAGAGACATGGACATACTGGAGTGAGAGCAGTGAATAGCCACAAAGATGTTTAAGGGACTGCAGCGTCTGTCATATAAGAAGAGGCCAAGAGAGCTGGGACTGTTTAGCCTGGAGAACAGAAACCTCAGGGAATTTTATCCATGTGTATAAATACCTCATAGGAGGGAGTAAAGAAGACAGAGCCAAACTCTTCTCAGTGGTATCCAGTGGCAGGACAAGAGGCAATGGGTACAAATTGGAATACAGGAAATTCCATTTAAAGATAAGAAAAAAATTTTTTACTGTGAGGATGGTCAAACACTGGAACAGGTTGCCCAAGAAAGTCATAAAGTCTCCGTCCTTGGAGATACTCAAAACCCAACTGGACATGGTCCTGGGCAACCTCCTCTAGTTTACCCAGTTCTGAGCAGGGGAGTTGGACTAGATGATCTCCAGAGGTCTCTGCAGTCCCTAACATGCAGTTAGAGTGCAGGATCTTCTCTCTGTAATAAAATGCCATTCAGTGAAAGATGTCAAATTCAGAGTGAACGGAAAGATTTACTTGATACCTGATGTACCTAGCCTTCAGAACTAATTCCATTAAGATACCATTGATTCCAGAGCTCAGGTTCCAAAATATGTATGTGAAAAATATTTGTATCCGTTGTAGTAAATATTACAGCCATTAAGATTCTTTTAGGTGACATGGACTTTCACATGTCAGGGTTTAAGCCAATTCATGATGGATTTAGGCAAATATTTTTCCAGTGGACATATTAGCTCATAGCTAGCATCTCCGAGCAGTTTGCACAATACAGGACATTATTGTCAAGGTAACAGGACATATTGGTCAGATGTAGTGTGTCAATTCCTATCTGGCTTCCAAATGAGCTGAAAGCACCAATGAAAACACACAGAATGAGCTACATGATGTAATAGTTTTTAGTCATTCTAAATCAGGGAAGGTAATACCTAATCTAATCATGCTGATAAATATAGGCAAGTTCAAATGAAAGACAGAGAGATACACATTGTTTTACGGGCACATCTTTGGTTTGTTAAAGTGCCTTAGTAGAGCTATGTAAATATTTTACCAGGCAGCCAGTTAAGCAGTGGCTACTCTACATTCCTATTGCAGTTGCACTGTGTAGTCAAAAGCAAGGTGAGTTGTTCTGGTTGTTTTGAACTCTACTGCAATAGGAAATCCATCACACTCTCTGATGGGAACGCACAGCCATTCCTTTGATAGCAACAAGGATTTCTACCAGGTTGGTGTCAGCGTGGGCCTGGAAGACTTCTCAAGAGACCTTTGCTTCATGTTGGGCTTGGTGAGCAGAAGCAAGGTTTTAAAACAGACACCCCATAAACCTCCCCTCTGCTTCGAACCCACCAGTCTCCTATTGCAAAGATAAATATGAGAAACAACTGAATGTGATCGACCCCTTGTTCCCTCCTCCGAATATGCAGTATTTTATTTCAGCTTTATGCTGTAGTATGTGTTTGTCTTGCAGTCCCAGGACTGCTGTACCCTTTACCAAAGAAACCATCTTTGCCTTAGGAAATCAGTTCTCTGTATGCAGCTTATTTCTCATAATGCTTTTAAGTATAAACATGTTTTTTTAATAATTTCTTTTTTTATGTAATTTCAGAGAAAAAATGATCACTATATTCTTTTTTCCAATGTGTCCTTTGAAGTTAAGAAGATGCCATATAAAGTGCAGCCAGCAAAGCTCCCTGAGGGAAGCATAGCAGTAAGTAACATGAAAAGGGTATCTTTGTGTGGAGTGCGTGTCATTCTAATCATTCTGGTCACAACTGTTAAAGTGTTTATAGATGAAAATATTGAGATCGGTCTTTCTTGTGTTTCTGGTGTAAATTCCTGAAATAATATCTAAAGGAAATATCTTTATTGCTTTCTGTGGGAGCTGTTGGTATGTGATACCGGTTCCATTTTTAAGTAATTGCCTAGTCATCAACATGCAAACTGCTTTATTGCAATCAGGATGGATTTTTCACCCAGGGGAAAAAAAAAAAGCTTTGAAAACAAATGTATAATTAGCTTGTTTGGGGCAAAAAATCTGGAGAAAATCTTTGTGCAAAATTTAAAATCTTGTTTCTGTCAGGTTCAGTGATCTCACGCTTCTCCCAGTCAGCAGTTACCTCTTACCGGTTTTTGGGTTATCTATGGCATCCTCTCTCTTATCTATGTTAAGCGTTTCTGCTACCCTAATTTTCAGAAAGGTCTGTACACTTCTCTGGGGTTTCTACCTCACAGAGCATCAGGTACATGATATGAAAATACCCAGTAATCCCTACAGATGTGATAGTTGGATACCAAAGTCCACGCCTTATTTGTACACAGAGATTTTTATGGTCTTGGATTTTTATGAAAAATAAATCTTATAAAAATGTATCTTGGAGGCTCAAATTTGATTTAATTGTTTGCTAGTGCCAAAATATTGAGTTTGGAGAGTAATTTAAAGGAACTTGCCTCTTCTTGTGTTTAATATAATCGTTTAAATTCACTCTATTTTGTCCTTAATGATAGAAATAAGTGAAATTTTGATTATAGTATATGAGTCAGCTAAAACGTGGAGGCTTATTGATCTCATCTTTATTGAGATTTATCATTCATAGTCCTTCTTTTAAAAGGTAAGCTCAGTCCAAATTTTTCCAAATTAAATCCTGGGGCAAATACCTCATGTCAGTCTGTCAAGGGATAGTAGTAGGGAATAGGATACTTTTTTATCTGTAAAACCAACATAATAATACAGTTTGCATTGAATATATTTTAGAGAATACAGGCTATAAAGTTTTGTTTTGAACAAGCACAGACTGAATGGTTGATTGATGCTTGTGCTGGGAAGACACAAGGTGAAAAATCTTGGTCCCATAGGCTCGATGATAGAACTTCAACCTCTAACATCAGGAGAGCCGTGATTTCACCCAGAGAGATTTAATGGTTAATGCCGTGTTCATCCAAAAAGGTTCAAAGGCTCCAAGCTGACAGATATGTTCAGGCTCTTTTTTATATTTTCTTGCAGCATGTGTTCCATAACAGAAACACATGTTGTGCAGAACTATATTGATAGTGGTGCCTTCATCTGGACTGAAGTGCTTTACCCCAGGTGATAGCCTGCTGCTCTCACAAGTGTCGGATGATCTACCAAATGATCAGATAAGCATTTTGTTCTCTTACTGTAGCCAGTATAATGCTTGTTATTTGGTGCAGATGATTTACAGCAAAATGTCTGTAATGGCAACTGTAAAATGTTGAAAAATGATAGTGCTTTTATGTCGTTTCATATCTGAACATGGCAGCGGATGTTTGCCAGCTCTACAGCTTGATGTGTTATATGCACAAGCGCTTTTGATGTTCCGCTTGCAAGAAGAAAGTATTTGCTTGAAGCTGGGCAGCATTTAATATTTTTGCTCCTTCTGAAAAAGATCAGTGGTTGCGTTTTAAAAGTTTCTAACAATTTATTTGGAAGTTCATGGTTTTCTTTGAGACAGTGCAAGGAGGGAAGAGGAATAAAGATTTTAATATTTCAAAATCAATTGTCAACAGCATATACTTCATAATTAACTAGCACCTTACAGTTTACATAGTTAATATAAGATATTCTAAAAGAATAGAGTGTATATGTCCTTCATTTAACTCATACAGAACTGGATTCCAATTATTCAGGCTTATACATACATTTAATTTTAATGGTATGAATAATCTTGTTCACTTCAGTAGCGTAAGGAGTCAAGTATGTGCTTGAGGTCTCTATTTTCATCAGCATGGAATATAGGTCTACATCTTGAACACAGACAGATGATACATAGATGTGGGAAAGGCTACTGTAAATGTAAGGAAATGCTGAATATTTTATAAGTAAAACTTTAGAGTGAAATTGGCATTGATCAGAAAATTAGTTTGGAACTTAGTGGAGCTTAAATCAAAATTCACTGGAATCAATGGAAGTCTTTCCATTGATTTTGATAGACTTGGAATTGGAATTACAACTATATGTTGTACAGCTGGTTGGACTTTCTTGCTAACAGCTGTAACATTCAAAAGAAAATTGTCATTTTTCATAGCGATATTATGGTAAATAATACTTGATATATTATTTCACTTTGCACATGAAATTCTTTTTACTATAAAAAGTATAGAGTTAGAATAAACAGAAATTTGTTGTTTTGTAATTATATGATTCTTGAACCAGTTTGGGAATTTAATAAAATATGACTTCATTTCTTAAATGTTTGATGGGATCTTCAGAGGGGATGCCTTTAGCATAAATTGTTTGACCAGTTTCTGACAGTGGACAAAATTGGTTTCAGACTAGGGCTTATAACTCTTTTTAGCTATTACATGACAATGGGTACTTTTATTTTAAATGTGCTGATATTCCCTATGAAATATACTTGCACAAAACATTTGTAAAGTGTAAACATAAATGTCAACATTAATTATGACTCAAAGCTCAGGAGAGTTTTTTCATTCTGTTTTGGCCATTTTTCAAAACATACGAGAACATCATACTGTAAAAGTTGGATGAGAACATGTGGCAGTACTAAAGAATTACCTATAGTTTCTCAGTCTCCATAAGAAAAATGACCAAAGATTAGAGGCAACTCATCATGGACAGTAAAAGTAGTAGCATTAGAAAAATAATTAACTTAGCTACTGCTTCTTAAAGTAGCAGATAAAACAAAATTATGGAGAAGCTAAATTTTTTTTTAAGTTCATCTCTTAAAGAATGAGAGAAAAAATTGTAACTTTGTGAGGAGCTCACTAGCAGTCACTGCATTCCCACCAGCTGCGAGTTTGATGCTGGATGTTTACAACAGAAAACCTAATTCCCATCTATTCGCAAGGGCTTTCCAATGACTTGCTGCCTTCTGCACTATGCTGCCTTCCAGTGGAATTAAAAACAATTTTGAAAACATATTGAGGAGCACCAAAATCAGGAGCAAAATCCAAACTGTCCTGAAAGCAGTGGCAAAAAATTTGATTTACTTACAATGCACTTAACTGTGTCACACTAAAAAAAAGAAAAGACACCCCACCATTGAAATACTTTCATGAGCAGCAAGTGATTTTCATGGAATCACAATAATGATTCTGAAGTTAAGACTATTAGACAGTGTCCATTCTAAGACCAAATTGAATTTTATTTCTCATAGCAGACAAAGGCTCTGCCTGTAACTTTCTAGTTGGCTTCACCCTCATCTCATGCTTGAGCCAGACAGCATTTCTTATCACCCCTTTGCTTACCAAAGCTGTGACTGTTTCAGCAGTTTTTTTCAGCAACGCAAAAAGTCAAAAGTCAGATGGCTCCTCTCTTAGGTCTGTGAGGTGTGCTTTTCACCAGCCTGACAGAGAATTGTCCACTGTTTTCAGCATTCAGTGTAAGTCTTCTAGCCCTGAAAAGAGAGGAAAGCCAAAATGCATCTGAAGTACAGTGCCAAACATGCAATGCTTGTAAAAATCCCACTTCTTCTTATTGACCACCTTAGATGAAAATAGATAAATCCCCTCAAAACATACCCTGGCTCTGATCCCATAGTACTAAACCTACCACATGGAGAAAAGCAGAAATCCAAGCTGAGTAATGCAAACTTGTTTTAAATCAAAATCATATGTAAAACTGTTGTGGCCAGCATGGAGTGGGGTGGGGGGGGCAGACAGTCTTCTGTGGAAATGGTGAAATGAGGCAGGCAAAGCTAAGGCGATGCTTTGTTTCTTTCTTCCCCTCCAGCTTTTGCCTCAGCTGTGTGGGTGTTCAGGACTTGCAATGTCAAACTGTTCACCAGGAATTGTGTTAGTAGCCCTGCAAGTCTTTGTAAGGAGTATAAAAGGCAGCAGCCCAGGGGCGTTATGTTCTACTGTTAATGCACACAGACAGGAGTGAGACTGACCGCTAGGTATAATCTTCTCTTCAGAGAGGAAATAATCACAAGCACATCTTAGCTCTTAGCCCAACCCTTCCCTTGCTTTCGAAAATCTAAGACAAAGAAGGATTCACTGGAAAAGGCTGTGGGTGGGACAAAATGATTTTAAGATGCAAATAATTCCCTTAGCTATTGATGCCTGCCTCTGGCCTCCCTCCTGCTACAAGAGAAGAGTAATTGGGCAGCATTCTGCTTCATACAAAATAGAATTCACTTATGCTGTCTGTTTTACTCATCACTGATAATCTAAGGATCGTAAGCATGATACTCTGCCTTGCCGTAAGATTAAGGTTTCTTGTTTATATTTCAACATTTGTCAAGTTACAGCTGAGCTATTGAAATGACTCTGTAAATTTCACACTAATTTCTGTAAAGACAGAATGGTATAAGAAAGATAGGAGAGAGGATTACAGGCCCATGCAGTACAGGCAGGGTGGGGACTGCTACACCATTCACTACTGGTGACAGTATGTGCTCAGGAAGACCCTATCTGGATTGCACAGGCTAATAGATTCTCTATAAGTATCACAAGAAGAACTAGATTGCCTTACAGCTTACACAGTCTAAGACAAAAGAAAACACAACCAGTAAACGCAGCAAATACATCTAAGAAGTGGTATATAAAAGGAGGTATGGTGTGACTACATAGGTGTTTCAGGTTGCATAAACTAGCTACCAGCCTTATTCAAAGCCTAATGAAATTCACTGTCCCTAATGAAATGTGCTGATTTCAGCAGGATCTCAAACATGTTTTGAAGTCTGGACTGACCCCACCTAATTCAGAGCAGTTAACAAAAGCATGTAAGTTAGGAGCCTATTTGCTATATTCTTTTGCAATCAGTAGGTGGCCCTTTGGACAGTTCAGATCCTAGACAACACCAGACAGCAACTTAGTTTACACTTGTCCATCTGCTGAGTAGGGAGAAGTGAGAGCACTGGTGTTGGTAAATTGGATGAATGTGGACTTGGTACCCAAGGAGACAACCATGGTTCAGTCAAATATTATCCTAAGAAAAATCTGTAAGCAAAGAATCCTTCCTACAAAGCTACTCACCTGCTCTGATCATTTCCATATGCAGAATGTACCATTTCAATAGACTATCCTTCTACCAACCCATTCATAATTGGCCAGTATCTTGCCACAGCCTTTTGTTCTGGTTTGCTTACATTGTAAAGTCCTGCCCAGAGCAGCTCTGTTGACTCCATTACCTGCTGTATTTATTTCAGCAACCTTATACCACTTAGGAATTTGACTCAAGGTATCAATACTAGAAATAGCTAAATTACATTTTTGCAAGTAAATGGGTTTTCTTTGTGGTTTGATCTTACTGTAAAATGGAGTCAGTCATTTCATCAGGCTTAAGAGGACAGAAAGCCCTGCTTGCATTCATTTTTTGCTGTTGTCTTCAAATATTTGTTAAGATGCCTGTAGTAACTGCTCTACATCCACAGCAACATGCTCTGATAAGTGACAGTTGCAGTGTTAGGACAGAAGTTCTTGTGAAGCTCAAACCTGACATCAGTATCTAAGGCACACAGCATAGGCTCTATGTTCATAGGTTCTGATCCTTTTCAGATAAAAAATGATAACTTCTTGTTTGTGGTACCACAGACTTTGCCAGCAGAGGAAGCATACAGTGTGGATGAGTTTTTTATCAGTCTCAGTTTTCTCTGTTTTGAGGCCCTTTGAATTTTTGTCAGCACTTCTCAACTCTTGTGCAATATGTGAACAGGTCTTCAAGGTGTGCCACAGAGCATTCATGAGGATTTTCAAGCAGCAGAAAAGAGATGCTCTTTGTTAGAAAGCTGAGCTCATTGCCTGCTACAGACTTCATGCAGCCCATCATGTCTGTGTCCCTTCCAATTTTCTTAGCCAGAAGAGCCTTTTACTAGAATTCATCTTTTCCCTTAACTGGCTTTTCTGTAGGAGGAATCACTGCAGGCAGTTCAACTGACCTTTTTCTCATTCTCTCTGCCCTTGCATTTTAATGCCAGATACAGTACCACTCTGAGACACAAGGAGAGCTGTTCAGAAATACTTTGTCCTTATTAAATGAACACTGCCATTGCTGAATCTAGTGATACAGAGAGCCTACAAAATTTTGCAGTGCTTAAGAAGCATCCTGAAGAGCAGGCTGGGAGAAGGAATGGTATCACTGCAGTGGCATAGTTACTCACACTGACAAGATATCTGCTGGGACCCAAGGATGCGGTTCTGTGTTTTCTGACTCATTCTGTTTGCTTTGAAATAAAAATGTCTCTTGCTTTAATTGGCCAACTAATATTTGTTCTTTGTATATGCTGTATTTTTATTCTGTCTAAAAATGAATGAAGTCTTGCAGAGTAGTAGCTGTTTACAGCTGCCCTAGAGAAGTGTATTAGCTGAATGTGTTTGTTAGATCAACGATGATATGACCTACACTGCAAGCACTTAATCTCTCGGGTACAGGCCAATGTTGAAGTGTTAACACCATAAGGACTGGGCAGTCTCTCAGGATTTTCTGTGGAACCCACAATGTAAGCTTTGGTAGAAGAAAAGTGTCATCCACATCGAAATTTTGTTCTTAATTTCAATGATAATCTTGGCTCTGTGTCCCATAACAGTGAGGGACATGTTAAGAATACAGAAAGATCTGAGCCTCAGTAGGCCTTACCCAGACTTGTCTCTTTGCAAGTGCTGTTTCAGAGTAGGGGACAGTAGGCTGCACAGATGAAGTGCGGATGAAGACTTCATAGGCAGGCTTCACTTTGCAGGCTTCACAGATGAAGTCCTTTGGAAAGGACTGTTCCGGAGTGTCTTCCAGTTAAGTGTGACAGTAGCTAGAAGAAAGCTCAGCTAGTGCTTACAGAAGGAAAAGTCTAGGAAAATGCTAACCATGAAAAAGAGTTACAGCAGATGGGGCTAGGTGTTGCAGAAAGGCAGAAATTTGCCATCTTCAGAAATGTATAGCAGAAAAGGGACAGAGAGACAGAAATGGAATTAAATTTGAATTGGACTACAGAGCTATGTCCAGTCTTCAATTCAGCATGCAGTTCCATGAAAAAACAAATCAGAATTACGCTAAATTTCAGGTATCAACCAGTGAGTTAATAGCAAAAACTGAGTAGAAATAGAATTTGCAGTGAGAGCAGGTCGGGGCTGAGCAATGGCCAGTAAACTTATTAAGAAGAGCAGATTTCCTAGCTGTACCTCGAGCACTAAAACAGGAAGATAACAGAAAACCCAGGAGAGAAATAACTTCCCAATCTAACAGAGAAGAAGAAAGTTTAGCCAAAAAAAAAAAAAAGGGAAGGACATAATTGTGACTGAGCAAAACTCAAGCTCATTCCTTCCCACTTCGGAAGAGCAGGGAGATACCAAGTATAAATAAGTTTGATGAGGAGCCTTCCCAGCAGAGTCTGCGGGCGTAGAATGAATTTGGTACAAGGTGTGGAAGGGAGAGCAAGAGGGAGGTTACTTATTTGGATGACCCCAGAAGGAGAAAGCCAGCAGGGTTATTAATACTCTTTGTTAGGATGAAGGTCTAAAGAGATTGACTTTGCTAAGTCAGTTAGAACCTTTCATAACTTGGTGTTATCCACCCCTGTTGCTTTCTAGACCCTCAGACAATGAGAGATATGTTTTATGCTTACTTCCCATTTACGTGGCAGTCAGTATGCTTGGCTTCCTTTAAGAAGTATAATGTCATATTGTGCATTATGCTTCTACCACAAGGACAATGCATTCTGCTTGAGGAGTTTCATTTTTGGACTGCTTAGCTGAAACACAAGTCATGGAAAAAATATATACTGGTATGTCAGCAGAAGTTAAAATAAGAGTAATGTAGTTGGTATCTATTGTGGTTTGAATTAAGAGTTTGGAATGAAATCAACCATTGTTTCAGAGTAATTCTATTTAAGTAAATTATACTATTCTAGGCTGTACCACCATACGTGAGAAGAATTTTGCTCCCTGAATCTTCTTGAAGTATTTGTACAAATGTTCTCTTCTTGCTACGCTGTATTAAGTGAAAATGATTCTTATGTCTGATATGGCAAGTACTTTTGTATATGTGCAAATCCTATTTCTAGTAATTATCATGATCAAGAGGAAAGGAACTTGCAGTAAGTGAAGCCAACATGGGAGAAGTCCAAGCAATCTGTGTTTCTAATCTGCAAACTCTATTGAAGTGAATGCTTATAACCACTGTATTCTACTGTCAGATTTACTTGTTTATTTTTTGTTCATTTAATGTATTCTTTTCATTGCAGATCAGAACATCTGTCATTTGGTCCACTCCAAATGTCTCCTTTGTAATCCCTTTATGGGTTATAATACTAGCAATACTTCTTGGATTGCTGGTACTAGCTATGTTGACCTTAGCTTTATGGAAGGTAAGTTGTATTATTACTATTACTGTTGCCTTAATAAAACTGAAAAGATACTAACAGAGTTTCAGATGAGAAAAGGAAAGGTTGAAACTTTGTGATCTTTAACAGTTTGGAGCAAAAGCAACTATACACGTGTCTTCTTTGTTTTGGCATCTCTGACATGCTTGTGTCACTGACCTTTATACAGGGAACTTGTTTTCAAAGTCCTCCTTTATTATTAAAGTCTGGTTATAAATGGGCATACAGAGTTTGGCTCTGTTTCCCAAGACCTATGATCCTCTTTTTCAGGATGTTTAGGTTCATAAAGAAGTGACTCTAACTTTGTTTTCTCTGAATACTTCAGGAATTTCCAGTTTTTGTCAGCGGGTAATTACACTCCCAGCTTTGAGAATTCATTTTTAGAAGATTTCCTTTCATATTAGTGTGTCTGTATATCTCCTGTTTTTTAAGGTTTTTGGTTCTGTGTTGGTTGTTATACTCCCTTTATAAGTTTTAAGACAAGTTGTTGGAAACTGCTATAATATAGGGAGCTGACGTAGCTTTATGCCATCCATTCAGTCCTCATTAAAGAAAAAAAAAATTCTTAAGTTAGGCTGTGGTTCATCTGCCTTTAGTTGCTAAATGTTAAGGGTTAGCTATCCAGTCAATGCTAACTGTCCAGATTTCCTTTGTAGTCAGTTAATAAAAAGAGGGATCTCTAAAACATGGGAGGATGGGAGGAATTACCCTTTGGCAGTGCCCTCTGACCTCTGGTGAAGCATACATAACTAGTTTCAACCAGAAGGCTAACTTTTAGGCAGTTAAAGTTAGGTGAGACGAATCCCATCTTTAGTGACCTTTCTGAATAAGTGTCTGGCTGAACTGAAATCAACAGCTTCCTCGTTAGAGTCAGTCAATATCAGCATTCATATCAGCCTTTGTATCGCCTGCAAAGACAGCTTTCATACGAACTGATTTTTTACTATTCTTTGGAACTCAATCCCAAATTCCTTGCACCTAAAACTTTCTTTTTTCTAGGGAACAATTTGAACAGGAAATAAAAGGTTCACAGTCCGTCAGTTTTCCATAGACTGTACCAGACCTTTTAGGTTGAGAGAGTGAAGAATCAAACTGCAGCTGAGTTTCCTGTGGTTGTGATACCTCTGTTTTTTTGTTGTTTGCTTTCTGCAGTGTGGCTTCTTTGACAGAGCTAGACCTCCTCAAGATGACATGGCTGACAGGGAACAACTGACAAATAATAAGACTACTGATGCATAGAGGAAGACTGACAGCTCAAGTCAGAGTCCTACCTGAAAGGAGAAACATGATAAAGATGAAATGAAGGTTTTCTTCTACCAGTCTTCCTTTGTACTTACAAGTGACATGGTGTTGTAATCTGACCTATGCAACGTTCTGAGAATATGCCACATGATGGCCATCCTTGCCAAAAAAAGCAGCTTTATCACTGCCTTAAGAACATACTTACCACTGAGCAGAATGTTTTTACCATTTTCCAGACATTCTACATTTTAACAGATGCTTTTGAACATATGTGGTATACTGAGACGCTTCCAGAACAAGCCCAAGCCTTACAAGGACAGAATGCCTACATGGCTGTGTTGTCTAGAGGATGGAGTAGGACGAAACTTTTGAACACTACTGTATGCAGAATACCTTTGACACCTCCCTAAGGATAAGAACTTCTATGAAATTATGGCTCAGGGAGACAAGCAATATGTCAGTACTGTGAAAGTACTTCTGAAAAACAAAGGTAGTCTATAAAGAACTTTATAAATGGGGCACAATTATTTATTTTTCCACCTCTTCAGAATAAGTATCTGATGTAATCAACTTAGATTTTGAGAGAAGGAAGTCATAAAATAGAAATCATGTACTTACTTTGCATGTAAATAGAAAAGTGAACCCATTGTACACACTGAGCACATTTTTCTTGGCCACAAGGTGTTTTGCAAAGCAGAGGATTTATACAACATTTTACAAGACAAAGCATATGATAAACAAGTATGTATTGTATCTCTTTCAACCCAGAGTTGGCAGCCACACACCCACTTAAATAAATCCATACTCAGTAAAAAACAGTGGATAGGTCACCCTCTCATCCCATTGCTGGCAGCTGCTGCCTGGACGGCTGACACAAAATACAGTCATTTGTGAAAAAATGATGTAAACTATCACAGACCCATTGGTGATATTGAGAGGACTTGGAATGAATTTCCTTTCCTGTTGCCCAGGTGTTTACTTTGTTGAAACATCCTCTTAAAACAGCTACTACATCTTGTGTTGAATTTGTATCACTGATCCTAACACTTTGTTGATCTAAAGAAATCTCTACCTTGTTTTCTTTTTATAGATTACAGAATGCCAGTACGTTTGAAGTGTTGAAGAGATTTCAGCAAAGTTTAGGGCTGAATATAATTATTTCTCATAGCAAAGTCTTATAGGGAAGGTGTGCAGGATTTGTATTTATGCAGAAAGTAGGATGCCAGCCAGCCAAGTATTAACTTACAGAAGGAAAGATATTTTGAGTTAAAGAGTAAAAATATATGTTTGCTTTTTTTTTTTTCTGATTGAGGATTCTGAAGAAGAGAGGCTTCATTCTTTCTTTTCTATCAGCAAATGGTCCATAGGTAAGCTGGGGCTCTAAGCTCTGGATCTGTGGAAAGTGTCTGCCTGAAAGCTTGAGTCTTCCAGTGTGAAATTTGATATATTGTATAAACTTCAGGAGAGATTGTTCCTTTTCTGAAACATACATCACATTTTCCTCTTCTGGGCTGCTCTTCTTTCCAGTACATCTCAGCTTCTTAATTAGCAAGTGGCTTCATCCATTCTACTACCTCTTGGCTCTTTTTAGATGAACAGCTTTCTGCTTCCTAAGACTTCAGGACAGGAGTATCCATGTGACATGGTTACTTCTGTCAGTCTGACAGGACATTTTGCCGTCTGACCATTGCTTGCTCCCAGGCTGACCTGTGAAGTGTAAGTGAGAGCTAAGAAGCCTGAGCAGGTGTCTTTCATCTTCATGTCTAAAGCAAATTTGCAAGAAGACCATTACAGAGCCTTTAGTGTATCGGCTGCAGTGTGCATGTGAGACTTAATGAGAGGAGGAGATATGTTCCTCAGAAAACAGAAGTGCAGCACATCTGTTTTCTGAGGATAGGGATGCCAGACTGCTTGCCGGTCCCCCAGAAAACTGTTGACAGCAGCTTTTGCTCAAATGGGTTTGAGCTGACCCCTTGTCAATTAGAGAGATCAGCTGACAAATACCAGCACAAAGCAAGGCCCTGCCACATTTGCACACCTCTGTATCCCATACCTTCCAGGCAAAATCATCCTCCCATGAAAAAGACAAGGAGCTTTTAGCTTTTGTAAATATTGAATTGTTGTGTGTAGCAGCTTCTGGAAGTAAGATCAGTTAGCTCAATAAATTCACATCAACTACACAATTCTTATTCTGATGAAATAGCAACATAAGGAGATACTGAACATATGACTTTTGTATGTGCAATACTTTATATTACCTATATATCTGAAGCATGTTTACACTGGCATTTGTGGTTGTTTTTTAAACTTTTGAATATACTGATTGATGATTGCAATAAAGAAAAAAGAATAAGAAAAAAACAAACACAGGTCTGTTTAGTATGTGTTCCAATGTGTTTTCAATCCTACAGTGCCCTGAGGATGGGACTAGGTGACCTAATAAGTTCTTTACAGTTGTAACATCTATGGTTCAGTTTTGAGCAATTATTCTCCATTTTAATGATGGGCAAAACATGTTCAGATACTAAATTTAAACCAGAAAGAACCGCAGTCACTGCTGGGCCTGGCTGGAATCCATTGGCTGCAGCTGCATAATGTCACTGGAAACCAAATTAGAGGCACATGATCTGACAAACAGTTCCTTTGAGCAAAACTTTGTTTTATATTTCTACATCCTTGTAGATTAAACTTCCCCTATGGAAATGTCCGGAGCTGTGTGCTTTCAAGGGCTCTAGTCTTGGGTCCCAACGTTTGTGGATAGCTTTCACTGCAAATTGCAAACAGCTTTGCAGAGGAGATTTCTGGGTTTAAGTGCTTGCCAAGAGTGTTTATCCCCTGGGGAAATTGCATCCTGGTGTGGACACTAGCAGGCAGTTGACATAATCTTTCTCCCCAGGATATTATTAGTAATGTGCTATATGATAACCTCTGCCACATCCTTACATGACTGAACTTTTGTTTCAATGACATCAGCCTTGTGATGAGTTACTAAATGTGGCTTCTTTTCTGTAAAAGTAATTCAGCCTCACACTCCCGAATGTATGCGGTGAGCTGCTAATTGCTGAGAACACAGGAGTGGTCAGGGGAACATGAAAAAACAGGAGATTACTTTATAAATGAAAATCCTTTAAAATCATTTATTGCTATGACCACCACAATGGTCTAATAAACAAAGAAGGCATTCATCTTGTATTTCACATGTTTCTTGCAGATTTTAAGAAAGGCTGTCTAGTTATTTCAGCCATGCAGCAGACTTTTTAAGAGTATCCAATTTTTAAGAGTATCAAATGACATTTTTTGTTTTATGAAAATTTCATAATTTATGTAACAGTGATCAGTACATTTGCATATGTTGTCACTTATGGTTTGAATCTTTATAGATATCTAGCAAATACAATTTTCATGTAGCCACTAGGTAGTTGACAAGAATTTTTTCTTGTCACCATTCTGTGACTAATTCACAAATTTTCCTGTCCTCTCCAACTTCTGCACTGGCAGCCTTGATAGCTTTCCCATGCTAACCATTTTTTGAAAATGGCACCAATTTTTCCCACCCCTTAGCCATGATTTTTTCAGTCATTAGCAAGAAAGATCTTCAAGTAGCATGGCATACGTTAGCTAAAAGGCCATTTGGGAACTGCCAAAACATCTAGAGAGATGCAGGGGAGAGGTAAGTCCCAAGTGGCCATTGAGTAAGGTACTCCACAACTTTGTACTAAACTTTTCTTCTAATGAAATACCATCTGCCTGACACACTGCCTTTAGGAACTGTTTACAAGTGAGTGTTTTATTTATGACTGTTGGCGAAGATCCATATTAAAATGTAGTGTAATGGTAGTGCCTCTTGACAATAAGAAGTCTTGAGTTTAGCTTATGCAGGCACCATGATGTGACACAGCAGGAATGCTTTTAATATTGAAGGATTGTTCTTATTTTGACTGTATGTTGTAATTGAGGGGCATTTAACTATTCAAGATGCTTCCCTACCATACACAGGTCTGATTTTTAGACAGGAAGAATGGAAGTAATTGTTCAACTCACTTTTCAGATGGTTTCATTTGTTTTCATGTTGTGTCTACTTAACTGATGCACCATGTCTCATTTTGTTGTGTACTGTTCCTTTGTTTTGGTAACAGTTCGTAAAGTGTACTTCAGCAACTCTTTCCAAAACTGGATTGTGTCAGGCAGCATGGCTTTTCCAGAAGCAACCTCAGGACAGCAACAGCAAAGCAGAATTCAAGATGCTATGAGAAACGGTCAGTGCATTGCAGGGGCTAGCTTACTTTTCAGCAGTTTTACACATATTAAATCAGAGTCAAATTAACAAATCATCAGCCTTTGATTCCCCATTTGTCCTTTCAAGGAGGGCCAAAGGAGAGCTTTTTTTTAATTATCACTGTTAATTCAAAGCCCATATACCAAGCAATCCTTGTGGCGAAGTCAGGGGTGGGAGGCATACTTAGTGACATTTTAAAGATGTGTAAGGGAGATAAAAGGCAATCAAATGAAGCTTATGGCAAAGATACAAACAACATCTGTCTTCTGATGTTCTCTCCTGGTCATGAAGGTTTACATAAAACTTTTCCCAACAAAAGGAATCTGCCTGTCTATCACTTTAAAGCAGCAGGAACAGAAAATAATCTCTGAAGTTGCAAAGAGGTTCCATGAATTTTGTATCCTTTGTAGAACTTTTACATTTTGATAACTCTTGACTCTTCAAATAATCATATTCTTGTTTTTGTTTGTATAATAGCACTTAGGAAAAGTTAGATCAGCATATTAAAAGCCAAAAAAAGAAAATATATTTAAACTGATAGTGAAGTCTCACAGGAGACCCAGGCTTAGATCTGGACTTACCTTTTCCCTGTTTAGGCACAGAATAGGCATCAGCAGATATCTGAGATGGCTGCTGAGACTTCCAAGGTTGTTGCAGCTTTATCATAACACGCAAACACTCCAGTGCCAATTAACATGCAAAAGACAAAATTTTATTCTTAAAGACCTAACAGTGTAGCATCCCCTACCATATGCCCCTACTGTATTAGAAAAGGCAGAGCATGGGTAAAGGAAACCATTAAACTAGATGGTGGAATGGGAAAGTCACAGTTTGACTCAGTACACAAGAAAGAATTTTTCCTATGTGAAAGAAAAAAGATTGAATTTTCTGAGTGCCTAAAAGTAAGAAAGATTTGTTTTTCTAGAGGAGGACATGGAACCATTGACACACTGTCCTGCAAGCCTAAGTGGTACAAGAATAAATGTATGTTGAATGGGCACAAGGGACTTAATATTTAAGCAGTTATGGAGGCTGCAGGGTATTATGTTAACTATAAAGGACTTACAAAAAGAAATAGAGGGTAGGGCTAGGAGGCTCCAGAAGAGAAATAAAACCCTTAAGCATGTAGATGTTACCACAGAATAGATCAGGGACACACACACACACACACACACACAAAAAAAGGTTGCTTAGCAAGACGGATGGATTGGAAATAAGGCTCAGATACAGCATATGAGCAGTTGTGACCCCAGAAGATAACAAGACTAATGATCTACTACAGCGATTTTTTCTTTTTGACAATGACCAATCGATTCATTGCCCTTACAAGATTTGAGGAAGACCATTTCCCTTGTAATTAGATAACCAAAGGAAAAAATATCTCTGCAGCTGTGACAGGACTATTGAGTTAATCTGTGAATCCCTCTCATTCTTAAATGAAGGGCTGTATTCACTTCATTGACTTTGAGAGAAGGAAGGAGGTGGTGAAGACATAAGACTTGAATTTGTTCCAGTATCTGCTAAAAGCTGCTGGCTCAACTGCTGTTTCAAAGTGACTGTTTTAGTATTTGCTAAGGCTGTACAACATCTTTCACTGGAGTAGTAAGACTGTGCTATCCAAATGTAATAGAAAGATATATTTTCAAGCCAGTAAAACCAAAAGTTTTGGGGAAACCTCCTGTCTGTGCTTGGCTCACATCCTGGGAGACTTGGGTATAAAGCAGTAGCCTTTTTCTTTTTTCTTCTTTTTTTTTTGTTTATCAAATGTTATCTAAGTTAAGATGCTTTTCTATATATACACGGACAGTTTCAGTTTTTAGATTCCTCATACACAGTTTCAAGTAGTTGGACCGAAATAATTCCTTGCTCACAGATGAAGTAGGCACAACTGAATCAACAATG
The DNA here is from genome assembly GCF_036417845.1 of Apteryx mantelli. NCBI lineage: Eukaryota > Metazoa > Chordata > Aves > Apterygiformes > Apterygidae > Apteryx > Apteryx mantelli. The sequence continues at coordinate 146,250,523 of NC_089979.1, read as the reverse complement.
GAGTTGAAAAGTTAACTGATGTAGTGAAAACAACTGTAATCCTATTTCCTTTTAAAATTTGTTTTTGTAGAAATAAGAATGCTTTGTTTCAGGCAGATGTTTTTAAACTTTACTATTTCTTATAATGCTATATTTAATTTATTTTGGTACTAATGAAACACTTTGGCACTGTTGACAGTGGTGTCAGTTTGTTTGCTTCTGAGTTTCAGTCCCCAAGAATTTTCATCCGGAAAGAAGTTTTGAAGTCTCAGTTTTCTTGCTTCTGCTTTGAAGCAAAGCAAAGTTTGAAATGTTAGTCTTTCCCATGAGAAAGACTCAGTCTTCACCAGTTAGCAGCATCTAACCAGGAAGCGTTCTCCTGATCGTATGCCCAGTGCCTTCCAAAGTTTTAGAACAAGCAAGTTTTAAAAGACTCTTCTTTTCCCCCTTTTCCACATCATCTTTTCCTTCTTATGCAAGTATCAAAAGTATGAGACTGTGGATATTTATATGACTGCAGCTTACTTTTTTTCTTTTTCTTTTCCTGATGTTACTGGCTTCTGCAGGTCTTCTTGAAGATGCTAAATATACAGCTCTGTAATTTAGCAGCATCTCTGGCATGACTTGCAGTCCTTCATAACACTGGAAAATATTTCTTTGAGTTTTGCAGATGGAAAATATTTTTGTACCTCTTCTTTGTTTTCATCATTTTGCTTCTGTATTCCTCTAGCTGACCTGAAATGTGCTCCTTTAAAGATTAAGGAATGCTTCTTGCGATGAGGTAAAAATGATTGAAATAATTACTGGAGCTTATGCAGTGAAAAAATGTACAGCTACGGAGTATATAATCTCTGACACTGATAGTGGTATCCACCTATCTCAAGATAAATTTGGGGTCTGTTGCTCACTCCCCATCTAGGTATCCAAGACAGTCCATAAAATGACCTTGGGGCACTGTGCCCCACGAGGTGTCCTCCTGGGCCTGGCTTGCTCGCTTGCCCTGCATGCAGGGCTGCCGGAGCCGGGGAAAAAGAGGAAGGAAGCATCCCTAGTCCCTGAGGATGGCTCTGGACTGGAGCTATCTGACAAGTGTTTAACATAACGAGATGCTCACTAACACCCTGAGCAAGGGAGAGGGACTGTGTTCTCGTGCTGCTCTCAGGTCCTCCCAGCAGCGGCTGCCCGTCTGAGCGGGAGTGCTCCCAGCTCTGGAAGAAGTGGTTACACTCGCAACAGGGTGAAATCCTGGCACCCTAACGGTTCTCAGTTGCTCAAACTTACCTCCCTGCCTTGAAGATTTCTGAAGCATCTTTGCTCTTTTAGCTGAATGCTCCTCCTAACTGCAAAGGCTTATGCCTTACTTGTAATCTTTATGGTAGTCTATTTTCTGCTTGATTTTTTGGGATTGAATGGGGATGTTTAGTCTTGATCCCCCTCTTCTAATGCCCATGCATACACACTAAGGCAGTCAGTCCTATGGTGTCTCTTATACTTTACTTCACTAAGTGACCATCCAGGTCTTTGTTCTGTTATTTGGTAAAACAAAGGAAGAGCCTGAACTTGACCCTCCGTGACGTGTCACTAGAGGGGCGGCTGGGATGCTTTTGGATTCTGGGGTTAGCTGCACTGAATTCGAGAGATCATCATTTGTCAAGTGTGAGAGTTTATTAGAGCTAAGAGGTTATAACAAAGCTAAAAGTATAGCAAAACTAGAAATAGAACAGAACTGAAAATATATATACATATCAGAGCTCTACAGTTCAATCACGGGTGCACAGTACAACGACCACTCTCGCCCCTTATGAACCACCCCTCCGGTATAGTTTCCCCAGTTTCTCTTCATCACACTGTTGACATCAGGATGATCCACTGATGAATGGGTCCTCAGGTCTGCAGGCCAGCTGATGGTTGGTCCAAGTCCACACCCAGGTATGTGGCTTGCTTACTCCCTTTTATACGCAGTCAGAACAGTGCCAGCGCACAGTCACACAAAAGCCGCTTGGCTCTAGTCAGTGGCAGGGTGCACATCAGCAGGTGACCTGGTGCTCAGCCCACAGCCCTGCTCGGTGGGTAACAACGCGCCCATCAACAGGTTGTTCTGCGGGGAATGGCTCCACAGCACCGAGATGTCTACGGTGTGGGTCTGCGGGGTCACTTCGCCTTTGCTGGGGCTGGTCAATCATGGGGTCGGTGGAGGATGCGCCCCCAGGCTGCAGCAACCCCACAGTGTGGTGGCTCCAGCTGAGGTGCACCTGGGGTTAATTAACTCTTTGGGAGCACCCCAGAGCAAACCCCTCTTCTAGGGGCTGCACCATCCGGAGTCCCACGCTCGCCTGTGCGGCGCCTGTCACCCTCCAGCCATTCTAAGCTTTCAACTTCTGTGTGAAACCATTAGGTCTCTGATACACAGACTCACTGCAGTATCTTTAAAAGCAAAAGATTTTGCAAAACATTTAAATTCATAGCAGTCAGGCAGTGGTCTCTTAAACATCATCACTGTAGTTGGTATGCTTCTCTTGCATATTCAGATTTTATGTAGATTATGTTTAGCTGTTGTATGTGAGTTGTCTTTTTCAAGCATGTGTGAAAAGACGCAGAGAACTTCTAACGCCCCTCGACCAGCCCCTTGAAGGGAGTTTCTGAGCACATCCAAGCCTCCACGGGGATGGATGGCAGCAGGGAGGGCTGCAAGTGCCTCCCATGAGAGGCACTAGGAGAGCAGAGGGGCTGCACCAGCACGTGGCGTTGCTGCAGACCCAGCATGGAGGGACTTTCCTGGGGCGCAGCAAGGCGGACTGGGAGGCCCCATGCTCTGCCTCCGGTTCCTTCCCCCACTTTCCTGCTTTCCTCCTCCTCCTCCTCGCCCAGTTCTTCCTTCTTCCCTGGGGACCCTGGCCTGCTGCCCCCAGGCAGAGCACGCAGCCTCCCTTTGCTTCCAGCCACAATCCCCCCATGGTTACAAATCTGCCCACAGTTGGATGTGATGGGTCCCGTGATGTGAAGAGCCCCCCTGGGCCCCACAGCTATCTCAAAGCCCTCGGAGGCCTCCTGGCAGGCACTGCTACCCTTGGAGGCGTCCCAGCCGGCGCTGCTGCCCCTCACCAGCTGCCCGGGCAGGCTGGCAGGGAGCACAGTGGCATCCAAGAGCAGGCTGTGGCGGTCACCATAACCCACCCCAAGCTGCCTCCCAAGGCACAGCGAGCAATGGCCGTGGTGTCACCTGTGCCTGAGCGTGTGTCGGGACCTGTGCGCGGTGTGCAAGCAATGGGGCGCCATGGCCCGGGGCAGACGCATGCCCAGGCACATGCCTGGGGCATGTAAGTCACATCAGTGCCTCTGCGATATGCGTGGCTGTGTTTCCCTCCCACCCTCAGGCAGAGGCAGGGCACCACCAGCGCAGCGGTAGGTAATGCTCTCCTGGGCAGCAAGGCGAAGGCGGTGCAGGACCAAAGCACTTTGCTCTGGCTGTTAGTTCATCCCAATGTACAAGGCACTCCCAAGGGCAAAGCAGTAATACGCAGGCAGTCATCGCCCAAATATCTCAACTCCTGCTGCGTCCCCCCTCCTACACCTTCTCGCTGAAGTAACCATCTCTCTGGTTTTCTCTTGTTGCTCCATATCAAGTCCCTCGCTTCTTGCAGTGTTTTTCATTCTGAGCTTGTCCCTGCGTCCCCACTCCTTGCAAACTGCCCCTCAAAAGCAGCCTCCTCCTGCAGCTTTTCCGTAGCCGAGCTCTATCTGTTCCCCTCAGCTGCTATCGCAGCCCTGATCTCAGGAGTCGCACGCGTGGTATGTACTCTGGGTCGTTCTAACAGTGTCTCTCCTCCCCCTGTCCCCACTACTCCTCTGCGGGCAGCTGCTGTTCCTGGCAGGAGTCGTGGGAGAGAAGGGACAGTGTTTCTGGGTGCTGGGCTAAGCTCAGGTAACCGCTGTTCATCCGCTGGCTTGGCCCCAAACTTCCTGTGCAACTTTGGGCAAAGTGCTGCATCCCACACTTCCTTGACTGCAGTGGGAGCCAGGAGAACAGAGCGAGATAAATCTCACAGGTCGGAAACTCTTTGGGCCGAAACCAGGTCTCTCCGATTTCTTTAAGTCTGAGGCAAACTTATGACACTATATCAATGCCAAATAACACTTGTCTCTCGGGGGCCGCTATTGCAAACTCAAGTGTCTGTATCACAGAAGAATCTGGCTTTTCCCTCCTCCCAACTCACGAAACCATATAGAGTTACTTTTTTTAGCTGCTTATTTCTGCTCCATTATGGGCAACAGTTATAACTGGTGAAATAAAGTAAAGCCAAACTAATGAAGAATGTAGTCATGGGTACTATGATTTCAGCTATTTATTCATCTTAGGCCTGCCAAAAGAGTCTGCTTATTCCATTACCATCAGTCCAGTCACATATAATTCAAACTCTAAAGCTACTGAAATGCCATAGAAATAATAGTTTCCCGAGCTGTTGTGTAGAGTAATTCAGGTGGGAAGAAATATTAATATTAAATACTTCTCCTTCAACTTCAGATCCATGGACACCAAAGGGATCAGGTTTGTTTTTTCTTTTGAGCATAGAATTATTTAGGAAATATGTGTAATTTTTATAACTTCTCAACAAAATACTCTGGAGCTTTTGAGCAACAAGTTAGAAATGTGTAGCCTTGCCTTTGCTGTACTGTACACCAAAGTATTCCCTTTTTTGCCTCTGTAATTGAAGCAGAGCCCAGAAGGGGAGTACAGACACACAAACAGCCTTGAATCAGTTCATCACAGAGGATTTTGGTGAAGGAAAGCATGAGTGCTCAAGCAGCTTCCAGGCTGGGATTTTGACTCAAATAAGTAGGTGGATTCAGTGGTTGAAGGTGAAGTGATTGTGGCATTGAATTCCTGGGTACCCTCTGAGAAGAACTGCCTTAAGCTGAGCAGTCGGAAACCTTAATAACGCTTGAAAATCTTGGCTCAGGCATGACATTTTGTTAAACCCAGCAAGAATATATTATTATAGCACCCGAAACTTCTATGAACATACCATGTATGAGTAGCAGAGGGTGGCAGTGGAGCCTTTGCATTAATGTCATATTTCTTTGTTTTGCCTAGCTTGTGGCACAGATCTAAAGATGACCTGTAAAGCTTTCGGAAGAACTGTCTTTTCTTCTCAGCACATTGCCAATGATGTGTACAGTTTAAAAAGACAGATATGAAAATCAGTCCTTCAGTTTGCCCTCCAAGTCCTGAATTTTTGCTCCTATAGTTGGTTAGCAGGTATCATCAGGCAAAAAAACTCAAGTGTTAGCACTCAAAGTAGAAATGAAATATTTTTCTGAGCTATCTACTGTCTTAACTGCTTCATTTAACTGTTAAGTGCTTCCTCAGAGGCTGCGGGCAAATACAGCACTCTGGAGTTGGCATGCCCGTATTCAGTGCCAAGCACAGAACAAGTCTGTGGCACAGCTTTCTCCCCAGAAAGCTGGCACTTCAAATATAAAATATGGAGCAGTAGATGGATGTGATAAAACAGAAACAATGACATGATTATGAACAGAATAATAAGCAGTGGTCATAGCATGCCAGGGCCATAAGCAGACTTCCTATTATGGGTGCCTAAATTAGGCATCTTAATACCTAAATAGCAGTCATCTGGCCCAGCAAGGCAATCCAGAGCATCTTTCCTAGTTACTCAAGCTCCTTATGCAGCTGGCGGGAGTGAAATCTGTGGGCCTGCGCCCTTGTGCCCCTCAGCGCAGCATTTGTGTGCAGAGCCAAAGAGGAATCAGGAGCACCAGCCGCGCCAGGGTTTTCTCTGCTGCCTGCCTCAGGACTGAGGCAGTGTCTCCGCTGTTCGCTGGGACACACTGTGCAGAGACCACATCTTTAAAAAAGCACAAGGCAGAAACATCTATCTTTTGTAAAGCAAAACACACAAGCAGACCCACAGCGTAGGATATCCAACCTCCCCAGGTGGTGGGGTGTCTCCGAGAGCAAGGAGGACGCCCACCTTTTGGGCACCCTGCATGTCCAGCCTTCTCCTCCACAGCAGCAGCCCGGCGCAGAGGGAGGGATGAAGCACCCGCCATCCCAGGCAGGCCCACCACCTTGCTATGCTGTAAATGGATGTTCAGGTCTTGTCAGGCTGAATGAAGGATCTGCTTTCTCTGCTTCGTGGCTGAGCACCATAGCCAAGAGGCTGTTCCACACGTGGTGCCCCACTTTCCTGTGGTCCTTCTTGAGCTGCGCTCAGTGTTGCCCTCAGTGCGAGGCAAGGCCCAAGCAGGCTCAGTGGCTTGGGGCCTCAGCCAACTTTCAGCTGTCCTGCACCAGTGGCAGACGGCGAGGTGGACGCACCTCTGAGCACATGCTGTAAAGCATAGGTATCTAGAGAAGCTGCAGACCAAAACGTGTTGCTGAGTATCTTTGGATACCTGCAGGGTCTGGCAGCCCCAGCTAACGCGGTACAAATTGCTCTCTTGAACTAAGGCTCCTAAATTTCTCTTATATCCATTTTAGGTGTGCTAACATTCGGCCTAAATATGGTCCCTTGCCAATAACAAATGAAATTAAAGAAGCCTGGAATTTCAACTATTTTGTTTGACATTCCTGATGAATGTGTGTTGGAAAGTTTACAGACTTGTCATCCTCTGCTAATCATTTAGGAATCTGGCTTGTCAGATGCTCTGAAACTCACCACTTTAATATTTCTTGCCTGAACATAGTGGCCAAAAATTTTCCTATTTGATTGATGACATTAAGCACCTGAAACTGTATGTAGGCAGTACCTTGCTTTGCCACAGTCTGAGCACTGTGTCTCTGAAAATCAGCCACTTATTTAGGTACCTACATGTGGTTTTAAAGACCTAATTTCTGGCAGACAAATTCAAACATGTTTGTGATACTTTCACATGGTTTTAATAAGAATCTAAATATAAACCAGACCAAAGAAAAAGAGAAGTGGGGGGAAGAAAGAAAAACAATACTCTGTAGGATATCTATGTGTTGACATAAAATATGGAACAATCCCTGCTTATTGCATCTGTGACGCAGATTTTTTTTTTTCAAATGTAAAATATTGAATCAGTAGTCCAGAACATCCTTGATGGTGAACTACTGTATCTGACACCTACCAGTGCTGCAGGCTCCACACCCGGCTGTTTCAATGGGGCAGTTCAGGTGCCATCACACTTGGGCACAAAGTGTTTGCTTGCTCCCGTTTCCCCAAGTCTATTGCTGGGCCTTCTCAAAAATGAAGTTCAGTATCAATGATGGGTGAAGATGTTCGTGTTTTCTGTTCTTATGCTATTTTAGTGGTGATTCTCACTGGACATGAGACTTTGTGTGTCCACACCTAAAGCTTCCCATCAGGACTGGTTTTCCCTGGAGGGTGAAGAAGCAGCAGGAGGGTGGACGGACGCTGCCCAGCACAGTAACCTCGGGCATCAGGCCCTCTCTGCAAACTTACAGCCTCGGGAGAGCTGCCGGGTGAAGACAGGAGTCACAGGCATGATGCCAATTAATGACATCTCGAAGAATTAACCCTCTGCCCGATGCTGACAGCAGCAAAAATGACCTGGTTCAGCTATTTAGGGTCTCATTTTTAAATTTACAAATATGACAGCCTCATTGGCTTACCTGGCACCTCAGAAAAAGTTAAATATCTTCCTGAAGCTCCCTCAGTGAGCAGTGCTTTACCTTGGTGTTCAGAGGAAACAAACTCACAGTTTTTCTTTCATTAATGGGGGAAAAAGAACAACAACACACCAGCACAGTCAGACAGTGGAGCAGAAAAGCACCGTCTGAATATTTTGAGACAGTTGCCATGGCTTCTCCATCTGGTGGAGGAAGGCACAAAAATTTGAAATCCCTGTGGGGATTCGTTTCCTTCTTGCAGTCCCTTTCTGCTGGGGGACATGTCAGTCACTGGTGTCAGTTCGCTGTGAAACAGCACCATCGTGGGAGCACCTCAGGGTGCAGGGCAGGGCTGGTGATTTTGGTTAAAAGTGAGCATCTCTCAGGCAGCACTTCAGCTTTTACCACGATGCTGCTGTTCACCACGAGGCCAGAACAGACAGCTGCAGTCCCTGTGCCTTACCTGTAGCTGCAGAGTCAGACTGAGGGTCCCGAGCTGGAGGACTGCGTGTAGTTTTCTGTTACACTGGGCCCAGACCCCAGCAGAGGTTTTGCTGCAGTGACCCTCCAGCCATGGAAAGTGGGAAATGTTCTTCTGCATGCAGAGACTGTAAGAGATGTGCCTATGCCCAAAACCTAAATTGCATTTTTATCCAAAATGACCATCACACTCCCACTGGGAGAACATGTAAGAAATATGAAGGTGGGGCACAATCCCTGTATATTTTCTGACTCCAGTATCAGCTGCCAGATGTGCATATTTGTGTGATCAAAACCTCCCAGACAGGATGCGTGTGGCACCTTCAGACTCTGATCTGGCCCAGGGTTTGCAGTGGGAGCCACAGAGCTCCTCACTCAAACCATAAATTGAGGCTAAGACTTCTTTTCCTGTGTATACATGAACATACACATACCTCTCTCCCATGCAACATTAGGCAAGATGAATTCCACCTAGACAGAGGCATACGATAGGGGTTTAGCACTTACACAGCTTTGTGCCTGTGACTCAGTTCACTAGCTGTAGTTGGATGGTGTATAATGCTTTCTTCGTTCTTTACATTCAGTATTTACCAGTTTGGTCTCCACCCACTAAAGATCTTTTCCATGTTTTTCTTCCTTACAAGGAAAATAAACTTGTAAAAAGGGCAAAGTGAAGGGTTACATCTGGAGGGAGTTACAGCTGTGGCTTCAAGGACCAGCTGGAATGTCTGAAATGCGGAAGTTTCTTTCTCACAGCCATTTTGTTCCTCTTTTGGGGAAATACAGATAGACACTGCTTGCTCTCAGGGAATGTGGGCCCAGGGCAAAGTCTGGTGTGGAGACGGCAGCAGCATCTCTGCAGAGAGCGTGGCTGCATGTGTGTTTTTGCACCTGCTCTTTCACAGGCCATTAGGAGCATTTCATTGTCAGAAACCACCTGGCTTGAAGCTAATCATAAGTAGCCACAGCAGTAATAAAAGGAGCAAATGTTATAATTGTCTAGTCTTGAGGCTCTTCTGGGCTGTTCTTCTGACAAGCTGCATGCCAGCGGGTCCTGCTATGGCAGTGGGGTCGGGTGTTTGGCGCCCGGGGCTGCGGCAGCATCACCAGGAGGGGGAAATCAGCCAGCATCAAGCTCAGAGCAGACATGAATTTTGGAGAGCTATGAGAGGAAGAGGCTGAAAAGGAAAATACTTTTCTGTGGTGTAAGTCAGTGATGTGAAGATTGGGGAAATCTAGGTACCGAAGGATTCAGCTTGCATCCTGCTCATGTCTAGGGTATCTGCCTGACCACACGTCCCAAGGGCTTTTTTTTTTTTTTTTTAGTTTCATAAAGGTAAACGATATGTAGTTCACAACCACTCTCTGACATCTTCTCAAACTAACATTGGTTTGCAATTAAACAATCTCTAAACAGAAGTTTGATTTCTGATCCTGAAATTCAGATGTTTATCTACATTGTTTCTATTTTTAAATCCCTCTTTAGAAAAGATAAAACTTGCCAAAATATTTAAATGCTTAACAAAAACTCTTTAATTTCTGAAAACAAAGGTCAATGCTTGAAGCCCTTAATATTTATTTAAGCAGAAGTCACAAAGCTATTTTAAATTGATGTGGTATCTGTAAAACCATTATCTTGAAGCTCTGAATTTTTTACACACAGCCCTACAATTTTGAAATGTTTATAAACAAACTAATTTTGTAATAATGAAATATGGACAGATGTAAGGAGCCAGAGAAGAGAAAAAATAATTTATGAGGCAATAACATCTACAGCATTAGGGTTTTTTTTTTCCATTGATAATGCCTTGAGTATTTTAAATACACAATACCCTACATACTGTTCTTGGTTTTTTTTTCCCACAAGCATGCCAGACTCAGCAAAAAGGTCTGTAAAGAAATATTGACCTCTAATTGTTTGTTTAAAGTGCCATTTAGTGGAGAACTGAAACTACCCTTCCCCACTGAGGACCTTCCTTTTGTCTGAGATATTCTAGCTTGTCTTTGCAGTGAGTTCTTCCTTCCTTTCTAAATTGTCTAACATAATAAAAATATTTTAAAGTGAAAGAATTGATTAAACAAAGAATTTTCTGTTCACTTCAGTGTTATTTTGTGTATTTTTGGAAATAATTTTGAGTGGAACAGCTACCAGAATTCAAAATGAACAACATCTGCGGTGCATCTAGCAACCAGCTTGCCAGACATGTTGGCAATGTGTTGAGGAGCCCATGCGCCAGCTCCAGTAGGCTACTCCTCATGCCACTAGGGTGGATGTGGATGAGCACTGGTGTTTAAATGTGGTGAAAAACACTGTAGAAAAGTTAGGAGAGAGGCAAGAAAAAATCTCCTTGATCACTCTTATAGTGGTCCCAACACGACAGGTATGAAGGCACTGACCTGCCAGAGTGTAAGAGGGCCATGGTCCATCACCATGAAACTGCAGACTGCACTGTCTCACAAGCTGCTGCTTCAGAGGCAGCCTCAGCTTTGGCACCTCTTCAGGTCTGAGTGCTTATCTGAAGAGATCTTCAGCAACCAGTTATGCAGAAATTAGTTACACCCTATGTGAAATACATCTGACAGATACTCCAATTAGGTGAGTAGCCCACTAGGTAGCTATCCTTACTGCTGAAAGTCCATGTCTCATTTGCAGTCCAAACTTGTTAAACTTCAGCACGCAGTTGCTAGATATCCTTACACCTTAGTCCTGTGGACAGGAGAGTTTGTTATCAATATTTTAAGTTAATATCAATACTTTATATATAATTTTTATTACAAACATTTCTAATATGATAGCAATGTTAGGTTTCATATCAGATTATTGATAAAAACATCAAATAACATGGGAGCAAAACCAGATTCTTGCTGGAAATATACCTGCTTAGTGATGACTCTCCATTGACAATTTTCTGCTTCCAGTTACATTTTGACAGATATTGTCTATTTACTTTGTGATCCACTTAGTGCAGGCCATGCTCATCCTGACTGAAGGTACTTTGTAATCAAAGTATCCTACAATAGCAATGTTTTAAAGAAGCCTGCTTTCTATCAATGCTGCAACTTTCATCAAATAAATTTATTATCACATTTTAAGGTATAGGTAGACAAGAATAGATTTCCTATCAATGCATGTTGACTGTGGGGAAAAAAAAAAAAAACTGTCCTACTGTGACAGTAATAAGCCCTTTCACAACAGATTTGGAAGTCACAGCCATTAGCTATGCAGAACGCAGGGTTACTGGGGAAACCGCAGGACTTAGGACACAGAAGTTTTTCACGGCAATTTGAGGGTCAAATTTAACCCTAACAATTAATGCGGGATCTACTGTTGCCTACTTAACTGACTTTCAGTCAGGAAGGGACAAACTGTAACAGTTTTACCCACACTAAAAAAAAGGAGCACTGCTGCCCATGATAGTTTTATGCAGTCTGAATGGCAGAGAAAACACCCTGGTTCCTTTTCTGGTGAAGGACAAGTTTCTGTGCCCAAGTCACCATCCTCTCTGGGCCCTGGGTTTGTAGGTGTCTTTTCTGCTTTAAGGAACTGCACTGTAGCTGTGAGAAATGTTGTTTTGAAACCAGAAAGTGTTACAGGCAACATAACTCAGGGAAGCGGTGTGCTGTGCAGACGGATCTGGAAAAGCACATGGACCTCTGTGTCACAAAAAAGTTAGTTTTGGACTTGTTAGTTAATTGTAGAAGAGAATTCCTGTTTGTAGGCACTAATTTCAATGGTAATTCTCAGCTACAAAAGGCTCAGAAGCACCGAAGCCCAGATTGCACCCCTTTGCCACCCGCAGTCAGAGCTGCCATGAGCACTACTGGGTGGGGGATAGCACCTTTACTCATGTCTTAGCCAGGGTGGGAAAGCAGCAGCTTTGGCTCTTTAGCTCTTACTGACTTTTCAAGGATCTTGGTCTTTTGGTGCTTTTTAATTAAAGAGGAAAGGGAAATTGAAAGTTGGAAGTTGATGAGTAGCCTAGCTTACTCCATTTTGGGATTCTTCCTGTGAAAAATACACGAAACATAGCAGGAGATGTGATGTCTGTGTGACATTTCTGTTGTAAATGTGTTAAGAGTTATAACTATGCATGCAGCTATACTGAAACTTAAAATGGGTGCAGTTATGCTTTAAAAAGTTTGGCCTTTACTCCTACAATGCAAAACAGCCACAGAATTATTTGCCATGTCAAGAATATCTTCCATGCAGCATAGGTTTGAGGGGAAAGAAGGAAGGACTTTTTATATAGCCATGCATGAAGAATCCTGGTTTGGCAGGGCTCCCATAATTTTTTCTTTGGGAAAATGTTTCTTATCAAAATGGCTATTCGGGGTTCTACTATTCTTCTCTATTTCTTAGGGTTTTTTTTTTAAATAAAATGCTTAAATATCCTAGATATAAGCCCAGTCTCTACTCCTTACCTTTCCATATTCAGAGTTGCCCACAGTTTCTGTGCTCCCTAGCCCAGAGGGTCAGGTGGCTGGAGGGAAAACTGCTTCTTTTTAAGTTTTAAAGTACTTGTTTCCCTTCTTCACTCCCTTGTCCAGCCATCCACATTCACTCTGGATTGAAAATGTAATTTAGAGCATTTATTGCTCTTCCGCAGACTAAAGGACATTTATTTTTAAAGGAAAATCTTCATAAATAATACTTTGACTTTGCTTAAATAAGCAGGCCGCAGAGGCTGAAATGCTGTGGGACTTTCACTCCCAAATGGCCTGCAAATTAACAGTGTCATGGAAAAACCCTCACTGTGGCATGAAACCAGGACATCAGTTGAGATGTTTTACTCAGGTAATGTTGGTGGGATGTTTTTCTTAGGTATGATACACCAACATGCCAGCTTGGCTCCCTACTAATCCCAAGCATACACAGATACATGCTACTATGTGTCCTAATATGCCATAGCCCTGCACAGCAGAGGACAGCTTGCATCAAAGGAGCACAAACCCAAATTCATCAGCGCACGCAGGGATACACTGGTGGCCTATCCCTATCCCTCTTTGGAAGACTGAAAGACCTTCCTCTTCCTTGGAATACTGAAAGGAGAGCGCAGCATGGCCGTGCTCACAGCCATGGGCAGCAGAGCCCCACCAGGAGTCAGGCCTTTAGCTTCACTCCTACCAACAAACATCACGCTGGCATAAATGACAAATGTGTTGAGGGGAATGGGCTTAGATAAGGAATAGGAAAGAGGGAGGAAGCAAAAGAGAAATACACTCCTTGTGCTGACATGTCATCACAGGAACATCTGCATTATGTCTGAGTGTGCTAATGATCTCCACCGAAACCCCGCTGTGAGACAATTAGGACTGACAAATCATAAGGTTTTTTTGGTGGTTTTAAAGATCCCAGATGCTATGGGAGGGAAAAGAGAAAGAAAGAATGGACACTTTATCTCACCTTGAATCTGCTAAGTGCTGACACAAAAGAACATAACTTTAAAAAGATTGTGGAGTGCCATAAAACACAAATAGGCTGGCAGGCTTTTCTACTTTGTCTGGATTCCAATTCACACTCAAGACAGTCTTCTTGACTCTCCTTTTTTTGAGTAAAGAAATTAAAAATGCGGAGCCTGGTCTTTAGGAGTTGTGTATATAGATTCTTGACTGATGAACTCTTTCATGCATACATGAGTTTCTTTATCCAAAAAAAAAGTCATTTTAAAAAATCGAATCATAAATTACAGGATGATTTCATAGCAAAGGTTAAGCAAAAGTCAGATTTGTTTGCTAATGTTTATTATTTCTGCCTCTAGAGCATACTCAAAAGACAGTGTATATCAGGGGCTTTTCCAGTTGTGTTTGTACACACTCTCTCCCACACCCTCAAACAGAAGTAGGAAGCACAGTACATACTGTTTATAAAGCTGAAGCTGGACAAACAATTTGCAAAGGATAGACTGATTAGCATGAGTCTTCACCCTGTTTACAAATTCTCTGGTAGCTGATCATCACATTTCTAATTAGTTCATTACTGGGGCTTGCCCAAGCAAGCAACAGAACGGAGGAGCTGGGCATGCAGCACACCGAGCTCGAGCACTGCCTCAGACACCTACAGCAGACCTATAGAGACTGCTCCTTGGAGACCTGGGAGGACCTGATCACACATCACTAGCAAGTCTCTAATATTAATTGAAAGCTTAGTCTTTTCAGGAGTAGTTAGCATGGTCTGGAGTCAGCGGTTTCTTAATACAGAGCTTCCTCTCCAAAGCATTTAGAAAAAACGTCTTCCAAAACATCAAGACCTGTTGTTTAAACCAGAACAGGGACAGGCTTCTGTGGGAAACTACCACTACTGATCTGTTGATCTTCAGTGGTCAACTGTTCCCTGGATTTCCTTCATTAAGAAAGACACCTATGATACTTGATCATCCGATGATGATACTGATGCTAGCAGAACTACAGAAAATTCCTGGGGATGGTTTCAATAATTGCAGGTTGCATTCATTAATAACACATAGGAGTGCTGATGTTAACCAGTGTGATGCATATGATTTCACCAAGGTATGTTGGTGCTATCGTAGCCCATATGTTACTAGAGGCATTGCTTGTCCAGAAGGTACTCCCAGCGTGCAGGGTTTGCTTTGCATACTTTCATACCTCAGTGAATTTCAGACAGTCTGGGAGCTGTACTTGTACTTAGGCTGTTTGGGCTATTAAGAGCCTTTGACTCAATCTACTATTTGAAGCAGATAATCTCCGCTCTAAATGGACCACGTTCCATGAGCTGGAAAGGCCGCCTGCTTTGGCTGGTGCTAATGGAGGTGAGAAGGAACAAACATTTTCTTTATTATTGATGAATCTGTGCTTACTACATAAGTGCAGACTGGGATGATTTCCCATTGTACTGAAGCACCTTGGCCTTTGTGTGAAAATAAAACACCAGAAAAACTGAAGAAAAGCTACTATGATTTTCCTAGAACCCAGGAATGTTGTCTGAGCAGAGCAGATTTGAAAGAAATGACATGGGACGTTCCAGTGGAAAAGCTTTTGGCATATGGTTCTGTTCACGCAAATCATTTACTATCACAGTCTTTCCCCTTGGCAACCGCTATGAACTCTTGGAGGCTGCAACAGCCTGACCACAGCATAGGACTGGGATGGAGGACAAAGGTCTTTGACTCCCAGAAGATAGCATTGCCAGAGAGAGTTTGGCAAAGGGTCCTCTGGCCAAATATTGCTCCTGAAAGGGGATTCGCAAATGCTTCCTTTCAGGGGCTGGGGGCTACATGCAAGTGAGAGGGTTGCCCAGGGGAAAAGGAAAATAGAAGGTGAAGAGCAGCTCTGGAGAAGATGTTTTCCAGCAGTGATGTCTTTTGAACTATCCTGCAGCTGCTTGTCTTGTTCAACAGTTACAGCACGGTTGCAAATAACCCCCCCCTCCCAAAAAGAAAAAAAACAGTAGAGAGAACTAGGAATAAAAAGGTGCTTAAGAAGGTGGTGACTGGCAGGTGGACTGTTACAAAGTACCTTACCATCACCTCTGTGGTTATGGTTATACTCAGAAAGCAACTAGCTTACATCTGCTCCAAAATGAGGCAAGTACCAGACAAGTACCAGATGTGTGTTATAACCTGCAATGTTTATGATTTATCACCAGAGAATCATGTCCAATGCAGTGCTTCTGCCAGCTTGTGTCCTCACTCAGAAAGACAAGACTGCCAGTGGAGGCGAGGGGCACCCTACCAGGCTGTCTAGACCCAGCATCACTAGTTCTCAGCTGGGTTCCCATATACCTCTGTCCAGTACCAGGCAGTACGCCATGTCTTCTGCAAGAATCAGGTCCAAGATTTTGGCATCCAATGCCGAAATCCTGTCCAACTCAACTTAATACAGACCACAGTGGGAGGCACCACCAGAAATCTGTGTTTAACATCTTAATATCCTTTGATTTAACTCAACACTGCATGGCATCCCTTTGACTGGCTGGCCATTCCCTTAGCAATTCCTTCATTGCTATTGGTATTTCCTCATTCTTTTTCCACACAGAGCTGGGAGATCCAGGACAGCCCAGTTCAAAATGGCATGCAATGAAATGGTGCAGTACAGGGCTAGATCAAACTACTAGAGTATGACCCACAAATACAAACTGGATGCAGGCCAGCACGTAAACATGGTGGCTTCTATGTGAGGTGATCGCAGATCAGCACAGCCAAGTAGCCTGGTTAGTCTCAGCAAAGTACACAGCAATATGGGAAAGCAGCTGGAAAAACACTGAAATAACTCACAACCTAGATACCACCGCACAAATGATCCCGTGACTTGGAACATAAGAGGAGAAAAGCTGCACCTCTAGTCACTGCCAATATTTTAAAGATATGATTTGATGAAATTCAGAGCTGTATTTCAGTAATTTTATTAATCCAAAATCACAAAGAGGTTGCAGAAAAGCAGACTCTTCATAGCTGGACAAGTCTGCTGAGGCTGGCCATTAATATGATATCCCAAATATACCCTACTGAGACCCTGCTGTCTTCATAAAGAATCAAAGAAGCATGAGATAGACAAAACCTGCAAGGTCATGTAGTCCATCTCCTTGTCAGTGTTTGTTGTTTTTTTCTCCCTGATTTCCCATGCCTTAACTTAAATTTGTCCTTATTTCCTTCCTCCTTATCAGCCATATGAATCTCCTCTAACCCTTTAAAATAACTGCCCTCCTCCTCAGTATCAGATCAGACAATAGAATACACATTTCATGTCTTTCTCTTGTAGTATCTGAAATTAATCTGCCTCCATTAAGAGCTCAATTGCAGTTAATCACTATTGTCCCCACCTCTTCATTTTCACTTGTGTACTTTGCTTTTTGCCAGTTGTAGCCAATAGTTGCCCCTCCCTCACCCATTTGTGTGAAATTTCTCTTGCATTTACTCACAGAACTTTTTTTTTAATCCTCTCTTTAAAGATTACTGGATATTAAGAGCTGCATCTGATTTTATTTTCATGAAAGGCAAGAATGATGGATTTTCTGGGCCAAAATAACATGTCTGTTTTCACTGTTTCATAATCCTAATCCTGCTCTTCCTTCCTTGCAGGCTCATTAGCCTGCTTCCTTTATAATTGCCTTTAGACCAGCCTAATGTTTTCTCTTGCTCCTTCTTTCCTTGTTCCCACTGGTAAACATTTAATCCATTTGCAATGTCTCCATCATTATTCCTTGCAACACTTTTAATTATTGCCTCAGAGCCTAGGTTGTTGTCCAGAATGGCTGCTTAGCAAGATTGTCCTGACATTTTCTAAAGGAAGAGCTTTCAAGAAAGTTGATCCCAGGAAAACAACTACTAATTAACACCAACTAATAACTAACTACCAGTCACAAATAACTGCCTAGCTACTAACAACTCTTTTCTTTGGCCTTTTTTTTCTTAATTACACTCATTTAAAGTCTTACTGAAAATTACAGCAGTTTTACTCCAGTAGATTTCAAAATATTGGAGCACAAAAATAAAATATGCCATTATCAGCTCCATTAGTACTCTAATGCATGTGTGTTATTGATTAACAAGGTAATCTTGTGAGTGCTCCAGTTGCTGAAGTAGGAGAAAACATAGTAAAGATGAGTGGTTTTCTCATCTTTTTAAACTGGTTATTAAAACAGCCATGTAAAAACAAGAACCTGAATCATCACTGTATGCAGGAGCCAAGGGGCCCTCAGCATTTTACAGTGCCTTTTCTGCATTTTCAACTTCCCAAGGACATAAGAAAATCTGAATATATTTAGGCCATTTATTTTGGTTTGGTCAAAATATTTTTAATATACAGCTGTCTTAGTGAAGACTGGGCAGGCTGGACATAGCGACAGATGCGTGTGAGATGCAGGGTCTGTCCTCCTGTACCTCTGTTACAGGTATCTAAGCTTATCTTTTTCTGATCACTGAACCTCAGAAGAAAGACGGATTCCAGTATCCTCACAGGTACTGATGATTTTCCATCTGCAGACGTTCTAAAACTCACTCTTATGAGAATGCTTTTGTGGCTTTCGATTAAGATGGCCATCATTGCAGAGCTGGACTGCAATGAACTGCTGCCCCAGCTTGCTTGCAAAGAGAATAAGAGATTTTCATGCAAAAACACATTCTCTCCAGAGAACAGGCCTCAGGCATTTTCTGGGTCAAAGAGCTTCCAAAACAAAAGCCGAAACAAACCCCTTAAATTTTATCAAGAGAAAACGCTCTAACTTCACTCAAATGAAATGTTTTGATAAGGCCATTTTGGTATTCCCAAAATTCAACTTTGGGGAATACTTGGTTTATGGTAGATTATGAATTTTTGACTTTTCATTCCAACTGGAGATGAAAGGAAATGTCAGATGGCTAAAATTTTCTCCAAAGCAGAACTTCAGCATTTCAGCCAGCTCACAGAAGATTCCCATTTACAGTGCTGATTTCCTGTCTGCTCTACAACCTTCTCTAGGAGTTTGAGGCTAAAACTTTCTGCTCCCTTCCTCAGTAGATCAACTGATTAGAACAGTATCTGATCCTTAGTAACCAAAGGCTATAGCTTAAAAAAAACATTATTTCCCTCTGTCCTTTATTTTTAATTCCCCGAGGGAGTGTAGAAAAAGCAAATATTATCTACAGACATTTTTTGGTTTTCAGAGGCCACACGCACAAAGTTCTCCCCCCACCCTTGGAATTGTAACCCCTTCCCCTATAGCTTGCTGTGATATCTTGTATATCCTTCCTCTTGTTATTTGTCATGCATCTTCCAAAACAAACACAACTGCATAACCACAGGATAGCCTTGGATGGCAAGGCTTAGAATCACAAACTGTATTGGCTTTAGGGCAGAGGCAATGCTGCTGCACTTGGGTATTTGAATTAAATCTCTTAAAAGGCTGCTATTTTTTCCATTCCTCTGTAAATACTAAAGCAATGTTTGCAACAAACCTCATCATGCTTTTCAAGAGGCAGCCACTTGGTTTCATGTTTTGATGAACAGAGAATGTTCTTGCAGTAATTTTTTGTTGGAAAACTTTATCCCATAAATGCATTATTCAAGAATTCTCTAGAGGATGTGGGATTGTTGTTGGTGTAGTCAGGAGGGCTAACTCCTGTGCTCATGGGCTTCATTTGTGTTTCTCAGATGGGAGTGTGGGAAACTGAAATTCCAGTTCAGAGTTGTTTCTGTGCAAATTAATCCGTGGTTCTGCACTTCACAAAATGGTATAACTCATATGCCTCATTGCCCAAGCCCCCAGAATGAAAGAACCAAATGGCTTCACATCATCATAACATTGTTGCTCATTTCCTAAGTAACCTCTTCAAATCAGCTTAAATATCAGTTCCCCAGACTCTACAGGAGGAGGGAAATTGTATATGAACTCTAGCATGTCAGCAGCAAGATAGTTTATTTTAGAAGCTTAGCTTTAACTAATAAGCTCTGAAGATTTGCTATTTTAAAGATGAATCAGGGATACAGGAAAACCAGTACCATTTGCAAAAATGTGAACATAGACTCACAGGGAAATCTATATGTTCCATGTGATAATGCATTTTCTTACCTTCTGGGAAAGTGGAGGGTCTTTGGGTAGATATACAAATGGATGTAGAGAGACATATGCTCTTTTTGCCTGCTCTCTGAGCTGGTAGGACATGAGCCAACTCCCATCTGGAAAGCGTATTATTGCATTAGTGTGGCACTGTGCCGAACCTAACATACACTACCTCTCAGCACTTGGTCCTTATTATAGGCCTGTTATTCAACATACTGTTCATTATAAGGCCCCATGACTCCAGTCAAATGTGGGAAATGAATACAACTTTTTTGGGAGGGCATCAAATAAGTGAGCATCATCCACAGAACGGTTAATTGTATGCTTTCTTCACATCTTCTTCTTTACAAAACCTCAGCTGGCAGCCTGAAAGCTTGCCCTAGCTATAATACCCATTACTATATACTGGGGAGCCAGAACACGTCAGTATGACTCCAAGTAGACATCTCTTTTCCTTTAAATTTTTTCTCCTTTTCTCTTATTTTCCCTCTTTTAAAAAGTAAAATCCAAAGAAAACTGATACAGGTACCAAAATCTCAAATGAAAACTGCACAGGGTGTGCAGCTGGAGGTTTGCAATGGATATGAACTCAGTCTTCCTAAAGGTCATGTAAAGAATGGAATAAAAATAAGTTGGAATGCTTACATATAGATGATCAGCATGTAAAGAACTGAGTTAGAACAAAGACAGAGTAAGGGTGATGCAGTTCAGGTGCCCTTGTGAGGCCACAGCAAATAGACATGAACATACCCAGCTCCCACTGCCACCCAGGTGTACAGCTGGAGATCCTCAGCATCTGGAAGAAACAGGAGAAGGAGGAAGCATCAAAATGATTTGCAATGGTCCCAGTACAGAAGACCAGAAAAGTTTCTTTTACCCTCTTACATCAGCCTTCTTAGCAAAATCAGTTTCTGTTTGTTTTTTAGGGAAGTCTTCATAGATGGAGCCTGGGAGCTCTCTCAGCCTTTAGCTACACAAAGAAATATTCTGTTAATAATATTTGTTAACAAAAAAGCTTTTCACTTTCCTCAGCTGTCTAAGTTCAATATTAGGTAAGGAAAAAAAAAAGGTCTTAATATTTTTCAATAAAAATATCTTCTCTTGAAGAAAGAGACTATTCCTTTGACTCACCTTCTCTTGACTTGCCTCTCATAGTTTAGTCCTACTAACTCCCCCTTCACCCATACAGTCTTCCAGTAAAAAGAGAACAAATACAGCTCGCTGTTTTAACATGAAATACAAGTAGAAAAGAAAGCGGAGGTAGGGTATGCTATATTTATTTCAAGGCACAGCTCTCAATATCCCCTATTTGTCAAAATGATTGCAGGGGAAGAACACAAAAGAAAACAGAATTGAACCACAGAAGCTGATATTGTTACAAATTTTTCTGTGATTTACTATGTCCTCACTCAACATCTTAATTCAAATAAGATAGATAATAAGAAGGATATTTTATTCCAAAGCCATCTCAATCTCAATTACATAATGTTTACAGATCTTCATGTCAGGCCGTGCTGTCTTCACCTAAGGGTAACACAATCTCAGATAATATGTGCCAGTCAGGGCTTTCTTAGCACAGCTGAAACTAAAAAGTCAGCAGAACTATCTAAAGATTAGAAATACCAAACAATACATATGCTCATTTCTACCCGCTTATGACTTTTCAAGAAATCTCAGGAAAAATAATAAAATAGTAATACATATGTGATTTTACTTTTAAAATAGAAAGCTACACAACGCCTTTGTCCAAAGGCCAGGTGATAGCTGTGGCCCGCTCTCAGTAGCAGGTCCTTCAGATAGCTCTCAGAGCTGTGAGTTTCACTTTCAAGAGTATAGTAATTGAAGTAATACACATATGGAGTATACTTTATTCATAACCAAAAATAAAATGGTAGCTACAAATATCAATATGTTTATTATTTTTATGTGCTGTGGTAGAGTCATAGGGAACTTTGCAATGGTACAATTCATGCTAAATTCAACTTCTGTAGCTGTCTGCAGAGCTAGTATGGGATGAAAGGGTCTCAGATGATCCTCTGTACTTTTATAGTACCCATAATGTCAGAATTCACAAATTCTGGACCAAATATAGTTTGACTAGGATGAATTGAGATGTGGCGCCATGAAGGATCTCAACCTCCGTTTTATACTGAAGTTGCTTTAATTGGCTGTGGTGACAGAACGGAAACAGTCC
The DNA here is from genome assembly GCF_036417845.1 of Apteryx mantelli. Taxonomy (NCBI): domain Eukaryota; kingdom Metazoa; phylum Chordata; class Aves; order Apterygiformes; family Apterygidae; genus Apteryx; species Apteryx mantelli. The sequence continues at coordinate 146,228,761 of NC_089979.1, read as the reverse complement.
CGCAGTTGGGGCTGTAAACAGCGCTTTCGAGCCACTTGATTGTCTCCAGAGTGTTTTGGGGGTAGTGCTGTGTAATCACATTCAAGAAGTAAAACCAAGAAGAGGTGTTGTAATATTTGAATACTTGTTTCTACTATGCATAAGACACAGATGAAATATGCTGAAGTAAAAAAGTAAAAAAACCCTAAAATGATCTCTAGAGTATGTTTATGCTTACATGCAAATCAAAAGGAAAGCACCTTCTTCTGTTTGCTTGTAAGAGTAGAAATAAAAACGCAAAAGCTTGAGGTAAGATATAAAAATGCAGAGAAGAAAAAGACAAATGTGAAAAAGACTTTTAAAGGGACTAGGTGAGGGTGAATGATTTATTTTTCCTTTAAACTGGAACTGACAAAATGAATGCCAGCCACCCAGCCAAGAACCATCCTTCTCCATTGCACCCTGGGCCTCCCGCCCTTGCCCGCATTTAGCCGTCGCTCAGCTCTGCTCTGGGGCAGGCAACCACAAGGCCTGTGCCCAGAGCTGGGGAGCGGAGGGCGCCGCAAGGCCCAGGCCTAGGGGGGAGCCTGTCGGCGCCGCAAGGCCCAGGCCTAGGGGGGAGCCTGCCGGCGCCGCAGCCCCCTCCGTCATGCCGGGAGTCCCTCCGAAACACCCGGCAGCGCCCCGGGCTGTCACCCTGCCGCAGCGCTGGGTGCGGGGCCCTCGGTGGACTGCCCAGGCCGGGCAGCCGGGCCCTCAGCCCCACAGCACACAGCCCCACCGCCGCTGAAGCGCGGAGCCCGGCAGCGGGGGTGCGAGGCAGAAGCACAGCGAGGCCCGGGACAGCGCAGCACGAGCTCGCGCCCACGCGCCTTTCTCCCCTCCTCTTCCAGCACGGCCCCGACCCGGCTGACGCAGCGGCCCCGCTCCAGCCGCCGCCGGGCGCCATGGCGGCGGCGCCATCGCCTGTGCCGCAGCGCCCCCCCGCGGCCGCCGCGGGCGAGGCGGCCCCGGCCCTGCGTCCTCCGCCCGCGCCGCGGGAAGGGCCCCGCGGGGCGCCGTGGGGCGGCCACTGGGTGCCCCCGGCCCCGTCGTACCGCGGCCCGCCCTTCTCTGCGGCGGAGGTACCTCCGCCACTCGGTGGCTGTGAAACGCGCACCGTCCCTCCAAAGCCTGTTAGGGCGGCTGCTGGTGCCGGTTGCTAGTGGATGGGATTTTTAAGTTGAAATACTTGCTTTAAATTATACAGTTGATAATGCAGGAAAGTCATTGTGTAAATAACTTAATGAAAATGAGGCTGTCGGTAGGTGAAAACATGGCACAGTGTTAATGAAACTACAGTTGTCCGAGGCCATCAAAGGGTTTGTAGCGCAGCGGGATGCACTGGCCGCAGTTCAAACTGGAGGCAGATTGCCTGCGGGCGCCCAGCGCGGCGTGCCTGTCGTGTACCTTTGCCATCGCCTGTCGTGAACCTTCGCTCCTGACGGGCGAGTGAAGAGTTAACAGGACTGAAGTTTGTCAATTGATATGCAGAAGAACTGATAGCACAAGAGCGGACGTGCACGAAGCTGTTGAACAGAGGACTTAACAGGACTAAGGTCGTCTACCAACCGATATGCGCAAGGACTGATATGCGCAAGGCTGCGGAACGGCAGCATTAACAAGCCTGAAGAAGTGAAGTCTGCCACCTGGAATCCGCACGGACCCCCGGGGAGGGGAGAAGCAATACGGAGGTGTTGTGGTCTTGCCTCGCTAGCAGGGTCCCCCCAAGCAGACAAACAGACAGTCCTGTGATTGCGAAACTTGCTAAAAGTCAGCAAAAGCAGTGTTTGCCCAGAGCCCCAGCCGTATAAAAAGAGGCTTAGCAGCTAGGAGAGTTTGAGCAGGGACGGGAACGTGACCTGACCATCCTCTCCGGCTGGACCATGAGTATCCCCCCCCTCCCTTTCCTGGGACGCTGGGTTAAGGTAACTCCTCGAGGTTGAGAGCCCTCTCACTAGGAGAGTGAACAAGAAAGCTTTCAAGTAGGGATAAGCAGTCTTTCCAATTAATAACGCAGTAATCGATGGTTTCAGGTTATCCTTTCTAAATTAGTAACTGATAGTTTTGTGTTATCCTTTCTAAATTAGTAATCGCGTTATTTTAATGGATGTTACTAATCCAAGAACTTGTGTGAGGAAATAAACATCTTTTTTATTATTATTATTATTATATTACTGTCTCAGTCGTTGCTATCGAACCTTCATAGCATGACAGCATATCGAACCTTCATAGCATGACAGCGTGACAGCTCCGCCTGTCACAAACCTTTGCCACCGCCTGTCGCGAACCTTTGCTCTGCCTGTCCTGAACCTTTGCTCAACCTGTCGTGAACCTTTGCCATCGCCTGTCGCAAACCTTTGCTCCACCTGTCGTGAACCTTTGCTATCGCCTGTCATGAACCTTTGCCATCGCCTGTCATGAACCTTCACTCTGCCTGTCACGAACCTTTGCCACCGCCTGTCGCAAACCTTTGCTCTGCCTGTTGTGAACTTTCACTACTGCTTGTTGTGAACCTTCGCCTCCACCTGCAGAGAACCTTCACCTCCACCTGTCATGAACCTTTGCCTCCACCTGTTGTGAACCTTCAACTCCGCTTGTCGCAAACCTTCGCCTCCACCTGCAGAGAACCTTCACCTCCACCTGTCATGAACCTTTGCCTCCACCTGTCGTGAACCTTCAACTCCGCTTGTCGCAAACCTTCGCCTCCACCTGCAGAGAACCTTCACCTCCACCTGTCATGAACCTTTGCCTCCACCTGTCGTGAACCTTCAACTCCGCTTGTCGCAAACCTTCGCCTCCACCTGCAGAGAACCTTCACCTCCACCTGTCATGAACCTTTGCCTCCACCTGTCGTGAACCTTCAACTCCGCTTGTCGCAAACCTTCGCCTCTGCCTGTTGCACACCTTCACTGCTGCCTGTCACGAACCTTCGCCTCCGCTTGTCACAAACCTTTGCCTCCGCCTGTCGCGAACCTTCGCCTCTGCCTGTTGCAAACCTTCACTGCCTCCTGTCCCGAACCTTCACTGCCACCTGGCCTGGGCAATCCCAGCATGGGTTCGGTGCAGAGGGTTTCAGGCTCTCTGGAAGAGACAGCAGAAAACAACTGCCCACTGAAAAACTCCAAAACTTTCTCCCAGCCTGCTGGATGCTGGAATTAACCTTTGCAAGGTTTCTGCCTTGCTTCTCCCTAACCAGTGCCCTCCAGCAGGCACGGCTGCCGCCTGCAAGGGCCTGCTGGCAGAGCCGCTGCCGAACCGGCTGCCGCCTTGCTTGCCTGGGGCCATCTCCTGCCATGTGGTTTTTCAGCGCTGAGCGTGCAGTGGCTCAAGAATAAGCGAACCATCTCTGCTGCTGCTAAGTATCTCAGTAATTTAAATAATGAAAATAATAGTGCACTGACCCTGTGATACAACTAATGGGAGTTCAGTTTACCCAGGAAAGTAACAGCAAATATCCTTACTCAGTATCAAATATTTGCTATTAAACATAGTTCATATCTGTCATTATAAATAAACCGGTTTGTGAGAGGTTGAAAATTTAACATAACATTTGGCAGTGAAAAATAGCCATTCTGAAGCTGAGTAACTGGTGTGTGTTTCTGTTGGAAAATACATTAATCTGATAGGCTATGACCAGTTCAGTCTCTGTTTTATTATGGAAAGTCTCATGGCTTACATAAATTAATATAAAATTTGACAAGCTGCAGATGATCAAATAGCAAGAAATCAACTTCTTTTAAAATCTGTCGACTTAATTACATTTTAATCTCAAAATATTTTTTCTTATCTATAAACGAGGTCATTTAGCAGATGGGGACAATTCCATAATTATTATGCAAACCCAATATAACAGCAGTTCAAAGGAGAACTGTATGGAAAAATTTGGACACTGAAAAATGAAGAAGTCTTGACATCCCACCTCACACCTATTGAAAAATTTAAAAGCTAAATTCTCCTTGTGACTGTTGATAATTTCAGCAGAACAGCATTACTGATGTGATTTACACAGTGCATACTGTCTAGCTGTACACTGGATGAAACAAGTGGTCCATTTTATACTGCCACTCTCTGCTTTGTTACTGAACAAGTTAACATCTATTGTGGAAAGAATAATAATAAATGCATATTAACTACATTTATTAAAATCAAAGGTGGTGGCTTTCAGTATTTATTCCTACCTTGAAATAATGCATTGTAGTTCTACTAGAGGGGATTTTTGCACTGGTTATTTATTACAAAGAAGAATGTCAGAATGAGCTGTAATGCTTGATGGTCACCATTTTTAAGTTAGTCCCTATAGTGTCTACTGAATGTATTTACTAGGTATCAAGGTACCTTTAAAAAAAGGACAATTTTAAGAGCCTTTAGCATATGTGAACTGTTAAGCAACATATGAAATACCTCAAGTGGTAATTTACATATTGACCATTCTTTGCATTCTGCATCCTCATTGTAAATAGCAGGTTATTAGTAGTACTGTAATAGTTCTGGAGTAGGCAAAATGTTGAGAAGTAGTCACTGGATCTGCAAGAAAAGCTGCTAGTAAATACACAACACACTGCATTCTGTATGTAGAAATCCAGGCTGGATTCCAGGAATGTACTGAGGGAAGTAAAGTATGTGAAGCCTTTTCAAAAGCAAAGAAACCATAATCCTAGTGCCACAGACATCATTGGAGTCATCTATTGAGTAATTAGGGCATTGTTAGCTCTTCCAAAATGTCCCAGAAATTTTATGGAAAACCAAAATGTGAAATGGCAGAGGAGTCATCAATGGAAGCTTCTCAAACCCACCATGTATTTCTGGGTGTAGTCACCCAAGAATAAAATTATTTCCTTAGTTTTTCCCAGGGGAACTGAAAATAGATGTTTCTGTTTACATCACCAAAAGATCCTTTTGCCCACCTTTGATAACTTCATTACAGTAGTACTCTAGGAGCTGAGGCAATATTAAATTTAGAGTGACTCTAATACTGACTTCAAACAGTGGTCCTTCTCCAGCATGCCATGGAAGACTGTTGGTCACCCTAACCACTCCTCCTGCTGCACTAGGCGGCAGCTCAGAGATCTCATCTGTAAGTCATTCACATGAGTGACTTTGGTTCCACATTAAAAATTTCCTGCAGCTGTCCAGTTCTGGAATTTATGTGTGGTTAGTGTAATAAATGTTACATGATCATATGCATATATATACAAAACAGACAAAGGATAATCATAGTGTCAATGAAAAATGATAGTGAAGAATAGATATTGGGTGATAGGAAATAGCACATTTGTTAAACAGCTCATTTGTAGCTGTCTGCAGAAAGGAAAGGGAGGGTAAAAGTCTGCCTACATGCTAGAGATAACAGCAGTATCATCTATAAAAATACTAGATGCACTAAAAGCAGACAGATCCTAGGGTCCGGATAATGTATGTCCATGAGTTTTTAGGAGAGACACATCTGCAGTCCTTTCACTGACATTTTCTAGAAGTTTGCAAGGGTCAAGAAGAGATTCTTGAAGATTAAGAAGTAGCAGATTTGAATCCCATGTTTTAAAGAGGGCAAAGGACAGGAAACCATAAACTAGCAAATGGAACATTGTTTGTAGAAAAACCTGGACACAGTTTAAGTGATTTGGCTAAAGAACACCTGGAAAGGTTCACTCTGATTAAGGAAAGCTAGAATAGTTTATAATCCATTATCTTGTTTGAGCTCTTTAGAGATATTAGTGCTATTCAGTTCTTTGTAGATATTTTGATGGCTGTGAATCAGATACATTCATTTGTATTGTGATCATGAGAGTATGGTTAGTGTGAAGCTAGAGCACATAGTACAACCTTTTTTATGCTCCAGCTGAAGTTTCCATGGAGGTGCAAGGAGTGTTAGGTGCTAGAAAGAGACCTTTGTTTTCAGTGATAGCGAAGAGGCTAAAAAAATATATTAGAATACATTTTTTCCATTGAATTTTTTTTAATTCCATTTTCTTTTGCATTTGGGGAGTTTTTCTTAAATTATGTTTTAAATAATTAGTATTAAATATATATATTCTTTCCTTGGTATTTTTCACAGCAATACAACAAATCCTACTATCTTGCAGGCCGAGAAAAATAACTTTCAGTGTCAAAATCAGCAGAATATCTACATGGCAACACATCCCCTTTCAACTTGAATTGAAGAATGTGGGGGATGGAGGCATATAAATGGTGAAGACCTCTGTGCCCTGTGCAGACTTTCTACAAAGCTGATTCTGCATTCAGTTTTGCTCTCAAGAGTGCTGGGTAAGATGGAGCTGCACAAGGCGTTGCTGCAAAGGGAAGAAAGAGAAGCTAAGGCAGGACCTCAGGCCTGAGCTCCTCTACTGATGTGCTGTGCAGACACAGTGATGCAGAGTTTGCTGTCCCTTGCACTGTGTCCCCGGACACCCTGTGTCCCCTTGGCAGCGAGCAGGACTGACCTTTCGCTGTTTGAATAGGAATTTGATAAATAACAAGTTATCAGCTGTAAATTAGAGGTCTGAAATAAGAATCTGCCCCTAAGTGAACTTCTCGGACTTCCACCCTCCTTTCATTTGCCTTCTTGAGGTCCTGCAACACCAATTCCCTCTCCTGCGAGAGGTTTTCTGTGCCATCACAGCTCCCATGCAGAGGCGACGTTTTGGTGGGTCTCTTCTAAATTTTTCCCTTCTCTCTGGAGCATTGTTCTCCAGTGATTTCTCATTCAAGTAATACTTATTCCATTAGGCAACTATCCTTTTCTACTTTTCTGTCAGGACATCAGTTTTGTTTCTCCACCACCCCCAGCCTTTGGATGCGGTGGAGGCAGCGTCTGAGTGCTGCTGGGCAGAGGAAACCCCTCAGAGGAGGCAGCTCTTCTGGTACCTTGCAGGTGTACACACAGCCCAATTTTCTGACCCCAAAAGGTACGGTATTTGAGGAGCAAAGAACAAGTAGGATTTCTGGACATTACCCACCTTGTAGCAGTCTGATTAAACAGGGCTGTCTGCCAATAAGGAAGGAAAACAATTTCCTCATTGAAATTTGTTACCACTGTGTATTGGAACCTACTGGAAAATTACTTACTGCTCAGCATTGTCATCAACCCAGCAATAGAGTTTCATAAGGTTTCCATTTTCACAGGCTAAGGGCCAAATGCATCCCAGATGTAACTTCATTAGTGCCAATATGGCTGTACTGTGGGTAGATTTGGCCCCATGGTTTTCGGATCTCTGTGTGCGGGGACACTTCTGTCATTCATGCCACTATTTGTGTCAAACCATGAAAAGGACAATATCTTGGAGTTACCAAAGTATTCTCAAGCAGAGATTGTATTTAAAACAAAACGGCTGAAGTTGAGGTTCTTCTCCAGTGGCCCGGGGTTGCTCAGCAGAGTGCTTTTCCCAGTGAGGGGGAGCCAAGGCACGTGGCTGGGGGGCCGGCAGCCCCCAAGTTGCGGCACCACTGTGGGACCAGAGTGTGCACAGGAGCCCCCCAGACTAAGGCAGGGCTAAAGTCCACCTGGACTGCGCGATAAATCTCTTTTAGCATTTCTCAACTTTGCACATGGTAACCATAGTAATCTAAAATGAATAGAGAAAAAAAAAGTGATCCTAATAGTGGGAGGAGGGAGGGGATTAAGATGTAGGAAAGGATTTTGAAGCAGAATTTTCATGAGGGCAGTCAAGAATGTGGAATACTAAACATTCCCAGTATTTTCCTTACTGAAATTTTACTATGTTAAATTTAAATGGGCTATCTTTTGGGCATTGTATAAATAGAGGAAAACCTAATTTGTGTGTCCAGACTAGTGTGGGTTTTTTAAACCCACACTGATGTCTCTAACACTGCAAGCTATTTGAGGTATCCTCAGGATACCTAGGGTTTCATTCAGGTAATTTCCAAAGAAAAGAGTGTTGTTAACTTTTTATTAAGAGGTAAATTTCTTGGGCCAGAAACACTGCACTGACCTCAGTACACTTCATACCCTACATTCCTGCTAATGAGAGCTTGAACAACTTGTGTAAAAATCTGTATCACTGATCAGGCCTTTCTGTCTGTAGCTCAGACATCTCTTTGCACAGCCTATTGCACCTTGGTATTACCGCTGACAAGGATAATATTAGATTATTTATTTAGTTAATGCTCACACCGAGAAGCATGGCCAGAAAGCACTTGCTCAATTTCTGTCCACAAGAAGTCGAATGATCTCCACACAGTCTTTTAATTTCAGTGTTACACTCATATTAATGACATTTATTTACTTTGTTAGAGTTTTATGTGGGTATCCAAACACAAAATCTAGCTCAGATCTGGATTTAATTAAATTTCAAAATATTGGTCTTCCTTTTCTTTGCTTTTAAGGCAAATCTAAAAATTTGTTCTTTGGCAGAGTGTTTAGGTTCATACATCAGTTTTATCTATTGTATAAAGGGTTGAATTTCACTCTGCACAGGTGTTATTTATTTTGCATTACAGCTCTGAGCTCTGTCTGAGCTTAAATGCTTAAAATTAAGCAAGTGCTTAAATATTTTGTGAAACGGGAGCCTCAAACCTCACAGAACTAGTGAAGAGACATAGGAGGATGTTTTTTCTTTTGAAGAAAGGTGAGAGGGGGGTGTTGGGAGTGTTCAATGTCATCAAAGAGCTGAGGGGTTATTCCTGGAGAGGAAGTTTCTGTGGTTAATTTGGAAGACTTAAAGTTATGGATGGGAAAACAGAGTTATGTAAGAGAAAAAAAATACATGTTGTTTTTCTGTTTCCCGTTTTAAGCCTGACTTCTAAATCTGGAAATAAATGACTGGTTTTCAGGAAGTTTCTCAAGTGGTTTGGAGGTAGCTCCTGTGTGCCACCAGGACGGCTGGCAGGCCTGCGACACCAGGAGCTCTCTGCTGTAGGAACTTTTCAGTATGTGTTTTACAATGCTAAGCAGGTTGTTCACCCTTGTTTTAGGAGCCCATGGCTATAGAGACTTTGTAGCTGCCAGCAGTACCATGGTCTATTCTCACCTGGCTCCAACCCTTGAATTCTTATTGGGTATTTTCTGGACCAGATTATTCCCCTTTTGGTGACCCTTTGCAGCTTACAAATTAAGGCAGGGAAAGGGACAGAAACTAGGTAGACTAAGGACACAACAGTCCCCTTCATGTGGTGACACCTTTCTCGAGGTATCTCTTTCCTTTGGACGTGGGGCATGGATGGGCCAGTTCGCCCTGTGAAGGTCACTTCTGCAGCTTCTGTGACAGTGAAGTCCCTGGAGAGCAGGCTCGCGGAAGGAGACAGAGCAGGCCTCATGGCTTACTTTACAAGGGACAAAACCTTCATCTGTATTATTTCTTTCTTTTCAGAATGATAGAGGTGGAACACCACATGGAGGTGTTCACAATGTTTCTTTCTCATGAGTTTTAGCACATGATGGAATCAGCTTTGGCCCCAGTAAGTGCTTTGTCCCTCTCCTACACATTGTCATAAGACACAGGGTCTCAGAGGACATTTCTGGCTGTCCTCACTTTCTGCTTCATGTATTTTTCAGTTACACACATTTGATTCATGATTCATTGTTTTTTGGCTCCATCCTCTGTCTTCTTCCTTTTTCTGAGTGTTTTTTAGGAATTTTTTTTTCTCAAATGGCTTCTTTTGTTTGAATGTGAAGAGGCTGGTTTCATATTACCGTGTTTGTATTTTCAACATATGTTTGTTATGCTGCAGAACACTCCTAATGACCTGGCAAAAGAAGTGGCAGTTTTTATAAATAAAACCACTACTGTAATTATTGTGATTTTTAACTTCCAATGTATTTTTATGTGACTCGAGAGATGCATACAGAAAAAAATCCAGGCCACACTTAATCAAATAAGTATTACTTTGTTTAACTGTATTATCAGCAAGGAAGTCTGGTCTTGGATCCTTGCAGGCTGACTTTTATATTTAACACCAGAGGCTTTCACAATTTCAGCCTGTTTTTTTTCAGGTGACTATAATCAAATATCCTGGGTTTCGTTAAGAATGTAGTAAGTCATTCTTTTTCCCTTTTCAGCTTAAGTGATTTTAATTGCAAGAGGCTTCACTGAGGAGATAGCTCCTTCATATTTGGGTTCAGATTGCTCACCATAATTTCCAAGATTTCTATAAAGTATTTCCCTCTTCTAGGTCCTTTACCTATTGTGGCTGTCACCTCCCACCTAAGACTGCTCTGGTGCAGCAAATGCTCTCTGCCAGGATGTGTTTCCAGTGCATTTTGTCTTTGGTCCAAAGCACACTGGGTCCAGCCCTATTTTTGCACCTGAGGTCAGTGAGTGAAGAACTAATTAAGCTTCTAAGTTTGTAAGTTTATAATGGTACAAAATTCCTTTAAGTCTCTTATTTTAGCTTTCTCTTGCTTGTACAGAAAAGATGTGTAATGATACAGCATGTATCATAAAGAGTATTATGCACATGGCAATTCATTTCAGCTGTACAGCTTCTCAGAGCAGCCTCACTCTTTCTAGTAGTGAAATAAGAAAAATGCACAGCTAGGAAAAATACCATTCAAATAAAAGCAGCATGCTCTGTCATGTAGATTTTGTAGGGAACATTATATCCTATATCAATCAGATTTATGTTTGTAAGAGTCCAATGCTATGTTACATACGAGAACTACCTTTCTGTTTTGTCTTAGAGTATAGTACTTAATACTGAGGTACAAAAATGTTTCTGTTGTTTGGTGGCTTTTGAGTCCCTATGGGAGTACAAATCCTCTTTCAGTGATAGTCTCAAAAACCAGCAGTGAGGAAATTCAGTGTAAACTTTTCCTTTGTAGTTATCCTGCTGTGTGACTTGAAATTCCTAACTGCAATACCAGTGTGCTTCTGCCCAATCTGCCACCAGCACCTTTCTTCTCCATTTTTAATTTGCCATGAATTTTTTCCTGTCTGGTAGAAAATAATAGACATTTCTTTGGCACTACCTCTAGCTGTATCTTTCATTAGTACTCAGCACATGCAGACTCACTCCTTTGCTTATTGCCTGAGGCTTTCTCATTTTGACTCAAAGCTATTCTCCAAAAGAGGTTTTTACTGCAATGAAAGACTGTCTTCTTCGCTGTTTCCATTTGGGTTTTCTCCTATAGACTTGCCTTTCTTAGGGACCTATTATCAGCATTCTTAACACACAAAATTCCTGGGCATGGGAGATCCATAAGAATGTTACAAGGATCTCATAAGGCAAGAAAAACATGGCCCCTACTGAAACCTGTACCATTACCTGCCACCTATAGGAGAAAATATGGAACTTTGGGGAGTTTCACACATGGCCTCACAAAACTATAGGTTTTGGGTAGAAGAGAATTGTTTTTCATATAAGATTTTATGAGCAACCTATTTGTATTTAATGTATTGGCTTATTTATCTAGGACAGATTTTTGTTGCCTAGACCTTTCACACTAATTTGTGTGAGACATTTGAGGAAGGGGAAAACGAGGCAGCAGCCATTACACTTTTTTTTCTGGGACTATTCTGTAAGAAGCCACAGTGCTTAAAATGAACTTAATTGTGGTTATTTTGATGCAACTGGACACAATTTGCCTCTCACTGAAGTAGACTGGTCTCATTCGAGCTTTTTTAAGAGCAGAACCCAAATAAAGTCACTTAGTGAACTGGAACCAGAGCTGAGATTGCTTGCAAACAGCCAAGGAAGCCATAGGTGCTGGTAAGCCAGTGGGAACATTATCAAGGGCAGTATGCCAGCATAGATTCAACCCCATAAATTATTTTACAGTGGCAAGAGGTCTGTGGGAGTGTTTATGTATGCTGTCTGATGTCCTTCTATTTCATTTTTATGATGTGTGATAGATGGCATGTTTTTCTAAAGCAGAGTGCTCTCAGGACAGCTTCCCTCTAGATAAGGAGCGGGTAAGCCAGAGAGCAGCTGCTGTCCCTTATGAGCTGCAGGCAGGAGGGCTCAGGGTGAAAAACTGCAGCGTGTACTGCTGAGGACTGATTGCAACTTGTTGATACAGGCGAGAATGACGATTTTGGAGGAAACAGCAGGGCTCCACAGTCCTTAGGCTACATCTGAACAATCAGACTTGAAAAAGTTCCTGCACCCAAGTCTAAGTCTATGACCACGTGAGCTGTGGTTGTGGGCCATACCATTCCCCTTTTTCCTGCTATATACTATGTTTTTTGCAAAAAGGAAAACTGTTGCACATGTTGGAGCACTCCAGTCAGTTCCACATCAAGGACCAATATCCCCATGCATCCATCTCTCCCAGTCTAGCCTTGGATCACATGATGGCTACCAAAACCAAACTCTTCTTCTAATGCTGGCTTTCCTCTGGAGAGGAAAAAAAGAACCCTTTTCATTTGCTGCCTGCAGAACTATATTCAAAGTTAGAACTCGTTGAATTCTTTTGCTACAGAAAATACTTTAATGAGGAAAGAATGGTTTAGGCAGCATGAATATATTCCACAAAGAAGTTGCTGCTTTCAGCAGGATCTAAGCATATTGTCAGAAGAATGTAGGGAAGTGTCCTACCTTCATTCTAAAAACATGATTTCCCATTACTTAATTCTTTTAATATCTTATGAAAGTATATTGACATATTAGAGAAACAGACAGGAGCAATCGCAGTTTTGCTTGTTTTTTCCTTTTGAGGACTACTAGTGTGTTTTACTTTCCCCTTACAAAAGATGTTTGGCATATTTTTAATAATAAAAGAATCACATATTTCTTGGGGGGAAAAAATCTAAAGCCCAGATCTGCTAAAATGTGACTGCATCTGATTATTAAATCTATGAGGTTGTATATTGTAGAAAAGATATAGAACAGAAAGGTCAGAACTGCTTTAAGCAAGAGGAATACCCAGTAAAGAATTCGGTTATTGAAACAACACATTCTTTTGGAAATGTAACAATTAGATGACTGAACTACACTAAATAAGCAGTAAGGTCACAGAAAAAAATTTAACATAGGAAATTACAGTTTTTCTTTTACGGTTACTCTATATGCTGAGGATTCATAGCTTATTCTGTAAGACTAGAATCAATAAAATACAGGCTTGAAAAAGAGGTGTTTAATGAATATTTTGTATTTAAACACAAAATAACATGAAAATTGATTTTTTTAGAAGTACAGGGATTCTATTATAACTGGCAGATTTGGAATTTGACAAAGACAAACCACCTTCTGAAAAAATTGTATTTCATCATATGACATTCACCTGATTGACAGTTTTCAGTCTTTGATGTGAAGTTTTTTCTGCAAGCCTTAAAAACCCAGCTCCTGGGACTGACTACCCAAAAATCCCACACTGAAAAAACACACCCATGATCCCTCAGAGCTCATTTCCCCTCCCTCCTTGTAAACCCTGAGGGTCTGAAAATGAAACAACTCTCAGTGCTTGAAAGTGAAATTCACTTCACCTGCATGAAGTCATAGGAATCGAGTTTAACATGGGTGAAGTATGGGGCAGGAGGGAGATGGAAGAAAAATTTACACTACAGAAGTGTGGGGCCAAGTCAGGAGGTCCTACACTGTCCCTCTCCCTCCCTCTCTTGCAACTGCCACTTTTTCAGGACTATTGACAGTATTAGCAGCTGCAGTTCTTCAGCAAGTGCAGAAAGCCAGGACTTCTGGAGCTTCGTGCAGCCCATGGCCAGGAGCTCTTCCTCCAGCCCACAGTGGCCTCTGCCATAGTCTTGCTTTTTGACTTTGGTTTGCCTATGCAACTGCTCCTCTGGGGACCTTCCCATTCGTCCTTACCTTGAGGCTTGCTTGGCTTTAGCTGCCTGATTAATTGAACCATTCAGGTCCTAACAGAGGCCTGCTGTAGGTACTAAGAGCTTTGCCAATGAATTTGAGCTTTACACTCAAGGTGGGTCCCTTAAAACAGGCAGGATTATATGAGGTACAGGATAACAGTGGTGTGGAAAATCTGTGACTGATCCTTGATGAAATTGTTAGGCTTTGCCAGCAATGGTAATGATAAACCCAGATCATCCAAAGAGGCCTCTAAGGTCATGTTAACACAGGCCTCTCGCAACAGTGGGGTAAAAGCTGGGCATCAACAGCATGTTTGCCGAAGGTGCTGTCAGAAATTAACTCAAATAAGTAGAGTTTGGTCCATGGGTATAAAAATGTAATGTTTTTATAAGAGGATATCATTAGATGAAACTGACTGCTGCCATTGCCACCGAGAACATTGCAAAAAATTAAATTAAAATACGGAGGTAATTTTTACCCATCTGCAAATACATGGCTTCCAAATGACATATAAACTTCTGAGAGGTTTTGAAAGTACAAATGCTATCTCTGCTACTGGACAGAAGTTGTAGCAAAGCAAAGCCAAAAGCTAGATTACACACATGAGTCTGATTTTGGAACACTGTCTGGATGACACAGTTGTAGATAAGATTTGCAAAGGCCACAACTGAGAGTGAAGCCCTACAGAAAGAAATGTAGACTGTTAGGATGGGGTTGCTGAACAAGATTTTCCCCAGCGCAGATTGTCAGTCTAGTACACCAGGAAGGTGACTCCTGAAGTGCTTTAGAAAACTACTGTGGAGAATATGTGACTGTAATCAGGGGATGACAGAAACTAAGAGAAAACAGAGACATTTTATATTAGCCTCAGATGAACAGTGACATTGAGGAAGCAGTTTAAAACATATGTCAAAATTCAGGCCAAATTAAGCATCAATGTTCGTGATGTGGTACGTGAAAATTGGCCCCTGGGAACAAAGGAACCATAGATTTTATGTATGTTGGCAGGAAAAAAATTCTCTTAAACTTTTCCTGGACTATTGTTCTTGCTTCTCTGAGGTGGCTTTGCCCAGAGAAACTACAGGTGATCATGCAGGTGATTGTACCCAGTTTGGTTTAGCTACATGTGTTTTACTTGACCTGGAAATATTTGAAGGCAGCTCTAAGGGGCTGGACATGATTTTAAGTGCTTTATAGTGAAACAAGCTTCAAGATACATCTCATTTCCATGACCACTATATAACAGGTTGTTGGGGAAATGGTCTGAATTATAAAATGCCCATGAAAATAGCTGTAGAGTCAGACATTGATCATTTCTTAGCCCTTTGCAAATACAGAATAGCATGAGAGCTGGTTCTTCAGAAGCAGCTACGGGAGAGCTGTTTCATTCTAATTGCCAGTGTCGTCTTTGAGAAGTATTAGTCTGAACAACCCACTTCCAAGGGCAGGAGTTGGTATTGCTGGCAGCCCCTCTGGCTGTGCAGAAGGGCAGTGGCCCAGAGCTCCAGAGGACGGTATCACCTCATTCTCTAGAGTCACAGTCACTTAACATGCTCCCCTTGGCACGGCCCAAAGAGCTGAGACTCTGACATACCTGAATTTCAAAATGTGGTTTTCGTTAGTGCACACCGTTACTGACTTTTAACTGGTCTCCTGCAAATGAAACAATGGTTTTAGTTTTTCAGGGGAACAATATCAAATGTTGGATTTAGATTTTATTTTTCTGAATTTATGTCCTTTTCTATGTCATGTCTCCTTTTGTAATTTTTAACGAAAGTCGAGAAACTACTGAAATCAATGACAAAATCCCTGGTGCCCAAGTTTCAGTTTTGCGCAGGGTTAACAACTGACCTGGATGCTTATATGACTTACGATAATTTGGAGAACTGTTGGTGTATTTTCAATAACTGAAGAGTACATTGTAGCATTCTGCAACTGATAATGGCTGCTATCAATTTGCATTACAGATTTAAGGAGCTATAAATAAGACAACGTTAATAGTATCAGAGAGGAATTAAGTGAACCATGATGCACCTAAATTATATCTTTAACAGGCAAAATAGAAATAAAGCTGTGCCATCTTTGAAGGTAAATGAGAGATTCCAAATCATTAACAAAAATACCTTGCATGCTAAAAGAATCAATGTCTGTAGCTTTTTGCTATTTTTTGTTATCAATAATATTGAATTAAAAGTTTTCCCAGCTGCAGGCTGTGAAAGAAATGGCTAAATGAATATAGAACACTGCTGCCTACTCCAGACATTATCAGTACCGTCAGTACCAATGAGTCAGTCTTGGACCGGAGACTCAGCAGTTAAATATTTCTCAGTTTTTCCATAAAAACTGTGTTGTAGAGAAAGCAAAGTGGAACTGCCTTAAGGCTGTGCTGTCCTCTTCACCTGTATCTTGTTAGAAGATACCTCGTCTCGGGGGCACGCTGGCTGCTCTGCACGTCCGTCATGGGGTGCAGCCTAGGCGTAGGGGCGTCTGTAGCTCAATGCGCAGCTGAAAGAGCAAGGCAGACTGCTTCCTTCGCCTGGCAGCCCGGACAGCTTGGGTAACAGGCTGCCTAGGCTGCTCGTCACGCTCTTGAACACACTCTGCAAGGGCTTGTCTGAAATAGTCCTGAGTGCCTTCAAAGAGTCCATCTGCTTTTCAGGAACAGCTTTTTTTTTCTTTTTTTGCTGCTACTGATTTTGCAAGATTAAATAAGTGTGAAACAGGCATTTATATGATCCCTGTCTATACTAGATGTAATCTTCCTGCTGAGCTTCCCTCCCCTGTTTGCTAATGGGAGTCAAGTCTTTCAATTCATGTTGCTAAATTTACTGTAATTAATTATATCTCTGTTCCCATGCTGTCTTCATAACGCATAATAATTGCATGTGCTGTGCAGATAGCTGTTCCTATGGTGTTGTTACAAGAGTGCCTGTGCTGTGGTGTGAATAACCTCACAGAGGTTACTGAAGGCTGAAATTTCAGCTTTATATTGCAGCATGAAATCAGACCACTAACATGTATTTCATTGTTTTTTGGGGTAGGGACTTTTCTTTATGTCACAGTTAAATGTAAGTTAAAAAATTGCAACACAAATTGCAACAAAAGATAGTTTCACAGATGACATACTGCTGCATAAAGTGCACAATACTTACACACAACAAGTATGAGTAATTTAGATACTGTAAAGAGAAATTTTACAAAGCTATTAGTAGTAGAGATGTTCAGGGGAAAAATCATATTGGTTGATTTTGTTTTCTATTTTATTGTTAAGGGGGACCAGAGGGATTTGAATTTTTAGATCATTGAAAACTGTAGGTTTAATATCCAGGTATCTAGGTATTTATGACAACTGCACTACTATATCTAAACCTGTTCCTTAGGATGCCATAACTGTTTCATAATTGTCTCATGCTACTGTTAAAGGAGTATGTGTGGCATGCTCCAAAGTACATAGATGATAGGCACTATCACCCATGGTCTGAGAGATGAAACCCACCCTGGAGCCACGTGGGGCTGCTGATCGCCCTCCGACGTAGCAAGTCAAGGTCTGTGCCTGCAGCTGCAGCTGCACAAGTGAGCAGAAAGTGTTACACATCTCACTCAGGAACATGCTGTTCGCGTGTGCAAACCATGTATCATGCCTTTTACGGCACAGGTAGCTTGCCTTGTAGTGCGCACGTCTGGTTTGGTCTAAAGATCCCTTGGTCTTTTTGCTGGCTTGGTCACTAGTCTAATAGGTCAACGTGTATGGTGTTTAACTTGTCTCTTCATTTCTTCGCTTGTAAAGCAAAGGTATCAAACCTGACCTCTTCTCAAAACCTACTGGCGAAAAGCACTGCACAGAACTAGGTGTCCATCCAATTAACTTGGGCTTGTGAAATCTGACCTCTTCTTGAAAGCTACTGGTGAAAAGTATTACACAATACTAGTGTTCATATAATTAGCATTACTTATTCAATTTGTTTGTCCCCCTTACATGTGATTCTTTGAGTTAGCCAATGCCATATGAAATATCAAGAAAAAAATATCCAGCCACCAAATTTCTTAATACAGAAGTATATAATAACATGTTACAGTACATTAATTTCATTAATATGCTGCATTTTACTGCTCTGTCTTTTTACTATTTGTTTCACCATTTTCTCTAGCCTTCACTGATCTGCCTGCTTGAGGGGTCACGGTGACTCTGCAGTAACCTGCAGGAATCACCACTGGGGACTGATACTAGAGACTTAATCTTCATGTTGGCCTGGTTCCTATGTGCCTACACTGGTTAAGTATATTTTAAAACCAAGCATCTCCCAAATGTTTTGACATGAGATTTGGAAAAAAACCATCTTTGATCTCTCTGAAGCCCACCACAGATTATGTGCTTCCCAAAGGAGAACTAATATTATCTACTTCTTGCTAAGGACTCTTGGCCATCAGGAAAATGTATATCCAAACAACTTAGGTAATGTCCATGTGGACAGGTTGCAAAGTTCATTAGATTTTGGACAATACCATGGGCTGCTCAGTTTCTGCACTGCAGCAGGCTCATGCCCCATTTCCCCGTAACACCAGGAGAGAAGAGGTGTGACTGCAGCCTTTCATGCAGAAATATATTTGGCAAATATACTAGCCTACTGCAGCATCCCTTGAGAGGCTAAACAAATTTAAAGTTATAAGCCTCACACAGGGCTCCTTTATGATGTTGCTTTCTCCCCTAAATAGCATATTGAAATTCTACTTTTAACAAGACTAAAAATGTAAATTTCATTATGTTTTCAAAACTGAAAAAGAAATCTCTGTGAATAAATAAATCTTGAAAAGTATGGCTACAGGGCACGAGATATGGACATCACACCGTTCACAAGTTTCAAAAAAGCAGAGTGATGAAGTTTAATAAACCCAGCATCACCTGCAGGCCAGATTAGTGAGGGGGTATGCTTTCCTGCGAAGCTTGAGAGAAAGCTCATATTTTCAAAAGTTCGTAACTCAGTTGTAAAATGTTAACAACTGTTTTCCAGACAAGAGCTTCATATATGTAAAAATGATGCAATTAAGGTGCCAGAGCACCTAGCAAAAATCCCTGAGGCTTCTTACAAGTCTTCCAGCAAACTCAAAGAATATTAATTTCAACTTTCTTGATCTTTCTAAGGGAAACATTTTGGACTATTTAAGAAAAATTCTAAACTATTATTAAGAAGAAAATACATCACTGAAAACAGTTTCTGTGAACATTTTATGTTTCCTTTGAAAATATTAAAGTTTCCATTAAAAATGTGTAAAGTAAAAGAAAAATGTATCCAGTTTTCAGCAAGTCCGGGTAGAAAAAAAAATCTGGCATATGCAATAGAACCACTGTATTTCTTTAATCTTTTCATAGATTGAATTCAATATCAAATATGAAACACACACAGAAAGCGCAAGTATCTATACAGAGGGCCATGAATGACGAAGCGGCAGGAGGGCACAGAGGCTCTAGGGCAGTGATGGCTCAGACAGAGCGAGCTGCTCTAGTGAGGACCCCAGTTCCCACCAACCCGATGCACCAAAAATGCTTGGGATCCTGGTGCATGATCTGGGATCCTGGTTCAGCTTCTCCTCGAGGACAGACCATCCTTTCAATGGGCCTGCACAGCGGACTCTGATAGAGAAATGAAAAGGTAAAACAGGTTTTGGATAGTAAAATAGAAAGTAGAAAAGTTCTAAGTACGCAGAGTGCCCTCACATGTTTTCTCTTGCCTCAAACTGGAGAAAGGTGTACTAATGAGCACTTGTATCTTTTGATATAACTTTTCATAAGCTCCTTAGGGCACAGAATGTCTTTAATTTCCCCTCTCATAAAACTTAAATGATAGTGTTAAACAGCTAATAACCTTAAATAACTACACATGTATTCGTACATAATTAACTAAAGACCAGCTTTTAAAAATAGAACATCATTTCTCTATGACCTGTGTTGTGGGTAGGATGTTTTTTATTTAACAGTGAGTTTAGTGCAAGATACAATTATACTAACAAAAACATAAATGCCAAAAGTACATATAAAAATTACTTATGTTGGAAGAAGTCCAACAGCAGCATAATGATCATGTAGTTCTTGATCTCAAAAAAGTCTAATAGTACCCTGTTAATACCCCCACTAAATATTTCAGGGAAACAAAGCTATGAAGGCAGGTAAGCTTAGAGAACGGGGAAAGAGTAAAGATGCCTAGCTCTCTGAAGCACATTATACTAATCTCAAAAATATAACTTATATGGTTTGTAGAGTGGTGGGGTTTTTTATTTTTAAATTAGATCACAGTATCTCCCTCGCTCTCTGGCCACAGCTTACTTTGTAAAATATATTAATGAAATAGTTTTGAAGGAGAATGATCCCATTATGTAGATCCATCACTATCACAGTGACATGTACTCCAAAATTAAAAGGAGTAAAAAAGGAAATTAGTCTGGGGTGAATTTTTATAAAAAAGCTAATGTTCAACAAAAGAATATGATTTACATTTTCTTGAAAATATCCCCAGCAGGACAGTATTTCATAAAAAAGGAGCTGTTAATTTCAGGCAAATGCCAAGGTGCATTGAAGGACCAAAATAAATATCCTCTATCTTGGTGAGAAATAGGTCTTGGCAAAAATCCCTGAGTACAGCTGATTCCCTTCTGTAAAGTTCAGCCAGTGGTACCTATAGGGTGAGTCTTGTGCACTGACTCAATAGCCATTGGATACATTATCCTGCGGTACAGTTAAGGTTATTAGACTTTTTTTGCTGTCTACGAGAAGTAGAGAAAAGGAGGCTTTAACTAGGATGGAAATTTCCTCAGTCCCATTAAGTGAAGCTCCGTCTTCTAGCCAAAAACAGTGACCTCCCAGGTGGGATTTTATGATGTAAAGCATCTCAAAGCTTGTTTGTGGATTTTCTCCAATTCCTTCCCTCAAAACAAATCGGAATAGACATGCACGGAGACAGGCAGGGCAGTGGCTGCGCAGCCAGCTGGACAGGAGGCTTGACAGGAAGTCCAGTAAACGCTTCTCCGCTGAGTTAAGGTATGTTACAAAAACACTGATCTCCCCCTTTCATTCAGAAATCCTCACAGGCTAAATTTTGCTGACTTGAGGGGAAAAAAGAAAAACTTTCTCTTCCTGTAAATACTTAAGCAGAAGGGAACTTTCACAGGGGAAAATGATTGTCATAAAGGTCATAAATCTTTAGGGAGCTTAGTGATACAAAGTGGCTGGAGTTAAAGAATCTTTTAATATCACCTCAGAGAAACTCGAGATCCCAATCCTCAGCCTTCCTGCTCTTCAAGCTACCTTTCCTCTGACCACAAGAGAAAAACAGGGGAATTATTACCTCCTTGCATCACTGCACTACCCCATGATGTTCATACGTCTGGCCACACAAGCACAAAACGGTGCTGTAAGTAGTCCCTGAGCACGTACAAATCCTGTGAGCCCATGTTCTGTCAACACAAGGTGTACATTTCATGTCTTTCCAGCCTTCTCACTTCTCACTGTTAGCCACTAGATGATATAAATGATCCTCTCCATTTTCAGCAGGAATTTTTGTTTAAATGTTCTGGCAAATAATGGTTTAAAAGTTAGAAATAAAGTTAGAAAGAGCATAAGTGAAGGAAAGTAACTTTAAAACATACTTTCGCTTGCTTTTCTTCCCTCCCTTCCACCCTCTTTGGTCATCAAAAGCTCTGCATTGGGACTGAATTACCAAGGAGTATATTCCTAGTCCTTTCAAAGACATCCCGCTAGGATAAGGATGACAAGTATCTTTTATACATTGTGGGATGGCAGAGTTTGCTACTGCCTGCAAGGTCTCCTTGACAAAAATAGAAAGGACAGGCACACCAGCTGCAAAGCCTCCTTTTACACTGAAATGTCATCAGTCTAAATACTGGAAAAGAGTCAAGTGAGCTGGACTCAAATCTTTCTGAATGCCAAATCCCACTCCTCTGATAGGCCTGATAGACTAGGATGATATAATATACATATGTATTCATAGAAAAATATCAAAATAATCCATCTAAAATGGTTGAAAAGGTCAGCTATCCCAAGCCTTTTGATGATTTTGGAGGAAAAACTTCTTACGTAGCTGGGGTCTGCCAGGAAGGGGAGACAGCACTTACATTTTCCGAAGTGATGGACATTGCTGCAGTTAACCATCACAGATCTTATAGGTTGCAAAGGCAATTATGATTTATCTGTTGTATTATCAAAGTGCCTAGGAACTCTCAAACAGACCACTCTTGTTCATTGCAGTGCACATTTTGCAGAGAACAACCTTGGTGTTAGGGCATTCTCAGCTCTGAGAGGAGTCAGTTCTTTCTTTGGGTTCATCTGCTCTTCTGTTCCAGCCAGATCTGCAGTCATGTCTATGAAACAATGCTTCTGCTGCTAAGGAGAGGGCCGAGGACATTCAGACTGCCTTTCCAATCTTTCCTCCCAGAGAAAAAAGGTGGTACTGACTTGTAAGGGCAACACAGTAGTTCTGTCCATCTGGAAGTACAAGAAGCAACTGAGACCTTTGTGTCATATCGTATCCATGGAAGTGGAGCCTGTGGAAGAGAGTCTGTTTTGCTCCTGACTTGCTCCAAATAATAGAGCAGATGGTTCTCTATGGAAATCAAAGATACATCAGATGTAGTTCTAAGTTTTGGCCAAGGACAGGTTCTAGTAGTTTTTGTTAATTACCTGGATGCTTGAAAAAGAGAGTAGGCTTATTCACAGATGACATAAGGCCGGGAGAAACTACAAGTGTGATGGAGGACAGGACCAAAAGTCAAAATGGTCAAGACAAATTGAAGAAGTCTTCTGATAAGAAAAATGAGTTCAATGAAGACAAGGTGCTTAGCTAGTCAAGGATAAGCAGCCAAACAAACGCAGGACAGAGCACGACTGCAGAGGAAAGATCATAGAGAATCCAGAGCCAAACATAAGTCATGGACCTAATATGTCTGTCTCCTGAGCAAAAGCATTGCCTACAAGACATATGCATACGCCTTCTGCTCTAATCATGTTGGTGAGTCCTCAGCAGGAGGATTATGTCTGATATGGGGCACCATATGTTAGAGTTGCCAGGAATTTTGAAGCGCCCAGGTGCCTTTCTGGTGCTTTAGGGTGTGCATTGACCCTTTGGACCTCCTCAGTTCTTTCATGAATGCTCTGGCTTTCTCTCATTTTGCAGCCACCATCCAAATGGTGGTTCTGTGCTGCCAAAGAAGGCTCTGAAAAATGGGGCAGGAAAGCAGCTGCAAGGTTTTCTATGTTCCAGCCTCAAATCCTGTGTCTGCTATTAAAACATGCAGGAAATAAATACAAGAGCAAACAATATATCACATTTTTTAATAAGGCATGTGAGATTTGAGGCTAAAATATGGGAAATCCCATATTATAAGGGATGTCTGGCAACCCTACTTACTTTGAGAAAAATGTGGACAAACTGGAAAGAGTCCAGGGGAGGGAAGTAAGAATGATGAGCAGTCTTGAAAGATGGACAGAAGGGGGGTTGCTTAGCTGAAAGAAGAGAAGACTGAGGAGAGAGATGGCAATAATCTTCAAATTTGTAAAAATTCACTGCTGCAGAGATGAAGAAAGTAATCTGTTTGCCACGTTGGATAGGACAACAAATGAGGGGCATAAATTTCACATAGGGAGATTTAGGTTAGATGTTAGAAGGAGTTTCCCAACAGGCAGGGCAGTGAAGCATTGAAATCTGATTGCCTGGGGCACGAATTGAAACATAAAATAGTAATCACTGGGGATAGCTGGGAATGGATTGTAGAGGAATGAGTGGGGTAGAACTGAGTTTATCATAAGGCCAAAGAATGGAGTGAGTGACCTCTCAGAGTCCTTTCCAGCACTATGGTCAGTGACTTTACAAGTCTATACACAGAATCACAGAGAGATAATCAGCTGAGTGACTGTTTTGAAATATTGTCTTGAAAAATTCAGCAGCTCCTCAGTCAACGGTAAAGTTCCTGTAGTGTGTCTCAGAAAGTATGAAATTGGCCTTTGATACTCGATGTTGCTTTCTTTGAAACTTTCTCAGTTGAGGAATAGTCCAGACAAAATAAGTTACTAAATTCAAGTAAAAGTCAAAGCCCAAATTTTGGCTGTTATTGTCTGCCTCTCTATATGGGCTCATCATCTACGGGAAAAGGGAGTAAAATACTGTGCCTTGTCACATCATAAGGAACAGAGAGAGATCTGCATTTTTATTGCAGTATTGACAAAAATGTTTTTCTCTAAGAAGTATCTTGTCCAGGAATCCTTTGTGATGCATCTGCCAAAGAAAACTAGTAAGATTTCATGTTAAATGCATAGGTGTGATAATTAATGTTCAGACTACATCAAAAATATATGTATTCCTACTGCAATATTCGTGACTTTCACACTCTTTAGAAGACTATTTGCTGCACCCACTTACCAGACATATTTAAATTTAGAAAGGCAAATTTTCTTAAGTATCCATAGGGTTAGAAATTTCATTTCCGTGAAAAGCCCTGTGACTCCATACAGAAGTTCAAGGCCCAATTTACCAAGAGTTCATGACTCTAAGATTAAAACCCACCAGACTATAAGAATAATATACATTCATCAAGCAAAAACTGTCATGACTATGTTTAATTTATCATTTTAATTATACTGCATGATGAAACAGCTATATTAAATAGCTTAACTAATGACTCAGCCTTACAGTACAAACTGTGTGTAATTTTTCTTTAAGATATTAATTTTATCTTAAGACCTGTTTTTTTCTAACATGGGTAATGTTTCTGTACTGACATCTTCATAGTGCAAAATTAATTACTTCTGGGCAGAGATGAGCTTCTGAATTCCTTTGTATTTTATTGTATTCCTCTTTCTAATATTTGAAAATACCAGAAAAAATAATTAAATTTCTCACTCTTTCACTGCTTTGCTTCCTTTTGAAGCTACACATACTTTTGTAGGACATAATACAGGAGAAACACTGTTCACAAAAGATTACTTTTATGGTTCTGCCTTGTCTGAATTCAGTCATATAAAGGTGATATCATTGCCCATGTGGACTGTGTTTTGTGTTTGCAGTGACACCCCAGAGACAGTGTCAGGATGCATTTACATAGCTGTTGCCCTAAGAAATGTCAGATTATCAAGTTTAACTTACTGAGCAATAAATACTTACCAGCTTTCAAATCCAAAAGAGGCAGCATGGGAATTACTCTTTATATTACATCTTTAAACAAGCATTTCCTGTATTTTCTAGGTGATAGAAAAATTATAGTGACGTAGGGAGGGAGGAAAGGGGGAAAAAACAATAATCTGAGTCATAGTGGGGAAAAATCCAAAAGGTCATTTCTTGCTAGTCTTGGGGCACATTTTTTTCTCTGTTTCACTGCCAGATTTTTTACTAGTGCCTTTGAGATAAGGAGGAGACTCATCCACCTTGATAACTGAATTCTGTTTCTGGGTGAAGATAGGACCTAAAACAAAACTTCTGATTAGGAATGAATACTGTGAGACAACGCTCTCTACCACGTACTCTGGACTTCCCCATTCATTCTCTTTTCTGACACCAGATTCTTAATATTATGTGCCTGAAGAAAAGGAACAGTTTTGATCAGTTTCCTCAATCTATTCTCAGTTACTAGTTCAAATTTGATTTATGACTGTTTCTACTTCCATGATAGGTTTTATGAATAGCCCAAATGAAATTACTGTTTTAGCTTCAATTGTTCATGCAAGTAATCTGTCCCTTAGTTTGACTTTCTCTCTCTCTCTCTCTGTCCTTATTCAGTGTGATGTGGTAACTGAAAAAGTATTGCTTTTGATGGCATATATGATGCCCGAAATTAAAGGTATTAATATGGCCCTGTCACTGTCCAGTTCTGGATTTGTTAACATGTACAAATTTAAATAGTCAAAAGCCTAGAAATAATCAAAAATACTCTCAGATTAAACTATGCTTTCTGCATCCTAATCATCCTTCATAAGTAAATGCTTGTAACTACCAGCTGCAGATTCCCATTGCAACACAGGCAAATCTACAGCCTGGCCCATGGGTGGCAAGCATGCTTGTTAACTGGAAGGCAGATCTGATCGTGCTATTCAGCCCCAATCTACAATGTTTTGGATATCACTTTCGGTGTATCACTCTCATCAAAAGATCCTCCTATAAATCTTCAGCATCAATACTGCCCCGAAAGTCTACTCTCATCTGCTCCCTCGTGGTCCTGGTCCAAGACCCTGCTCCTTCCATTTTAAGTAGAGGCCCCAAGATCAATACAGTGTATCATCATGACAAATATACTGGCCCTGGATGTGTAGTGCTATATATATCCCTAGGAGATAGTTCTAAAATTCCTGCAGCAGCAAAGACAGAGCAAATATATAAGAATCCCATACTTGAACCAGCTGCTATAAAATTGCTAGATGAAGGTCCCCCCAGTGCTCCCTCTCTCCATCCTACCTGTCAGGAAGGAGGAGGGTGGAACCACCTCCTTCGCTCCCTTCTCCACCTCAAAATACCCACCGCTGTGGCAAAGTCAATGTGGGGGCAAGTAAAGTGGAAAATAACCATGTTGTTGTGATTTTTGCAGCTTATCAGCTCCATTATATATCTCCCCACTCTTTAAAATATTTCTCTTTGCTTGAAAATAGCAAATACTAAAGGCCTTTCTAACAACCAAATAAAAATACAGGATGGCGGAAAAGGAAGTTCAGAAATTTGCTGAAATTCTAGGAAAAAAAAAAAGAGAAAAGACAATTTTTCCATAATTCAAAAGAAGCAGGTATATAGCATTTCTCATTTCTTTATGTTCTAATATATTTAAAACCCAGTCCTCTCCATGACTAGTACCGCGCTTCTGTAAAATAAAAAGGGTTCAATAGCTAGGTACTGTGCTTAGCCAGTTGCATCAGCTGACAGTACACCACTACCATCTACTGATCAACTGGATGTACTACCAACAGAGGCCTCAATTCAGCCTGCTTTGACTTTGCAGAAGTTTTATTCACATATGCTTGAAAAGGATAGTAAAGACAGATAAAAGCCAGAATCTAAGATCACTAAAAGAATCGTGAAACTGAAAAAACTTCAGAGAGAAACTATTCAGTTTTTTTGGATAATGTTGAGCTATTGCTGAAAAAACTACAGATGTTACGGGTTATTCAAACAGCATTTTGCTTTGAGCTAAAGGACATCAAAAACTGATGACAATAGTGTAGGCAACATTGATTAATGTTGCACTGAAAGGATTAAAACCTTCTTTCTCTTCTTGCACTTTTACTCATGCTAATAAAAGTCATCAGAAGTATTGTCTAAACGATCTTAGAAAACTCTTTCAAGGTATTTAGCTACCTACATCCATTTAAAATGCTGGGTAAGATAACATGTTACATTGCATAGGACAAAAACATCTAGCTTAGTTCTTCATACTAAACTGGGTACGTTTGTTAGGAGGAGCTAAGCTATTGCTTACTTAGTATGTCCTCTTGAATTTGACTACATAAATGAAAAATTATTTTATAGCAAGGCATTTTCAAAGTTATGAAAGGGCTAAATTGATGCCAAATTTCTTAATTTAAAAGGGGTCTTTTTGGTTCATACTCTTCACATTATTGATTGTTCTTCTGTGTGCATAGATCAGCTTTTCCCTTTTTCAAGAGACTAAAAAATTCGTTTGTCTGCATCTCTAGCAAATGGAAAACTTTTAGTAGAAATGTTACTTATATTCAAAATGTAATACTGTGATCTGCCAGCTCTTCTTATATTGTTGAATCCATTTGGTCTGATTCTGCTTTAACAAAGTAGATGAAAATGAGGATTAACTCTAGTGGAGTTAAAGCTGTGTAAAAAGTGGTAGAAGATACTAACAAGAATCCTGCTGGGTGTGATTTATCTTCTGCTTGGTAATTTGTGCAGTATCTACACCTCTGCAAACAGGATCTATAAAAATATCCGGTCGGAGCACAGATTTTCACATCTGCTCAGTCTTGCTGTCAGTGTCTCTGTGTCGTGTATGATGACACAGAATGGGGCACAGGGCCATCCTTGCCTCTTCAGGTCCTCTGCCTTTTGTCAAAGTGCTCCATATGGTTATCTCTACAATCCACTTATCTTCTTTTGTCTGTGTTAATGGAGTTGTGCCAATTTACAGCAATAGATAATACGACATTATGTTCTGCACAAGTGTTTTTCTTACCTCTATGTTTCCCTTTGCTGTGTCTGTGCATTGTCTAACTTAGATTGTAGGTCTTGGAGACCAGACAGCTTTTATTTACTTATGAGAGTGCCATGCACACCTCTGACATTGTAGACATGATAAAATTACTCTTTTTGAACAAGGAAGCAGACACATTACCCAGTGGGCTGTCTTGTCTTTGACTGCAAGAGAATTTACAGGTGTTCAGCTGGCCACAGGAGGGCTCTCATATTGTTCCCTAAATGCAGCAAGGAGCACAAAGACCACATAATTCGGATCAGACAAATTCACTCCCTTCCTAGATTACATTCATAGCATATGAAAGATCAAGTTTTTTTATACTTCTTAAACAAAACCTTTCCATTAGGGTTAAGGCCAGCTGGGACCATTAAATCATCCTAAAGAACATGAATCAGTTTCTCCCAACCTTTTGTAACCAGAGCTCCCTGCAACCTTCTCCACCTACCCAATCCCAAGACTTCATCTCCGACTGTTTGACCCTTCCCACTCAGCCTCTTCTGTTTCCCTTCTTGCACTCTCCCTCAGTTTAGTATCACTTAACAGCAATTGTGGGGAAACCCAAGCAGAGGTTTATTAGTCCCAGCAGGGTTTATTAGTCTGGGCTTCTATCGCTGCCAGACTTTGCCTTTATTGTCATGACTCTATTCTGAAGCACACCTCAGTGACTGGAAAGTAGAAGCATGAGCCATGAGCCATATTCTACCAAGGTACTTTTGTTTCATCAAGATATTTTCATGGAATACACACTATCTGTGTGCCTTCACACATTACGGTCATTTTTATAGAATGATAATAACTCATATAATAGACTGGAATAACAGATTTTAGGGTGTACAAAGAACGAAAGCATTTTACTCAGTTAACACTTTTCTTTACACATATATATATGTATGTATGTATGTATGTGTGTATGTATACAGGCCTACCAGTGGCATGTACACATATATTCAGATATATTTGTATGCTCACATATCTATATTTATGTGTCTCTATATATGTACACATATATTCACATTACATACATAAAGATTGAGAAAGACCAGTATTCCACAATGGTACTGCAAACACATAAACCAATATCTTTCATGGATGGAAAATACAAGAAAAGCATACTCTGATAATACAGCTTCCATATTGGTGCTTCTGAATTCCCATTTTCAATTATTTGTGTCTGTTCACATGCAAGTGCATGTATACATGGTCAAGCCTAACATTTAAAGACTTCCAATTTTATACAGTCAACCTTTCAGTAGTATTTACTTAGGTTATGGCTTCCCTGAGTCCTTCATTTGAATGAGAATTGAATGTCTAAAAATTCTTGAGAATACGGCTCCTGACAGTGAGAAGTACTGAAGTCCTTCAACCCAAAGCAGGCTGGAGTGCACTAAGCTAGCCAGTCTAAAACAGAGGCAGAAAAATTGGTGCATATTCAGTCCATGTAGCATTTGGGAGTAGTTGGAGTCACTCTCATGCTGACATAATGCCCCTGCAACCAGCCAAATACAGGTCTCCCACAGCACTTCCTGCTCTGTGATCAAGTTTTGGGCCTGTCTATTTTCTTGGGGTCAAAAATGCCATCATTTTGTTCTCAATTTTATCAAGCTAGATAAAATGACAGCATCATAAGATATATCTATTGAGTTCATATTTTGTACAGGTTTTCCCCAGAAAAGTTACATTCAGCATGCTCTGGAAAACACATTGCAACAGATGTGTGTCAGGTGGTATGCATCATGTGGTCTGTTGAAAGCAGAAATGGCCTACATCTCAGTTTTTGTGACATATTCGTTCTGTTTGATGGCTGTACCATCTCTGTCAATGAGTGAATTTAATATATTTTCCCAGTTTCTGTCTCTCATACTGTTCTTCCACAGTGTACAGGGTTTGTAAAAGATGCTGAGAAATCCTTGCGTCCTTGACCCCTCTACTACTGGGATAGCCTGGCTTTTATCTATGGAGATTGTTCCATACTCCACCGTTCACCAGTCCCATAAGCTCCTTCTCTCTTGGGAAGAAGAGAGGTTTTTAGATTCCTCGTTAGCCTTTATTTTGTCTTCCTAACATATGGCCGCAAACTGCCTTGACTTCACTGGACTTTCTCTGTATTGGATGCAGGGGCTGATAATAACACTTTTGTTTTCCTTTACTGAAGGCATACCTCCAGCTGGAGGACCATTCTTGGAGTGGCTATGGGTGTAGAACTGCTCAGAGCAAGGGGCTGTGGATATTCCTCAAGAAGCAGTACAGGGTTTGGTGGAAGGCTAAAGTAGGTATTCCACACCCAGCGCAGGCATATCGTGTCTCCATATGGTGGGAAACACCACCTTTTGTTCAGGTAGGGCAGAGGCTGTGAGTGCAGCGGAGGGAGACGGTCTGGGAAAGCTGGAGTTTGCTGCCTTTCCCAGCAGACTCTGAGCCCTGTTTCAGCAACAGCAGCAGTTTGTTGCTCCCAGTAGTCTGCTGTCAGGCAACTGTCTCCTTGTCCTTTCCCAAAACCAGTCCTGTCCATAACAGTCTTCAAAGGGTTCAGAATTTTGGACACAAAAGCAATTTAACAACATTGCAGACACACCTCCTGAGGCTTGTGCCTCTTGAGAAGCCTCAAGGTTTTCCTGAGTAATCATGAAAGAAGTCCCTCATAGCAAGTTATATGTAAGATGAATTATGATGCCCGGTCTTATTTACTCATGAGACAAATCATATAGTCCTGCCCATCATTTCAGTATTTCTCATTTCACTATGTTTATCTTGCAGGCTGCTTAAGCTCCGTCTTTTCCAGATGATGAGTGATTCAGACACAATCACCTGCAGATGTTCCCTCTCTTATTCACACTCCCCCCTTGGAAATCTGTGGTGGCATCTGTTTCAGACGGACAGTTTTCCAGAAGAATGGGAAGAGCTCATTCTCAGATAGTAACTGAGATAATAACCATTTTCCTATCTTTTTAATGTCATCTAATAAAAATTTCAGGAAATGTTGAACCCTGAAACATTTGAAATCAACAGCAGAGATGTTAGGTTTAATTAGCAGTCAGTTACAGGTTGTGTATTTATGCTTCAGTCACCACAGTCTACTATACATCAAGTATAATGCAAACTTGTAATGAAAAGTATTGCAGTTCAAATGAACAGAATATCCAGCCATATCCACATGCTCTGGGCAAATATGGGGATAAAATGAAGAAAGAGAGAACAATGCAGACAGAGCTCTGTGCATTTCTAATGAATAGACAGGGAAACAAGAAAAGATATGCAAAACCTGACCTGAAAAAGTGCTGGCACAAATGTATAAATATTTGCCGGTATGGTAATTAGCTTCTTGGTTGAATCCAGCTTGCAGAAAGCCTTCAGTCTCAGTGCACTCAGAAAAGAAAAGTGGTATTACTGGACCACAAAAAAGAAGGAAAAAGTATTTAAATACAATAATGAAATGCTTTGTAAGTTTTTAGTCTTTAGGTGAAACCTCTGCTTAAGTTTCTATCCTGTCATTTGTATTTCAAATGCACAGTGAAAGAGCTGGTGTCTCCTTTTAACTAAGGTGGGGACTAAATTAATTCTCTCCTAAACTCTGGCATAGAGAACACTGACATCTCTTCTTCCCTTAACAGACAAGACCATCTATATTGTTCACAGGACCTTTGGCCATCTTCCTCCAACCGGTTTCTGACAGTGCCTTCCTTTCCTGCCAGATGCACCTTTGACACTTTGCCTCATGTGCACTCAGTCATTTCCATCACCTCCTCCCTCTGTGCTGCGCACCGAGAATGGGCACATTCGGTGTCTTCGGGGGCAACCTGAAAACACCAGCACTGTGACTATCTTTACTGCCATGTGTAAACAGGGAAGAGCAAAGTCTTAAGGGTGGTGAGTTTGGCTTTTGATTACTTTCAGAATAACAGGAGATGGCAAGACAAAGAAAAGGGCACAAGTACACCAAAATGCTTCATGAAACAATGAGCTCTAGGACACCTGAAATCATGAGACACAGAATAATAGCAAGTAAACCATCAGAAGTGTTTATAAGCATAAATACTTGTGAAAAACAGGCAGTTTCCACATATTAATACTGTAACATTTATTACATATGTGTCCCACAAAACAACGTGGTAGCAACCTCTGTGTGAACTTGAAAACATTTATAACGAGCACATGAGTTTAGTGACTGAAGGAAAAAAATAACCTTGCAACGCACATCAAGTTAATTGTGGTGGGAGGGACACTGTTTAGCACTAGCTAATTTAAAGCTGAGCCCTTGGGAACTAAGAAACTGGTTGCATTTGCTGGCACAGCTGTAGCTGTCTAAGAGATTACGGTGCCATGATGGGATGTGTGTGGCAATCAGATGCAGCAGAGCAGTCATTTGAGAAAAATGGTATCAATAATTGCCTCAGTATTTTGATTTTAACTAGCTAGATAAAAATAAAATATTCCAAAAACTAATTCTAGTAAGGACTGGAATGGACTGGCTGATGGTGTCATAATACAATGAAAAGAATACCTGAAACATTTTAAAAGACAACCTTAAATAGACCCTGTATGATTTTACTTTCTGGAGGTTCCAGGATTACAGTATGATTCTCTGTCTTTGTAAATTACCATATAACAGTAAATTATTTTTAAACTGCTGCATAATTGCATTTGAAAAACTGAGCTTTAACTTTAAAATGTTAAGTCTCCAGTTCTTATGAAGAAAAAATTAACCAAGCTGATGCAGAGAGGTCTGTTTAAACCAGCAGATGTATTGATGCAAAATGATGATAAGGGGTGAATTCTGATCAGCAGAAGAGAACCATTCCTGAATTTTGATTAAAGAAGGAAAGAGGTTGCAGTAGGAAGGTGGGAGTGGATGGGGAGGGAGCTGCAGTAATCAAGATTAGGTAAAACTCCTTGAACGGGGTGTGGCAGTGGGCATGTTTGGGAATGAGTAAAGTGGAAAATAACAAGGGAAAAATGCATGAGATAAGAGATGGGAGGAAAGAGGAAGAAGAACAATCAAAGTGCTGCGGTTAGAAGTATGGGTGAGAGGGAACTGCTGGCTGTTTTTTCAGCAGGATAAAAGAAAGGAAAGGACAAGATTTTTGAGGGAGAGGTTACAGTTTCTGATTATGAAACTGATGTGCTTGAAAATAGAAAGTTGAAGTTGGAGTAGAAAGATAAATGAGATTTTGGCAATGCAGGCAGTAGCTGAAACTATGTGAACAAAGAAAGCATCTTGGATGAGAGGAGGACTGAGAGCACAGATGACAGGCAGATGGAGGAAGGGGAATCAAAGAAAGAACATGATTAATACAATTGACTGGAGAACTTTACCCTGGTGAAATTCAGTTTTAAAAACCTTGCTAAAATTATAGTTTTTGAGAGCAGTGTTTGCCAGTTTCTTATTGACTTTTAAAGTGGTTGAACTTTCTTTCAGAAGACCGAAATCTGGACAGAATTTTTAATGACATCTCAAGACCATTGAGGAATACTCTATATCATTTAATTTTTGCTGAATCAAAGGGAGAAAACCAGAAGCAACTGCAATTAGGTGGAACAAGGAAACCCAGTCAGTCACAGCTTCTCAGCTAAGAGCTGAGCCTGGGTGGGTGTTCACATCTCCATCAGCTTCCAGAAGAGCTATATCACCATGGTGACATGGGGGGAAGATGACTGAGAGTCATCTTCATCAGTATGACTCAGTGGTGAAGAACTTGGATCTAAACTCCCTTCAGAGGAGACTAAATAGAGAGTGGAGGCCCTTAAATTTAGCCAAAAGCCATTAAGGTCTTTAGGGAAGAGATTTTTGGTAGAGTAGGGAGAAGAGAAGCTAGAGAGACCCAAGAAGGGTTGGGAGCCACAAAGCATGCTGGCTGGGGTCACAGGCAGAACAGAAGGGGATGAGCAGTGATGGCTGGAACAGCTCAAAAAGATTTTGGTAAAGCAGGACTACAGAAACCTGACCTTCTCATGGGGGACTTCAACCACCCCGATATCTGCTGGAGAGACAACACAGCTAGGCACAAACAGTCCTGGAGGTTCCTGCAGAGCATTGGTGACAACTTCTTGACACAGGTGGTGGAGGAGCCAACAAGGAGAGGTGTGCTGCTGGACCTCGTACTAACAAACAAAGAAGGACTGGTGGAAGATGTGAAGGTCGGGGGCTGCCTTGGCTGCAGTGACCATGAGATGGTGGAGTTCAGGATCCTGTGAGGAAGAGGCAGGGCACTAAGTAGGATCGCAACCCTGGACTTCAGGAGAGCAAACTTTGGCCTCTTCAGGGACCTACTTGGAGGAATCCCATGGGTTAGGGCCCTAGAAGGAAGGGGCATTCAAGAGAGCTGGTTAATATTCAAACATCACCTCCTCCAGGCTCAAGAGCGGTGCATCCCTATGAGTAGGAAGTCAAGCAAAGGAGGTAGGAGACCTGCATGGATGAGCAAGGAGCTCCTGGCAAAACTCAACCAGAAGAAGGA
The DNA here is from genome assembly GCF_036417845.1 of Apteryx mantelli. Taxonomy (NCBI): domain Eukaryota; kingdom Metazoa; phylum Chordata; class Aves; order Apterygiformes; family Apterygidae; genus Apteryx; species Apteryx mantelli. Next base: position 146,194,367 of record NC_089979.1, on the reverse strand, counting down.
AGTATACAGAAAGTGGAAAGGGGGACAGGCCACTTGGGAGGAATATAGGAACGTTGTCAGAGTATGCAGGGATGCGACGAGGAAGGCTAAGGCCCGTTTGGAATTAAATCTGGCTAGAGATGTCAAGGACAGCAAGAAGGGCTTCTTCAAATACATCAGCAGCAAGAGGAAGACTAGGGAAAATGTGGGCCCTTTGCTGAATGGGGTGGGTGCCCTGGTGACAAAGGATGCAGAGAAGGCAGAGTTACTGAATGCCTTCTTTGCTTCAGTCTTTACTGCTCAGGCCAGCCCTCAGGAACCCCAGACCCTGGAGGCAAGAGAGAAAGTCTGGAGAAAGGAAGACTTTCCCTTGGTTGAGGAGGATCGGGTTAGAGATCATTTAAGCAAACTTGACACCCATAAATCCATGGGCCCCAATGGGATGCACCCACGAGTGCTGAGGGAGCTGGCGGATGTTATTGCTAAGCCACTCTGCCTCACCTTTGAAAGGTGATGGAGAAGAGGAGAGGTGCCTGAAGACTGGAAGAAAGCCAATGTCAGCCCAATGTCTTCAAAAAGGGCAATAAGGAGGACGCGGGAAAGTAGAGGCCAGTCCGGCCCACCTCAATCCCTGGAGAGGTGATGGAGCAGCTCATCCTGGAGGCTATCTCCAAGCATGTGGAGGAAAAGGTGGTGATCAGGAGTAGTCAGCATGGCTTCACCAAGGGGAAATCATGCTTAACCAATCTGATAGCCTTCTCTGATGGAATGACTGGCTGGGTAGATGAGGGGAGAGCAGTGGATGTTGTCTACCTAGACTTCAGCAAGGCTTTTGACACTGTCTCCCATAACATCCTCATAGGTAAGCTCAGGAAGTGTGGTTTAGATGAGTGGACAGTGATGTGGATTGAGAACTGGCTGAATGGCAGAGCTCAGAGGGTTGTGATCAGCGACGCAGAGTCTAGTTGGAGGCCTGTAGCTAGCGGTGTCCCCCAGGGGTCAGTACTGGGTCCAGTCTTGTTCAACTTCTTCATCAATGACCTGGATGAAGGGACAGAGTGCACCCTCAGCAAGTTTGCTGACAATACAAAACTGGGAGGAGTGGCCGATACACCGGAGGGCTGTGCTGCCATTCAGAGAGACCTGGACAGGCTGGAGAGGTGGGCGGAGGGGAACCTCATGAAGTTCAACAAAGGCAAGTGCAGGGTCCTGCACCTAGGGAGGAATAACCCCATGCACCAGTACAGGTTGTGGGTTGACCTGCTGGAAAGCAGCTCTGCTGAGAAGGACCTGGGAGTGCTGGTGGACACCAAGTTAAGCATGAGGCAGCAATGTGCCCTTGTGGCCAAGAAGGCCAATGGTATCCTGGGCTGCATCAGGAAGAGTGTTGCCAGCAGGTCGAGGGAGGCGATTGTCCCCCTCTACTCAGCCCTGGTGAGGCCACATCTGGAGTACTGCGTCCAGTTCTGGGCTCCCCAGTACAAGAGGGATGTGGCACTACTGGAGCAAGTCCAGCGAAGGGCTACAAAGATGATTAGGGGACTGGAGCATCTCTCTTATGAGGAAAGGCTGAGAGAGCTGGGCCTGTTTAGCTTGGAGAAGAGAAGGCTGAGAGGAGATCTTATCAACGTGTACAAGTATCTGAAGGGAGGGTGTCGAGAGGATGGGACCAGACTCTTTTCAGTGGTGCCGAGCGACAGGACACGAGGCAATGGGCACAAACTGAAACACAGGAAGTTCCATCTGAACATGAGGAAAAACTTTTTCACTGTGAGGGTGACAGAGCACTGGAACAGGTTGCCCAGAGAGGTTGTGGAGTCTCCTTCTCTGGAGATATTCAAAACCCGCCTGGATGCAATCCTGTGCAATGTGCTCTAGGTGACCCTGCTTGAGCAGGGGGGTTGGACTAGATGATCTCCAGAGGTCCCTTCCAACCTCAGCGATTCTGTGATTCTGTGACTGTAGTCTGTGGTTTGCATTTGGTTTCGCAAACAGTGTGCGTCATACTAAAATGACAATTTAGAAAGTTTCTGTTCTACTGGTATGCTTTTGCCATTCTTTATTGTGGCACAAAGACGGTTTGGTTTTTTTAAATCTGAAATATTTTTGGTTGTATCCCAAGAGCTTCGTGGCAGTTCAGACAATTCCATAAGTAATGTTCAGCAGTGTTTAGATTGAGTCTTCTCCAGAGACTATTTTAAGTTCTTCTAGCCCATATCAGAATGATAGTCATCCCTTCAGCTAAATGTAACTGTAAATAACAGAAAAGGAAAAGAAGGATTTCTGAGCTGAAGAATGCTTTCCTCTTAATTATAGTCCTTGTTAACCTCATAACAGACCTTAGTATCAATATGCTGTCACCTTTTCTTATTTTATTGAGAATTTTGTTACGCTGGTGCTCTAACTAAATCCTTAGCTCTCAGAATCAGAGGCTTATATAGAGACTCTCAGCTATTTGTTGTTTGTTGGCTTATTTTAAATTCAGCTTTCAGGAATGCAGAAAAAAGCTGAAAAACATAACTCCTTAAAGTTTTAACAACAAGATCTGTGAGAAAAAAATTGCTAAATAATTCCATTTGAGGCTGGGAGGAGGAGAGGTGTCTGTTTTTTAATCGGACGTTTAGGAATAGTGATACTGAAAAACTGAGATTAATGCAGTAAAGAGTAATGAGTGTAACTATGCGTATGTGCTTTATGAATTATACATGGTATGAGTTTTCAGGTACACAAAAACTGAACCTTAAGATCAGAGCTTGCTTAGCCCCTCAGCACTAAACAACACTAGAGCTCGGTATGTTTGTATGAGAGCTGGAATGGGAGCTGGCAGATTCTGAAATGATCAGAGCTGCAATTCTGTTGCAGAGCATCTGTGGTCAGATACTGAGACCTTGATTTGCTTGTCAGGGTTCTAATTTTGGATTATTTTAGTATTTTGTTTTTCAGTTAAGTGAAATCCCTTCAGCCTAACTATCCTAGGTGGGTTCTGGCTTGTTTGTTGCTAGGAAGCTGTCCACAAGGCAATATAGCTTTTCTGACCTATTCTCTGCATTTATAAAATTCTTAGTTTATAAAATAATGATCATAGTGATTTATTTAGATACTCATATTTCAGGGAGAGGCTTTCAGCTGCTGCACACCGAATATGTTCTGCCCTAAATCAGCAGAAGCAAACCAAAATTTCCACACATGGCTTGCTAAGACATGTATTTTCAATAAGAAATATCTAAGTATCAGAACTGGTATTTCTACACTGGACTGGCAGACCAATGTTTGGAAGCCTTTTTCATCACATGCTTCCACTAAATCTTTTTCTAGTGGAAGGATGGGTCCATTCAAAAAAGTGATAGGTTATTTGTATAACATTTACGAACTTGCTTTTTTATAGTACCCCTCTTTGAAACCCTGAATAGCAGAATATGGAACATTTTCTGAAAACCCCTGCCCTAGACTCCTTTGAATCAGATTACCACTAGAGCCAGTCTAGACCTTTTTTTTTTCTTTTTCTTTCCAGATAGATTCATTATCATTCAATTAATTGTATGAATCTTTAGGGGAATACAAACACTATGTCTCTGCTATTCTAAGGAGGATTTGCACAAACAGTGCTTACAGACAAAATTGGCCTTATATGGAGGCAGCGATCTTTGGGAGCTGCCATTCACCCCGATAAGGGACAGATATTTCCTCATGGCTCACCTGACAGCAAGGGCTGGCTAGTTGAGCAGGACCCACTGCTCTCTGGAGTGGGCTTTTGCTTTTGCAGCTATGCAGATAGGCAGACTTCCTGCTGTTCCTGCTATAGGAAGGGCCAGGATGAGAGGGATGGTGGCTATTTCAAAGGGGAGACCTTCTGAGATCTCCTGAGCAGATCACCTTGGGGTGGAAAGGCACAAGCTGATATTTCCCCCATAGCTACCAGAAGCTCTGCTGTCCCCATACAGCCCTTCATCCTTCCTTCCCCTGCCCAAAAGTCCACCCCATCCTTTCATCCCTGCTTCAGGTCTACCATTGACTTCCAGTCCCCTAGAGATCTTTCTTACCTGCTGCACTCCAGCCTCCTCAAACCCTTATTTCAAGTTCAAGACTCCCCATTAGCCTCTCCTTTGCTACTTTTAGAGTGCTTTTTCCCTCAGCCTAGTTCTGTTCTGGGAGTACCCACAAGATAAGGTTTTTTTGTTTTGTTTTGTTTTGTTTTTTAATATATAAATTGGGCAGTAAAACCTAATTTTTCTCTAATGTTTATTGAAACCTTGAGCTGGTCCACATCCAGTTGTCTACCAAGGGGATTTAGTGTGCAGTCAGGTATGAGGATGTGAATATTTCACACACAAATGTTCCACACTGACTTCCCTTTGTAAACAAGTACTTATTTCTTGCTTAGGCAAACATTCCTTTACCTTAATTGCACGTATGGGCACTGGTTGACTTCAGCATACACATGCTGGGCTATTAGTGTGAATGTTGAAATGGTCTAAGATCCTTCAGGGGAAAGATGTTTATGCTAAAGATAACAGTGCTATGTTTTGTATCCACACGCAGCATCATTAAAACTAAAGCAAAAGTCACATGCAAAAACTGCTAGATTTCTGGTAAGGATAGTAAGCTATTATTGTCTTGGCCATAAAACTTTGGTTTTTCTCTCTGTAAGATCTGTGACTAGATATCTTTCATAGTTTTCATGTGAAAATGTTGAATATCCCATAATCAGTAGCTGGTTCAGCTAACCAGGAGCTTTCCAAAGTAATCTTCAGGGCTTTGTACTTAGTACCTTCCCCCCCACCCCCCAGATTTAGTTTGTGTATGATCTTCAAACTGTTCTTAAACGCACAGGCCAGAACTACTAACCCAAAAGGCTGAAGAACAGCTTGCCAGGAGGTATATTTGTGTGACAAAAAATTGCCCCTTTTGGTTGACTGAACTCACTTGCTATATAGAAAATATTTAACTATTAATCCAGCATAGATTTGTCATTGGCTGACTAAGCATGGCTTTAATAAGTTATATTTGTATACATGGAATAATATCATCTGAAAAAACATTCTAGAAGTTGAGACAGAATAGAAAAGAAATAATTAGCCTGAATTTTGTTTTAAGCGTAATCAGAATACCATTCAAAAACTTCTGTGAAACTATTCATCACAGAAAGCAGAAAACTATTAACTATAAACCTAACCTCAGAGTAAGCCATATACTCTTCAAAGCAGTCTTTGAACAGTAGTTGTATCTACTAATGATCTAAAAGTTACAGAGAGATTCATTATTAGCTAAGCATGTTGTTAGCAAGTATGTTGTTAGTATGCATGACTTAAATGATCAACTATTTGGAATTTTTTGTTTGTACAATATAGCTCCTTCACTTGAATTTCACTGAGGACCAACATATTTCTCCAGGCCTCAGCCTGAACTGGAGAAATAGGAAATGCTGTAGAAAGGAATAATTTCATTTCCCAACTTGGGACAGGAATAGGTCCACTCACCCCGTCTCCACTGCTCTTCTAGGGTTTGGACTCAAGTACCCTTTCTGAATAGAAATGACCACAGATAAAGCTAAATTCTCACTAAAGCCTGAGTTAGGTCATTTTATTGTATTAACATTATTAATTGAAGCCTCTCCTATGGTGCCTACTCAGGCTCCCATAAAGTGACTCTTTTTTTCCTTAAAGGTAACTTTCTAGCTAATAGATAACAGCAAAAAAAGGCATTAAAACACAACTGGAGCATAACCGATGTCTGCCCGAGTTTGAAGAGAATTTGAACAGAGCTCTAAGACATGAACTACGCCATGTGTCACAGTGAGCGCTCATTCCAAAACCAATGGCATCACCAGTATGTCTGTGTTAGACACTTCAGTGCTCACTGAGGCAAGGGAGAAAGGTTCATTTCATGAGGGGCTCTTTGGAGGAATAGCTCAGTTTGTGAATGGGTGCATTTATGAGATTACTACCATATAATTATATATATAAATTTAGCTTGTTTGGGAAGGAGACAAGCCCAGTGTGCCCAGCATAGTCTGTAAGTATATCTGGGCTCCAATAAAGGGAGCTAAAGCAGGGAGTGTATGATTATTTATAATTTGTGTTTTTTAAAATCTGTGTGAACTTAGGTTCACATATCTACATCTCATTTCAGTAGGTCAAATTATTGGACTACAGTGCAAAATATCAGTTTTCTTTTCATCCTCTGACATGTTATGTTTAGATGGGATATTATAATATCTAAATATTAAATTAAACATAATTTGAAAATAAGAAATCTATGAATAAGCACTTTCAGAAAAGCTTTTTTTATTAAGTGCAGTACCCCTGTGAAGAACCTTTGTTTCCTTAAATAAAAGTTTTGGACAAAACTCAGTACAATAACACTGCGCACAGATGAACACATTCTTTAAGAAAATTAAAAAATAAATATTTAAAGGCTGTTTTGGGGGTTTATTGGTTAATTTAATGCAGCTATTTTCATTCAGCAATAATTAAAATAGTTAAAAGTGTGTTTGGAGCAATTATCCACTGATGTTCTAAGGGCTATGATATGTCTTCTATGAAAATAATTGAACTATATTCAGAAAAATGCATGTTCCTCTTTGTAAAACATTGGTCTAGCTTTCCTTATGGACAGAAATATCTTCTATATAAGTTTCAAGCTATAAGTTCATCTTATTTATGCTAACTTAAATCCATTGACCTCAAGTGAAAGGGAACTGGGATCTCAAAAAGGATGCCTCATAATGTGCTGTAATAACTCCATTGCTTTCTAACAGCAATTATATAACATACTGCATTTTTATGACAGATTTGATTTTAAAATAGAATTATGTTACAAATAAAACCTGAAGCTTTAAGATATTTCTGCGAGGGATTAGCCTTGCAGGCAAACTGGAGCAGTGGCAGTATTCAGACCCACACCCTGGGAGACCCATGAGCTGATGAGCCAGAAGCTTTATTTTGCACAGCTGTGCAAAGATGGTCTGTAACAGCCATTTCTGCACCTGGGGGGAAACAGGAGGAGTGCTTGCTCTTGCTCACCGAGGAAGCATAATGCTAAAAGAGTGGGGAAAGGAAGAAGCTGGTGTTGCGGCATTGTGTCCTGTCCTCACTGGCCTGGAGGAAGAAGCACACCAAGAGATGCTCTTGCGGATGGTGCAAGCACACCAAGAAAAAGCCCCAGGAGCAACTGTGCCCGCCTCGGGTGCCCTCTCCTTGGTGCCCCTGTGCAGCACCTCGCGCGGCAGGAGGCCACGGCCGGGTCCCCGGCCCACGGGCATGGCGCTGGCAGAGCAGCACAGCATCCCCAGCGCTGGCCTGCAGCACCCGCCTCTCAACTCTGAACTGCTCCTTGCTCGGGCAGCTTGGGATAGCCTGTCTGAAACAGTGTCACAGCAAAAACAGTAGGTTGGGGGGTTTTTTGGCTTTTTTTTTTTTTATATGCTTTAAATACAAAAACTCTAACAGGCAAACGTCATGGGGGAAAGCTGGCTGCTGCTGCGCCACAAGAGAGCACCTTGAAGGCTCCCAACTCGGGTCTCGGGAGCAGCGGGACCGCGCGATGCCGCGTGGCTCGGCACACGGGAGCTGCGGCGCCGGGGCTCGCCGCCCCGCCGGGGGAACGCGGCGCCGAGGAAGCCATTTTCCAGCTGTTGAGGGGCAACAAGGCGACAGACAGGGCTGCGCAGGAACCCGCGCCCCCCGGCGCCAGGTAAGCGCGGCCGGCGGGGCAGGCGCGCCCTCGCCGCGGTAGCCGGCGCGGGGGGGACGAGGCCGCGCCGCCGCCCCACAGGCCCGGGCGGGGCGGGGCGGGGCAGGGCGCGGCGCGGGGCGGCCGGCAGGGGGCGCCGTCCCGCCGCGCCGCCGAGCGGGGCACCGCGGTGCCGCAAAGGGTTAATGAGCGGGCGGCGGAGCCTCGCTGCCCCTTTCGGGAGACCGAAAAAAAGGAGGAGGAAGAAAAAAAAAAGGGGGGGGGGAAGAAAAAGGAAACCCCGAGCCGCAGCCGGGACCGCGGAGCCCTCCCCCTCGCCTCCCCCGCCGCAGCCGCGTAGCGCGCCCGGCCGGGGGGAGACCCGCGGGACGCGGCGGCCGGGCGCAGCGGCGGCACTACAATGCAGCAGGCGGAGAAAGCAGGAGGGGCAGTGAAAGGCAACATGGAGGGAGGCGCGGAGCGGGCCAGCCCCTGATGCGGCTCTTTCTCCTCCTCCTCCTCCTCCGGGCAGCGGCTCCGGCGGCGATTCCCTCCCTGGCGGCGGCTGGCGGCGGCGGGTGGAAATGAGCAGGTCGGCGGCGCTTCTCCTCTGCCTGCTCGGCTGCAACGTGTGGAAGGCGGTGACCAAAACCTTAGGGGCGCCCGAGGCGGCTCAAGGTCGGTGCGGGAAGGGCGGCGGGACCGGCCCGCTTTGTGCGGCGGCCCCCGGGGCGGCGGCAAAGTTGGCGGCCGCGCCGGGGGGGGAAGGGGGGAGCGATGCGAGACCCCCCCCGGCGCCTGGTGCCGCGCTGGAGCTGGCACCCCCGCCGGGTGCGGGGCATGGAGGGGGCGGCGCCCGCGGCAAAAATCCCCCCCCCTCCCCCGCCGGCGGGGAAGGCTGCCGCGACCCGCGGGGAAGGCGGGATGCAGCACCGGGGCTGGGGAGCTTTTGTTAGCGGAAGGGGTAGGGGCCGCTGCCGGCCTCATTGTGCTGCCCCCTCGCTGCCTCGGTGCTGCCGGAGCTGTTTCATTGCGTCCCTGCTCCACCGGCAGCCCCGCTCCCGCCGCAGGGCCCGAAGTCGCGGTGAGGGGCGCGCTGCGGGGCGCCCGCCGGCGCCGCCCGACCCTGGGGCGGCGCAGGGCGGCCCCGGGCTGGCGGCGCGGCGCCCCGGGAAGTTTGCGGCCCTCGGCCGGGCCTTTTGTTGGCGCCGGGGGCTCCGCGCCGCGCCGGGGGCCTGTCACGGAGCCGGCAGGCCCCGGCGGCCTTCCCGCGGCCGGCCCGGGGAGCGGGGATACGGGCGTCCCGCCGCGTGCCGGGCTCCCCGTCACCCGCCTCCCGCGGGACGCCGCCGCCGCGCTGCGCCTGAGGCAGCCGCTGGCCTCCGCGGGCGGCTCGGCTCGGCCCCCCGGGATCCCCCCGCGGCTGCGGCGCGGCCTCGCGGCCGGGCGCACCTGCCCCCAGCCGCGGGGGAGCGGAGCGGAGCGGAGCGGCGCGGCGCGGCCCCTCCGCGCCTCCCGCGCGCGGCCCCGAGCCGGCTCCGGCGGCAGCGGCGAGCCCGCCGGGCCCACGGCCGGGTCCCGTAGCGGAAGCTCCTCTGCCTGGTGGTGCATCCCGCGCCAGGGGCAACGCGTCTTCGGCACGGCCGGGATTAGCCGTGTCGCTCGCGTTGTCGGGTGGCTAACCGTGTCGTCTGGCGTGGCAGAGAGCTGCATCCCGCTTCGCCTTCGTGGCGGGGCTGGCAGCATCCCCCTTGCAGTGGCAGGGGAGCACGCCAGGCGCGGGCTGTGCTTCTGCCTCCTTCCCCCTAAACTTCCCCATCTTGCACATCCCGAAGAATCCATCAGTGCGGGGTGCGTCTTATGCAGAAAGAAGGGAAGTGTTCAGATCGTCAAAGATCCTTCTGCTTCAAGTAGCCTGGTTTGGGCTCTTTCTTCCACCGTTATATTTGTGGTATACTGTAATCTATGTGGGCCTCTGTTCTCATATTGAGTGTTCAAGAAGTATTGGTATATTGTAGCAAAACCTACTATGCTAGGTAATCTGATGTCAGATTTATGTTCTATGTCAGTCTTTTTGAGGACAAAATGATAGCAGTTATGGAATCAGAAGTACTAAACTGTAACTTGGGGGCCCTTAAATTCAGGATACAGAATTTGTTGATAGGTACGCCAGAAAAAAACAGAACTGTGTTCTTCCCTTGAATCTGGTACTTCAGATGCCAAGATGATATCAAATTCTATTGTAATTTCTGTAATCATATGGAAAATCTCTTTTGTATACATAATCAAAATGGGAGGTATCAGCAAAATTGGTGCCTTTTGACTGCCCTATCTCATCCTTATTGTCAAGCTGAATTCATTGTATCTGGAAAGACTGACTTGTCTCTATAGCTGTTACATCCTCATCAAACCTTGACAGCTGATGATTTAAGTAATAGCAGTTATGTCAGGGGGTAGAGAACACTTATATCTAAACGGAATGGTCTAATTTTATCTTTGGTGTATGAACATCTGAGAATTTTCATAGATAGCACCATTTTCCAAACTCTCATTACTAGCCCAGTCTTTACCCTTTGGATATGTACATTGGTAAATGGATATGTCAAGCTAGTCTAGTATTAAAGTGTATTCTGTTCAGCCCTGATCACTGGTTACCAACTATGTAGCATGAGTCCTTTTGTGAGTTTATGCGATGTGAGATTGTAGCCTTGAATAAGTTCCTAATCATCAGGTACGCGCATCTTGGGGGGGAAGGAAAAATGTCAGTGCCAGGCACATTCCTTATTTGTAGACTGAGCACAGTAAGTGCTGAATGATTATGAAACCTAAGCTGTCTTTTCCCTCCCTCTCTTTTCGCTGTGTGGTGATAGTTCTGGTCACAGGTTAAAGGTACTGTTGCCGAAGTTTAGGGATGTGTGGAGCTGACGTTCTCTCTCCTGAATGGCTGTACACCGTGTGGCTGGGAAGAGGCTAGTGAAAAAACAAAGGATGAGAATAAAGGTGGAGCTGAGAAAGGCAAAGGATGCCTTCAAGGAGTAATGTCTTCAACTGCAGTATTTATTATTGGACAGATTATAAGAAACTATGGTAGAGAGCCCTTCTCATGGTGGGACAGATTAAATGAGACTCGATTAAGATTTTGCGCGCCTGTATTAACAGACCAGTGTTAAATACTGTTTGGATTTGGAGCTGTTTGAACATGGGAGCCGTGGTTGGTACTCCGGTGAAGGAAGGGGTCGTGAATGATTCTTTGCATCTAGCACTTTTCTTTTTTGCTGCTCTCAGCCTAATGTTCAAATGGTTCCAACTTCAAATTCTGCTCAGCCAGAGTGATGACACAATTCGTGAATATGCGAAATACTGGTAATTAATCCCTGTGTTTAGCACCCTATTTAGGAAATTGGATGAGTTTGACACACTGTTACCCTGTTTGATTCATTATGCAGATGTATTGTGGCCTCTGAAAGTGTCCTGCTGAACTGTTAAGTTTCAGTAACTGGGAGAGGTGTTTTGTTTTGTTTTTTAATATGGTAAAATCTCCACACAGGTGATTTTGTTAATTTTTGTGAATGTGGATGTTTAGTGCCCCAGTGATGAAGCTGTTACAAGTACATGAAGGTATATTTAGGAATGGTAAGATCATGCATCTTTTCTCTCAAGTGTACTGTGTACAACCTGACAGTTCTTTCAAATGAAAACTAAATTCTGTTTGTTTGAGGTTTGTTTTTTTTAAGATGTTGTTCTACCAGGTCTTCTGGAACCTGAATTGATTTGAAAGAATGATGAAATGAATGTTCCTGAAATGAATGTGTAGAGGTTTAAATCAAAAAAACTTAAGCTGCATCCCTATTGGTGATGTATCTGATGATTACAGACAGTATGAGACTGATCATATGAACAGAAGCCTTTTAAACTGCAGGAGCTTTGGTGAGGTAGGAATTTAAGAATTATATGAAGAGGTAACACTAACCCAGGGAGAATGTAAGCAAAATCTGTGTAATTTGTGAAGGGGTTAAATTTCTTTGTTATCTTTAAACTTTGTTTCACAGTAAAAGATGATGATGATGATGATTCATTCCGAGATGCTATGGAGAATCTTTTAAGGGAAATCCTAGAATATTATGTTATAATGCAGAAGTACAGTATGACTTTTTTCTGATGCAGTGAGTATTGGTTTTAGTTCATGTTTTCATTAGTCTTCATATTTTATTAATTTTTAAAAACTTCTTAGGTGACATGCAACTCAAGGACAGTTTTGTCTGTGAAGAAATATGCTCAGGATAGCCCACTTTCATAATCACAGGATCAAATCAGACATTTTTTTCTAATACAACAGTGAGTAAAAGTTTAACTGTCATCCCATTCTGTGTGCATGGAAGATGGGGGGATTGATACTTGAGTGCTGTTATTTGTTTTTGCCTGCCTGACTGCAGGCAGCCATTACATTACTTAACATTGTGAAAGCTAATTTCACAACTGTTTCAGCTGGATATTTTATGAAGGCTTCTTTTCTAGACAGTATACAAACAGCTGTGAAGAGACCTTCAAGGTTTTGGCTTTTCTAAAGGTAGTTATCCCAAGCTTGCAATTTTAGCCTTGATGATAGATAAAGTTTAGGTGATGGAAAAAGACTAATTTGGCGATGCAGATGTCATCTTGCACTGCTGCACCATCTCTCTTCAATCAGCTGCAAATTACTAATGACCTTCAAATGCAAACATTTATTTCACTGAGGCCACAAATGGACTCATCAGAACAGAAACTAAATTACTCTAAAGTAATATGAAAGTTGTTGTTTTGTTTTAGTGGGGAGGAAGTTGTTTACTTTAGTACTAGATAGTGTTGTAAAATCTTAGTGAGGACAATGTTCATTTTATGGGTTATCATATCAAGATAAACACTAGATTTTTTTTGTGTGTGTTTACTTTAAACTACTAATTCTTGCAGATGTCTAGTAACTGATTTGTCTCAAGAGTATGGCCAAATGAACAAGTAAGATACCTAGTTTAGCTAAGGGTGTAAAATTTAAATACGTCATCCTTTTTTTGATTAATGTTTGTATTCACCCTTTTGGCTTGTAATACCTTGCAGTAAGTAAGACTTAGCTTATATATAGTTAAGAGCACGTGCGTACATACTAATCAAGGGATAGCAAATTCAGATTCCCTGTGGTCTTTTGTCTGCTTGTGCCTTGAGAAAGTGTTAATTGCCATGTGTTAGCTAACACGTAGGTTAAAACAACCTTTTCTTTTCCCCCTCTCTCTGTCTCTATTATTATTATTTTACCTCGTACTGACACCTCTTACAGAGTGGGACTAGAACCTGGGTTTGTGAAGTTTTTAGGACAGCTGCTTTCTCTGCCAACTTCTGGCCAAGTGAATGGTTTCAGATAGCAGCCCCCTCTGTATACGGGAAGTTTCTGTTATCAACAAAATGCAGCTTTACCGCATGCTTGTCAATCTAACATGAGTATGGGTATGTGTAGATGTGTGTTGGAAAGGAGAATGGATTGTGCTTTTAGACTTGTTGGAAAACTTATAAAATCTTCAGTGGTTTTTAGGGCATTACAGAGTAGAAATGTCACTCTGCCTACTATTAGCACAGACTTCAAATTAGTTCTTTACTCTTGTCTTCCATCCAGAAAACTGAGAGCAAGATGCATGGCAAGGAAACTTGATGCATAGTTCACAGGTTCAAGGGCCATCCCTGCAAGCTTTTCCTGAGCATGTTCATTTCCTCGGATATAAGCTTTATGTGGCAGCATTCCCTTATAAATTATGTTGACTGAAAGGTACTAGCGAAGGAGGACATGCAATACATGTAATGCAAATAACCATTAGAGGTTTCTTAAAGGCAAAACTAAATTTGATGACAAAGCAATCCCTATGCTTCATTGTACACAGCAGTCATTAACAGCTCTTGGATCCCCCAGGAGAACTGGAGGAAATTCGCTTTCCTAAATATGGCCACTTGTGCAGCACCCTACACCCCTGATTCCTGTCACCCTAATAATAGCTTTCCCAGAGCAGTAAAGCACATAGCAACTGCTGTTACTTCGTGTCAGTATAGGTGCGCACAGTACCAAGCAACTTAGTGGTACTGTTTTAATGGCGTTTCTTAGAACGTTGGTTGAGACTGGGCTTTTAGGTAACAGTATGGTTAGAAATGATGATACTTTTTTGCATATCTCAAATTATTCTAGTACATTTGATAAATAGTTGTGTTGTGTACCTTGAGCCCATAATTTAGGGAGATGGTTATTTTTCCTGTAGGTCAGCCAAAGGCAAACTAAATAGTCTCTCAAAAACATCTGCAACTTGAATTCAAAATTTGTATTTTCAGTGTTTCTATTTAGTGGTTCTGACAATGATTACCTTATGCAAGCTGCAATTTTTGTAGGATTAATTTCTGTTTGCTCCAATATATATCACTTCTGCCTTTAGATGCAAAGAAAAGCAGCTTTTGTCAGAAATATATTGTTGATATTCTGTCTTCCCTACAGGTTTCTGTGGTTTTACTATACACCTATCAGGGAGCACAAATAAGGGAGAGAGGAAACCTGTGTAAAATTGGTTGTATTTACTAGAACAAATGAGGTTAGTAATACTAAAATGTGTTTGAAAACAAATGAATACCATGTTCTTCCAGTCACTAAAAATGAGTTTCCCTTTTCTTTTGACTTACTGAAATTCTGAGTCTATTCTGTCAAGTTAAAAAAAAAAAAATGTAGCCACACTTATAAGAACCTGTCATATACACTAAAATATTTTGTTTTAGGAAATACCAAAGAAAAATGAGTGCTTTTTTCTTCAAAAATTCCAGAAACATTTTTCTGTAAGCTGGTTTACATTAGGGTTTTGGTTATGTAATATCTGGCTTTATATTCATGGGTAATATGCATTATATAAATGCTTTTTAGGAACACTTTTATTGGAAACTGGAAATATATACATTTGTTAATATAGAGCCATAAGAATGTGAAGATATTGTAATATTTCTTACTTTTGATAAAGACATTGAATCTTTCACTTTAAAATATAAAGACAGAATTATATTTGAGGACATGGCATGTCTGAGACCTTAAAAATACTGTTTAAATATATTTCATCATAAAGCTACATTTTTCAATCCATGTAAAAGACCAATGTTCCGGTTCAAATAACATGAAATGTTCTGGTTCAGATACAACCATTTCACTTTTTTGCTAACTTGAAGAACAACTCATTTTGAGACAATTTGAAGAAAAAATTCCTTTTCTTATGGTATTGTCTGTAAATTTGGCTCCCTCTTTAACTACATGGGGGACTGGATATATTTAAACAGAACCAATGTTAAATATATTTTTGGATAGAATCAGTCTCTGTGCAGGCTGGACACACAAAATGTGAAAACCCAATGTCAAAGCTATCTTTTAATTGTTCCTATTCTTAGTTCTTGAAATCATGTGAGCTGTCATTGTCTGTACCATGTTGTGGAGGCATCCTAGACAGTGAAATCCTGTCTTCAACCACTGTCTGTAAGAAACCCTCATACGCCAGGAGGTGAAGCCTCCCCTCATTGCGTAGGAACCTGTGTATGCACCGAGTGGAAAATTCTGCTATGTTGCTTTATTGGTTATTTTCCAGGTAGGGAGGCAGGAGCACCCAGCCGTTGAAGAAGGGCCCCACACAAGCCTAGCTGGACTTGGGCTGGCTCAGTGCAGGGGCCACCCTCAGCCTCTCTGCTCTGCGCTGCGGGAGCCGGGCTTTGAGGAGGCGCAGTGGCAACTGAGGTTAGCCAGGAGGAAACGGGATGGAGGGGAAGCGGCGGGAGAGGAAGTAGCAGCATCCTTTTGGCATGGGGGCAGCAAAGGAGAGCTGAATCCTATAAAGTGCAAAATGTTTCCAGTTTTCTCAGGGAAGTCCTAGCTGCGAAAGTGCTGAGAACTACTGTACCGTGTGGTATAGGTGAATAATATAATAGCAGTGTTTAACAGTACAAGGTAGCTTACATTGACAATAAGTAAATGTTGAGAGAAATAAGAGATATAAGGTATTCCTGCTTTGCTAAAAATAGGAGACCTTCCTGCAGACCTCCTTCCTACAATGGTCAGGAGAGGCAATAGCAGTGATGGCAGCTCCTTCTTGTTTCATTTCACCTTTATGTTTACCATTAGTGAAAAAACAGTGCCTTCTTTCACCATTTATAAGCAAGGGCATATACTAATATAGCAAGTATTTCTCACGTGATGTTGTGAGACTTTCTTGATAATAAAGCAACAACAACAAATAAAGGTAAATGCTATATTTGGACTATTGCTGGAAGGAACTAAATGTATCAGCAGCTCTGTCCAGCCCTTTCACTCACCATCATGCCAGCCGTGCAAGTGAAAGGCTAAGATCCAAACACCTCATCTCTCAGTCTCTACTTCCTACATCTACCTCCCATGAGGGATGTGCAATTGTCATTCCAGGTGGGATTCATCTTGCCTAAGCCAGGAGTCTGCAGTGTAAGTGTCTACATAGCTAGCTATCTTCAGTCATTTCAGACATTTCAGATGTTCAGACATGAACATCTGATCTTTTCAGCTAATGGAGTTGAGCGTAATTCCTCTCACCTGGAAGAGGCACGTTTGGTCAGAAGAATCATACCATGGAATCCCCTGGCTGTGTAGATATCTCTCCAGACGGCTGTGGGAGCCTAGACAACACTGTATGCGCCCCCAGGTAGTCAGGCCTTAAATGTCGTAACTGAAAGTTTCATCAGCATAGTGTTACCCTCTGGCTCTGCCATAGTGCTTCTGAATATATACACCACATAACTTGTACTGAAGGAATGCACATATGGATTACCTGGCTCAGTTATGCGTTTTTCAAGACTCAAACAAGAGTTATTGTCTATGGCACTATTTAGATTTCTGAGCCATTTGTCTTTGTACTGTTACATTTATGAGTCTGAGTATTTCCCTCCCAAGAGTAAATAAACAAACAAAAAAAAAAGGTGTAGAAACAACGAAGGAGGCGTGCAGTGTTGTTTGGGCTTGTCTGCGTGGCTCTTCCACATTTTTAATTAACATTGTATTCCCAAGATTTGATTTAATCTGGATTAAGCTGCATTGTTGCTCTCGCCTTTGTCTGCTTCCTCTCCTACGAATATTTGTGTAGCTGTGTAGTAAATGAGATCAAGGAAGTGATCCAGCTGAAAGCTCTGGTATGCATCAGGTCAGTTTTCACCTCCCAGATTGGGTTCATCAGGAATTGTACAAACCCTGTTGCTGGTGTAAAGAGGGCTGAGAGGAGCTGATAAAGGAAATCAGGGACTTCCTTTTATGGCAGCATTGCCGATTGATGCAGGATTAAATTGATTGTAGAACTACAGCATGAGATGTAGGGCAGGTCATACAGCAAATT
Source organism: Apteryx mantelli (assembly GCF_036417845.1). Classification (NCBI taxonomy): domain Eukaryota; kingdom Metazoa; phylum Chordata; class Aves; order Apterygiformes; family Apterygidae; genus Apteryx; species Apteryx mantelli. The sequence goes on along the minus strand of NC_089979.1, from coordinate 146,177,328 downwards.
AGCTATTGTCTGAAAAGGTGTTACACCCCATTGCTCAAAGAAAAAGTATAAAGAATTTCTTAAACACTAATTTGCCTACAATAAACAAAAAACTGTGTTAGAGCATGGAGCAGTGAGTGCTAGGAGACTTAGTTGTGACGATTAAAATGTTTTCAGCCACAACTGCCTCTGTCCCTGGCCGAACGGGTTGTTGTGTCTGTGTCGGCTGCTCCAGTTCGTACCCTGCACGTTAGTTTAAAGGCAGCTTCATCCACAGTTTAAGCTAGTATGAACCGTGACATGCAGCACTCATCAGCTTTTCTACCAACCGTAGAGTAATTTAAGGGTTAGTACCTTAGCCATCCGTCCTCTGCCCTCGGAGTGTCCCCAACTGCTTTGAGAGGAAATGGTGCACTTCGAAGCTGTAACACCGAAGAAGTGTGGAGGGCAGTACTGGGCACTTAACATAGCATCCTGATATAGTAATTCATATCGGCTAGCTGTAAATGTGCTATTTGGCGTAATTAGTGCATGTTGCCTGATAGCGTCTGGTCACTCCTCTTGCAATTGTCTGCTCGGCCTGACTGATCCCCACTTTCCTCCAGATAACTGCCTGCTTTCCTTAATTATTGCGCTTTTGTGTTGATGTCTGCTAGATAAGTGTCTGCTCAAAGATAAGAAGTTTTTATTTCTTATCCCGCCGTTCTTCCTTCTGTTCCTACGATGGCCCTTTTACATCTTGGAAGGCTCGGCGAGCTTTTGCTGCAGCCCGGCAGGACAGGCTGCTGGGAAGCGCTCGAGGCAGCTTCTTGTTTCTGTTTGAGCAGGGCAGGCAGTGCTGGGGAGACGAACGGGTTGGGGAGCTCCAGAGACGCGTCTGCAGCGGGGAGGCAGATGCGGGCGAGAGCGCGCGGCAGGGCCATAAACTTGTCCCGGGCGCTGCGTTGCGTTGCGTCCGCAGAACGGGCGGCAGAGCTCAAGATGGGAGTGCCACTGGCTGTCTTTGCTTCGCTGCAAATTGTGCTACTGGCAAGTTCGGAAACTTGCTGAGTAGCATGCTGACCTGGACAAACATTACAGTAGTTTAAAAAGCTACTTGTGGTAATAATGTTGACAGACACTGTGAAGCACAGCAATGTACTTCCTCTTTTAGCTTTGCTGTTAGTACCCAGAGTATTCTTGCAACTCAGCTTATTTCAGCTACGGGGCTGCAGTCTAGATCCTGGCAAATAGCTTAAGTTTGAGGCAGTCTCTGGATTCATGATGTATGATTTACAGGAGCCAGGAACACAGATGTTTTAAATGAGAGCTGTATTTTCATTGTTTTGTGGAGTGGGAGGAGGAAGTGTTACTTTTTTTCCTACTATTAAAACTTTAATATGAAGAAGCTCGTTTTCTTCAAAAATTAAAATTTCCTTTGTTCTCACCTAGTCCTCTATAAGACAGGATAGCTATTTCATTCTAAAGGCTACTGTTAGTTAAGACTTTTTAGAGGAAACTGTGGCATCACACTTACTTGATGTAAATATTGTTGTTAGCAATGTACATGAAAGGAGAAATTAAAAATACACTTGCTTTAAGAGGCCTGAAGCCATTAGCAGCAAGAGCTTCTAATGGGATGAATTTCAAGTTTGCCTATTGCTGCAAGCTATTGAGTTATAGCTGCAACAGGCTTTGGAATATTAAACTATTAAAAGTACTTTAAAATCAGTTGTTGAAGGAAGAGAATCTGATGTACTAAAATTCATGTTGAAAACTATTAGCTTTTCCAGACATTTGATTAGATAAGGACTTCCTTCTTTAGATCAGATATGAACAGCCATCTGCTCTGTGAAGCTTTACCTCAGTGAGAACTACTTGGCACTCTTTAGCTATGTTCACAGTCTTGCGGGAAATCTTGTTTTAATTAGTATTTTACCTGTGTGTAGCTAGTTAGTCTCTCATTAATGCTCTGCTTTTTTTTTTTTTTTTTTTTTTTTTTGAAGCATGGTTTACTGTTGTTGCTGAGAGAGGGATGAGTGAGCCCTCTTAGCAGACTGTCATTAGAAAGGGGATTGAGGCAGTGTCACGTCATGAACTGCCTTTCTGCACAGAATAGTTCCTTGGGTTTTGAAGGAGCAGAGTGTTGGATAACAGTGAGTAGAGCCATTTTTGTAGCAGTGTCCATAGAAAGGTAATAGTTATTCTTATATGCAAATTAATGCATGATTTTAAGTGAATAGTCCAAATTTTCAGAAATTCTAGTGTGACAAAAATCAAAAAAATGTATATGTAAGTACTCTGGATCAAACTTATGAATAGGTAATGTAGGCTGTTCAGGAGCTGTAGAGAATCTTTGTTTACCATGGCAATCTGATTCCCACCTTTTTTTAAAAAAAAAAAAAAAGATGCTTTTTAACTTCTGATGCGCTCAGGCATTAGGAATCATGGCTCAATTACCCACTCAGAATCATCAAGTATCATCTTCCATTCCCCCTAGTCTTACAGCATGGTGAAAAATACTAAAGCTCAAATTCAGAGAGCTAGAATCATGCCAGACTCTCAGGTGTTTCTTCAATCCATGTATTATTTAATCTGTATGCCTGTGCCTTACAAAATTGTGGTGAATGTAGCTTTTACAAAAAGGTGTATATTGAACTGGAGTGAGACAGGAATGCACAGCAGTGCTTCTTGACCCTGGTACAATTTCATTGCCTTTATACTGAGCGTTACTTCGTGGCATTCTGTCTATTGCTATACAGATGAGCAGTTAGTAAGTAGTAATCTACTCTAAACAGCCCATGGTGAAAGAGCTTTTGTAGACCTGGGGGCTGGCTATAAGTAAATATTTTATGGCAACATCAGTTTGCAGGGCTGATCATTGCTTACCTTCCGGCGTGTCTTTGTGGAGATGTTAAAGTGCAGCCTTTGTTACTCAAAATCTTCTTGAAATTCAGAAGAGCTTTTAACACTCCAAAGTTAGGAAGGAGATGCATTGCATTTGCTAAAGGGAATCATACTTTCTCTTGCAGAGTTGCCCGAGTTGCATCTTTAAGTTTTTCTTATAGCATCTTGAATGTATAATAAAAGTTGGCCATATCTTCCACATAAAAAAAAATACAAACAAACAAAAACAAACAAAACCCAACACTTCTTGCTTAAAGAGCCCACTCTGACCACAGGGAGGAGGGAAAATACTTCCATTTTGCAGATGATAAGCTCAGGCATACAGGGAAGGTGCTGGGGCCAAGATATCTGGTCACTGTCTAGGTCAGAGCTGGGAAGTAAACCTGGACCAGGGTCTAGGGTCTTAATCCCTGCCATCTTTACTTTAATGATTAGGAACTTTTTAATGAATTTACTGATACCTGGTCATGGCAGTTACTTCAGGACCCTCTTGAAATTATTTTCAGATTTAGTAATCCCTTTCTTGCTATGCCATGCTTTTCTTTGTCATACTTGTGTAAGGGCAGAGGCCAAAGCTGGGGCTGAAGCCAGAATGTTGCGTGGTAGTGGGCAGAAGGTTGTGTTTCAGCACTCTGGGGTTGTTTTCAACGTATTCAGAGGGCTGACAACTGCCACCTTAATGACTGTTTTCTGCTACACCAATGTCCAAAGAATTTGAGGTTATTTTTCATGTAAATAGACACACAGTCACTTTGTCCCCAAAATGGATGACAAGCTTGGTTTTTGGATGTGTATATGCAATGAAAGTAGGAAAAAATAGTCAGCGTAAAGATGATAGGCTGGCATGTAAAATTTTCTATATAGGAAATGAAATTTGGATAGGTTCCAGCTACTAGTACTAAGAAGCTTCCTCCTTTTCCTCTCACTCTTTCCCTCACCTTCCCCTCCTTTCTGAGTTGGGTTTAATTTTTAACTTAATCTGCCAAAAGAGAACTTGCATTTTCAAAAGCAGACATGTAGACAAATTTGTATTTCAAACATACTTGCAAGCTTGATGTTGCTAGTAACACCAGAATCTCAATCTTCCTGCTGCTTAAAAACAGAAAATAAGTTACTTCAAATAATTATATGCAAGTTGCTGTTAGAAGTCAATGTTTGTCTGTAGTTACAATGCAGAAAATACTATAAGAAGCAATTGCTTTAATGCAGAGAGATGTGAGGCAGTGCAGGTAAAGGTTGATTTTGGAGAGGTATGCTGGTAACTAATTGAACTTGTAAACAATGCTGTCTGTGGTCCTAGTTTAATACTGGGTTTCGATTTCTTTTTTAAGCCAGACTGATGGCTTCAGATACGACTTTGAGGTAGTCATATATTGCATTAACTGGGCCTCTTTGCCCGAGGGGGGAATAAAATATTGTATGTCTTATACCATGCTAAGCAGACTAAGGGAAAAGACAAGATTCCTTTCCTTGTCTTGAATTATTCAGACACTAATATTATTATTGTTGCATTTTAGGTTTTTTAAGCCTTGTAGAGTAGAGAAGAAACATAAATATAACAAGATACTATCTTGAAGTACATTCATAACTTTAATTTTGTCTGAATTTGTGTTAAATAACAGATTTCTGAGACAAAAATAGTGAATCATTATGACTAGCTTTCATGGATGGACCTGAAGAAATAAGAATTTCACGTTCACCAAAATCTTCTTGCCTTTTCATTACTTTTGCTAGAAAGCTTGTGGATGCAATCACGGATTGGAGACCTAAGTGTTTGTGCGCACATTTGCAGACGTGCACACATGCTTGTCTTGTAAAAGCCATATGGTATTAATCAAACTTTACCTTACAGTAGTAAAAATGTAATGTATTTTCCACCATTTTTGGTGATGTGTTCATAGTATGGTATACTGTACTTTGAACGACTTGGTGATTGTCTTTTGTGAATGGTCATTGTTCTATGAAATTAATGTGTTACCCAGGATACATGGCTTAGGTTTTGTCCTTGCATGGCTGTGGCAATTTTAATAACACCAGGAGTTGGCTGCTTCTTACTTTTCTGCTAAGTTGCTTTGTTCAAAACAGCTTTGGCTTGAAACATATACAGATGTGTTTTTTCTTTCTTGTTCATGGCAATGGATTTGAAATAAATCCTTGCTAGCAGATACAAGGCATGTGAGTTAATTGAGTGTATGAGTATGTGCACTTCCTTGTTCAAGATTTTTTAACAATCTGAGGCCTCTAATTAAGCATCACTGGCTTGTCTTTTATTCCTGTGGTTTTCATGGTATTTGCATACTGTTATGAGGGGGAGTTCTTACAAATTTCCAACTTTCTCAGGAACGGTGGATTTTAATATTAGACTTTTAGAAATTTTCTAAGTGATATATGTTTATATAAAAGATTTATCTCACTCATTCAAGTTGCTCAACAAAATTCAGCCTTTAGTGTGCTTAGTGCCTTCAATACTGTAAAAAAGTTGCCCTTAAAAAAAATATAAATTTACTTACCACTAACAAAAAAAGCTGACCTACTTTGTATCATTTTATCTGCATCAAGATAAATAAAATTTGGAAGGTAATTAAAATACCCTAAAATTTAGCAGAGTCAATGAATTCCATGTATTTCCAATTCATGTTCAGAACTCACTGGTGCTTTGTGCTAGATGCCATATGAGTCAGTACTGACACATTATGACGAGAAAAAAAAAAAAAAGAAATTCTTATTTCCAAGATTATATTACACTGATGTAAGGTAAAACATTCAGTTAAAGCCACAGTACCTTGTAACGTGAGAATGTGAATTTAGTAGATACAGTTAATGTAGGTAAGAGTGACAGAATAATACCTTATTCTGGAAGAAACACTACTGAAAATCGATAGGGTTCTTTGCCAATAAGTTCTGCTCTTCGATACTGATGGCAGGTCCTTGGTTTTTAACTCAGTCCGCACTTTAAGTATATTTTTTTGGACCTGATTGATTTTCTTTATCAGAAACATAAACTCTCAAACCCTATTATGCATATTTAAGTAAGGTAATTTGTCTTCTACATTGATCTTTTTGTAAAAACTCTGACTCATCTCTTGTAAATATTTCTGTCATGGCTGAATCTTCAGCCGCCATTGTCATTTTGACAGTGTATTTCTGTTGCCAGCAACTGTGGTGTGGAAACTGGCCTGGTGGAGTGGCCAGTAACTGCATCACACAGTCATGTCCACTTTGACCTTCGGAGGAGATGAACACACGTCCTCCTCGGCATGTTCCCATAGCTCCCTTTGAGTGAGGAGCACGCTCAGGCTAAAGTATGAAGGTGATGGGTAGTTTGTTTGGGATATGTGCTAAGACTTACTCTGTCATTCCTGGGTCTTGTTTCTGGAGGCTGTCCCTCCTGGTGGTGAATCTGGAGGCATTTTATGGTTAGTTAGATTCACTTGAACTTCCTCCAGCCTGTATTTCAAGCTCCATATTATAGAAGTTATTTTACTTAGGTGTTAACTTGATCGGTAAGTTGTCCCTGACCGACTTGGTAGGTTTTCAGCCTGTCCTCATTGCTTTAAGTTCAACTGCATTTCAGCTTCTGAAATACTCGCCATGTTTTTTGTTCTTCTCCCAGATTCTCAATCTCCACCTGAAGTGGCTGAGAAGGATTTGGTTGCTCAGTGATTCCCAAAGAAAGATGGTGAACATGTAGGTGGAATAAGGCATTTAGATGGCCTTTACTAGCACACAGAGATGTGGATAGATGAGACTCTGCTACAGTAGTGTGTCTGTGTGTTCCTTATTTAAGGAAAGCTTGGTTAGCTTGACAGCCATAACACTGTCTTATGGCTACTAACTGTTGTGGTTTTGGCCAGTCCTTTGTGCTTTTTGACATATTGCAGCCAGACCTAGGATTTCTGTTGTGCTGGCTTTCTGCCAAGCCAGGATGCAACTTCTAAACTGCAACTTTGTAGGCATGGGCTGGTGTGGAGAGATGCAGAACTTAGAGTAGTAAGCAGTCTGTGCTTCTCTTTCTTCGCATTTGTCACAACCTCATTGTTTTTTCTTTTTTAAGTGACTCTGTGTCCAGATTATATGGATCTGTTCAATAATTAAAAGAATAACCCTTACGGGTACTTTATGAACACATTGAGGAATATTTAAAAAAACTCATCGTGTTGCTTTCCATTCAGAAGAAGTGGTGACTGCTGTGCAGTTGTTTTTGCCTTGCTGTGTGAGTTTGGAACAGATGTCTCATTGTTCCGGTTTTGGTACTTGCAGTAGGTAGATGCAGGACTTGCACTGTTTTGCAGTAGTGCATCGAGGCTCCAGTTTGTGACCAGAGTTTTACTGAGCTATAAACTGTCAAATTGTTCTGTTCTGTGAATTAATAGCAAAATCCCTTATCTTTCTTCAGAGAAGAATCTTGCAATTTTTTCTTTTTTCAGTGCCCAAGGAGCTAAATAAAAGTTCTGCTTTTGTTAGTTCTCTTAATGCTGCAAGCTGTGCACTAGGGAAAAGCAAATAAGGCAGAAACAGAGGAAAAAAAGGTAATATGGAAATGCAAGTATTGGAAGCGGTAAAAAAAATAGAAGCGGACACATGAGAGACACCTATATATGTCTTAGAGGCTTAGGGTGCTTGTTCTAAACCAGAAAGAGAAGAATGTGTCCATCCATATTTGTCAAAGGGTGACATGTTTAGGACAGCTCTAGAGAAGGAATTCCCACTGCTGAGTGGGAGCTGGATGGTAGTTTACTATTCATTAGTTCTTGCAGACAGCTTGGAGTTGACATAAGTGGATACTTTTGGAGGTAGCAAATTTAATGCACAGTTACAGAATGATGGGATGGCAGTATTTGGCAGTTGTTGAATGTTAACTTCTCTGTTGGAATTGGGGCTCTCAGGCTTTAAGGGATGTGGAGTTGACTCAATTTAGGGGTTTGATGTAGTGATATTCAGCATTTGTATGATGGAATAGCTTTTCTTCCTAGATGCAGTAAAGAGGATCTTAAGGGGAAAGTGGCATTCCTTTGGATAACTATAAACAGTTTCTATTCAGTTTTTTATATATATAAAATAAAAACTTACTCAGTTCTGCAAAAGATTCTGTTCTGCATACTCTCTTCAAACACAACCTCTGATTGCTACCAAGCTCCTGTTCTAAACATACTTATAATGGCCTTTGTAGTGTGACATTTGCCCATCAGTTCTTGAAGTGCTGACCTTGCCACTGATCAGTTGTCTTCATGCTCTGATTCCATTATGGCTGGCTTTCAGTGCTATCTGTTATTCTTTACTTCCTGAGCACCTTTAACAAGAAACTGGTGTGTCTTGTACTTGAATCCCACCGCTCTAGCTGCTTCTCTTTAATAGACATGCTCAAGGTTTTGTGCTCTGTTTGTCCCTTCCGCTGTAGTGCCTTTTGGCTCTGTCCTTCTCCCTCCTTCTGCATATTTTCTCCCTCTAGGAAATCTTACTGCTCTGTTCAGCCTTACCCATGTCTTCTATATAGGTCATGTCCAATTCTACATACTCTTTTAACTCTGATTTCTCTGTTTTGGTCTCAGTCAGCTCCTGGCTATACCATAATTTATTACTACTGAAAGATTCAGAGAAGGAGGTCCTCCGCTATATCATATCTCTGACTGTTGTGCTCATTGCTCTGCTTGGGTGCTTTTGCAAAAAGTTCCGGGGTGTGGGACCTGACATGCACTGCAAATTACAAAACCCCAAAGAGTTTAAAGTAACAGCTGCCAAACAGCTTTAACTCTTCACCTTCTGTTTTCTTTTGTGTTATGAGTGAAGAATAAAGTTAATATTTTTATCAAAAGTTTTGGACTGCATCATGAGCTAATGAGAATCAGATGCTAACTTTTTATTGTGTGATTTTTTTTTTTTAAAGAGTTAAAACATGATAGCAAGGGTGTTAATCTAGCAGATGTCTTCTGTTTGTATTTTAAACCCATCATGAACATACAGGGATGTTTTTAATAAAAAGACAGATACTTAATTCCAAGAAATTGCATTTGTTCTGGCATATGACCTGTATATTTGTGATTTCTGGTTAATTTTTTATTATTATTATTTTAGAATTATTTCCTTGGGGGCCATTTGTAGTCTTTGGAGCACTTCATAACTTTCAGTAATAGTCTCAAGATTTTGTGTATTACATAAACTTCAGATTTCCTTGCTAGTAATCTGTGTTTATTTGGCTTTCTGAAAGCTATTATAGGCACCAGCAATAGCTTGCACTTGATTTTTGGATTACTGTGGTTTTTTTCCCTTCTCTGGTTTAATAGCACAGACTACCTTTTCTCTTTTGCCCTGGACCTGGAACGGGATGATTGTTAACTGCTGAACATGGAAAGCAAACATTTGCTAGCTGAATGTAAAGTGAGGCTCTCTTCTTTCTCCCTTTTGGCATGCAAAATGATTGCACATTATTCTCAGAATGAGAAGCTTGGTCTGTGGGGTTGCAGAGGGCACTTGTGTGCAAAACAGAAATGGGAACTAGGCGAAACTTCTTAGTGTTATGTTGTGCCTCATACTGAGTGGCCCTCCTGCCATCAGACCTGTGAATGTATTACTGCAGAAATTAGAGGTGGTGGTCATAATGTCACCACTACTCTCTGTAGACAGTGACAGGTCATGAAATACAGCTGTATGTTATGTTCTTTGCTTAACGTAAATGTGGTTGGGTACTGTACCTGTAGCTGTGAATATGGATCGTGAGTCCAGTGAAACTGTAGGAATATTGAACTGCAACAGCCTGGGTTGTCGTCCATATTGCAGGCACCATACGAATTTTTTTTGAATCTGATTGACCTTATCTTAAAAGTGTGTCCTGCTTGATCCCATCATTTGTGTGTCGGAGATTGTTTCAGAGCATTACGCTGCTGTTATTAGTAACATTGTGCTGTCCAGTGCAAGTGCTTCAATACATTTTATCTGCAACAACAACTGAAATAATTAAGTCAGAGCTCATGAGTGACCCAACAGCATGAACCAACTGGCCTAGTCACTGAAACAAGCGGTTGTGCAAACACCCTCATGCAAAAAAAGAGTGAATGCTTTAAGCAGTTTTATAATACATAGCTTATGCAGTTTCCTCCTTGCAGTTAAGATATTGTACTATTTTTCCAGGCCTAGAAAAATCAGCTTAGGATCTTACACCATTCAGTGAGAGATTGCTGTTGTACTGTTCAGATAACTTTAATTGATTTTCACCAAAAATCTGTCAGTGGGATTGGATTGAGTCAGTGTCTGGCTAGTTTTGCTTTGACATAGATCAGGTGTGCTCAAATAATGCCTTGCGGTTCTAGGAGTAATAATATTCAGATGAGCAATGGTAGTAGGTAGCTTGGGTATGAATGTCTTCATTGGCTACAGATGTTTTGTGATTACACCCTGTTCTGTACACCTGCAATTCGATATCCATGGCAAGTATTGTGACAACAGTATTTTGTCCCATTCAAAAGGCAGGCTTAGTCTTTTGGCTAATCAGAAGTGAATGTTATTTACCTATGCAGAAAAGGTTGCTGTGGCTAGTTTGAGCTCATAGCTTTCCTAAGCCACATGTAGCCATGTTCCCTTCCTTGGTTTCTGTTTGTAATATTGCCACCTGGCACAGTTCCACAGCATTCATTTTTTTCTCCTTTCCCAGAAAGTAGGAAACAGGCGCTTCAGGCCTTGAACAATCATCTGAACATCAGTGTGTGATGACTGGAGATAACAACTGAATTATTAAACTTTACTTCTTGTTTCTGTAATTTTTCTCGTTCCCTAGCTTTTGAACTACAAATGAACTTGCTCAGTCATGCTTTTTTTTCTCACGGCATAATTAACTTAGTTTTCCTCTAATACAGACTGCTCACTTTAATCATTTTTATATGATAGGTTGTATCAGCATTTCAGAATATATCATTGCATTCTTTTTTTGACTTTCAGCTTTCTGTGACTTAATGCTACATCTCAGTATTCCCCAAGCTTTTAGTTCTCTATCCCTCCAAAAAAAAAAAAAAAAAAGGGGGAAGAGAGGAAAAAGAAAAATAGTTTTCTTACATTGGTACAGTTGAGCTGGTTGCCTGTAGGCCAGACCTTGCCATCCACAGGTTACTTACATTTGGCCTGCTGCCTTTCCTCAGAGGGTTTGGGAAAGGTTTTGGATAGTATCAGGTGCTTGTGTACCTGAGCACAGTACAAGCTCATGTACAAGCCGTTGGTCCTGCTGCCTCCACCTAAGAGAAGATTTAGCTGGAAATTCCCTGTTCCCGGTGCATGGCATGCTCGGCACAGAGCCAGGGACTTCTGCAGTGGGTGCTAGGGCCTCTGGAGGGCCTGGGGCACAGGGTTTCTCTTGGAATTAGACCCAGTTGTTAAGGCTGGACCACCTCTTAAATTTTTTTTTTCATTTTGTTTCTGGTTGTAAAACCCTAAGGCATGTATTCAGGGCAACATTGCAGTTCAGCTTATTTACAGCTTTTATTGCTGTAATGCTGTAGTTTCTGTTTTCACAAATAGGAAGGTATTTCTCATAAAAGCTTCTTAAACTTTCTTATCCTGAGATCTTTGTATTCTTCTGCTTGCCTTGCTGTTCTTGCTATTCTATGGTTTTAATTGTTTTTTATACACTGTTCTGCTTTTGTGGTAGAGTTGAAATGATCTTATCAAAGTTGATGACTAGAAGAGTATGTGCTTTCACTTTGTTAGTGGCAGATATAAAATGAACCTAACAATCTTAATGTTAACAGCATAAATGAATCCAGTTATATCCGTATCATTCACTTACTAAGTCCATCTTGAAATAATTAGTTTCATGGTGCAATAACCCACTAATATGAAAAAGCACCATGTTTATCAGGATCACTAGCAGAATTTGAATCTTCAGATTTTTACTTGTGATCTTTTAGCTCTTTCCTGTTAGCTTTATGAAGGCTTCAACATGTCTTCAAGTTGCGCTTGTCTTTAGACTTCCAGAATTGATGCTGTTTTTTGGTTAGGGAAAATGTCAATCTTATTATAATTCCTTTGCCATTTTGTTTGTAAGAGTCAGAAAGTGGCTGTGATGAAGAACGTTTTTGACTATTTTACTTTTTTCTGGAAAGTTGAAATCTTGAGTTTGAATCTTGTAAAAGCTATTGCAGATCTTTCTCTATGACGTTAACATAACACACAAGCTTCTCTTAATATTGAACTGGATAACAGTGCTGTTTATCTAAAGCTTATAAAGACCAAACCTTACTGTACCTGTAGTCATGAAGCTGTTTAGTAATGTTTCATAGGGATTTTTCTTTACATTTGGCATTGCAAAAACATTTCTGTATGATCTAGCACACTGTAGCCTGCGAGTAGATATTGAATATTTTTAATAGCAGATTTTTATTCACACTTCTATAAATAACTTTTCTAAAGCTTTGATTTTATACCATTCTCTGCAACATGTGTTAAAGAGTATGAATTTATGTATTTAGGGGCCAATAACAAGAGTTTCTAAGTTGGAGGCTCACCAGTTGTTAGTGAGAGAGGAAGAAAAAGAAACGGGCATATTGATCAATCACAGTGTTATTTATGAGACACCGAAGTGATTCGGCTATGAAAAAAGCAGGTGTGATTGCAGAATGTATTGGGTGTGATGTTCTCAGCAGAAAGGGCGATACTAATGCTGTTGTAAAGGCATTGGTAGCACCTTCGCTGTAAGTCTGGCTTCAGTTCTTGTTCCTATTTGGGAAAGATTAGTTCAAACATTTGAAAATAGTTGCTAAGTTGATAAGGCAAAGGAGAGTGTGTCATAACTGGCAGGGAACAAAAGAAGCATGGAGCTTATTTATCTTAGCAAAACGAAGATTGAAATGTGATTGCTTCTGCAGATACAAGGAAAGAAAAGACCTGTTTGAGGAAAGCGTAACATGTAGGGTATGGCCATGAATAAAAGTGTGCAGGTAGATGAAGCAGCCTTTGAGGAATGGCGTTCTGGCCCAGCATCCTAATGAGTAGGGGCAGATGATATGTAATTACCTTAAAGACAGGATTTGAAAAGTTTGAGCATTTTTAGTTTTGTACATTTCCTGTGGTGGCAGAGGCCTGGATTTGACAACCCCTAAGATTCCTTTATATCCTATTGTACTAACTTAAAATATTCCTACTAAAAACAAATGGAAACAATAGAAACACAAAAATATATCAGGACAGTGAAGGTCCAACTAAAATGTTTTTTAAGTAGGATGCTTTAAAAAAAGAAAAAAAGCTTGTCCTAAAAATGGCCTATGGTTTTCCACTGTTTAAATAAAAGATAATAACAACGCACAAAGTTGGAAAGAGTAACTCTGATGTCTTGAGGTTTACACTTCCTTTTGTATTTTTATTCCAGTGTATTAAGGATTGTATGTTAGTATTCCTTGCCAGTTTCTGTACAGATTGCTCTTTTTTTAATCATAAGTCATTTTTGTCCCTCTTTACTGAAAGAGAATTCTTACTGTGTTGAATACAATTATGGATTTATTCCCAGTGCACATGGAAAATCATTAATGTGGATGAGGGAGTAAAAAGAACAATATTGTAACTGTATTTCAGTGCTGATCTGAGGGTTGGGTTTTTTTTGTTTTTTTTTTTTTTTAAAGGTTAATCACTAGTACAAAAACACCACTGAATACCAAAAGGGCTATGAAAAACAAACCAAACTTGTAAATGCAGCTGTTTATTTTGGGGAAAGTTAAATGGCTGTTAAATCCCTATTCTATGTTCGTTACCTGCACAAAGGTGAGACTACTGCAGATGTCGTCTTAGTGAGTTGGTGGAAGGACCTCTACGTAAAGGGTGGTTGTGTTCTTCAGGAAACTTCTGTTCTTCTGCTTTCCGAACATCAGTCTGTCTGTTTCTTTCTATGCTCATTTGTAGTGTCAAAGACTTGGATGATGAAGTGACAAAAGTTGAAGCTTAAAATAGACTGTCCGAATATTCTCAACTTTTGCACAAGGGCAAAGAGCTACAATAAGTATAGAGAGGTAACTGATGCAGTATTGAGCTGTAGATTGATGTTATGACAAACATCTGGGATAATTAAGTATTTTAGAAACGTTAAGACTTTTTTGATGCAAAATGTATAATGCTTTAATCAGCTCACTTAGTATACAAGTTCAAACTGTTTCTGAGAGGATGTGGTCTGGCTTATTCCAAGAAGCTTTCTGTAGGCCTTTGCTGTTTGCCGTGCCTGATCGTGCCGACTGGACCCTTGGACAGGTCCTGCACATGGGAAGATGGTACTGGCGAGTTTCACAGTGGAGCCACCCAGGTCTCTAGTTTCCAGCTACAGAAGACCACGACCGCAGAACTAGCTAATGTAACCTTTCTCTGAGCTGCTGACTTTTGTTCTGGGAAGTTTCAGCTACTCAGCATGCTCCTTTGCCTTTATTTTACAGCCACATTTAAAATTTAATCTTATTTCAGTTTAAGTCAGATTTTCTGTGTGGTTTTTGGTGGAGATTGTACTGGTGCTTTTGGAGAGTTAAGCATGGTCACATTTGCTTGTGTGTCTGTAAGAATCAGGTGATTTTTAAGCTTATCTACTACTTCTGTTTTTTTTGTAAGAATGCATTGAATTATAGAATACCCTTCTTCAGGTACTGCCCAACATAGTTAAAGACTCTGTCCAAGTCTTACTGCAAATAAGTATTTTCAATAATATTCAATATTTTCATTATTTCTCAGTCAAAGAATGTTCTGTTTCTAGGTTTGGTTTGACAAAACTGGTGGTTTGGTTTAAAACTGAGCCCAAGTGAAATTGTAATGAAGGTGGGCCCCAGAAACAAGTGTGTTCTCTATCTGCTTTGTGTCCTTGTCTTGTGTCTTGCTTAGTGCTCTAGTGTGGTACATACAATCCATTACAATTTGCCTTCAGGTTGATCTTTTCCTGTATAGAAAAGGATAGTTTCTCTCAAACAGTTTCAGAACTTTGTTGGATTCCAGCAGACCATGGCATCCCATGGCCACTGTCTTTATCTGCGGGAAAGGTAAATGTTTAACCTAGATAAATCTGGACTGAGCCGTCCTTTGCCTGGGAAAGTTTTAATGAATTCATCCTAATGAAGTGGATGGAGGATTATTTCCTGATTATTTTAATAACTTCCCCGTTTAGGTCAGACCAATCAATACTGGCTATCTCTCAACTATCAAGAAGTACAGTAGATGTGTAAAACCCAAAACAATAGGTAGAGTACGAAAAAATGAAAAAACTGTGCTTTATCACCTTATCTAGCTCTAGATTAGTTTTATTTATTTTTCAGATCATATATATACGCATGCACGCACATACGCATGCATGCACATACACACGCACACATACGTGTACATATATATAAAATAGCTAGTTCTTGTTAACCACAAAACATCTTAAAGTACGTATGTTGTGAGTAACTCTTCTCATCTCCCAAAATGTAATACTAGGTAAAAAAAAGAATATGCAGGTATTTCTGCAGAAGTGAAAATCAGGGTACAACTCCATTGTTGGTCTGTCTTCGTGTCTGTCTTCTCTGCCACTTTTCAGCTGTGCTGACACCACCACCACCACCCACTACACCAGGTCAGTGAATTGATCTGGATTAAAAACAGCTCTTTTTCTTCCTAGTTTAACTTTTTAACTTGGATCAGTTAACCACTCCGTCCATGTGGGGTGGTGGAGGGAAATGCACGTCTCCAGAGTTCTCCCCTAGGAAACAGTACGTGGGCCTGTACCCGAGGAAGTCACCTCTGAGGAAGGTCTCTTGTACCCACAGGAAACTTCTTTTCCATCAGTTCTTTAGAATTCCTTTATCTAATACAAGTGCTTGGCAGATGGAGCCCCATCTGTCATGATAGCATTATCTGTTGTATTTCTAAGTTTGTTCTCATTCGTGGTCTCCTTATGAGAATATTTTGGCATTGTTCTTATTTGTTCTTTGGATGGCTTGCAGAGTTATGACCTTGAACAATGAATTAAGTCTTGGTAAATGGTATAATTTATTATATGAGATTATGTAAGAAATTACTATTTCCCTTGCCTTTTCTCTTTCCACTTTCATATGTGTATATTGTGCAACTACTTTTTTTTTGTTTGTTTTTAATTAGACCTTCTTTGTCACTTTCTTGCAAATCTGCAGAATCAAGCCAATGCCAAAGGCAAATACCGTGTTAGATACACTAGTGGTCTGGTCTGGCGTGGCAAATCCTATTTCCATTCTTGTCTGAATGTTTGGTAAAAATGCATCTGTTCAGAGGAGGTCCGATTTATCTAAATACAAGCCACAGTGAAATACTGCTAATTACCTTGTAACAATTGTGTATTTGGGGACTGAGCATAGATTATTAAGCTCTGTCTAAAAGCATAAAGGAGCAGAGCCTTAGGGAGTGTCAATATAATGGTTTAATCAGGTGAGCAGGTTTAATTATTTCAGGAGTCACACTGGCAAATTATAGTATGCGAGAACCCAAAAGGTAATGCAGTTTATAGGATCACTGATTCAAGTTTAGCCCATGTACATCATTCAGTAGTCCATGAACTGTGAAGCAGTATTTGGTGCTACTATTAAAAAGCCAGAAGTCACATTCTTCAACATCATTTCCTGACTTTGCTTGTCTTTAGTCAAAGCAGTGACTGAATTCTGTCATGGGGCATCTATCAGGTGAACTGTACCTACCCTCTGGCTCTGAATAACCCTAGATTTGTACGGCTAAAACCCATCTCAAACATACAAACAGAAATCAATGGATTAATCAATTCTCTGCCTGGCTTATTGTCAGCGAAAGGACATTGTACCCAGTATTGTAGTAGGATGGTAATTGGCTAATGTTTGTTTTGTTGAGGACAGTGCAGTCCTATTTTTCAAAAAGTTCATTAGGTTTATTTTTAATATTTTACACCATGTTTTGTTAATATATTTACAATTATAAATTGATTGGTCAGTTAAGAAGATATCTGTTGTAAAGTAGTTTGATGCTAAATCATGCTCCATTCTAGACGTTGTTTTTGCTATCAAGTTTTACCACGCTTGACAATGACTTACGCTGAACTTCACTTCAGACACTCCTGCAACTGCATAGGGGACAGTTTTCATATCTTGAGGAAAAAGCGCTTTTCAAATGTTTTATGGCTTAAGTAGCTATGACCCTCCACTGATTCGGTGAGTGGAACTGGGATCTCTGACTCTCTCCTACCCCAGCCAAGTTCATCTTGGTCTCTTTCTGACCTGATGAACATATGTTCACTGGCATGTTAATTAGGGCATGTGTGGGATATGGAAAAGTTGATATTTAAAGTCATTGAAATGATTGTCATGACTCATAACAAGGGCATGAACCTAGAGTAGCATGTGAGAACTATTGATACATTTTTATCTATATAATTAAATAAAAGTTAATTTCATCATATACTTTCTCAGACACTTTTTTTTGTCTGATAACCAGAAAAAAATGTGAGCTGAAAGTTACTGAAGTCTTAGTTAATTGTAATGACTGTTCATCTAACTGTTCTTGTAACTGTACAGCTCTCTTGTAGCTGTGTTGGGTAGACCGTAGATATTAAATCCCATCTTATCTCTTTGGTAATATACATGTGCTTAGAGTACAAAAATTGGAGTTTCTTTTTAGCATCCAAGCTGGATAGACAGCAGTTTGACTTAAATCCAGGAAGAGCTTGACTCTTTGCTGCTTTTTTATCTAAATGACATTGCTAAGACTTATATTTGGACCTAAGAAGAGAGACAAAATAATCTTTTTTTTTTTTTTTTTTTTAATCTGAAAAGAGAAGAAACTTTAAACTTAGTCACAATTTCAGCTGGACCTTAAGAAGGTCATCATGAACCTGTATTCATAATAAATATCTCTCCTCCTTCCCTTTACGTCCCCCACCACCACCACCACCACCCCTTTTAGTAGCCAGCCAGGGCTTGGAAAAAGTAATAATCAGCATTCCTGAATCTGAGATGTAAAGCTCTCCTCATAACATTACATCCTGTAAGGTTGGAGAATCGCTTAATAGGATCATGAGGCTGCTGCAAGGAGCAATGTCTGTGCTTGAAGTACCCATGAATATTAACGTTCCTAGCAGAGGTTGTTGTTCTCCTCCTGTCCAAGCAGTATAGCGATACTGAGGTAGCATTGATACCTCACTTGACAGCGTTGCATAGCAAGACCGATGCTGAACTGACGGCCCTACAGCCCGTCTAGATCTTTTTAGCAAAACTTTCTTTAGAGAAAAATACTGCCTTAATGGTTTGTTTCTTTGATGCTAGTGCATTTTATGTTGTATGGTGCCTGATCTGGGGTCCCGGATTGGGTCGCGTCTGCGTACTGCGCAGTAAGAACAGGAAGTAATTCTGAAATGGTTGGACATGGGATTCCTCTATTCCCATTGTACATTACAAGTTAACTTGCCTAAAATGGTAATTGGATTTTTATTTACCCATCACAAATATCTTATGGAGGAAAATGTGGCCAGTTTAAAAATGGGAAAGCAAAGGAATTATACCTCAAACTTTCGTATGCCTTAATTCCATGTGATTAACTGTATCTGTGCTGTTTTCCAGTAGTGCATGCCAAGAGGAGATTGCTGCTCTCAGAAGGAAACTGTGCATGTCCTTCTCTCTGTCCTTTTCCCCTTCCCAATGCACAAAGACAGTTGGGGGGAAAAAGGGGTTGGGAGTTACAATACTTCAGTGTAGGCTTTTTTTCCCAGAAAAAGTCCCTTCAGTCAAATGTTGATGCAGACCATAATGGTGTTTTTTGAAGAATTAATTTTGCCCTTCCTTTACTCACGCAGCTTTTTTTCCACTTCTGAAAATAGGTTGTCTGAAGTCACATGAACTGCATAGCTTATAAACACAGGCTAATGTGATTAGTAAGCCTTTTCTAAGTTGATCAAGAAAGCCTAAGTGGAGGCATCCATCTAGTAATTTTTTCATTTATTTACCAGAATAGTGAAAGTTCTGGTCATTTACCCAGTTGCTTAAATCAGCTAACAGTCCTAAAAAAAAAAAAAAAAAAAAGTAGTGATCTAAGCCAGTTTAAGTTGGCTAAATGTGAAAGATTATATGCAGTATTTGGAAAAATACGATTAAGTAATGTGGGTTTGATTTATGTTATTCTTGGCAGGTAACTGGTGTTCCTTTTGCATCACCATATTGCCTTTTCGCTTGGCTGTATCATGTTGACTTGTGAGCAACCATATTAACTTTACTTGAAAGTGAACATTTCATTGCTCTTTAAGCTGTGTTTGTGCAAAACATGATTTTAATGGACATGCGCATTTAACTGTAACAGATTGAAAGCAGGAGGACTCTCACAGTAGAAGAATTTGTGTTTTGAAAGCTTGCCCACTACTATCCTTTGTTTCCAAAGTTATGGTAAACTAATGTAGTGTTACAGCTCTGGCTTCTGCTCATGGTTGGCTTTTTTGTTGTTGTTTGGTTGGTTTTTGGGGAGGAGGGGGCAGACTAGCTATGATTAAGGGAATACATCCTTTATATTCATATATAGGGACTGTTAAGTAAGGCACTTTTACCTTGAACTAACATTTAATGCATATGTTAACTCAAATGTCAACTGAAATTGAGGTGCAAATGCAGTCATTATTGAAAAAATCTTAGAGGCCCCAGGAATGTAAGCACTCTGAGGAGAAATGAGATCCAACTGATTTTAAAAAGTGGCTTGATGATGATAATATTCTCTGTTAAGCATGGAAAAAAAATAGATTGTTTCTTAAAACGGTTTCCAGGCTGCTTTAATGTTATGTCTTTTCCATACTACTCTTTCATTGTGTTTTCTCAAAGGACATCTTTCAGCAAGATCACTCTTTCAAGATGGTATTAGAAAGGGATAATATATTGCAGCGCAGTTTGAGGAGTGTTTCTTGCTATATAAAATCATTCAGCATCCACTTTGCTTTCTCTTTTAAATGCAATGGACAGCAGGCAAAAAACATATGGTTGCAAGATATGGAACTGTTTAAATCATGATAAGTAAAATTTTAATGCTGTGTATTCTTTTTTAGGTGTAAATAAAAGGAGAGGGGAATGCATAAAATGCAGGAGTCTTAATTTTATAGGCAAACTTGTTTGTATCGGTACACTTGTAGATTGACTTAAAGATTATATGCAAGTGGAATTGCAGCATCTGAAAATTAAAGTATCACTTAATTCCACTGCCTCGGTGTATTCTGTTACATATGAGGTAGTTTTCTAGGAAAGCTCTGTGGCTTTTATGCGTTGCTTTCACCCTCATAGTGGTATCAGTATTGATAACAGTCTGATTCCTTACATTTTTAGCCTCTTTGTAGTGGTCAGAAAGCAAAGAGAGATAACACCACTAGGGGTTAAAGACTGCCATGTGAAATTGCTCTAAACTGACAAATAATGGTTTGCTGTCTGTGACATCTGTTAAATAAATGAATACAGCTGAATTCAAATCAGCTGAAGGGAATTCTGCTCTGTTAATCAGTCTCCCTTTTCCCTTTGCTTACCAAGTACTTTTTGGAGAGACTGTTCCAGTGCAAATGCTTTTTTTTTTCTTCTTCTTTTTTTTTGTCAGTTGCAGTGTTATTTTGCTGCAAATATCTTCATGTAGATATATGGAATGTTGTTCCTTACATATTTTAAGCTATTATGGGCATTAGCTTGCTTGCAAATCAGAGGACCAAAATAAGGATGCTGTATTCTTTGTATTTTCAGTGGAAAAAAATGGTGACCTTTCCTGGAGGTATTGGATTTAAATGTTCCTGGCAGCCTAAAATAGGTGATGTAAAAACACTTCATTATGTCTCCAGCACTCTGCAGTGCAACATTTTTGCACTTCTAGAGCTTTATTTGATATTCGCAAGAGCACTGATTTGCAAAGAAAAGAAGTGAGAGTAAGGTAGAAGATCTGAAGGGCAAGTAAAATGCCAGGGAGCAGCAGACCTAAAATGAACAGCGCTATCACTTTTTTTCTGGATACAAGACCCCCAGGGCCCCTGTGGGGCTGTGGCCACGTGGAAGAGCCTCAGCAGGCGTGGAGCGCAAGCGGAGACCCTTGCAGTGCAGTCGTCCCGCTCACGGCACTGCTGCCAGCCACCGATGCCTGGCGTCCGGCTGGCAAGGGAAGGGTGGAGTGTGGTGGAGTTCTGCTCCTGCCTGGTCGCTGGAGGATCGTTTTACATCCAGGACCTTCTTTGCTGTTGGGCTTGCTGTGCATGGCCGTGTGACTCAAAGTAGCAGCACTACAATACTGGGTCCAGTTGCTGAGGTGTAGTTTGTGTCACGTTTTAGTTCTGAAACATACCATGTTCCTATGATACTGAATAATATCCTTGGTGATGAGAACCTTCCAGGTTCCAAAAATGTCAGATACAAAGAGATTTTGCTTGCCATTTATAATTACCAGACTGACTGGTGCTGAAGTAAAATTTGTCTAAAATTGTAATCTGATTAAGGCATTTCTGATTGGGTTTCTTCGCTCTGTATTAGTGCCATATGATCGAATGTTTTAGCCCCGAAACAAAGCACATGTCAAATGGAAACTGTGGTTTCTTGATCTGACTGCAGGGAAGACAGTCCTCACTGTCCTTTCTGTCTCTGAGCCAATACTTCTATTAAGGATGCCTTTGCCCTAGAAATTACAAACTTCCTGTTTAATTCTGTTGTCTTTAATACGTGGCTCCTCTTAAACATTGTCTATCTTAAAAATTACATTTTCTGTGCGGGAGAAGGAAACAATGTGGAGTTTTACTAATAGCAGTAAGCTGTGCGAGGGTGTACATTAACAAAATGTGGTGAACTCCTGTGGTGCCCGAGTTTTACTCTGCCTCTGGCCTCGAGCGTGACAAAAGCACTTGGTGAGAAACAGTGGACTGTTTGCGCAGGCCCTGCTGGGGCAGGCTGTTTCCTTCTCCTCCCTGTAACCACGAGATGCAGCAGTAACCTACTCAAGGGGGAAACTGCCACTTTTAAGAGGCCACTTGCAGATTGAATTTGGTACATTGCAAAATCTTAGCAACCTATTACCTGTTTCACTAGCTATCAAGGTATTGACTGTGAAAGCTCATAATGCAAAAGTAAAAACTCTGTCTTCTTGTAGACTTGTCAAAAAGCTGCGAACCTATTAGAGTAAAAAAGCAAGGCATAATTAGATGTCTCAGTAATCTGCTTAGCCTTCCTTTACCTTCTCCCTTTCCTTTTATTTTTAAAGTAAAAAGAGGCAGCATTTCCTTTGTGCAAAGCTAGACAAAACCACACAACAACCCTTGCTTTGCATTGAGGAGCTTTGTAAGCTTACAGGACTTCTCATCAGTCTAGAGTGCTCTTAAGGAGCAATGGTTTCCTCACAGGAGAAGCAAAATCAGGGATATCTTCCTTGCATCTGGTATGGCCTTGGCTTCAGCATGGCTGTTTCCTTTTGCCTGGTTTTACACTGTAACCTAGTGCTCCACATGCTGTTGAGGCTGGTTCATTGGGCAGGTGTGCGTAAGGAAATGTTCATTTCAGTTTATGATAAACCCAGAAAAACTGCTATATTACTCTCTTGGTATCTTTGTCCAGTTAAAAACCAAAAAATCAAGATAGTCATCAACTCATCCTTGCCCATAAATTAGAAAATAACCGTTGACCAAAATGAACCCAATGTAAAATATCTTTCCATGAAGAAATCAGCTTGCTGAGGTTTTCCAGGCTTCTCGTTGTAGTGGTGTTCCTGGGGCAGCAAAGCAGAGTGAGAGATGGCTTCTGAACCAGGCACGAGGGGCTTTGCAGTGGAAACCGCCAGAGACCAGAGTCTCTCCAAATTCCTCTTCCTTCTCCCAAGGCAGTTCTCCTCCTCACCAGGTTGTGAGCCCCCTTGACCTAGCTTTGAATAGAGCCATGATGAACGTGCTTCCTATGGAGGCTGAGCCTACCAGACCAGGCATCCCTTCAGATAAGTGAACAAATACTTTTATGTGGTCACCACACAGTTCACAAAATATCAGGTCCTTATCAGTATCTCTCCCTCCCTTCCTCCCTCCACATATATAATAAGTGGGGGCAGGTGCTTAGTGGTAACTCCCATTCCTCTGCAGTCCCTTGGGTCTCGGTTGATCCCGTGTGTAATACCGTAGCATCTTGGACACTTCCATGAAAAAGCAGTGTGGGGAAGAGGGTGTTGGATAGGCATGTAATACAGCTGAGCTCCTTGACATAAGGAGTGTTTAGGACTAAGAAACTCATTCTGTGGATGCCAGTGTCTGTTCACTCGAACGCTGGATATATGCATCATCCTTTCTTCCTTGTGAAACTTAGCCAGTTTCCTTCCTACCAGACTGTCTCCAAGCCGGGGCAGAAGCCAGTCTGCAAATTGAAGGGGTCTGGTGACTTGGTGAACTTCACAGCTGTTTTTCCTACACTAAAACTACCATTAAAGCTGTACTCCTGGAATTAAGGTGCTTACACATCAGGTTGTTTGGGGGGTTATTTATTCATTTATTAAGACTAACTCCTGCGAAGAAATGACTCCTGTTTTTACTACACCTGAATTGTAAGTATGAATGTAAGATCTTTCAGATTAGATATACGTAAGAATAATTTTAAATCCCCTATCTTGTGTTTTGGTTTTTTTTTTTTTTTTTTTTTTTTTGAAGTTCTTTGGCAAAATGAGTTTATCAGATGTGCTCTATTTAAAAGCATAGGTTGATTAAATCTTCAAGTTTTAGTAAGCATAATGTTTGAATTATGTCTCTGTTTATTATAAGCCATCCTTACTTACGGCCTCACAAAAATCCCAGTAAAGCGGAAACCAAAATACTGAAAATCAAGACTGTGAGTCTGTAGGACTTAGGCATAATAGGCAATTTTACACTGTTAGTGTAGTTGACCTTGATGTTGTTGTTCATTTGCTTATATTTTAAAAGAATATTCTTTGAGTTCTTGTTTACAGCAATTTGGCAGCTGGACACAAGTAGGATTTAGAACTGAAGAACTTTTTAGTAAACATTTTTTGAATTACAAATAATCTTTGACACTTCAAAGTGGAATTGCATTAGTGTTAATAATTAGTTATATTTTCATGTACTAGATATTTAAACAATTCAGAACTAGCTTATTAGATGTACACAGGCCAAAGCATTCAAAAATAGGATCCTGATCTCCAAATGTCACTTGGCTTTTTACCGAAAGTACAGTGGTGACGTAGGAGCATGAACCCCTTCAGCCTTGAGACTCATGGAGGAGTATGTAGATTACTCAGAAATTTTCCATTTTTCCGACTTGCTAAAGCTTGCTATTTCAGAAGGCAGCTTAACCTGAAAGTGATATGGTCTTAGAGTTGTCCCTTGCAGAACCAGTGAATATTTCCAATACAACTTCTTAGTAGAAAATTCCTGTGTAAAAGCTAGTGAATGTTTTAGTGGCCATGAGGAACATAATTAAACTAATGAAAATCATCACTTTCAGTCATTTAAGATTGTAAAAACACACCTTTATCAAAATGAAGACTTTTAAAGTTAAGGAGTAGACAGAAAAAACTGCTAAGATGCACAGACATTTTGCATTTAAGCATAATATTTTTATTAGTTTTCATATGCTTCAAAGATTTATAGATGTCCCCCACCACATTCTTCATTACAAGTGGCAAATCTATTCTGTTTGGTTTTTTTTTTTCATAAAGTGATGTGCGGATCATCATCTAGCACTTGCTTAGTTACTTAACCTATGGTCTGCTTAAATGTTTGCAAGAGCCATGTTAGAGCATTGGATGCCTTTCTCATTGGAGCTTGCTCTGGTTTTATCTTAAAAATTGCAGCACGTTTCCAAGATGCTGAGCACTGTCATGCAAGCTATGCCAGAGCTTCAGAGGACGAGGAGCCCATCACGTGCCTTGCAGTTCTGGCTGGGGTAGGACCCAGATGGGTTGCAGCTATTCCAAAATTTCCTCTTGCGGGAAGCAAGCTGCTGGAGTTGGAGGGGATGGCATACTCCTAGGTCTCCTCCCAACACAGGACTGGGATCTGTTGGAGTGCGTGCAGGCCTGAGAGCCAAGAAATTTTCCTAGGTCACATAGCAGAAGAGTGGAGTTAGTGTTTTGCATGCCTCAGGTGGTCTCAGGACATGTCGTTTGACTTTCCTCACACACCCCCATACACACCCCCCCAGTACCCTACTGCTTTTTTGATGCTTGCATGATGTGAATCAGTCCTTCTGTGAGTCACTCTGCCCCTCTAGGGGGAGGGAGGCAGGCAGGCAGGGGTGTAATGTTCCCTCACTCCCTGAGCATCAAATCGCAACGTGTGGGTAGAGAAGTGTTTGTGTGTCTGTTTGAGCCTGTCTTGACTGGTGAGAACAGAAAGGCAGAGCCTTGATTTTTTTTTTTCTTCTTCTTTCTTTTTCCCCCACTTCCCTGCTACCTAGCTGCTGTCCCCGAGAGAGGTAAGAGGCCAGAATTAGCGAGCAGCGCTACAGGCGAGTGTGCTGGGCACTGTGCTGAGATGCCCCTTCTAGACTTGTGTCTGCAACAGCACAGCTGCATGCTGCCCTTGGACTTAAGTGTCTTGGAGCACAATGATTTAGTCCTGTACAAATCAAAAATAACAGCCTGAAATACTTAACTGTTTTTTTTACTGACACTCCCATATCCAGAGGTAGATGATGTTTTGCGTACACAAACCACGTATGTGCACGAAGATTACGTAAACAGCCAGGTGCTGTAATAGATAAAATGGAGCAAATTATCTCAAAGAAAAAGGGGAAATGGGAGTCAAAAGGCCGAGGTGCTGTGGCCCAAGGCAGGTGTTGACAGTATGTGTGGCAGATGTGCTCTGGAAAAGGAGTGAGTCTTAGATGAGGTCAATGAAGTGTGGAGGTCTGATGATGGGATATGCCACAGCAGAGTATTAAGGAACCCAAGCTTCTTGTTGCTATCTATGCAAACCAGGGTCGTGCACTGCTTATGCTCTGTCCTATACCTAGATCCTAAAGGACTTAGCAGGTCAGGAATGCAGGGCTGTTGGTATAGCAGCAAGCAGTGCCTGTGGCAAAGCAGTCACACCAAGAAGAAAAGCTTTCATTACATTATTTTTCTGTTGATACTCTTGGATCAATTTTAAGGCAAGTCTAAGTAAGAGCAAATTACAGCAGACAAACCTAGAATTACTGAAATATGATAAAGACTTATAAAGGGAGGAGACTCTGGTATTTAGAGAGAAGAACCCATAGTATTTTTTAATATTCCAGCAAGATGGAGGAACAGCATCTGCAGACCTAGGAATTTACAGTAAGCATCTCTCCTCATTCTCATTTTTTGTAGTTGTGGAGGGAGAATGCCCACCTTTTCATGTCTTCTTGTCTCATCCCATCTTATTCAAGTTGACAGACATGGCAGGTAACCAGGCTGGCTCCTGGCTGTGTTAGTTGTCTCTGCCTTTGTTGTTAAAGTCCATTTTCCTCACTGATTCTGCCCAAAGGCCTTTTTCTTCACAAGAATGCACTCGCTCTTGTTGGCTTTTTTTATTTAATAAGAGTTGAAAGTCCCAGTGAATGCTAAACGTGGTGTACTTCCTATGCAAGTTAACAAATTGTTAGAATAAATTTCCTAATAGGTTTTAATTTAAAAGTTAAATTAAAATTAAATAAATCATATGAAAGCTTGATCCTGCCCTATCTTTGTTATGTTTTCATCTTCTGTTACTGCATGATTTTTCTTTCTCCTAGTTTGGACCTTATTCTCCCAAACCACATTTGTGAGTATCTGCTTCTTAAGAACCCCCAAACCAAGAAGCAAACCCACTGGTGTTATCTTAATAAACTTCCTTTATTGTTCAGCAATAGTTTTAAGCTCCTTTCAGGAGCTCATGTAGCAGTAAGTGCAATGTATCTGTTGAAAAATGAGCAGTCTTAATCTAAAAAAAATTTCAAATTTCTGTGCAGTTTGTAAGATGAACTTCTGAAGAAAACCTATTTTTCTCTGCAGACTAATGCAGCCTCATGTGAAACTTGAGATGGGTTGTTTGAGCCTTTTGCAAAGAGAGATAAAAGTAAAATACATGATTTTTTTTTTAAACTAACTGCAGCAGGGCTGCTATTTAAGCATATTTGCTATAATTTGCTGTAATTGCTATTTACACAAATAAATTGAAGTTTAAACAAGATGTATTGCTCTGCTCTCTCAAAGCTTATTGTAAGTGCAGTTACTTTAGGTTTTTAAATTTAATCTCCTGATTGAATTTATCTCCAGCTGAGCGTTCTCTTTTTTTTCCTCTTTAAATAAGATGTATTAGTAAAGGATGGAGTTGGGGTGTGGGAGGACAGCAGGGCAAAGGTAACTAAATATGAAGCAAGGTGTTTGACAAGCAGCTCTGATCATTTATAGCCGAGGTACTAAATATATCTTGTCTAAGTTATTTCAGCAGTAGCTCATCTAGCCAAAGGGGCAATTGTTTTAAGCCAAATAAAGGCTTAGCACAAGATGAAAAATAACCCAAATCAAAATTCCTGGGTGGCACCATCAGCCTCTTGCACCTCCTTTTGCAGTGCCAGGGACCGAGGCCAGTGAAGAGGCTCTGCAGGGCTTCTGCCTGCCCACGGGAGCATCCCGCAGACTCGTTCCCCAGACAGCTGCTGTAGCCTGGGCAGCCGAAATGAGAGCGCTGTCTGGGCCAAGGCCACATGTCTTCAGTGGCTAGGCTTTGTTATGGCTGGTGTAACAGATAGTCCCCCAGGTTGTTTGCATTTTGTCAGGAAACCCCTCTAATTTGCAGAAGAGGATAGGCAGGGCACAAAAGTAGCTTGCAGCCTGCAGAGCCACCTGCTCCTACGACTGGCTGTTCTGATTGCAAGTTCTGCATGGCATCCATTAGAAATGAATCAAGAAATCTCACTCACTGTGCTTTACAGGTACCTACTTGATTTTGTAAAAGTCCTTTCTTCTAAGAGAATTGGAGCAGTGGCACCAGAAAATGTGTTCCCTGAGATGCCTAGTTGAAAAGAGATTAAAAAATTCCACCCACCTAAATGCAGTCCTAATATGGCAGTAACAAAAACGAATCTCAAAAGCAGCCTCCAAAGTAGACAGCAATGTTTTGTATCTAAGCATACCCATTTAAAAGAATATGAAATGTATTTTGCTTGGCTTCAGTATTTCAGGTCACATAAGAAATTACTGCATGTTTTAAATGAGTATAGCAAGAGTGTCTACACTTAGCCGAAGGGATCATCTTGCATAGTAGGTGTTACTTGTGATCCCAAGGATTTTGTGGTCCATGTGAATATAACTACAAAATAATTTCAGCCCAATTTTAGTATCAATTTAACAGCCAGAAGAGAAACTTAAAATTCAAATATTAAAGTGTTACCTGCCACCTTTTTTCTTTATTTAACTACTTGCTCAAATGGGAGAATCTGTGACCTTGGGTTAGACATCCAGTTCCCACTGAAAGAGTGCAGCTAGATTCCCTCACATCTCCACTTTTTAAGCCCTTTAAAATGATGTGTCTTGTGCTCTAGCAACCAAGTGATGGCTAGAAGGCTCTGTACTGCTAGTACAGTAGTGTGGGACTGCCTGGGAATTGTGGCTGGCTTTGGACAGTAACAGCAATCTCCTGCCATTTTACTGTTCTCTTAAGTCATTTTGTAACCTCAAGAGAACAACTGACCATCTGGGTTATTAAATCAGTGGTTGAAATAAATGTCGACCGCTTGATCTAGGTTGTAAGTGTGTGTAGATGCACACATTTTGGATTATATAGATAGTTTGGGGGGGGGGGTTTCCAAGGCTTAATGTAAAGAAGAAAAAAAAGTAAGTAATTTTGATTTAGAACATATGTTCATCAAAGCAGAAAGAATACCTTATTTTTGTATTGTGCAGTGTTAATTTCACAAACCAAGAACACGCAGAAATTATCTGAACTTTAAAATGAAACTTATAGTAGTTCAGATAAGCGGATGTCAAATAAAATAACATTTATCATGAAATGATACTGAATGACAACTACTATTGCTTAAAAAAAAAAAGATATTTATAGGTTTCCCGAAGCTGTTAATTTCACAATGAAAGATGAGGGGGTTTTGCATATTTACAAACTGATTAGCACTCTTGTAGTAGTCAGTGGAACTGTTTATATGACCAAATGTGGTAAATTATATTTTTAATTTATTGGGCTAATTCCTTTAAAATAAAAGTTAACGGTTGTATACTGTTATTTTTCTTAGCAGTTCCTTTGTAAGTATGAAAACAGAATTAATTACAAACAAAAAAACATACAGATTATATCCCTATGTGAAGTACGTGTTTTCTTATCTTTAAGAAAATATTTAAAGATGCTTAAGCTTCATTTAGAATGGGTTTCAGGGCAGTGGTGTGGACTGACAGCGTCAAGGAAACTTCTAAGTAAATGCTGTCCTTTTTATTGTGATTAGTGGTAGCTTGTATTTTCAATTTAATTTATCATACATATATATGAACATATATACATAACATGTGAACCATTCATCTACTAATCTTATGTTCATTTTAAGCATAATAGAGTATGTTTTGCTCTTTCAGGATTTATTATTGATCTTGTGTTCATACTCTTTCATTTGCTTATTCATTCCTCCAGTGCATCCTGTTATACAACTTCTGTATATAAGTTCAGCATCCATATGATTTGGTTATTTAGAAATTACTTCCTCCTGTTTCCCCTTTAAATATTGTTTGTATGCAGTAGAATACTTTCCAAACATACAGCTATTTGTTTAACCCAGTATAATGCTTTAAAATGCTAGCTTAATGCATAGACTAAATGGCTTACAAAACATTCATGTTGATGTCTGCACCAGTACAGCAGAGAGAGACACTGGGATGTTTTCAGTTGTACGTATCTGCTTGTTAATGGGAAAGTGGATGTATTTGTCAAACTACAAATGCCAGCAGTCCTTAGTGATAGTGTAACTTTTAAACAGATGTATGTTTTGCAACACGAGTGTAAGAAACAGAGGACATGAAACGAAAGTGTCTGGGGGATTCTGTACTGTGGGAGAGAGCTTAGCCAGAGTGGTGTTTACAGCTATAAATATCTCAAATGAGTTTATGTCACAGTATAAGCAATAACCCCTTTCTGTTGTCAAATGAATAACAAACCAGTAAATAGTATGAGCAGTTTATGTTGAGATTTATCTATAAAGAGAACATATGATTCACGACTTTGTGTGGCTGGTCATTTATGCTGTGGTTCATTGGTTTGCAACATTTGCTTTGCGAAGCCCGAGAATCCTTCCATGGCATGCCGACCCCTCCGGGCCCCGCTGGTGCAGACCGTTGTGCAGTGTACTGGCACAACGGTCTTCTCCCGGTCCCTTTTGCAGAGCCTCGTGCGTGGACTTCCAGGACGAAAACCTTTTCTAGCTACAGTTATAGTTATATATAGGGAAGCACCACGGGGAATCAGAACTGCGAGGCTGCTGAGCATTACCAAGGTATGCTCCAGTGCTCTTCCCGGTCATGGAAAACATTATAACCTGGATGAGTAGCATACCAAAACCCTGGCCATTGTTGCTTTATGTTTTTAATAGAAAATTAGCTAGCAAGGAAGATAAATGTTGCAAATGTAACTATAACTGTACTTTTCAAATAAGACTGTGAATTTATTGAAGAACCAATACATTCTGATTTACATAATAGACTTCAACTGTATGGGAATAGAAATATTTTTTAAAAACTTACAATTTCTGCCTGACTAGAAAATTTTTCTCCTGAAATGTTAACAGCCCTAAAATTAATCCCCTTCCAAGAATTAAGATCACCATGGCTGTTATGATAATTCAAACTGAAGCTAGTTTTGCTTGCAGAGTCAGTTGTTATGCTGTGTGTATTTACACACCCATCACAGCCAAAATATACACAGTGTGGCCGCCCGGTTTGAAAACATTAATTGAAAAATTAATTGACTTGGATGAGGAGGCTTCTGCGTGACCAAGATTGGGTGAAGGAGTAAACAAAGGGTAATGACAAATGGCTGTGTGTCAAGCTGGGCATGCATTACTGTATGAGGGGGAAGGGAACTGTAGTGGGTCCTATTTTATTTAAAGTCTGTACTTATTATCTAGAAGAAGACCCAGACCATAGGTTTTTTGGTTTTTTTTAAATTATTCTGTTGTTTAGGACTGAAAATTTTCAAAAACTTGGACAGTAAGAAAATTTCAATATAGACGAGTTGGCATGGGGGGGGATTAATCCTACTGCTATAGCGAGGAGCAAACAGAAAGAAGTCAAGGCAACTGGCACGTAGACAGGTTAGTGAAAGCATGCTTGTTAGGATCAGGAAGCATCGACAGCAAAAACTCCACAACAAAACACACAGACTGTGGCTGGGGAGGCTTTGTGGTGTTCAAGTGACGTTATAAGTCCTGCACTGCGCCCTTGCAAAAGTCTTTACTGCCCTGTTTCAAACCTTTGCCTGTCACTGCTGCAAGCGTTGCAGCATCTTGTTCTCTTTATGGAGCCAGGAGATTTTATCACTGCAGTGCAGGTATGCAGCGGGAGAGGTACGGTAGTGCGGAAGTGACAAACCTTCGGTTATTCAGGATTAACCAAGATTAAAGGTCTGCTGCAACTGTTCATGTCAAATACTGACCTAAAGCTTGTCTAAGTGAGAACAGTGACAGGCATCGTTCTGAAGGGACTGTACAGGGGTAGCTGTTTGAGGCGGACTCTCAGGGCATGATTCAACGATACAGGTGAGCTCTTCTAACTGCTCGGGAGCCAGCAGGTGTGGTCCTGATCTCCCTTTTTTTTTTCTTCCCTTAATCCTACACTTGGCCACAAGACTTCACCCTTTCTGTTGATTTTGGCACTTGCGACTGCTTTGCTTCACCAATTCAACTTGATAACCTGGCTACAAACAGCTCATTTCATTAGGCTGGTGTTTTGCAGGATTAATAAGTTAAATTGACACAGTAACTGATCCAGTGCAAATCAGAGCAATGCAAAAGAAGGAACAGAGTACACGGCCGGGCCAAGGAGGTGGGAGGGGAAGGCACTCTCCTGGCTTTGCCCCGGAGTTGGTTGGACTGACCCAGCAGCAATGCCAGACTCTGCTTTCCCTGCAAAGCTCTCTTTTTGCCCTGTGTAACAAGACTGGGGGAGTAAGGTTGTTATGATGTGTGTCTTCACCTATACTTATTGTGCTTTGTTTTCTTGCCTGCCAGCTGGGGATAACCTCCTGGAGGAATGAAGTGAATACAAATTAGTTATTCAGTTGTTTGAAAAAAGAGAACATGTAAGTGCCTAGATAAAATGTTAACACAAGAATTTGCTTCTGTACCCTTTACTTGCTGAAGGCAGTGGAGGTATTCACATGAAAGTGGAGCTCAGCTTACTGAATTTGTATGTAGAAAGTCACTTTAGCTGGGTTTGTTTGAATTGTTACAGTGGTTTGTTAAAAAATTCAGCTAAAAATATACTCTTCCCAAAGTGACATTTAGGTTTGATTTCACAACTGGTGTTGGAAGTAAGTAGAGATTAAACCTAAGATTAGAGATACTCGGAAAAAAGCAAAAAAGTGCTTGTATCCTCTCAGTCCGATTACACGTACACAGCTTCAATTAAACATGGAATGCATCTGCTTTAAGTTGTTTTCATCAGGTGCGTAATGTTAATTATAGAGTTGGGAAAAAGTTGTTCCAAGAAAATACAACACATGCATTCATGGATAACCAAATACAAGCTTTCCCCTTCTGCCCTCCCTGAAACTAGACTAGTGATGTAACAGGCATAAAGTTGGCATAAAAACCCTGTGAGCTGTGCAGCAGTTGAGTTCAATGTGGTGGTGTCCTAGAAACATCTCAGAGTTGACGTTGCAAAATCAGCTGTGGTCTTGTTTGAATCGGCAGAGAATTGTAATGCTCAGCAACTGAAAAATATCAGAGCATTAACTTTTCATTCATATTGATCTCCAAACAGTGTTTCAAAGGACTCTATTAGGAAAGAGGGAGGTTTTTGAGCTGAGATTACTTTTTCATGTCTTGTAAAGAATGCATTATGCGTGCAGCAAGCTAAAGCTTTCAAACTCAACTTCCATCTGTGCTCCATAACAGTATCTTTATATAATGCTGGGTCTAAAATACAAGATTTGGAAATGAAATTACTTTGTGTCATGCACAATTCCTGTAGAGATCAAAGGCAGACCTGTTAATGTGACTATTGCTATTCATGAGTTTCATAGCCATGCGAGTTTCAAGTTAATTATAAATGCTTGTTTAATCATTTAACAATAGGGTATCAGCGTCTCGTCTGGGCATTATACTTATAGCTCTCCTTTTTTTAATTAAAGCAAATTCCTACCTTTTTTTGAAGAAATTAATTTTGGCAGTAATACTCTAGGCTCTAGCAGGTCAGGATATGCAAATCCTCTTTTAAATGTTGGACAGTTGTGTGATAAATGTCTTTATTTTATTATCCTTCAACTGCCCCTCCCTCCCTCTTGAGTACATGGTTGTGCAGTAGCCTGGTTGTCACTGGAGATGGTATAAAGAGGTCTAGTTCTTATACTACATTTTCTTTTGTGGCATTTTATTAAAATTCATGTGCGTTATCACTAGTAGATAATGTATTTTGGGATAAGCTAACATATTCATCATTTTAATTTCTGAATGCTCTGTTTAATAGATTTTAAACCTGAGGAGACCAGTAGAGCACCTGTCTGACCTTCATATGACAGACCTGTATTTTATTTGGATGTCAAATATTGAGTCCTTTTACTTAAACTAAGCCATTTCAGTCCTTTGGAAATTAAATTCTTGTGCACTAGAGGAACAGCTACAGTGCCAGCAATGCCTGAGGCCATCGTAGTGGCAAGGGGTGTTAGATGAGAAATACAGATGAATCAAACTCTGTGCTGCCGAGAAGGGTGAAAAAGCCTCACGTGTGACCCAAGAGCAGACTCCTCCACAGCTACAGCTCCTGCTTGTCCGCTGAGGGTGAGGTGAGCAAGGCGCATTGATGAGACATCTGACAGGCGTTTCTCTGCACCAGCTAAGAGACTACACTATCTTCCCAACCACCGTAACTCCCATAGCATCAGGCCTCTACTGCTTCTCACAAAGGGCAAGGGAGGCGAATAAAAGAAAAACCCAGAAATCAGTCTGTTCTACATTTGGGGGAAAAATTTCTTTCCTGAGTTTTGAGATGTGAGATTTAATTACAGTCATCATACTGCAAGTGCTCAGAGCGTGGAGAGGACCATACTGGCAGTCTCGTTCCCGCTGGCCTGTAAAGGGGAACAGTGTGAAGCAGATTGAGTCCAGTGCTAAAAGGCAGTGCCACAGAGTTTGGGATGCCTTCACAAATGTTCTAGAATTAAACATTAATTCTAAGCTTCAATTAAACATCTCAAATTAAATTAAAGGTATTCTTCAAAAAAAGACAAAATCTTCTCATAGTCTCTCAGCACTAGTGAGTCAGTGAATCTCTTCTAATAAGCTGTTCCCTTGTTAAATTACCTTACTGCTAAGAAATTGCACCTGAGTTTCCTTAAGTTCAATGTGCCGCTGTTGGGTTATGCTGTATGTCTGTCAGCAAGACTACAAAGTCCACAACTGTCATTTTCCATAGTTCCCCTATTATACGCTGTGATCCAGCCGTCTCATAATAACTGAAAAGGTCGAATTCTTCAGATTCCCAAGGCTGCTTTTCTGTCCCCTGGATCTTTTATGTGGCTCTGCTCTGAACTCTTCCATTTTCTTACTCCTTTCTGAAGCGTGGGCCTGAGAACAAGGCCCGTGTGGCCCTTGCTGAGGGTCTGACCAGTGCTGGGGGAAGCAGACGTGAGGATCATTCAGCTTGGTGTTGCCCCTCTGTAGGGCTAGGGGCTGTGGCAGCCCTAGGAAGTTCTCTTAATACCGCTTCCCAGAGCACTGATGTTGTCAAGGTGAACTCCAGAGCATGTTTTCTAACCTGTCCCGCTTCTCTCTCGTACTGACCAAAGGGTCCTTTTGCCTGAAAACATGCCTGTTGGGTTTTTTTTTTTTTGCCTCTCAGACAGAGAGAGAATCTCTCCCTGCACGCGCTGCCCACTTAGTAAATATATTTTGAGATCTGTCAGAGCTTTGCCTGAAATCCATGATAATTCTGTGTAATACAGATTTTTAAACCAAGAACTCTTAATAAGGCAACATCCTTGTTGAAATCCAAATGTGTTGTATTAACACAGCTGACTTTATCAGCAAGAGTATTGAAGGAAAAACGTTCACAAAACCAACCTTTTCTTAAAACATGCTGACTGACTGTTTATATTTTTAGTTCCTAATTCTTGTTTGTAGTTTTGCATTTTGCTGTCTTGTTATTTTAGCTGGGATCAGTGCCAAACTAGCTGTGATCCATCATTGCTTGGACCTTCCTTTTAACCATTTTTAGCTACTGGAACCATTCTGGCTGTGATCTGATCCTTTGGAATTAATGGAATTTTTCAGGACCTGTTAAAAGTGTAGCTTTGGTGATTCATTGAACTCCCAAGATAGCTCTTCAGAGTCTATTGAGCGGAAGAGGTCCAAGTGTATTGATTCGGAAGTGTTAATCCCAACAGATGCAAGGTTATGGGCACACTGCTCGTAGGTGGCATATACAGAGTTTTAAAAAGGGCATCTTTAAAACCGTATTTTTTCACGCCAAGTCAAAATTGTATTTCCATATGCGTATGGG
This sequence comes from Apteryx mantelli, assembly GCF_036417845.1. Classification (NCBI taxonomy): domain Eukaryota; kingdom Metazoa; phylum Chordata; class Aves; order Apterygiformes; family Apterygidae; genus Apteryx; species Apteryx mantelli. The sequence goes on along the minus strand of NC_089979.1, from coordinate 146,141,844 downwards.
AGAATTAGCGAGACAGTTTTCACCATGTTTGAAGTACAAGCTGTCAGGTGGTCAAGCCCTGTTTGTTTTATCTTTGGGTAGGAACTCAATGAAGCAAGCCATTTCTAGATAGTAAGCTTCTGACTCATCCTGGTAGGTGAACTCTAGAAAATTCAGTTTTACCTCAAAAGCTAGGTTCATCTTGTCCCAGTAAAAGGAGAAAAGTTTGGATACAATGTCTGAGGGGGATCTTTTTCTAGCTATAAAAGCCTAACTGGCAGGTTGAATCTGTGGGTGCTCAACAGAGAGTGTGTATATTTTCATGGCTACTGTTTCATAGGAGAAGGGTGCTGCTGATGTCTGTTTCACTTGGCCTTTTATTCGACAATTTTGGTACCTAACATTCTTTTTTTTGGGGGGGAGGGGGGAAGTTCTGTGGATTTGTTTCTCCCTTGACCACCCAGTTATGTTTTGGCAACTCAGTATGGGGTAGGTTTCTGATGTGACACATGCACATAGCTCTTCATCCTGTGAAATTTTAGCTATTGAGAATCTCTGAATAGGGAATGTGAAATACGCATGGGACTAAAGAGTAGAAGCAGACCTTTCATGTCCCATCCACTGCTTGGTCTGGTTCCATAGAAATCAATGATGGACCCTTACCCATGGTGAAAGTTTGGTCACTTGCGGTAAAGGAGAAAGCTCTATAGCACCTGTGTGGTTTTGGTAACTTCATTGCAGGATCAGTCCCTGTTTTGAATACATGCTCTTATTGTTGTTGTTAGGATCTTCAAGTGTGCTTGCTTTGCCATTCAAGGTGGTACATGTAAACTTACTTTTTAGGTGACCACATGAACTCAGTCCAGAGTCTGTGTGTTTCTTGAAGGGTTTTATATGCACGTTTCTTTTTTTCATATGAACTTACTTTGCTATTATTTTCAAGCCTCGGTTGTCAGTATAGCCTTTTTGATACAGTACATTAGAAAGAGGTGGTGATATTTAAATGCTTGAGTTGGCATCTGTGGCTAGGGGATGTGGAACACTCCTTTTTCTAGGAAAATGTTTTCCCTTAGATAAATAAAAATCCTATTGTTTGGCTGAGGGGATGACCCTGCACATGGGCAAAAGGTTAAGGGGAGGAAAGGCTTATCCATTTGGCATGTAGGATTCAAAAACAAGTATGTTGCCAGTAAGCTCAAACTGAGTGGAGAATGCAATTTTAAATAAGGCTCATAATGGCATTTTTTAAATGAGCAGGAAGTGTTCTTTCTCTAATCAAGACCTAGGAATTTAAATATCTCTTTCTTTGGTAATATCCTGACATTGTCCATGCATATGGGACCCCCAGAGGAAAAGGCTTATGAAACGAAAGATATGTGATAATCGCTGCCTATGTCAGCCTGTTCCCAAGGGAGATCCTCTGCCCAGTGGACGTTAGAGGGAGTCTGGCTAAACAGAAGCGTGTGTGCACAGATTCAAATCAAATTGCAGGATTGGGACCTAAATAGGATTGTACTCTTTGACCTCGAATCTGTGTCATAATTTCTCTCTGTTTGTTTCAGTATTTGAGATTTGGCAGTGTGCCATCACTCAGATTGCTCAAGATTTTTCTTTCTACATACCATTCTTGGGTTATTTAAGAAGAAAAAAAAGCAGTGCTTTTCACTTTTCAGGAGTGCGGCTATAGGAGACAGCACTGATGACATCAGTTCTTAAGGAAGCTCTTTCCAAACTGGGAGTTCACAGCAATATAAAGAGGGGTTATGAGCCCAAAAAGTAGGGTTGCGACTGCAGTAAGTTGTCTTGACGTTACTTGTATTTCAGAGGAGTTAGTGTAGTTCGTAAAGCAGATGGCACAGGAAGGATTGTTCTGAGAAAGTTTAGACTTAGTAAAATCTCAAAAATCAGATTAAAAAGACAGATGGGATTCTGGGTTGGAATGTTAACATGTAGAGTTTTTTGTCTTTTTTTATTTCACTTTCCCAAATGATAGCTTTGGAGATGCTGGTTTTCTTTATATAGTTGACAATAAGTGTGGTACTAAAAACTGGGAGTTACACTTAAGCAGCTGTTTTCACTGTAACTAGTAGTTTTGGTTTGCTCTCATTTGAAAAACAAATAGGATGTGATTGCTGAAGGAAGATAAAGGAATAAAATTACAACATTTAGGCTAGAGTTACTTGCTTGAGCACCCACTTACAGCAACCTTGATCTCTTCATGGGAGTTAACCTTGTATTTGCTGTATTCCCACTTACCTGCTTTTTCCTTTGGGATAGTTGAAGCTAGAGTTGCAAGGTTTTCCAAGTGGCTTGAATTATTCAATATTTATAAATGAACCTATCTGCACTTTTAGGCAAGGACATGCATTCTTCTGGCTTGGACACGAAACATCATCAGAAGAGCGTAAGGGCAGGACAGGCATGCACTGATGGTGTGAACGATTACTGTGGCCCTGCCTGTGCCAGCCTGAGAGCGCTGGGAGCAACAGGGAACCCCATGCAAGGCAGCTCGGGTCTGAAGCAGCCACATACACGTTCACACCATCCTAGCCAGGAGCCAAGTGTGTCGGCCAGAGTTGGCAACACGGACCTAGCCTGCTGTGAATGCGGCGGGCCTGTTTCGGGATGTGAGATAGACCACAGCTGCCCGGAGTTAATCCATCAGCTTGGGGTCTGCTGGCTCAGGCATCTCTGCTTTGTTGTATGGTGAAGAAATACCAGCACTGTGCACCTTAATTTCCCCCTCCTCCCTCCCAGACCTCACTTTGCAAAGAGCAAAGCATCTGTTAATTCAGATTTTAAAAGCTGAATATACTAGCTTTTGTAAATAAAAAAAAGCACAACACTTTATTAATTCTGTGGAAGAATGAAGTGAACTTCTTTAGCAGTTCATGTTCTCTGAGTTCTTCCACAGTGTTCTCGGTTCTCTACCACCGTCGTGTTTCCAGCTATGTAAAGTCCTCTTTGAGTCCATGTGGGTTTAATTCTGACAGGGCTCCTTGCTGTGCTATTCTGGTAAAACTCAAGAATAATGCATCTGCTGTATCTGCACTGTTTTGTTGAGAATACCAAGTAAAAAGCTTGCCAGATCTCTTAAAGACTTTATTCCTTAACTCATAGCGAGTCTTCTAAGCAGCTTTTTCTAATTAATACTTCTTCTAGCATATCTAATATTTCAGTCTAAAACCTACTTATTGAGGTCAGACTGACTGATCTTGTTCTTATTCTGCTCCCTTTTTTCCCCTCTTTATTCCTCCTGTTCTTTAAGTAAAAGTACCTGGATGTCTCATCACGTTTTTGAAACTTACTGTAGAGTTTAAATTTTTGTAGTAGATTCTCTTTTTATAGTGTTCTTATCACTCTCACTGTTTGAGAGAGGATTTTCTTCAACAATTTCTTTCCAGTTTAAAGCTTGTAATCATTCTGTTGCTGTGGAAATTACTGTGATAATGCGGGTTCAGTGTTCATGGCTTCACTGGTGCATTAGATAAGAAAAAGGGGCTGTTGTGTGGCAGAAAACCCTGGTTTAAGCAAGTTGTATACAGTTCACACGTACATCGGTGAAGATAACACATGAAAAGGAATTAGGGCTGTTCAAGCTGCTAGGATTTTCTCTATCTTCTCAGGAAAAAAAGTCTACGTCATAAAAAAGGAGGAGAAAATATCCTGGATTGTGGTTTGGAACACCATGCTTGGAACAGCAGTTGCCAATCTTCCATCTTGGGTGATGGCTTTCATTTTACCTGTTTGGAAACATGGTTTTGGAGACCCTCATCCTTCCGTACCAGAAATAGAGAAGGATGCAGAGAGAAGCCTTTATATAAGGAGTTGTAGGGAGAAGGAAATATGAATTGAGGGTCCTACTGGAGATACCCGTGGCTACCTTTCTTTTCTGAGATAGAGAGGACTTTAAATGTACAGATAAATTTGTGTACTTTTTTTTTAATCAGTCTTTGTCACTCGATCCATTTTAGTAGTAGTCTCCATTCTAGAATTTCAAATGTTCATAAATTAAATGGGTTGGCTATTTTTGCTTAGTTTCTAATCCTCCTCCTTTATTAGCATGTAATATTGTAGAACTCTTTGGGGCCTTGTTATATGTGGTTGTTTTAGAACAGGCTACACTTTCATGTTGCTGAAGTTGTAACCACAGTATTCAGCTTGTCCTATTTCCTTGTTTTTCTTTTAATGCTTGACCCAATATTGTTAGCTGCACCCATTCTTCAACGTTGTTTGCTAGGCAGTTCAAAAAATGGAAGCATTAACAGCTTAGCTACCTAGCCTTGAATCTAAAAGTACTTGTTCTGACACATTTTGAAAAATACAAATACAAAGCTTGTATTGCTTTTTGCCGTAATGTTTATAAATACATACACAGTTTGTAAATACATATGCATTCCTTCCTTGATTAATGTGGCTGCCTTCCACGTGCACAAGGTTTCAGAAGCTGCTTGGTGAACAAGGCAAGGTTTCTGAGGAGGCATTCTATACATGTGCACCAGAGTGTATGTATGTACACTGTTTTTCAGTATATGTTGTTTTCTTTGACTACTAAATGTAAAACTGGGAAAAAGTCCAGAATCTTTAATGGCTAAAATGTGTTTCATGCTGATCCTTTCTAAATTGGCATTCTTCATTGCCAAGTTCTAAAGTGAGGGTTACGATGATGATGAATTTCTCTAATGGGATTTTTGTTCAGGACTGTCTGATATTTATATTTTCTGTACTCTAGAATTCAGACAGGAGGTCTGTGCTTATAAAAGGGCCCGATATTTTTCTGGCCAAAATGCCCTTAGGAAAGAGGTGTTGATATTTTGAAGGGTTGCATTAGATCATGACAGCCTTTTAAAATTTTATATTGTTATGCTATGTTTCTCGGAATACTCAGTTGTATCATTTCACTATTAAAATTCACAACAGATATTTTATTAAGTTCTTGTTCTGCTTGATGTTATGTCTTGCTGTTTGAATGCCTGCATATATCAAAATAACTTCTTAAAATCCTAATACACAGTAGTAATATAACAGAACCTAATCGCCAATACTGTTCTGCAGAAACTAATGTATTGTTTTTTAAATATATATGAAAATGAGGTCATGCTCTCTTTTCTGGGCAGCCCATGAAGAAATGAGTTGCACGTAGTATGTAAGCATCTTGCTTGTTAGTGGGCTGAATTCCCCGATACAGAGAGGGGGATTTGCAAAATACCATCTTACTACCTTGGGGAAGGAAGTAAGCTGAGATAGGGGACTTCACGCAAGAGCAACAGCATGTCCTAAGGTGAGGGCAAGAACAGGAGAAAAGGGTGAGCGTGAAAGAAGAGGAAGGTATTAGGTACCCATTTAGGAGAATGAGGAGACTTTAAAAGGAAAATACCCAGAGTGGTTTGGTCGAGTCATTGGACCATTGCTGGTTCTTTCAACACAGCATTGCATATAAGTCATAGTTATTGAAGAAAGGCAACAGCTGCTACTTTAGAGCATGAGGCAGAGGAACTATTGTAGGGGCAGAAAAGTTATCGTAGATATAGAGGAATGCCTTTCAGAGGGACTGTCTTGCATAAGCCACTACACTGCATGTAACAAAAGTTTTGTGATACAATGCATGGTTTAGTCATAGGAGTGCCCTGAAGTGAACAAATATTGCACATCTGGAAACATTTAAACAAGTAATTAGTTTCTGGAAAAAAGGCAAATTACTTGAGTAGAATGTAGTCCATTGTGTTAGCTTCTCACTGCATGTTTACAGTATGTACAGTTCTCCTGACTGCCTTGACAATGACTTTTTTGCTTCTGGTGATCACCAGTTGTATATGGGGATGGGTGGTACATTTGACTCTTTTTCAGCATGGATAACCAGATATTGCTAGGTGCTGTGATACTTTTGCTCCTTTTGGAAAAGGGGTCAGTGATCAGGGAGGGAGGGGGATGTTTTTCTCTCTCAGCTTTTCCCCACTGCTCTGTATCCAACCTGGTCTTCCTATGCATGGAGGACAAGGTCCTGTTCCCGTGGGATTTCACTGCCTAGGAGAGACCTCACAGGAACAGTTCTGGGCCAGCTGGGGCAATCTCTCCCACTGGGATTCAAAATCTCTTACTGCAGTGCAGCCCACTCCTCCACCCACTCTCTTCCTGGGACCCACTCATCCCTCATCACAGCAGATTTCCTCTGATCCTTTGCTGCACAGAGATAGAAATGTTTCTGGGAAGGGATGAGAGAGCACAGCCCACTTCCAGCTTTTCCCTCTCCTCACTGCTGCTGTGCTGTTCAGGTGTGCTGGGGAGAAGACTGGCTGGAGCAGAGATGCAGCAAGGCTACGACCTTAGAGAGGAGTTGCCGAACTATCTGTGCCTAATAAATATGTAATGTTTGGTAGCACGTGCATTTACAGTCATGATGCTGCTGTGGGATTGACATCAGAGGCAACACTGCCTGCCACTCATGGTGTGCTGCCCAGCTGCGTATGAGTAATAGGTGGAGTATATATGCCTCCATAACTAGAGTTAGGTAATTCAGGACCAGAGCAAGTGATCTGCCTTGTGACAGAATCTGCAATGTTTCTAAAGAGCAATCACCTGAAACGGAGAACTACAAGCCAGGAAAAGAGGCGATTCTTGGCACCAAAGTGTCAGAAGATAGCACCGAGCCCTGGGTCTTCTGGTCATTGGTGTGCTAGCATGTTCTCAGTGCTGCCTTGGGCAAAAGTTCTTCTGACAATAATTGCTGTGGTTGTTTGTCATTACAGAAGTAACGCTGAAGGTCCACGTAAGTGATGCCAGCACACATCAGCCTGTAACGGAAGCCTTCATTGAGATTTTTACAAACCAGATTTCCATTGCATCTGGAACCTCAGGAGCAGATGGCACTGCCTTCCTCAAGTTTCAGTATAAGTTGGGCAATCAGCTGATAGTGACTGCTAGTAAACATGCATATGTGCCAAATTCTGCACCATGGAAACCTGTAAGATTGCCTGGTAAGAGATCTTTATTTTTGTTCTGAGGTAAGATTTTGCATCTAAAGGAAGTTACACAATTTTGTGTGATGTATTTTAATGCTTGGTTGCCATCCTGGGAGGGAGGAAGAACATCTGTGCGATTCAAAAGTGCAAGGTTTCTTCCTCAGCAAAACTGTGACATCGGGGCTATGTGAGTTTCACGTTGCTCCTGGCTGTCCTTGAACACAGTGCTACGTCAGTTTTCAAACAACTGTCGGTGCTCTTACAGCTCCACAGAAAATACAAATCTGCTTCAGATCTTTTTCTTTATGAGGACTCTGTTTTCCAGTGTGCTGTCTCAGCAGCTCTGATGTACTAACTCATTTTTCTCCCAAGTATAGCAACGACAGTTGTACTGTATGCTATAGTTTACCAAAAAGTCCTGGGTTTTCAGTTCTTGGGCATGTCCCGTAGGTCAGTTTTAATCTGCAGTTATGTTATCCAGCTGCAAAGATTCTGTCTAACATAATTAGTGTGGTTTGTTTCTTTAACAGGCAAACAAATATAATAATAATAATAATAATAATAATAATGCTTCCATGCAATTTCTTACCTGAACACCTCAAAATTCTCTGAAAAGTAGGAGTTACTACATTGTCCCTGTTATGCAGGAGGAGAAACTGAATCATGAGGACTATGTGTGTAGTACTAAATGGAACAGGTTGAGAGTGGGTCTCTGACCCTGAGACCTTATAACAAGATGAAGCTCATATCCAACCAGCTTTCATTTGCCTCTCCTCTAATCCCCAGCCACAATTAGAGTCATTCTGTCCAAGCAGTTTGGGAATGGTCCCAGGCCTGTATTATCTCCAGACAGCAGGTAGACATCACCTCAGATTTGCTAATTAGCACGGGCCAAGCCATGCCAGGTTTTAAATATACTAATAAATCCAAACCCAGAATTATGCTTCAGGTATTTCAGCATGCTGTTTACTTACCTGCATTCACTTGCTTCAGATAAGACAGACTTCTTCCATATTTTCACTACCATGTTCTGCCATATTCTTCAGCTACCTAATAGGGCTATAGAGAAGATGGAGGCAGGATTTAAAAGCATAGAGACAAAGAATGATTAGCAATTGAAACACATCACAGCAAGGAGAATTCCAGTTAAACAAAGGGAAACAAGGCTGTCAAAACTCAGCTGAACAAGCCCCTGCTTTGAGCTGGGGTTGAACCAGGTGACCTACAGAGGTCCTTTCTAACCCTAACTATTTTGCGATTCTGTTTAGAAATTTCCTTGATGATTTTTCCCTTTAAATAAGCTGAAGTACCAGCTTCCTTAGCATACTTAATGTCCTTCCTTAAGACACCATCATATATGATTAAAGCATGCAATAGCCCTTTCTTGCCTTGTGTCTCATATCTTTCCTACTTATGCCCAAGATCTTTTGAATGCAGCGTACTCTTCCATGGATCTGGGGTTTGTTTGGTTTGCTCTTTGTTTGTTGCTTTTTCTTAAATACTGATCTTGAGGGAAGGGAATCAAACATGGCGTTATTGTTTTGGTTAGTCACTGAAGTTTAAAGAGCAGTAACTGTATACATAGTTTCCACAAAATCTTTTTTTTTTCCACAGCTGAAACATGAGCTTAATTCAGAAAATAAAGATTCCTTTCACCATCAGTCTTCCCCCATTGAAATTGCTAGACAGTTTGCCATTGATTTCATTGAGGGTAGAATCCTTTCTTTTGCTTTCTGTACCTTGAACTTAGTCCTTTCTTTGATTAAAGAAACAACAAGTTACAACTTAATACATCCCATGTAGATTTAGTAGGTCTGTTCTTTGAATTACTCCCTAAAAAGGACATGGCATAGTAGTTCAGGCCCAAAATAGTTAGACTGTTATTTTTCTATGTTGTAGAGCTTCAATGTTTATATAAACTTTCCAAGAACTATTTGTATTTAAATGCCCTCCTGTGGTGCTTTTAACCCACACAATATAGAGGTTTTGAAAACCGTGGCATTTTTTGTGGGTGGTGTTTTGTTTTATTTTGTTTTTAATCTGGGTTGAATGCTGGGTTACAAGCAGCATATTTAAATCTTGATTCTGCAGTGAACAGTCTGGGCACATGCTTACAGCATGATCTTCATTTCCCAAAAATGCCATTTAATAGTAGTAGGTAGTTGTCATCTCACAGATAGGCCATACCAAGCAGCATTCCACCCACATCAGTGGTTTAAGTTAATGTGCCAGCCTGTGTGCTATGGTAAATGAAGTATGGACATGTTTCCTTCCACCACCTCAATGTGAAAATGATAACCACAAGCAGGGAGTAGGTCTGACAGCTGTAGGGCTATAAGGTTTAAAGTGCTGTAACAAGACTTTGCCAAAGAATAGGGATTCTTCCACTGGAGAAAATATGCATTAGTATAATCTTAGGCTGAAAAGCTGTGCAGCCACTTGTGATGTTATTGTAATGACTTTAAGGAGCAAGCATCAAGGGTTTTCTGTTTTCATAATTGGACAGAAATTAACTTTTCTAATACCAGCCAAAATAATGACTAGGTCTTTTCCACTTAAGCAGGAGGATTATTATTTACTTAATGATAAAAGATAGGAGGAAAATATTAAGATCTTTTTCTCCCACTAAACTATTTATCAGGAGAACCCTGATTCCACTTGTTAACAGTTCATTAATTTAACATCACTTGAGTTGTTGAAGTGTTTGTGGCGGAAGACGTGCTCATTATCATTTTGGCCTACATGTAGTTTTCTTTTTTTGTCAATAACTTGGAAGAAAACAAAATTACAACTCTTAGTCCATAGCTAAGAGGAAGCTTGGGAGTCTGCTGAGCAATGAAGAGAGAAGGTCACGAGGCAGCACAGTTCAGACTGGTTGGTCAGGTAGCAAGCAGTAGCTTTCACTATGGTGCAAAACAGTTCTAGAAGCAGAGAATGCTTATTATATTTCTGGGAGAGGAGAGCTCATTTGGGAAGCAGTGACTCTGCAGAAGGCACATGACTCATGGTACATAAACAGTTGAAAATAAGCTCCCAAAGCAGCACTGCAGCAAGGATGAATAATCTGATCCTTAGCTATAAAATAAGAAAAAAAATAAAGGAAATTCAGAGAAAGGCAGAGTATAGTATCTCAGCACTTGTCATTGGCGCAGCCAGTTTTGGAAATCTGTGTCCAATTCTGGATCCACAATTCAAGAAGAATGTTTAAAACTGCGGGGGTTTTGGAGGGTATCTCAAAAGTGATTAAAAGATTGGAGAATGTGGTTTATAGAGAAGCACTTGAAGTGCTTCATTTATTTTGTTCATCAGAGAGGAAGTCATGGGGTGATTTGATCATAGTCCATCAGTACCTGCAAAGCAAACGGGAAATGGGTGAGAGAGAGTGGTTCTGTCTAGTGGACTTACGTGGAAAAAAAAAAAGATCAAATGACTGGAAGTCAAACCTCAATAAATTTTGGGTAAAAAGGCACAAGTTTAACTGTCATCATAATTAGTTACTGGAACACTCAAATGTTATGGTGTATTCTTTACCACTGGACACCTTTAAAAGCAGATTTGGTAGCGTTTTTTTTGTTTTGTTTGTTTGTTTACAACTTGGTTTCTAGTTTAAGCACAATTATTGGATCTGAAGTAGTGATTAATTCAGGGAAGGCTGTTTTTATGTGGGAGTAAGACTAGATCATCACAGTGATCCCTCTGGCCTTAAAAACTGACTTTGTCTTTGTCATGCTGAGAAATGATTGTGCAGAAAGCCCAAGGGAAGTTTAGAGGTTATCCATGCATTACGGCCTGACACACACAGAAGACGACATTGATATGGTTTATTGTATTGAGCCCCCCAGAGTATCTAAATTATATTAGCTTTCTTTTATATAAATTAAATTTTTGGAGTAAAAACAAACATTTTGCTGCCTTAATGCTCCTTACACTAGGCATCCTTCCTTACATTGATGGATGTGTACATTTTTTTCAGATGTAGAATTTTTGAAAGAAAATTCTCAGCTGTAATTACAGTAACAATTTTTTGATTTTTATTTTTAATGTTCTTACATGGTTTTAAGAGAATATTTTAAATCATGACTCTTATCAGTATATTACTCCTATCTTCTCCTTTCTCCTGTATTTCTCATATACACTAAAATTTCTGGTTTTTAAAAGCTGAATAGATTTCTTATAACAAAAATAGTGAACAGTCTCCCAGTTTGTTTCTATCATCTATAAGGTCTCTTGGATCAAATAATATATATTAATTCAGAGGAAATTTATAAAGCGCCAGAAAATCAGAAGAGCTTGTGCTGTTCTTTAATTAGTGAGATCTGGAAAAGTGTTCCTCAGTTTGTGGTCACTTCAGAATGGAATGAATACTTTCTACATGCAGATGTGGGGTCCTGCCCATTCATCAAAAAAGTTTAGTCTACATTAACTTCTTCCTCTCCTTCTATCTCTGAAAGCCATGCAGGGAGTGGAGGTAGATCTACTTCTCAGCGTTTCCATGAGTGCACGAGTCAGTTGTGCTCAGTGGCTAGTTCTGTATGTATTTCTGGTCTTCTGGGTCTAAAATACTTGGCATGAAGTTGTGTTGTGTTTTTCCCTCTCCAAACACGTGTGTGCATACATACACAAAACACCCTCCCACACCCACCCTCTAAGGAGTGTCTATGTCCAAGGGCAGAGGAGGCCCTTGGACACAGATTTCTTGCAGCAAATACTATTTGTCTGTCCCCTTTCTTACCAGTGGTAGAATGACACTAGTTCTGCTATATAGAGAACTTCTGTAGTGTAGGTGATGACTCGGTAAAGACATGCTGTATTTTAAAGCAAATTATTCAGACTTATTCATCATACTTTGTGTTTTTATATGACTTTTTATGTAAGCACCTCTGAGTTTTTAAAAATTAAGTTTCCTTAAAATCTTCCTGAGGTAAGAAGGTTGGGGTTTTTTTCCACAAAAAAAAAAAAAAAAAATCAGTCAGACTGGCTTAGTATTTCACTCATCTTTATGTAATGACAGGACATTTGTGGAGTATGGAGTCATAACCCAAAACTCTGCTTTCCAGTGCACTCTTCTGTACTTCAAATTCAAATGCAAGACTTTGTCAGGACTCAAAGCATGGAGTGTATTGTTTAGGTCAATAGAAATTACTCTGGCAATTAAATTATTTGGCTTAGAAAATGCACTTTGTTTCTCTTATGTATACAATACAATTTTAATAGTTTGGGTTGCCTGTTTGAAAGAATAATGGAAGAAAATAAGTTCTGTTGTTGGGGTTTTTTGTAAGAATTCAAATATATCACACTTAAACCACTTCTCTTCTACAGTGTTCTCTTCACTGAGCCTTGGCCTTCTTCCTGAACGCTCAGCTACTCTAATGGTCTATGATGATGTAGTCCAGATAGTCTCAGGATTTCAAGGTATGCTGATTTGTGGAAGTTGGAATTGAAATTTAAATGACACTTAAAAAACCTGACAACCTGGCCCTTTCTGAACTCTATACAGTGGATGAGACCAGGTTTTCCTGTGAAATTCCTGTGAGTTCACTGAGGGATGTAGGGTCAGGCCTCTCCTCTGTGGGATGGTTTTACTGAATTGATTAATAGCAAAATTATTCCATAACAACTGTGACTAGGGAATTTTAGTTACTTAGTAATAAACAAGTTTGAACTTCAGTGTGGCAGTTGAGAGCAAGAGATTAAATTTCTTTCATTATCTGTTAGATGTTTCTTCATCTAGCCTCATCTAACCGTCCTTCCAGTAAACATTTTCTGATGTTGTTATTCTCTAAGAATTTTCTCTAGTTTTAAATTGTTCCTTGATTCCTACTGTGAATGCCTTAGAAATTTAAAAGCATAGGTGCATTGAAAATTTCTCATATGCATTGTTGGATAGCATATACAAACGTGCTTTTCTTAATTACTTCCTGTGGACCCCTTAGCAGATCGCCTGCAAACCCACGTATTATGAAACCCTCTGTATTAGAAGAATAAAGTTTGGAGCCCCTTTTCATAAGGCCAAACGTGAAAGTAAAAGCAACATCAGTATCAGACAGATGAACAGTGTGTTTCTTGAATTGCACAGTAGAAGATTAAAAGGTTCATCTAGTAGGGATCTGAGTGATACATAGTCCAATTGCTCTGATACACTGAGGTAAGTCTCTTAACAAAAGAACAGAAGTTCTTAAAGATACCTTGATAACCCCAAACAAGGGGCTCTCCTTCCTGTTAGCATTCTTATTATGCATAAACTGTGTATTGGTTTTTCATATGCAGTATGAATACCATCATTTTGAACTCTAGCAGATAGTTAATAAACAGGGGACTACTACTTTCAATAATACTTTAAGATAACCTTGTTTTATCTGAGGGAATATAATAACATCTTTTATTATGGTTAGAAACCATCTAGACACAATAGGCTTTTCATTAATGAGAGCACTAGATATGACTGAAGCTGAAAAAGCACTAAACAAATTATGTAGCTGCTGGAACACTCGGAGCTACATAACAACACAGCTGTGGTACGTATATTCTGCAGTTTGAGAGCTGACGTTATCTAATGGGGTAAATTAGATGGACTATGGAGTATGTTAAACCACAAGGGATTCCAGTAGACAAAACATGAAACATTGTTTACCAACAGTATTCTGCTATCATGCTGTATTAAATAGTCTTACTCAAATGTGCTTATATTATGCAATTCACTGAAAAAGAAAAATATTTTCATTTTTATAGTTTTCTTCAAAAACCGGGGGACATTAAAGGGCAAAAGGGACATTTAACAGCTAAGTGGCACTCATGGATATTTTCCCCACAGTCTTGCTCCCTTCAGTGAGTTTCTTCAGGGTGTTCCCAGTATTTTTAAACTAGAATAATATAACAGATTCTGCCTCCATGCTGGCATGGCAGAGAAGGAAAAAAAAAAAAAGGAAGAAAATGTTACCCAAAGTATTCTAAGAGTTGGAATTTATTTGAACTCTCATTCTTGCATAGTAAAAACTATTTTATGGAACCAACCCATGCTCCTTTTCCTGGGAATTCTCTTATAATGAAACCTAAATGAAAGACAGCCTAGACATTGTACCCACGTTTGAATGGGATCTCTCTAATCCTGATCCAAAATCCTTGTGACCTAGTTTTTCTGTTACTCTTCCAATTTATTTCCCAGTAACTTCAAGCTGCTTCAGAAGAGATGATCAGGAGTCACCGTAGTGCAAACTGAGAACAGAGCAGAACTCATTATACTGGGAACAGACTGGGAACACTGGTGTTTAAAGCACCAATCAAAGAAAAAGAAAGGTCTGTCTGGTACACTAAATTACCAGTTGCCTTTGAATAACTAATCAAGCAAGCAACTTATTATGCGATTGAGAAGTTTGTCTGAGTTGATGAAGCCAACTTCATTTTTTGTGATGGGATTACAGTCCACTGCTGTATTCTGACAGTAATTGCGAGGGATGGAGCTTACCAGCTGCTGAGCCATTCAGGTTATGTAATACCAGCACAGTGACAAGCTCAACTTCAGCATTCAGAGGGTGGGAGCAGTATGGCTATCCTTTGCCTGTCTCTTACACATGAGCAATTAGAGCATGGGTTGATTATACTTCAGATGTTACTTAGCATAGAGTGAGGCTCAGACAACAGCGTGGCTCCACATGGCACACCTCCAGTGTCTGCTCGGAGGCACTTCTTGAGATGGGTACATCTCCAGGTGCGCATCAGCAAAATGGAAATGGCAGCAGTTGAATCATGGTTGGTTTGTTGGCAGGAGGTTGCTTAAAAAAGATATAATCAGTGCCCAAAAGTCCTTCCCCTTGCACCACCTGCCAAACGGAGAGAGGACTCGCATGCCAGTTTTACACTTGAACATATTTGGGTTTTGTTTTGGTTTTATAAGTCAAAGCAAGTTATCTTGAGTAATAAAAGCAATAGTAATAATCTCCTCCTTGTGGTAAGTGTTGACTTGTTGAAAAATACTCTCTTGTAAGACTCTGGTCAGCACAGATGTTTCTCTCTGTTTTACCACTTCCAATTCCCACAGCAAGGCTCTTCCCAAGCATAAGTACTAAAATGCTCTGTGACCTCTGCTAAAGCAGTGCGCTGATGATCTTCTAGCAAGGTGGTGAGAGTGTTGGTGGCTACCTCTTTCACAAGCCTCTCACTTATGGCTTCCGATCTTCTGCCCCTTCAAGTCACTTGTGGGGTTTGGAGAGATCTGGCTGAGGAGCTGAGAGGGGAGTCACAGCGAAAGACGGGTTTCAGGCGACTTTCTCACTGCTGAGTTTTCCTGCCACCAGCAATGCAATGAGGAGAGGAGGAAAGGCGCATTTCTTTGCGGAGCTGAGGTTAATTTGTGTGGATATCCCTGGTGGGAAGAAGGGGACATAGCTGAAGGGAGAGAGAGGGCAGCGTGTGGCAGCAAAGCAGTGTGCCTGGGGGGAAGACAGCTTTACTGGTGTAAAGACAGGTTCCCTTGTACAGTCTTCACTGGGGTGCATTCACTTTAATGCCCAGATTTCCAAACCCATACTAATGAATTAAGCATCTGCCAGGCAATGGTAGGCAAATATTTCTATTCCTGGTTTATGGAAAGGTTAAGTGGCTTCCCTGAGGTCCAGGACTTGACCACTGACAAAGAACCTAGATTGCTCGGGACGTTTCTGTATGAAGGAGTTTGTGCTTGGTAATCGAGCATGTGAACTAACTAGTTATTTTGCAGACTAATTTATTGTATGGGCATGCTTTATATATGCGCAGAGTTGTTGTTTTGTTACAACAAATGATTGTAAAATTCATTTTTCACAGGGAGTTGTTTCTGAATAGCTAATGCCTTAAAATGTGCATCCTAGCTTATTGCTGTGCAAGTCAGCTCTGGGGCTTAGCCATAAGAGCATTTTGTGTTGTCTGCAGCATCCAAGAAATTAAGGTTTGCTTTCAGAGTCTCCCTAAGAATTTATAATTTGGCAGCTCATGGCTCTCCCAGGTGCTACAAAATAACCATCCTTTAGAAAAGGAAACTCCAGAGCTTCCCAGTGAATTACTGTGTTAACAGGCTCAACAACAGTTATTTTGTTTTTAATTCTTAATTACTTGGATCTTCAGAAATATAATACCAGTTCTTGGCAACTTGAATAATTCATCTTAATCAGATCTTTAGACAGCTGAAAATCCTACAATTTTGCATTGAACTGTTAGTAATAATCCTAATACTGGTTTCTTTGTTGTGTTTTTCTTGTTACTGTGGATGCTTATCCATATGGAACATATGAACCCACATAGCACAGGCATAGACTCTTGAATGTTTGAACAGATCTGTCCCGGAGGTGCAGCAAACTATATTACGGCATTGCAAAGCACCAGGGAGATAAGTCTTCCCCTGAGTTCACTGCAGTCAATTTATTTAGTCTTTTATGTTGTTTTCCATTTAAGCCTAGAAATGGGCTAAGAGAGATTTCTTCCTGTTTCAGACGTGTATTGTTTAATGACTACCTTCAGCATTTAGGGATACTGCTAGTTTTGAGATCCTGATGTAAATACTTCAACATTTCAGAAATTAAAAAAGAAAAATGGTGTTCCAACCTTTTCTTGCAAAGTTACTAAAGAAATGACAGCTAAACAATTAATGATCAGCTCTTTGGAAATACTTATTTGCCTACATAGCAATTCTTTTTGGCTGATACAAAATTTATTGTGTGGAATTTCATGTTTCATCATAATTATAACTCTTGCTAGAAGATAATTCAAAAGATTTGACTCTTCTGGTTAATGACATTGGCAATTGTAAAATTTAGCAGTTGTGAGTCAAGCTCTTTAATCTTTTTGTCAGTGTGGTTGCATGTAACATAAAGCTACTGCGTCAGGAGAAGAGAAGCAAAACTGTTTTGAGTTGACATCTTTGAACCACATAGTCAAGTATGAATTAAGAAAGAAACTGCTTGCCTCTTGATTTTATGCTGTGTGGGGAGTGTTCTATGAGTATTCAAAATGAGCTCTGGAGAATACAATAGCTTTTGATTTAAAATTTAATTTGCATGTTGTACACACAAACTTGCAGATGGAGTCTTGCTGTGTGTTGCTAGCTGAATGAATGGTGAGGATCCATTGAAAAAGACTATTGACTTTATAAACCAGGGATTTATTTGGGACATGAAATGAAATAGTACATGAAACAGTCTTAAATCATGTTGCAGTAAAGATCCTTCAATTTAACACCTAGTGATCTTGAAAAAATGATAAAACTATACAAGACAGAGGAAAACAGAGAAATCTTACATGCCAAGTAACCTGGTTCTATTTAGAAGATGTGTTCATTGCCTAGAAAAATATGGAAACTGTTTTCACCCAACCTTTGACAAGTGAATCTTTTTATATGGTGTTTTTAGTGAGTGTTTTCTCAGTGCTAGAGACAGTAACGTGGCCAGAGCTTTGTGAAAATAAAGTCGGAAATTACACAAGTTAATTTAGACTACAGGTAGAGTTCTAGTCTCTTAAAAGATCACTTTAAAGAGTTTAAACTATATTTATATTGTTATTCCAAAGGAAACAAAATTTAAGCAATGATGTTGAACTGCATACCTTTTTAAGCTTTTACATAAATTACCTCTGAATTCATTTCTGGTTTCAGTGGTATTCATTAAAAGAAGATTGTAATGAATTTTGAAGTGGTCCTGAGAATAGCATAATCAGAAAAGCTTATGAAATCAGATGCCTTAAAAATTTTACTCTGTGATACTTGTGGAAAAATAATAGCAGTTGCAAAATAAATATAAAAAAACCTGTATTTTCTCCACTTTTGTAGTAGCTTTCTGATGTCTCTGTCCATCTCAGGCTACTTTAGTTTGTAATAGAACTGCAAATGCACTCCTAAATATTCTATCCTCCCTGGATATAAAGTCACTTTTAATTTTTTTAGGGGCACGGACTCAGCCACAAGTTCACTTTCAGAGAAGATCTGTGAAATTACCAGAGAACACTAGCTACAGTGATTTGACAGCATACCTAACAGCAGCCAGTTCACCCTGGGAAGTGGACAGTTTTCCTTATTTGCAGGGATTAGATGGAAATGGAACAGGTAATGCACAATTTTTGGTTTTGTTCTGATTTCGTATTGGTCCGGGGATCCACTTCTTAACTTGACTTAACAAAATTCTTGTGGTATTAGCATCATCTGGTTCTCCTGCTGATAATCTTAATTATAGGAATCAATGTTTAAGTCAGCACAGAGAGCAAGGTCCTCCATCCCTTAAATGCAGCCATTGAATAGCAAAGTTGAGGACTCCTTGGCCTTGGGAGAATAGTAAAGTTTGTTACACCTGCAGTTTAGAGCTAAGTCTCCAAATGTGTCATTTTGTATTTGCTTTATGTTCCATTCAAAAACAGATTCATGTGAAGGAACAAAAGAGAGTTTTAACTTCAGAATACCATAAAATTGTTGTTTAATTTTTTCATAAAAATAAATAAAATGCCCATATATTAAGGATTTAGTACTCTGTTGTTCTGCTATTTCAACAGAGTTGTTTCAGTGGCTTTGTTAAATGCATTTTACTTTTGGATCTAGCTTCAGCCAAATACGCACAAATTCTTTTAGCACCAAAGAGGGGAAAACAAAAATTTGTAACAGAAACACAACAAGTATTGAACTCAAAGCCTTAATACGTTTTTATCACTGCCACTGCCTGTTACTCTTCTACTTCTCATTTAGTCTTGATTGAAATAATTGGTGTTGTGTAGGCTAGAGAAAAATAGAAGAATTGGGCATAACAGTCTTCAGATGCTTAAAATGCTGCTGCAGAAAGGAGAAGAATAATGTGTTTTCTGTGTTCATACTGGGACAGGAAGAAAGCAGTGGTCTTGCAGTGCAGCCAGAGAAATTCAGATTAGCGATCAGCAAAACCTTGCTAATGATGAGGATAGTTTAAGCTCCAGGACTGGCTGCTTGGGGATGCTGGACTGAGTTGGACAATCGCATGTCAGGCTGGCGTAGGCATAGCTGAGCCTGCTTTGAAGCTGGAGGGCAGGCTAAAAAAACCCTTTGAGGCCCTCCCTGCTGTTTCTCAGGATGCATTTACTTCTGATGTGGTGATGTGGTGATGCTGAATATTAGGGCACGTGTGTAAAGAGTATGTGAGTGAGCTTGCCAGTTTTTCCTCAGATAAAACCAGCAAAATAAACTTCCCCTTCTCTTTCTACAAATCTGAGCATCTTCTTTTCTGTTACAGTCAGAAATGTGTCTGCTGCCTTACTCCAGCCATTCTGTCCGCTTCAGTGAGCACATCTCATCCTATCTCTTCATCTGTCATTTCCCCATTCTCATCTTCAACCTTCACTTTTCTCTGGCTGCTTATAACTCAAACATGATGTAAGATCTCTTATCTTTTTTAAAACAAAGGAATGTACTTGATCTCACTCCTCTCTCCATCTGCTTTCTCATCTCCTTTCCTTTTATCTCTAAACTCACTGAACAAACTGTTGACAGTGTGAGGGGGGGATTCCTCTCTCCCAGTCCCTTCCTCAGTGCTCTGCAACCCAACTTCCTTCTCTTGCATTTAATTAGTCAAAACAGATCTTGCCAAAATTTTAAATGATCACCTCTCCAGTGAGTTACGCAATCAGCACTTCATCTCCCTCCTGTTTTACCTCCCAGCCTCCTACAAAACAGAGGTTGGCACCCCCTGATTTCCCAGTCTTCTGTATGCTGGTATGTGCAGACTACGATGGGAGCTTTTCTGTTTGAGCAGAGGGGTGCTCGATTTGACCTTTATTGACACAAAAGACCGAAACAACCTGAAAAGAAGCAGGGTTTAAGAGACTGAGAAAGAGCCTTATTTTCTGAATACTGCAGTCTTCAGTACAGTATAATATAGCGTATGAATACAGTATATTCATATATGCACTATGATATAGATATAATGTCATTTGTTTTTAGTAGAAGTTTGTCCTGGTGTGGAAACATTAAATTCCTAAACTTGGATAGACTTCCCCATTTTCTACATCTCTAAGTGACTTGACAAAGATTTCACCTGAAAAACTTCCTGACGGGGGGGGGGGGAAAAATGAGATCACCACCTGCTGGGGATTTTTAAATATTTCTGTTCTCAAGAAAAGAAGAAAAATACCATGTACAAATTTTAGAATTCTTAAGTAACTTATTAATTTGCATGGGAAAATGTAGATTGTTCATGAATGCTGTCCCTTTTTTTCAATTACTCTTCTATTCATTTACAGTTCTGTAGACTTTTGGAGCAGGTCCTCCCATTTGTTTAAATATGCTCGATTTTGTGACTAGTATTTATCCAGGGTGAGTTTACAGTTGTTTTAACTAAAATCTATTCTCTTGGAGTTGAAGAAATGAGTTTTCCCATAATCCCAGCTGGGTGTGTTGAAGTAGTAATATGGAGCAGTGAAAATTCAGTGCATGAATCAGCTTGTTCCAAACATAAAAATTCAAAGCATTTAGCGGCAAATAGTGATAAGCCTGTATAATGTTAGCTTATTGTTTGTATTAACAACCAACTAGTGAACACTAGGATGGTTTCACAGGATCTTATCCTTTCATCCAAAGTAAACAAAACTTCCATAGTCTGCAGTAATGGACAGTGCTCACTAATAATCATTACTCCTGATGGTTTTGTAGGCTGTTTGCTTCTTTACAAAGAGTCAAATCTAAGTTACCATGGTTTTTCTCCTGACTTTTCTAGAGCTTTTTACAGGTCACCAGATGTCAAAAATGGCAAGCGATAAATGAAAGCTGACATTTATTGAAGTCAGCTCCCATTTAATCTGTGCATGTGCTTACCATTTTTATAGCATCTGAGAGTTTCATAAGCATTGATTTTAATTTACCTTCACAACAGAAAGGAGAAAAGTTATCTTTAATCAGCATTTATCTACCATACAAGGTGGCAGCCTAAAGGATTTTTCTTCTTGTCACAGGTCAGTGGATTTCAGAAACTTCTTTATCTTCTAGTATAACTTGTTCAGCCCAGCACTGAGTGAAGTGTCAGTGCTCCTTAAGTAAAAAAGATGCAAATAGTGTTTCACCATCAGGATACTTTTTGGGGGGCTGAAAACACATATTTACAGGTACGAGGTAGATATCATATCTTATCAAGACACTAATGAAAGCAAAATTTAAAACTTTAAATCTCTAAAAATAACTAAAATATAAAACATAATTTAATTTTAGATATTAATTTTAGATTCTAGAAATACTTATGTTATACCTTTTTTAATTTGCATATGCTAAAACCTGACCAGGTTATGATATAATTTAGCAACAGGAATTTATTTCTCTGACATCAGCCTGATGGAAGGTTGTTTGGTATTTCATTCTGTGCTAACATTGGTAGTATATGTTGTCATTTTAAATTAAATGCTGTTTACCTGAGTTATCATAAACAATTACCACTCAGTGTAACCCCACTCTAAATAAAGCACCTTCCCAAAAATTTTCATAATCATCTCTCACACTTCAATGTTGAATGCACTTGACAGAATTCTTACAGTGCTGTGATACCTGTCATCACTGAATTTAGTGTTTCAGGTGTGGAATAGATGGTTTAGATTAATAATGGCATGTGTGGCTTTACTGTGATAGGTCAGAAGTTTTAATATAGTTCAGATCAGTGGAGATTGAAAGCCAGTTCTGTTGTGCACTTGCATGGTGGTTGATGTGAAATTAATTGGTGGTCTAAGTCTAGTAATTTAGGAACAAGTGTCAATCTGACAGAAATTACAGGCGTATAGCAGAGGCTGTGAACAATCATGAATAAAGGAACAGCCTTTCCCCACCAATTCACTCCTCTTTCTCTCTGCTTTATATTCTAAGGCTGTAAGGGGATAATATCTTGCACCATTGGAGCTGATAATATAAATGTCTGGGTAGACTGGCAACCTTCCCCTACTCCCTAGTTGAATTCCCAAATCTTATTTTTCTGTTTTGTTTTGTTTTTGTTTTCCTGTCACCTCTGTGGCTTTTTTATACGGCCATCTTCAGAGTACCTATTTGCTCAGCACTTTCATCCCTCTGGAAGATACGCTTCTGCCCCACAGCTTATAGTGAATCAAAGCAAATGGTATGTGCCTGTGTCTGTACTTTCATCCCTCCTCAGACTGTCGGCTTCGGTACAGTGACGCTCTCCTCGACATCTGGGAAAAACATGGGTCAGAGACGATGCTACAGCAAGCATTATGCAGAATTACTTCTGATTATTTCCCGTGTCTTCAGTTTGGCACCTCTCACAAATACTGTATTAGTTTAAAATTTTCAGGAGTTTTGTCTCCCCCCTGTTCCTGGTTATGTCTTAGCTTTGGTGAGCTGACTGTCATTTAGAGACGTGGAATTTAATAAAGGCCGTTCCTTGAGACTTAGTCACATCATAAAGTTCTTCATACTTTCCCACTGTTGCCTTGAATGTATTCATCCTAACGAACACCGGCACTGAAATATCGCCTGTTTTCAGTGCCTTAGTTTTAGCAGGTGGACATACCACTGTTGGGTGGAAAGGTGCTTTACAGGCTGATACAAGGCAACAGGATTACAGAAGGGATGGTATGCCTCTCTTCATCCAGCTGTGCACCCCTCTGCCTTTCCCTATGTGCAGACTAAAAGATGAGCCCCGCAGCAGGATTAGCAGCTGCACAGCCACCACTGCCAGCACAGAGGAGGCCCCAGGACGGCTCCTTTTAGCATGGGCTCAAACCCCCTTGTGAAACTTGAAGCTCAGTGTCTTCAATTTAGAGCTCAATACCTACTGCTTTGCGCTCCAGATCTTCTTTTAAACAGTACCTAAAACTTTTTTCCCCCCATGAATACTTACATACACCTTCTTTTTTTCCTCTGTCGTTGGTGCATTTGGTTAAATGGTTGAAAGGTTATAATATTTTTATAAATCATCTTGTTGTCAAGAAGTAACGTCCGTTGGCACACAGTTTAAACATAAAGAATGATGATGATTACCTTATATAGATTGACAAAAAAAGTTGGATATCAGAGTCATCTGTTTAGCTTGCTTTATTTCAGTGAAAGGCCAAAGGAAATACACCCTGCATTCTTACACATGAAACTATCATCCTTTGCAGTGCCACTGCATAGTTGGGTGTGAGCTGGTTATAATGCAGACTTATACAAATAAAGGCTTGTAAGATTTTTGCCATGATTATGGTTGCAATACTTGTGTGTATTAAGTAAAAGATGAATGAAAATGAGAAAATATATGCAGGACTTTCAGAATTTTCCAAAATTATTAAGTGAAAAATACAGAAGTATATACAGCTTGGTTGTGGTGAATTTTGTAAGATAGGGAGGATTAATTTCATCTTCCCTTGAGAAGTATATCAGTCCAGTGCTGTGGCATTGAACCAGATGGGTGTGTCTTAAATGTTGGGAAAATATGTAGTCATAATATTCCTTCATTCTCTTGGTAGGCAACAGCACTAGGTATGACCTCACCCCTGTCACTGCAGTCAGTGTTCATCTTCTCAACAGTGATGGGACTCCAATCCCAGTGAATGGCCCCATCTATGTAACAGTGCCTCTGCCAACAAACAGCAACTTGAAGCACAATGCACATGTTCCAGCATGGAGGTTTGACCAAAAATTTGGTAGGTAACATATAATTGTGATTCCCTAGGTGGCTTCACTTGTCTGAAATTATTGTCTCACTGCATTTATTATGTCATATTAAGGTCCTCACTAGAGTGTACAGAAATCTGTTTTCTTTTTCTGTCTAAAAGCAGAGAAGACAATGAGTTTTATTAAGCAATATGGCTAGGTATATATACTTGCATAGCATTGTGTTCCACTTCTATATCAAAAAAATATTGTAAATGTGACATTTTGCAAATGTTAAATATTTTATGTTAAATCTAGTTTGAGAAAATTTGATTTCACCCAGAGACTGAGAAACAGTGAGACCTATCAGCTATGGCATTGAATTGAAGTCTGGAGAAATGGGAACTAGTCTTGTCTTTGCCACCAGTCAGCTGTCTGACCTTTGGTCCATCTCATGTCTCTGTGGCTCAGTTTCCTGGCTCTCATTAGGAAACATAACGGTAACTTTTTTGTGAATGACTTTGAGATTGACTAATGCTATCAAGGAGGAAAGTACATACAGATTATTTAAAAAAAAAAAGGGGGGGGGGAGCAAAATTCGTGAAACATTTGAAAGGTTGGAAGACCTTATCAACATAATCTGTTAAATGCCCTCAGTTTTTTAAAATTGCTGGATGAACTTTGCCGTTGTGAGCAGGAACACAGAAATCTCTCCAGAAATCTGTGCTTTTGGCTCTCCGCTTTTTTTTTTCCACTGCTTGCTGGTATACCATGCTGACCTTCCTCCTACCTTCAAAGTGTAAAGGATTAAGGAGTACATAAGCCTTGTCCTAGTCTTCTGAAGAGGGGTGATTCCACTTCACCTATTCCACTGTGCCCTCTGAAGTATATACCAGGTGGCTGTTAAGAAAAAGAAGACGGGAAAGAAGAATGGAAGGTGAGAAGGGCAGAGGCTGTGTGGAAGAGAGAATAATTAGGAGCCAGAAATGTTGGTCTTTCTAGTGGGGTTTTGTCCCTGCAAGGCAAAAGTTTTAAGGCAGTTTATGATCACGTCCAGAAGTAGAACGACTAGCATGAAAACACTGTACATGACGGAGGGGAGGGGGGAGCAGGAAAGAGAGAGGTGAAGAGGGAAATAACCTTTTTGCTTCCTTCCTGCCTCTGCTGAAAAAGGTGATGTTTTTTTCAAGTAGCATTCCTGATAAAAGATGCCGTTGAATGTATTAGAGGGTAAAGCCATAGGATTTAATATAAAATAATTTTGAATATAGCCCAGGATTGAATTGTAGAGAAACAGTATGTTGAAAGGATTTAGAGTTTCTCTTAACTGTGGAAATGGCAATTTTCTAGTGGTGCCCTAACAGTAATTTTCACTTGCATTCTTCCTGAAACTGATTTTGATTTGTAATTCCAAAAACTGTTTTGTTTTCACTAGTTCAAAGAAGGACTGGGAAGACTGCCTGACTTTTTCTTTCTCCGCAAGAAGCAGTCCATCCCTAATCCTTCCTGTCAGCTGCCTATAGCCTGCCTCATTGCTGGCTACTCAGTGCCTCACTGCTAGTGAAATATTTCTGATTTTGGTTATGGTGCTTTCTCATTTATGGCCAAATTTCTGTGCCTCTGCAGTGAGGCCACAAAAGTGCTCTCTTACTATGGAATGCGATTTTCACTGTTGCATATAAAGAGGTAGTTACCCTGTTGGGTGTGTAGTATGTATTAGTATAGATCAATATGGGTTAATTAATCAGTGCTGCAGGCATGATGCTCCCAATCTTGAGGCAGGTTCAACCTTCTTACTTCATGAGAAACTGCTGGAGCACTTGTGATGTTGGAAGGGGAAGGCATAAGAACCACTACACAAGTAAGGTTTTTATCAGGCCACTTAACTTCCCGAAGCCATGGAGAGGAAGGTATTGACAATGTTATGGTCAGGCTTCCAGCTCACACTTGAGCTGAAGTAAGCATCTTCCTGTGCAACTGAGGATGTTCAACAAGGATGCATTTAAGCCCTGGCTGCAGCATGCCGGTTCTAGGAGAATTTTGGCCGCATCCCAACCAGTTCAAGTTAGAGCAGCCCAATCTAATAAATAGAGCAGCTACTCTATTTTGTGCAGGCCATACTAGCACCTTAAAGGCTGTCAAATTAGCTGTATCTTGCTGCAACATGATGGTACCCTGCCACCGCCCCCATTCCTGTTGTGCTTGGACTATGAGGGGAGGAGGATGCATGCTGGCTGGGGTGGCTTTGGCCTTTAAGAGTTTTCTTCCATGCTGGCTTCCTTAACTGGCAAATAAGTTGCTGTAACCCATTTGCGCTGCCAAATCTGTGCCTTGTCAGGATTGGCCCTCTAACCTCATTATTTTGATTTTGTCTTTCATTTCAGGAGCTGTTTTTTTCAGTGCTAGTTATGCTGTGGTCCTCCCTTAATAGATTTTCAGTGGCTTAAATTTTCACACTTATATCTGAAAATTGAGTAAATGCCAGAGATGGAGAACTAGGAATGCATTACCAGGCAATAATGGCATGCTTCTCTCTAATGTATTAGCAGTACAGTGGGTGCTTGTTTATGCAAAACGTTGTTTTTATTCAGAATACATGTGGTTTTCATCATTACTCTGTGAAGTATAATGTGCTCTAAAAGGCAGAAATACATTTCACTTTTAGGGGAGGGAGTGAGAAGGGACAGAAATATTAGAAATATATTTTAATCCTTAGAATCTCATGCACTGTTCTTAGCGCGTGATGCACTAATATAAACCCAGGGGCATCTGACTGGAAGTGCAGAGATTTTCATAGTTTCTACAGAAATTATGCATATTTGCATATAACAGCAGCCAAAAATAATTAATGGCTTTTTAGGATGTTTACCATAAACAATCTGTATTTTCATTACCACAGTTTCTGTCCTGGAGAGAGGACTGGGGAGAGAAGGGGGAGAAACAGCACAGTTTACTTAAGGCTGAGGGTGGCTTCATTGACAATGATGAAATAGCCAGAAAAAGCAGGCTGACATCAAAATAAGACAATCTGCTGCATCTATTTTATACTGATCCAAATAAGATATCTCATTACAAAACAAACTTACTGCTTTGCGTGCACAGCAAGCAAATTAAAGCAGTAATACCTTTTTGACTAATTAATAAAATGAACAGCAACTAACTATGCCCTGGAGAAGTTTTAGATTAAATGAATGCACCCAACCTTGTTCTTGTGTTGGAGATACATTCCACCACTTTTCTCTGCTGCAGTTCTTAGTGTCAGTAATGACAAGCACAGATGCATTAATGTTATGGAGTCATATACATTAAAATGCAACTTCATCATTCTGCACTGTTGATGTGCCTATATCTGATTCTCAGATTTCACATAACCCTGGAAGAGCCTTTTTGTATGTATTATGATACATACATATAGTTTTGAACATAAGAGATGTTTTGGATTATCATGTTATAATCAGGATTGCTAACTATTTTGTTTTTTTCCCCAAGCTTTATCTCATTTCCCTCAGAATCTGAAGAGCTTGAAAAACTTTTTTTCTTTATCCATAAACAGATGTTTGGGATCATGACTTCCCGTATATTTGCCTTGATGTCAGTAGGATTTACAGCAATATAATTAATTTCTCTATTCTTGAACACCAAATTTCTGGCCAAGGCTTATTTCTAGCTTTGTCTTCTTCAGTCAAAAGTGCTGGAAATGAATACTACAGATCCCAGCAGAAATGAAACTTTGTACCTTCTGTGTCATTTCCAGTTCCCACCAGCTGGACTGAGTAACACAGCACTTGCTCTGCTGTATTCTCCTCAACCCCCATTTGAATTCTTTATACTTTATGTTAAGGTGCCTATTTTTCATATGATTCAGTGAGCAAAACTGTAAGACCAGCATTCTTCATTTTAAGTTCTCAGTTTCATACCGCACAGTATAGAAGAATAATATGGCATCTGGACTTTTAGATCCATATCTAGAGCTGTA
This sequence comes from Apteryx mantelli, assembly GCF_036417845.1. NCBI lineage: Eukaryota > Metazoa > Chordata > Aves > Apterygiformes > Apterygidae > Apteryx > Apteryx mantelli. The sequence goes on along the minus strand of NC_089979.1, from coordinate 146,114,384 downwards.
TGTAGGTTTTTACCAAACCTGGTAAATAATACGAGTGCAGAGTGCATAATATGGAATTTGGGAGTTATTCTTCAGTGACAGTCTCAATACATCTGTTAGTTCGTTAATCCCAGCAAGTAATAGGCAAATATTTTCAGCTCCGTTTTCAAGATCCTTTGTCAAAGGACACTGGAGTGAAGGGGTTAAACCTCCACCCTTCCTCTCCTCACTCCTTATAATGTGTTCCCTTTTGTGCACTAATGTATAAATGAAGCGAGACGTGGCTCAGAGTACTATTTCTCTGTTCTTCATCTTCCCTGAACACTTGGTGTACATCTTGGACATGACCTTGTTGCCTTGAAATTACTAGCTTCTTTGCAGAGGAGGATGTTTTCCCCAGTGACTATAATCTCAACCATGTATTAATGTAAAGCGATGGCAAAATAGAGAGAAGAGGAGTATCTTGGGGAACTCTTTTTATAGCTTATAAAGAACAACACTTTATGTACTCATGCAGAGCTTGGTCAGTGCTTTCTGTCTGCATTTAATGCCATAACAGATGTCTAAATACATTTGAAAATATGGTACTTTTTTTTCTGGGTGACAGCCTGCCCTCAGTGGCAAAATTTCCATTGTTTTGTTTTTTTGTTTTTTTGGTTTTTTGTATGGTCAGAGTTTCCTACTTGTTTCTTCTTCAGTAAAATGAAGATAATATTTTCTGTCCTCAAAAGAAGCCATGAGCATATACTTATGTATAAACAGTTTTGGTACTAACTGGAATGTAGTTTTGTTGTATTTCATATAGGTGATGTGATGCTTGCTTTTTGTTCATAGTGCTTATAAGGAAAGAAGAACAACTATTGTCAGACAGAAAATGTAAACAGGTTACTGTACACCTAACTTCCTAATTTACTGCAAATTATTTGTAAATAAGATGACTTGTAAAAGTCTCTGATCAAACCTCTAATGCGGTAACAATGGTAGTTCAGCCAAAGAAAAGAATGACTTACGTTTTCATAGTTTAACTAAATTTACAACAAAAAGGATTTTTTTTTTTAACTTCCAATTGCCACCACATTCATACAAGGTATGACAGACAAAATAATTACTTAGCAGAAAAAAATGCATTCCATTGCTTGGATGGAATATCTGATACTGTGTATGAGTACATGTCTCTGAACTTGGGATAGATGGACTGCATTTGGAATACATACAGCTGCTTATATGATCTGGCTTTTCAAGAGCTTCTCAGTGGGTTTCACTAAGTTTGTTATGTGTGAGAAATGTACAGAACTCTGTTACTTTAACTGGCTTTCATATTGTCCTAAGCCCCAGCAAAGGATGCATTGTTGTACGAAGAGCAGAGCATATGTGCAAGAAAACACATTCCCTGCCTCTAAAAGTTTGCATTTCATAAAAGCGGTATAACCAGATCCAGAACACTTAGTTCGAAGTCAGATTTGCTGGTGATATGGAGATTTATTTTCAGATTGCCTGGAGAAAACCAAGCCTCCGCAAAGTTCATAGTTACACAATTTCTGTAGTTTACAAGCTCTTTGACAATTCGATTTTAACTTTCTTTTTAACTCAACTGTCAAGGTTAAATTATTAGTAAAAGATTTGAATAACACTGAGGAATACAGATTCTTAACTAACTCTTTCAAAGAATTCTGTATTTTGTGTGTTGCCATAGAAATGGCAGCTACCAAACCCAGCTTTTTATCATGTATGATGCCTACATAATAGGTGCAGATATAATTGCAGCATAGTAGACAGATCTCAGCTTTGAAAGGAAAAGCAGCTCTTTCTCTGATGCTTCACAGTGTAGCTCACTGAGGTATGTTCTCACTAACATGATTCCTTTGGAGAGGTGCAGTGGATCACAGGAGGTGTTCGTTGTTTGTTTATCAGTATGTACATTGTTTTTAAAACAGATGTTGTGGTTTTCAAATGTGTAAGTGATGTCAATGGATTCTTTGCCCCTCTCCCCACCTTCTCCCCTGTGTACCATCTGAGTTGCATGAATGGTGGCCATAGGAATTTGTGGCACAGCAGATGAGTTAAAAGAATATGTGGTGAGGCATTATGTGGAGATTAAGAGGACATAGAAGGGATCGAGTTGGTGTCAAAATATGATGATAATGCACAAATAATCTACCATTTTGTGTCAAGGAAATAAAACTTGAAACAAAAAACATCACGCCTGGGGACACTGATTTTAATAATGGACTATGTGTTGTATCCTATGACTGGCACTGTAGCTCCACCTACAAAAACCATACAGTAGAAGAGGGGAAGAAATGGACACTAGAATTCAGGAAGTGGAGAAAGGATTATTGTGTTTCTTAGGACTGCTGGAGTTGGAGAGCAATTGGTGATGGTGGAAGTAGAGGCAGGAGTGCAGAGAGCAGGAGGATGCATCACATCAGCTCAGCGTAGAAGAAAAAGAGGGTCAAGTATGAAGTGTCTGGGTGGGGCTGGAAGGAGCTGAGGAAGACGTGGGGCAGCTTTCCTCTGCGGCCTTGGGGAGATTGATCAAGTCACGGTGTGCTTCTGGCTTCCACTTCCAGCTTGAAAAATAATACCTGAATGGGAGTGCGATGGAAGGCTGAATGAAGTAAAAGGCATAAAGTGTTTTGAATTTTTTCAAGGCTTTTATTTATTTATTACTTGTTCTAGTAATTTTGTCAGTAACTGGCAGTGTGATTAGTAATGTGATAAGGTGAGTATTAAAGGCAGTATCTTTCATGTACACCAGTGACCAGGAATAGTGGAGCAGCAAGCATAACTAAGCTTTCCCATTTGAAATATAATTACTGGTTTATGTATGGAAGTCCTTTTTTTTTTTTTTTTTTTTTTTTTTTTTGGTCTCTTCTGTTCTGGCATTCAGGAAGGAAATGCTGAGGGGACCTAAACAACGCCAGCAGTTCTCTCCACAGTGTGCCCTGCCTTCTGCCCAGACATTATTAAAAGTATTAAATAATGAAAATTGACATGTTCTTCTGTTAAATATTTGGCAGGTGATGTAAGGGAAAAACTGAGTAGAGGTGACAAAGAAAATCTACCAAGCTTCTCAGACACTAGTAATAAATTGAACTGTTAGATTTCTTCCTTGCAAAAATCTTTTAGATATCATGTTAAAAGCGTGTGTTTTCCTTACAGCACACCAAATAATGATGGTACTGCTAAACCAGTAGTAGGATTTAAGCATGGAAGGCTTGTGTAACAAATACTGTAAGAGTGGATGAATAATGAAGGCATGAGCTGGGACATTTATTTTTTTGGTGTTGCTTAGCAACTCCAAAAACAAAATTGTAATATTAACTTAAATGCTAAGAATTTTTAAACCCCTGTATATTAGGGGGTGGAGGGGAGAGGAAAATGTCTACTGATAGTCAAGAAGGAATTTTTCAACTTCCTATTTCTGTGGCTTTTAGCTTTTTAGAAAATAAACACAAGTAAAACCAAAAACCCATCCTTCTGGAGTAAAACTTGGATGCTGATGCAGATTAGAGGTGATTTTCTGTTGGAAAAAAACAATCTAATAAGCAGTTTTCAATAGGTAGAATGAAAAGGTACAATTTATGTATGCTGGAACATCCTTGAAGACGTTTTCACAAACGTGCCCTTCATTAGCTCTAAGAACGTTGCCATTTGAATTGTCTAAATCAATTACTGCTAGAAACACTGTTAGTTTATTCTGAATATCCATTGCTGTCCCACACTCTATCTGATAATAACCTGCCTCATTCCTTTTGACACATATATCTCCATTTAACTGTGAATCTTTGCTTAAGCAGTGCAATCCAAGACATCATAGACATCATAGAAGAGATGTGTGCTGAAGGAAAGCCACTTCTCATTAACAAATGTTTATTTAAACATCTGTGCTATTAAATAGTAGTGTTAAAAGTATCTCTTTCCAAAACTCTTCTGTTCAAGGAAGATTATCTTATGAATAAAAATAAATTCATATAATGGGATTATGCTTAATTTGCTCTCAGGCTAATTGAATCCTCTTATTTGTCAAACCTATTGGAACCAAATCATTTGTGCTGTAAGTAGCACAGTTTTGTTTTCCTGTTCGGTGGCTTTCAGTGTGATTGGATGATCCTATCACCAGTTGTTAAAAAGCAACAAAATAAAAAGCAAATGATATTTTATCAATAGAGGAGTTTCCTACCAAAAGCTCATATGTAAAAGTAGTTTGTGGGGAAAAAACATAGCTATCATAAATTTAAATACTTGTGTTATTTAGACTTTAGGACTGTCCTTAGAGGAAGCTGCTAGCTAGAGCGCATGCTTGTGACAGTCATTTACCAGAGTTGTTTTGATCAGTGGTAGGAAGAGTACACGGTCCAAGTAAGCAGAAGGCACTGCAGTGGTAGAGACTGGGGAGGCTCTGAAACGGCCAGCTGATGAAGTTTAACATGAAGTAAGCGCTGGTGTATGTTCTCCCAGAGGGCAAGTTCTGCGCTTGCATGCTGATGTGCAGACTCCCACTGAAGTCAGTACACACGGCTAAGAGTGGCATTTGTCTCCTTTATTCTTGACTTTAATAGGAGTCACATGTGTGTGTCTAGAGCAGATGGCCTTGTGTGGCAGTTCTGCCTGAATGAAGCGCGGTCCAGCGTCACCTAAGCCAATAGGAAGTTTGCCATTGACTTCAGTGAGAGCAGTGTGGGGTTGTCAGCAGGCATGGTCTCACACATGGAAACCAGAGAGGCTTGCGTTTCCCTGCATTGCTCTGCAGATTAAAGTGATAGGGTCTAGCTTTATATGAAAGTAATGTCTTATTCAGGCATCGTGCATCTAGACTACAAAAGCAGACCCATTCTTGCCATCTGGATCCAGCAAGCTGTCACACTGAATGGTGTCTTTTGAAGTCAATACAACAGCTCTTTTATGGCAGACTGGCCATACACGCAACGCCTTGTTTGTGCAGGGAAATAGTCTAGAACAGCTTTTCTATAATGGCTTTTCTGCAATAGTCACCCATCTGGACACTCTCCTTGCTGAAAGTGCCATTTTTCAATCTGATTTGGAAGTAAGCTAAATTAAATCAGAAAAATAGCACTTCTAGTGCAGAATGTGTGTTGAAATGGAGAGTTTTGCTGTTTAAACTCACTCATCAAAATCTCTTCTTGCTCCCATTGGCAAGTCCTAAAAGATGCCTGAGATAAATAAGCATTCTTGTCAGAAACTAAGTTACGGCAAAGTAATAAGATGCTTCTCTCTGGCAGAACTTATTTCTCCTGCTCTGCTGCAGTCTTCAACTTGTTTCTGGTATTTGGGTATTTTTCAGTCAGTTGAAGCTCAGCTTTCTTTATCTGATTACTTTTTGATTAGTATTTCTATTAAAGTACTCTTTTTTGAATATACTTTGCAGTGTTAATAATGGTTGTTTTCTTATCTTGCTTTTAAGTGTATAAAGGAGGGCTGGGCAGCTGTTTTAAAAACTTTTCAAGAAGATATTTGTTAAATGACACCATTTATTCAAAAAAAATCAGTACTACTAAATATATTTTGGTGAGGAAAGAGTTAAACTCCTAGGTTTTCCCCCTACCATTAGTTTGAGCCAAGAGACAGCTCCCCTGACTTGAATCCTGGATCAGCATGTTGGCTCCACTGAGCAGTAATAGAGGAAAAAGAGGAAGAGAAATGTAAAAATGATCTATAAGCAAGAATGTCTCTATATATAGAATTTTCCATGAAGCACCAGACACTTTATGAATTGATGGTAAATTGGCCCAAATCATACAATGCTGATAAACTATACTGAATGTGCTGTTTCTGCTCCAAAGATGCATTGGCATGTTTTCTCTGGAACTACAAAACCCATCTTGAACAAAAATGATCAGTTCCATTTCATCCAAACATTTGTACTGCTTTTTGTTTATACTCTTGTTTATTTTTTATTACTTAACAATTGTTGCACATCATGCAAAACTTAGTAAGCAGTGGAGCTAGTTGGTTGTGCTGGCTTGGGGAAGAAAGGAAGTAGATGGGTAGAGGAGGTTTGGATAATAATGAATTAAATTATCCTAACACTCAGCCGTGCAGGGAGGTAAGACCTCCCTTCCCTCCTGAGTCCTTCTGCTTGGTTCTCCTGCAATTGTAATCCTGCCTGCACAGAAGAAACCAGGACTGCTTGCCCTTATGCCATCTGCAAGCTAGTGGATGGGAAAGGGCAGGAAATGGAAGGAGATTTTTTACTCACTGCCCCTCAGCCTCTGTCTTTGTTCACAAGAGGAGATATGTGGAGACACAGAGGGTAGTGAGCTGCACCTTCAAAAAAGGAAAACATCTTATTTCCCATTGCAAGGAAGAATCTAGGATGGGATAGGAAATCCATTCTCAAGGCTGCACAGCTATGCACTTCTGCTTACTCAAGGTAGTTTGAAAGGCTAAGAGTATAGCTAGTAGGTACAATGTGATTGATTTTTGTTTGGTATAAGGTCTGGCATTATATTGTTATTTATTGCAAGGTATTGCCCATAGGAAGCTATAAGAACACTACTTGGTGTTCAATGGTAGTTAAAGTGATATTAGAACCAGGATATTAGAACCTATAAAGGATGAAAAAGAAGAGAGAACTGGAAATGCTGTGATGGACTTGCAGATACTGATGGCACATCAATTCCCCATAATGCCTTGGTGGCTTTTGGCTATTTGATCTCAGGAGAAACAATACAGGACTTTGTGCTTCGACTGTTTCCACTCAAACCTGATTTGCTGCTGTTGTGAAGGATGGAGTTCTCCATTTTCTCCCATCATCTGGGGGGATACTCCATTTTGACAGTGAACTTTAAGAGATGGCAGAAATAAAAGAGGGGAGATTTTCAGCAAACTCTTGGACCAAGAAGGGGTCAGAAAAGGTACTCAGTGAGATTGTTTACCCGTGGTTCTCAGGAACCCACGCTTGGCATTGTCCTGGTGAAGCAACTTGTGTCCTTTGTGAACACAGAGTCATTTAAAAAGCAATTCTTTTGTAGCTGTCATCACATACTAATGTGCGGGGTATGGACTTTCTCATACTTAACAGAGAAGCACTGTAAGTCTTGTCTGATGATGTGCAGCACCAGATACATTATCTGGTATGTTTTTAAAACTCTTAACTGTCCATTACAGAGAGGGGGAATACCATTTTTCCCTATTGTTACACCGACCAGTAAATTTCTGGAATATATCCAGTGGTTAGCAAAAACAGGTGACCTAAATGAACAGAAGACAAGCATGAAGCCTGACTGACCTTGTGTGGTAGACTCTATTGTTGTTTCCATTGCAAATACAGGGATTTCTTTTGTTGGTAAAACATGAGCAATCTGAGCTGCTGCTTGTTTGGCAGGATGGCAGCTGAGCACTGCTCACAGCAATAAGAGTGCAGCCTCTGTTAGCTTCTTGATCGCTGCATTATGCAAGCACAGTATTATTGAGCAAAAGGCTTTTAAAGAGGCATTACAAGGATTCTGTTCATTAGAATGCAATGTAAAGTGAATAAAGCAAGCTGGACACAAGTTCCCCCCAGTGAAGAAATCAATAATAACTTCTGCTCAAAGAGGTAACTACAAAAATAGACTACAAAGATGATGAACTTTGCTACATTGCATACTTATGTGTTCTCTGTGTATGTGTGCGTATGCGTGTGAATTTAAGGGCTTAAGAGACTGTAAAGGAAGTATGGGAGGCATGGTGAATTCATCACCAAGGCCCTTCCATTCTTTTTTTTTTTTTTTCTTAACATGTTTTTACATCTCTGTCAGTCTTACAGTTCTGTTTGACACAGCTGCTTATTTAAATAGTTGGTGTATAATCTTGCTTGTCTTAAGCAGCTGTTTTCTCAGGCCTAGCATCTGGGTCTAGATTACTTGCTCCACAGATCTTGCAGAAGAAAACTGTGACATTTAGGCTTAAAGGAGTTTTCTCATCAAATGGCATTTTAGGCACAACGTAGAACAGAAACAGTCTTTGACACTATGAACTATTTTTTCAACTTGATTCATGGCTGTTGGAATGACACATTCCTTGAAAGTGCGTTGGTAGAAAATCTGAAGGGAAAGTGGCCGTCTTTGGAGAAGAAAATGAAGCTACGTTTCCTAGTATTTCCAGAAACTTCACACGTAACTGTGGGCAATTCAGTTCAGTCTCTTCTTATTCTTGATAATGCTTCCTTAAATTAGGTAAGCTAATGGCTATATTGAGGTGTTCTGATACATTTATGGATGTCATATAAGCAAATCTGTGTACACGTATTTTGATTTCTCTGGTACCGTGAATCAAAATTACTTGTCTAGTCTGAATTTGTGTGGAATAACATGTCAGTAATTCCTTTCCCCTGTTGCCTCTTCCCACAAGTTCAGTTTAGCCTCAGATACATTGTATGCCACTGATATTTACCTATATGTAGAAATTCTCTCTAGTGTATATTTTTATAACAACCTTTCAGTATATTCAGATAGATTTATTATTAGTCAAAATGGTGGACTTCAAGGGTGTACTTTCACAGGAAAAATCAATAGTAAAGAAGAAATAAATATTCAGAAAAGCCATTCTAATATATACCGGGTTTGCACAGATGGATAATTTAAGAAACACTGAAGAAATCATCAGGATCTCAGTGGTATTAAAAAAAAAAAAAAAAAGAGAGAGAGAAAAAGAAAAATCTCTTAAGTGTGTGCTGCGCTTACTGCCAAGTATACACCTTACTCTCATCCATGAAGTCTTTAGCAACATCTGAAGAAAAAAAAGTACCTTTTCAGAATTATGCACAGGAGACTATTTAAAGGAAGAGAAATTACAAGGCGCAACTTTTCTTTAAAGTGAGCATTTGAAGCTGAGTAAGGTAAATGCAACATTCTTTCTTCCCTTTGGACAGAAATACGGAGCTGCTCTACAGAAATGCAGAGGGGTTTATGCCAGCTCTATACAGAGATTATCTGTGTTGGCGGTCACACTGAGGTGTGTGAGGAACCTCCTTCTTTAGGCTTTGCTAATTCTTTGCCTGCTACGACACCCACTGGTGATGCCACGCGAGAACTGCCGCTCTGGGAGATGCCCCTTGGCGTCCAGGCGCAGTCTCCCAGCCACTGCTCTCGGCACCCAGGTCTGCCAAGCGGCTCTCACTGCCCTTCACTGCATCCTGTTTCCTCACAGCTGGGCTGGCATAGCTGGCATGGCTCACACAGACCTGGGAGCCCCATCGGGGAACTGAGCTGGGCTACAAACAGCCCACGACACAAAAAAGAGGTATTTTTAACCTACATCATTGCATGCCCTGGTGTGTTGCATGGCTCCCTGAGCAGTTGCCCTGGCACAGCTGAAGAGTCCATGCAAAGGCAGCAGGGTGGAAGCAGAGGAAGGGAAGGGATTTAGCTGGTATTAGTGTTTCAGGTATGTTTGTTGCAATTTTAAAGAATTTCAACAAAGTGTTCAAGGCTGAAAGGCACTGGCTGGAATTACTGTTTTCCTAAGGCATTTGGTTTTCTACCATTACACATATTCCTGCGCTTTCTTGTTACCTGTATTCTGATCATTTAATTTTCAGCTGTCCATGGTTTAGCAATCCTGTGTTTCTTTCAAAGAGAATAAAGATGAGAGCAGTATACAAACCACATTGGCTAGTCAATGCATCAGAAACTAGGGTGATTTTTTTTTTTCCTACAACCCCAGAATGAGGGGTATCAATGTATTAAAAAAATACAAACAATTGATTCAGTTCTAAAGGTTTTTTGTAGCCCAATTTTTGCAACATAACTTACCTTGTGAAAATAGAACAGCTTTCATGTAGTATAGATTGTCCGTCTGGACTATGTAAGAGTTTTGACTACTTAAACACATGGCTTTAAGGTTGTCAGTCTTATTTATTTTGAAATTACCATTTGATAATTCTAAAAAATCTATAATATTTCCTCTGAAAAACATGTTTTAAAAAACTCATCATCCATTACCAGACAAACAGTATTCCTAAACACACTGTGAATGACTTAACATTGCTGAATGACAGAGATGGTGCAACTTGACTTTACATCTATTGGAAATAGCGTTCATGAGCCTGTTTTCCATACAGGAAAACTAACTTTTGGGGGAAGCATTTTCTTTACTGTTCTGGAAGCTGACAGCCAGTGCAGGAGATGAATGTGTGGTGTAGGGAACTCGCGCGTGCGTGTTTGTGTGCGTTTTTGTTTTGAGAGGTTTGATGTCTATGTACAATCAGCTTTGGAAATATCCTTATTCAAAAAAGGGAAATCTAATATGACAGTGATTACTTTCTTAAATCATTTTTCAAAGCTTTAATACCTTTATTTCATTTTAAACAACTTTTTTTAATGTGCAAAGCCTTTGAAACGGCCACAGAGATGATTGCTTGTGGGAGCCCTCAAATGCTGCTGACAGAGGCATGATCTTGCGCTTTACAGCAATGTATACAATGTTTAGTGCACATAAATAGACTTTGTTACAGTTTGCTTTTCCAGTTGTTTGCAGTTGTTGCAGAGAGGTGTTGGGTATATCTATAATGCCTTCCTACAACCTTATACTTACAGGGACATGGCTGAAGAGTAGTTTAGGCCTTGTACAGCAAGAAGGAAATCAGTTGACTTGGACTTATATTGCACCTCAGCTGGGCTACTGGGTTGCAGCTATGTCGCCTGCTATCCCAGGTAAGATGGAATTGAATTTTATTGATATGTCCAGCATTGAGTAATTACTTATTCATATATAATGTTTATATTTTTCAGAATGACCTCATCTGAGATGGCACAGCTTGATCAATAATGGATTGTTAGAAAACAGAAATCTGAAAGTAAAGGGCTAAAATCTTTTGGGGATCGTGGGGGGAACCCTTGTGCTCCAAAATTGTTTTGAGCGTGTTAATCTCCAAATCATTTCAGTCAGAACCTTCTAATGAAAGTGGTTTTTGCTTTGATGCATTTATGTCACCAGTGCTTAGTAGAACCATTGCTAGAAAATGAAGGGAGTTGTAATATCAGTATATGGGTGTTCCAGCAGGTAGAAAAATATCCCCTGTGGAGTTTCTGTACAGAAACTTACAGAGAATTTACCTAAGGTCAACATTGTCCTGGGTTGTTGGGTTGTGGACTTTTTTTTTTTTTTTTTTTTAAACACTTAAATTGCACATTTTGCCTTGACTTAGGCTTTATATCATCTTTGTGACTGATTAATTTACACTGTGAATAACTTAGGGTAGAAGTTCCAGGAGGTGTGTTAGCAGATTTGCATTGGTAGATGAGCTTCTTGGTTGCCATTTGCAAGCATCTTATGCAACTTTAGAAAAATCACTTTGAACTAGGTATTATGTGTACCTCTATGCCTGTTGAGATGATTAATGTTGCAGCCAGGTCTTCCTTTTTTCTATTTGTGGCTGGCTCAGGTTCCTTAGCATTAGTTCTCTAGTCACCAATAATCAGAGATACCTCTACGTAAACCAGGCAACCAACTAAAAATTCCTCCTCTTAGAGATTTTCTTCATTGGTTTTTTTTTTTTTGATGAAAACCAAATACAGTAGGAATGGAAACATTCTTTCCTTGGCTGTGCAAACTAAATAAACTATATCTAACCAACAAAAAAACACTCTAATGTGAGGATTATCTTCGAACTCTGCTTGTATATTCCACCAAGTTTCTTTGTGATAAGGAAAACATTTGGAGTTTTTGTTGTGTTACCTTATGCAAGCTTTTTATTTAAGATTATATTAAGTGAAACTGCTGGAATATTTAGCTGATTCATTGCTGAACAGAGCTTAGATGCAGGTGCATAAACTATCATTGAATTTAATGGAATCTTACAAAATAATTGTACCTTAAAAAAAAAAAAACAACTTCTGTGAGCCAAATGTTTCCAAGTGCAGCTCTCTTCCAGACTGTAAGGAAGTTACACTCATGAATTTTGGCCCTGTAACTCTAAAGTTATCCCGAGTAGGCTTACATTTGTCCTTACAGTTTTACTTGTAGGGCAGAATTTCTGCTTGTGTCCTACTCTCCCTTCTTTCTGAGGGCTAGATCAGCATTCCTAAAGCTGTGTCACAATGGGAACCACATTTTAATGAAAAACTCAAATGGTTCATCTCTTCCCGTTTGCTTAATGTCCTATAGCAACAATATCAATTATATAAAAGTAGTGGCAGAATAGAATGTATACATTTTTAGATTTCCCAAATGTCATACATCTGATGTTATTTTTAAGCAAGTTACTGTCTCTCTGCTTATTTCATCTCCTCATTGACTCTATTCCATTTTTTATCCCCAAAAAATGGGCAAAGTGAGCATTGTATTCCGAGCAGTGGCTCTACAGACCACTAAAGATACACAGATGAGGTTTTAGAAACCTCATGATCTAGAACCTTAATGTTACCCAAGTATACAGGTCAACGTTTGCTTCACAGTACATGCATGTTACTCTGTTGGCCGGTGCTGTACCTCCTTACCTGCAGATGAAAATCTGGGACTGTATTTCAAAATCATGTTAAGGATATTACAGACCAACAGGGTTACACATGCATAATTGTGAACAGATACTGTGTACATGCATGTGTTGGTATGTTGAAACATTTATGAAGCATTATTGCATTGCATTATTGGAGTTGCAACACTTTCACTAGTGGCCTGTTTTTTAAAGCTACTGAAGATCCACTTGGCTTGGATTGGTCTAGAATTATGAGCACCAACACTTCTTCCACTGTATCCTTTACTGCACTGTATGTACTACTTAGTGCAAAGCAACACAAATATAGTTTATAGAGAGAAATCTTTAGCCACAGTGCTGCTACATGCCTTAAAGTGCTGGAAGATGCTGTGATGGCTTTTCTCCAGTGATAAGAGATGACACCCGATGTCAGCATCAGGATCTGGAAGGCAGCATTCACTTTAGTATGCTTCCTTTGAAACTAACTGCTTTTCCACAAAGTGATCTATTTATTTGGACTTGTAGCCATGAAAATTGGCACATGCTTCCTCCACAACTTGCTCCCTCTCCAGAGATGGTCAGAGCTATGAGTGGCAGTGTTCTTCACTTAGCATCCTGATACAAGGGAAGCTGTCCCTCTCTTTGTTTAAAGTGTTGTTCCTCTTTTTGTTTGCAGATTGTCACAGGTCTAAATTCTCTTTTCTGGCCTTCCAGGTCCTGTTGTCACACACGACATTACCAGCTATCATACAATGTTTCTTTTGGCAATTTTAGGAGGGATGGCTGTCATACTTCTTGTCTTGCTGTGTCTCCTTTTGTATTATTGCAGGTAAGATTCACCATCCTAGTTACTTAGTTCATGTTGGAAATGTAAGCTTTTCTGTGCTCATGAAATTAAAGGTTCTATACAGAAACATTTTTACAAGAAAAGTAAAAGCACTTGAAAAAGAAGCAAGCAGGGAGATAAATTTCATGTGTTGCTGGTTACATACAGCATACCTAATCCCTACCTTTGGTAGGATGGTAGTTGAAAAAATCACAGCACCTTATGACTTACACCTGTGTTTTCCTTATAAGATGTTTTAAAACCTCCTATCAAACATAGGCTTGAGGTTGAAGATCTCTGTAATTGTACCTGTTCTGCACTTGCAAGTCATCTGTTCTCATCAAACCTATCTCAAAATGAATGTTAAGTCTTTATCAGCAGTGTATACTAATAAGTCATTTTATATTTGTCTCCTCTAGACATTTGGTCCAATTTATAATTGGTGCTTGAGATATTTCCTGATTGGCAGTAGTTTGTCTTTGATTTCATCTTCGCTCTTTTAATCAGGGCTTAAAAATCATCTGTTAGGACACACTTGCTGATCTTGTTTCTGTACAACAGTCATAAATGTGTTATTTCTTTTGTTACCGGCTTTTATAGAAGAAAATGTTTAAAACCACGTCAGCATCATAAGAAGCTGCAACTTCCCACAGCACTGGACACTTCTAAGAAGGATCAAGCAACCTCTATGTCGCATATAAATTTAATATTTTCCCGTCGTGAGTCAGAATTTCCAGGTGGGCTATCTGTTGCTAGCAATGGACACACCGAAACCTCAGGTGCAAAGGAATTAATCAGTGCTGTCCACATGGAGATGGTATCAGCTAGTGGAGAAGCAGATATGCATACACCTATGCTCAAACACTCATTCAGTACTTCCCAGGAGTTTAGCTCCCGAGAGGAACTGCTTTCTGACAAGGAGAAAGACAAGAGCAGAATTTCCTTGGATGACCTGACTGCCAGTGGGTCTCTAAGAAAAGACTATCACAAATCAGCAGATAGTTTTCCTTTAAAGACAAGAAAATCTACAGAAACAGCTGAAGGCTATGAGTCCCCTATCAAAGATGAGTACAGAAGAAGTTACAATGCTATGCTGTCTCAGCCTTTATTTGAAAAGCAAGAGAGAGAAATTCAAGTCTCTATGAATCATATTGCTACTGGAAGTAAATACAATATTCAGGAACAAATATACCCCACACCTTCAGCCCCTGAAAAAGAACTGTTAGACTGCAGACCTACTGAATGTATGATGTCTCGTTCAGTTGATCACCTTGAACGACCTACATCTTTCCCTCGACCAGGTCAGTTAATTTGCTGCAATTCTGTTGACCAAGTTAATGACAGTGTTTACAGAAAAGTTTTGCCTGCATTGGTCATTCCAGGTCATTACATGAAATTACCAGGAGAACACTCTTATGTAAGCCAACCACTGGTTGTTCCAGCTGACCAGCAAATTGATTTAGAAAGACTTCAGGCTGAGCTTCCTAACCCTCATGCACGGCTTTTTCCACACCCCCCACAACAGCTGCAACCCCAACAGTTAGCATCGCAAGCAGTATCTCAGCAACATTTGCAAGATGCAGGTGCAGCTGAGTGGAGCCAACAAAATGCTCCCATGTCTGAATCTATTTCCATTCCTGCCTCACTTAATGATGCATCCCTGGCTCAAATGAATAGTGAAGTGCAGCTTCTTACAGAAAAGGCTTTGATGGAATTAGGAGGTGGAAAGCCGTTGCCTCATCCTCGGGCATGGTTTGTTTCTCTAGATGGGCGTTCAAATGCTCATGTTAGACATTCATACATTGATCTCCAAAGAGCTGGTAGGAATGGGAGTAACGATGCCAGTTTGGACTCTGGTGTTGACATGAATGAACCAAAATTTGCCCGAAAGGGAAGAGATCATCTGTCTGCGCCACAGGGTCACCCACCAGTGCAGGAGCACCAGCAGAGAGAGCGGAAGGTTTCAGATAGCACAGCTTATACACAACTTGTGTATTTGGATGACATGGACCAAAGTGGGAGTGAATGTGGAACAGCAGTTTGTAGCCCAGAGGACAATGCTCTACGATGCCTACTAGAAGGCACTAGTAAGAGAAGTGGTGTGCAGCTGCCCAGCCTGCAGGAGGAAACAAGAACTGTGGAAACCAAACCAGAGCCATTAACTAGTCCTGAACATGGAACATCTGTTCAAGATGATGAGGAGGATGAGGAAGATGACCAAGGTGAAGATAAGAAGAGTCCTTGGCAGAAACGAGAGGAAAGACCACTAATGACGTTCAATCTAAAGTGAGCTATTGTGAAAATCCACCGTTCAGTGGAGTATAAAATTGCCAAATATTCTTTCTGTGGAAGTGCTTGATTTTTTTTCTTTTTTTGTTGTGGAGAAAAAAGAGAAAAACTGTGGTGAGCAACTTTTGAAAGAACTTAAATGCATTACTGTGTAAATGTTAGAAAAGAATTAAAATCATTCCTCTGATTTAACGGCTGCCTCCAGTGAGATAGCTGAACAAAGAGCGTGATTGTTATTCCATATACTTGATATTGGTCATCCAGGATGTTAAAAATACTGACAAATTGTTTTGGTTGGTTTATGACCTCAATCTCCTTATGAATGGGAGCTGGTAAAACTGTTGTTATGTGGGCCAATTTTATGTTGATAATGCTACTGAAAGAGTATCTTAAAAACAGGAGTTTGACACATGGTGTCCAAAATTGTGCATTATCTCAATGAAAGGCTATGCATTGCTGCTTTTAGTAATATTTTGCTTATACTATGCTTTTCTTAATTTTACGAGTTGGTTGTAAACATTTTATGTCCTTTATTATAAACTACTCAGCAATTTATTTTAACATAAAACTGCAGGAAACTTGAGTAGCATCCCTTAGCATTGAAGCCTTTTTATGAAACCAAACTGAACTTTGTGTCAACTAAGACTCCTCCAATTCTGGTCCCATTTACTCAAAGTGCCTTTTTTACAGTAACAATGAACAGTCCCTTCTTTTGCTAACTCCTTTTAATTGACCCCATTTGGGATTTTATAAACTTCTGAACTTTTATTTTAAGCTGCATGCCAAGAGTCCCATTTTGTGCTGAGCATTTCTCATTTCAATACAGTGTATTCTGTAACTATCATGTATATTGTGGATTCTGTTTAGCCAGGGTAGACTTAGAGGACATTTTAAAGGCCCCAGGGTAGCCAAGAAGATAGTTTCATTGACTGTATATATCATTAGTTTTCTCTGGAATCATATGAGCTAATCTTGCTCATAAAATGGACTATGGACCGAGCAAATGGACTGAATGTGTCAAAATTTTTGAAAAAAAAAAAAGTACTATCCAAAAGTGCCAGAATTGCTTTTCTGTGCTTTTTCCATACAGAGCTGCTTGGTTATCCAAAAACTATAATTGAAAATAAACTGCAAAAAAAAATCTTTGTTGATTTTTTTCCTCTCTTGGTGGTCATCATTATTTTATATTATTAAATAAGCAAAACTACTTTGGTTTCTCTTTTGCTGTCCATATTTATGCTTGTGTGGCTTACTAACAATGAAACTTTCTTATGCAGTTCTCATAAACTTCAGTCAATACTGAAATGTAGACCCCTTTTCAGGAAAGCATCCTCCCTGTCTTGAAAAATACTTAACAATTTGCTTAAGTATCATTGAAGATTTTGGAAATAAAATTCTGTTATCACTGAATTTCTCTGTGGAGTTTTGCTTCCAGTGGAACCAGTTTTCATTCTGATTTCTTGGGTACAAACATTTACTGGACACTTCTGACTGCTTCATGAATTAGGTTCAAAGGAGAGAAAGTCTGTGACTTGCCCTCTTGTGGAATCCTTCATATACATTCATTTTATCATATTTCATTCAATTATTTTTACACAGCATTAGCAGCAGTAACACTTTATAAAATTAATTTTTATGTAATCTCTAAGGTAATTAGAGAACGTTTATATAGTTCATATTTAATTTTAAATAATAAGCCCTGACTCAGAAGCATTGCTCTTTTTTTCAGTAGATTTCAAAGGTTTTCATAGAAGGCCAGTGTTGTAATTTCCATTTAACTGAATGTCTTACCTGAGGGTCTGGGCTCAAGCCAGGAACTGAATCCAGATTTCCCAGATCCCAGTCCAGTGCTCTCCATCTGCAAAGCTGCTTCACCTCTGTCTTGCTTTGATTTGTATTTGGCAGTGGTATGTGTCATAGAAGAAATCTAAAATAATATTTGTAGAGTTCATTGAATATTGAAATCACCATATAGGCAGTCAGTTATGTTTTAGTCATCATATGCATTCTGGGTCCTTCCTGTTCCGTTTAGGAATTTTGCTACTGAACACATGTGAAGTGGGTCTGGGGTCTGAGTTACTTATTGTCGGTCTGTGCTAGGTCGCTGAACAGAACAATTGTGCTTTAAAGGAATGGTATTTATCCAATCTCAGTAAGTGCTGGTAATATAGTGTCACTTATTAATCAGAATGCTGTATCAAATAAACATTCTGGTTTAAAATTTGAACCTATGAGAATTATTGTGCTATTTAATTTTCAATTTTTGTCATCTTAAATCTGTCATTTTTAATTACATTCTCTTTTTCGGATTCCTTTGCAAAGTTTTAATCATTATTATCTTGTAAAGTGAGATTGTTACTATTAAATGGCAGCAGATTGTTTCTTTTAGTTGTGTTGTTTTTATTTTTAAAGAACATAATTTGATGGTTTGATAATTTGTGGTCCCAATACAGCAAATACATTTGAACACGCACAATGCTAGTATTTTGCAAACCTTCTTAAAAATAACATTTTTTTATTACTGCAATGTATCTTATTCCCATATAGCATTTCATGTTGCAGAGTACATAGCTTTTGAAATGTTATTCTCAATATATCCAACACACCTGAGCCACGTGTTGTATGAAACTGGAACAGAGTAACACAAATCAGATTATTGGTTGAGATTAGGGTGTGCCCATGGTAAAAGCTTATTTCTTTGTCTAATCTTAATGCCCAGTGACAGGTTCTGTGTTTTAATTCTCAAAAACATACTGAAACAGATCTTTTGTAACATATGAATAAATAGTTTGCTTATATTTTGCAGTTGCACAATGAAGCAAATATCAGTAAAGGTTCTAAGACATGTAGAACAAAGTATAATTTGAATATGTCTTGGTATCAACAGTTCCAAGTGATCATAGTCCAGGTAGAAGACTAGAAAAGCAGTTGAGTTGTTCTCTTATGTTTTATTGCAAGTATTAATGGGGAAAAATTCAAAAGATTGTATTGACAAAGGTTACAAAAGAAATGACAACATATTAGACTGCAAAAAATACTAGGAACAGGTCTTCAATTAATGTAAGATTTGTCTGGATTTTCAAATACAGTGAGTGAAACAGTAAAGATAATTCCTAAATCTTACATTATACTATCCAAAGTACACTTGTATCTTGGGACCTATTAACTCCCAACAGTCATAAAATTTCATATACTCATTAAGAGTCCACAGACTTGATGTTCCCACTTTGTTACCACTGAAATACTTGCTTCTCAGAGCTTATTAAACTGTCTAAAAAGCACCTTGACTTATTGTGATAATCACCTTTTATCATTTGAATAATTACTTCATCAGCATTCCAACATGCTAAACCCTGGACAAATAGAGAAAAAAAATTGGTTCTTGCCTCAAAGCATTTGCAGCCTGACAACACTGTGATACTGAGCTTAGATGAATAGCTTGCAAAAAAAGCCCCCACCATTTAGAAATTGCTTATGGTGCTCTCCTCTGAAAAAAAGGGTTGAGTAGCTTTTGTAAAGTGAATTAAGCACTCTTGAGATACCTGGGTAGTATTTTCATTTTCTACCCTTCATTCCATCTGTGAATGTTGTGAAGGACCAACTTTATGTCACTATCCTAAGCACACGAGGCTGCAATTCACTAAGAAACTGCATCTCCCATGTAGATTTCGGCCTATAGATAGCACAGATGTAAAAGAGCAAGTGTTGGATTAGATATTTACTCTTTCTCTAGGAAGGTCCCTAGTAAACCAAAAAGGGTGTTATTTTTTCTTAACCAACCATAATTCATCTGAGGATTAAATCCTGTTATAACACAGTATCTCTTAAACTATAAATAAGCTGTAACCTGGGGCTTGGCAGCATCCAGCTACTTTTAGAATCATCCTTGGACATCATCAAACATGAAAAAAATGTCAGTTTGCTTTTCTAAAATGTATAGGCAACAGGTTTTTTGGGGGGGGGGTTGTTTTTTTTTTGAATCTGCTGCTCATTGGATCTCTTTAACATTTGAAATTCTTAAAGTTGGAATATCTGCCACCTGGTGGTGAAGTGTTTCATCAACGATAGCTATAGTAGTCATAGCAGTTTGGGAATTCAGAAGATAAATCTACACAGTACTTTATCAATAATGGACAACTGCCTTACTGCCAGGAGGTGGCTGGCACAAGATCAGCAGCTGCTTCATGGGACTGCTGTCAGTCCAAGTGCAGAGATCCCCGTGAGCTAGAGGGGCCTTGCTGAACGCAGTAGTGATGGCATTAGTCAGCTTATAACATCTCCATTCAAATGATACACTAATGGCAGTGTAGCATGTTTGAGTGCAAATGTTCCTGTTTTTCTCTCAGCTCATTACTGTCACCCTGATTTTAGATTAAAATAAAGTTGAAAACAATTGTAGCTACTCATGGTTGCTTTTTTGGAGGGGCTGGGGATAGCAGAACTTTAAGGTTTCCTTCCCTGGAGCTGAAAGCATGGACTTTGAAAACTACTCTAGGCAGTTTTCTCAAGGTTTCCAGGCTCCACTCTGCATTTTAGGGTGTCTAAAAATGTTCAATACCCCAGTGCAAATGAAGGGGTTGCAAATGTAGGACCCTGATAGTTCTAGTCTTTTACAAGTACTGTAATCTGAGAGTTGAAAATCAGGCCATACCTCTTCACTGTGAAGAGAAGAAATTAAGATCTCACATATGAGAGAGTCCCTTTCTGGTTTGGAACAATGAGCTGTCAGAAATAGAAAAAAAGGAAATTTTGAAAACTTTTCATTTTGGAAAACTCATACTGCAATGGTCATGGGATGAAGAATAATTCATATATCTATCACGCCCTCAGTCTGGAATCAGGGGAAGAATCTTGGCTGCACAGGCAACCTCCCTGCACAAGAAGCAAAGATGAGAAAACAGCATTGAAATGGGAGAACTATAAAGGGCTGATAAAAGAACTAATTTAGGAGCTGATGGGAGTAAATTGGATTGATTTGGAGACTGGATGTACAGAATGATTTGCTCAGTGTAGGTTGGAGCTCTTGCAGCACCATCTTTATCAATACATTTGTCACCACTGATTTTCATTCTCATATGTAGTCTGAGAAGGGTCTGAAAGAGTTAAAAAAGACACAAAAATGCAAGAAATGTATATATTTGTAATAATCATCATTTAAGAGCTAATTGTGATTGTTGATTTTTTTTGTCTGTAAATCATGATTTTTTTTAATCTTTCGAGGTTAGAAATCCTAGGAACAGAGGAATTGCAGTGCTGGAACCAGTCTAAATCTGTGCTTGATCTAAGTCTCGTATCCTGCTTCCAACGATCATCAGAAACAGATGCTTCAGAAAACGGGAAGAAATCCCTAGCACTGATAACAACTCCTGGGGTTAGACATCTTCCTGTCATTACTTATACCTTGAAGCATGAAGGCTTATATTTATCATATATATTTTTAATGCTACTGAATGCTTCCACTATACATGTAAATATCTAACCTTTTTAATGCTGTATATGCTGTATTGCTGTATTTAACCTTTTTAATGCTGTATAGCCTGTGGCTCTTGCTAATACAGGCACCAGCATGGGGAAGTAGATGCTTCACTGCAAAATGTAAGTAAGTGGTAAAGTAGAAGAGGTAGGCTAGGAGCTGCATTTTAAAACACAGTTGAATGTCAGAATGCGGGAGGGAGAGCAGGCTGGTGTTTGAGAGTGCTTTTCCCCCAGTTTGAATGCTGCAGCCAACAAGGCCAGGGGCAAGTGGGAGACCAGCAGGGCTGCAGCTCACTAAGTGTGGTATGCAGTGGCAGACTAAAAAGATGTAAAGTGGAGGGACAAAACGTGATGATCAGAGACATTATCTCATATTGAAGCAAGTGTGCAACATATGAGACCACAAGCTCATTTCATTCCCTAACCCTTTCTACCTATTCTAATGTTAGCTTTTACAAATATATAGGTATGCTTTTGTCTTCTCTTACCCTTGCATCTCATTCAGGATTGAAGAAGGCAGTGTTCAAGTCCTCAGCAGAAAGAGCATTCAAAAAAAAAAAAAGTTGTGAAGTCATTCTAGTAGGCACTTGTGCAGAGCAAAATATAAACATATTTGTTTGCTCCATAACCTTTTTGTTAATATTCATTAGGAAAAAAGCACTTTTTTAAACTAAATTAATTTTCAAATTGGATCGCTTTTGTGTCCAATTTACAAAAAGCTTACAGCAAAATTTTTATCATTATTACTTACAATACTGAATCCATTTTAACTCTTAAAGGCTATGAATATTTCAATGTGTAAAGATAGGAGCACTCCTACAAGTGCATGAAAATTTCAGACATGATTTTTCTGAAATGTTTAATACTCAGAACACATAGACCAATCAGATGATGTCAATACTCTAAATGTTATGTATCACTGGCTCACTTGGTGTAATTAATGCATACCACTAGGTAGGTAAACAAGTCCGGATTATGCCTAGTTGCTTGGAGGACTGCATCTGTGGCCGTCTGGCTTAATTAAATCACAGAAAAACAAAGGGGAGAAGGGTATGGCCCTGACTAGGGGTGTTAGGACACATTTACTCCATTCCAGCGACACAGACTAAGTCTGGTATCCAGTACGGATGGTGGGTAATAAATGGCAAATTTTGTATATTCATAGGTCAGTAGCCATCAGAAGACATGGATTTTGAGCAACATGTTGTCCATGAGATCTTCTGACATGGTTTGTAGCCACAGGGTACAGTCAGGGTACAGTTTAGACTGTACTGATGTAAATTGGATTTACATCAGTACAGTCTAAACTGACAGAAAAAAAGTGTAAGTTTGCCCACAGCTCATTACTTGCTCAATAGTGTTATCCACGGGCCAGGAAAGGCTGGAAAGCACTGGTATAGTGTGTTGTTAAGATGTTTTCTTTGTTTTCTTTCTCTGTTTTCTTCTCCAGTAAGTGGTGCTGTATTTTGTGAAAGCTAATTGGTCACTGGGTTTCCCTGTCACTGTCCTGAGACAGAACAAGAATACAAATGATTAACTAAGCTTAGGCATACACAGGGTAATCACTGTAGCCTTTAAAACCTCTGTTTTAAGGGAGAGGGATGCGGTTTTCATGTAGAAAAGGTAACAACCGAAGAAGAAATAAAGTGCTGTGGAAGGGACTATGAGAAAAGTGAGATATGCAGAGTATGTTCAAACTGTCCTATTGAATTCAAAGTCATCTGCATACTTAGAAACTCTTCTGCTTCAAACCATAATATTCACATCAACAACTAAGTATCATCAATCACACTGTTTCTAGCTGGCTTAAATCTACTGTGGTAGATTAGACAGCACTGGGTAAAGGTAGGTACACCTAGGGAAACACCTATGCTTAGAACATGGTATCTTGCCTGTTGATTAAGGAAATATCTGATAAAAGACATGTTTTTGTACATGGCCAAGTTCTCCAACAATAAGACAGTGACAGCACAACCTGGTAGTTCTATTATTTAAGCATACACATCTATGTAGAAGCAGAATTTTCTTTAAAGCAATCTGCTTCTAGTTCACAAATAAAAAAGCAAAAGTAAAGTTAGAGAAGTAACTAGAAGAAAAAGTATATTAACATCATATATATACATAAATATATATTTTTCACAGTTTACTTTTAAGGAAAAACAGAAAAACAAGAAAGGGAACTTCAAGAGCATTGTTTCTAAAGTGGAAACATCTAAGGAAAACAACCTGTAAATTGGGAAATAATCTGGGAAAGTCCTTTAAAGAGCTGCCTGCACAAATCCTCTGGTAACAAACCTTGGAATGGCAGAGAAGCTCCAGAAGATGGGAAGACTGATATGGTATGCCCATGACCAAAACAGGCATGTGCGATGACCCTGTTTAAACTGACTACAGTCTCAAATACACAAAAAAAGAAAACTGGGAGGAGGAACTGATAGAAAAGGAGAGGATAATAAATACCAAGAAGAACAGCAAACATGATTTACAGAGAACAAGTCTTGCCAGCAAATGCTAATGTAATGCTTTTATTTGTTATTAAAGGTAACTGAGTAATGACTTTTGTAAGACCTATGAATTTTGAACCGCACAGCTCCGGGGAACTGAGAGGCTTCTGAGGTAGCAAACTGTCTCTGTCTTATTGGAGCCAGAGAGATTAGCCTTTGCCTCTCCAGGGAAATTCCTTCTCCCAGATCCTGACACTATCAGTGCTCCAGCTGACTCTCGCAGCTCAGCAAAAGACATCAGCTGCTGCTGCTGCTGCTGCTGCTGCCGCTGCCACTAGCACTCCATTAAACTGCACTTTCCGGGGTTTTGCCTACCCCGTCTACAAAACTTCTCCAAAATAAACATCCATATGATGTATCATACGTCTGTGAAACTCACCTTAATTCTGCCTTAATGCTAGGTGAGTTTACCAGTATTGTATTGCCACACTATTTTGTTCTAAAGCAAAGATGAGCTGCTTCATTAGCAACCTGGAAAATTAAAACTAATATGAAATAAAATGCCAAAATGTAACCTTGACTGTATTCCTGATACCAAAATATTTTTCCTGACACTGCTGAGGCATACCTTGCCTCAAACTATCTTGAAACTCAATCCATCTCTGGATGCTACTTCTGAGTAAGTCCTTACAGCTAGTTTGGGATGCTTCTTGGAACCACCTGTCTCTCACATTTTTGTCAGTAGCTTGGTGTGTGAAACTGCTGAACATGAGTTTCCAGTGTCATAACTATAATAAAAACATCTAGTGCTTGCCTTAAGAACAATGGAATACTGAGGACAGAGACAATTTTTCTTTCCATGGGCATTAGTGACACCAATACCAGGATGCTACCTATAGTTCTTGTGTTCATATTTTTAAGGGGATGTTGAAAAAACTTAACACAGGTGAAGAAGACATCCACAGAAGTGATTTGGGATCTAGCGTGTATGCCTTACACTATTTAAACTTCTAAGATCGATCATAAACCACACACTAGACATGCTGTCAGTTGAGGGTTAATCCAACAGGCAAAATCTGAAAAAACCT
The DNA here is from genome assembly GCF_036417845.1 of Apteryx mantelli. NCBI lineage: Eukaryota > Metazoa > Chordata > Aves > Apterygiformes > Apterygidae > Apteryx > Apteryx mantelli. The sequence goes on along the minus strand of NC_089979.1, from coordinate 146,089,862 downwards.
GTAGAGTCAAAGCAGTTAAGACATCCCTATCTTCAGTGTTTCTTGACTAGTTTAGATGGCTCCCCGCTTGGTAGCCTAGATTTCTTTCAAACTCACTTTGGGCACTGAATTTTGAGTATTTGTAAGGCCCCATTTTGACTTCTGGATTTCACTAAGCTAGTCAACCAGAAAAAAGTTAAACATTGCAACACAAAAGTCCATTTGTGACTTTGAGCCTATATTCATATGCTCAGATCCAAGATGGCTCAAAGCCTCTCAGAATTGTAGGCAAAGGTTAATTTTGTGTACCCAAGAGAAGGGCATGACTGCATCTGTCATAGAAAGCGGAAGAAATAGAACCTGGAAAGAGAGCTAGGATGGGGAAAAATTCAAAAAGCTGGGATTTGTGGCAGTGCAGAGGGTCTCCTATACACTGGTCTGCTACTCAGTGGCTGACAGTGGTGTGAGCAGCTAGGCAGAGCTATGGCTGTAGTCTTTTTATTGACCTTTCTCTCCTCCTTTCCCAGCAATTTGTTGCTATAAGCAACTAGATATTCTGGCTACATTTAGAAGCAAACTTAGACTCAGCACTAAAACTCTAAGGACTCCACTGAAAATAACCAACCAGCATTAATTCATCAAATGCTGGAATTATTTAATTGATTTTATTGTACGCTGTTTAGTATTAAGTGAAGTGTATCTGCTGATTAGGAATTCTATTATTTCCTTTGTCTATTCATTTTTTAGCTTTCTTGTAAAATGACTGTGCTTCTTTTTTAATCTTCATAAAAATAAAAGGCTTTTATTGTCCTGATGCATCTAGGAAAAGGGCTTTCTATCAGTTAAAAGAACAGTGATTCACACCCTAAGAAACACAGGCTCTTTATTTTTTAAGTTTAAAATGAAACACTGTTGATGATAGTTTTTGGTGATCTGCTTAGTCTGGAACAAGCATATGGGTTATGTCTGCATCACTTGTACAGAGCGGTCTTGGGAGTTCCCAGATGCACCCGCCTGCTGTAAGAGAGCCCTTGCAAGGACAGATGCCTGCAGGCTGCTGCCAGGCAGCCTGTGTGGGCACATCGGGTGCCACCCATGCTGCTTGCTGCATAATGGTATACTAACAGCATACTCAGTTACCGCAGCATGGTTGGGCATGCGGGGTCCTGAATTTGAGGGGTACATCTTTTACACCTTGCTGCTGTTTTGGGGGAAGACATGGATACATATGATAGCCAAAATCTATCAGGTAGTGCAACTACTGAAGAGTGTCTGAGGTTTATGGAATGAATTTACACCTTCTAGGGATCTGTCTGGTAACTTCAGAAACAGAGGAAATGACATCAGAGAAATCCTCAGTGCAGGACAGGTGCATACCTCTGCCTTCTCATCAGCTTCTCTGTTCGTGGTATAAGCAGAAGTCACAGATTCATGAAACTCAAAAGACAATTCACTGCTGTCATTTGGCCTTGTAACAGTCAAATCTGGAGTATATTCCCAGTTGTGCCTCTTAGGAAATAAGCTGTAATTGCCCTAAGTAGGGCTGTTAGAGTAGCCCTTCAGGGATGCTGTGAAGGCTCAAACTGCACAGTTTGGCAGATACACTCTTCCTGATCACACTTCCAGGGAGGCCTTCTGACAGGGACAGCAATGGAGAGCGATAGAGAGATTCACCGTGCCTCTCTTCTTGTCCCTGTGTACTGCAGGAAGAGTCAACAAAGGCTTCCTAACTGTCTCCAATATCCCCCACAATTTTTTCTGCAACTCCCAGGCTTCCCATACGCCATTCTCCTCGGTGCATTGATGAAAATTGTGGAAAAAAACAGAAGATGGCTAAAACCACAGTTTCTGTAACAGAATGACTCAGTATAGCTCTTTAGTCATTGACATACTGTTCCTCACTTTCTCCTACACATTATTAGAAAAAAATACAAGCCAAAACTATTACTAATCACTGGGTTAACTCCTCTTCATGCTATGGGGCAACCATTCACCACAACTGTTCTTTGTTATTTAAAAGTATTTGGGATTGTGCTTTTGTTCTAAGATTTCCTTTCCCTCATACACAGGACAACTGACTGAAGTTAAAAGTTTTACTTCTAAAGTTCACTTCAAACTGCGGTAGCATGGTAAGCACAGTTCCCCTCCGAACTACAGCGATGGTTTCACACTGTGAGGTCATACGTGGCCAAGTGTTAATTACACACTCCATCAGTTTTGCAATAGTTGAGGGTAGGTCACTTGTAATTTTTTTCTCTCTCCCTTTGCTCATTTATGGGAGGTAAACATCACCTTAACAATTTAGCCATATTCAGGAACTGAACTGGGTTTCACCTGTTTTTAAAGATAGGTGTGCTATGTCACAGTTTATTTTTTTTGGAATAGGCTTGCTGAGTATTTTCTAGCCTTGTTGATTTAGTACCCTTGAATTTTTCAGTCACCACAGCTAGGATTTGAAAACTATCAAGATAGAAAATACCTCTCAGAAGTTCAACATAGATTGCAGCCACAGAAAATTTGAATACACTCAGGAAAGGAGATACATCAGAATTTATCATGATAGATCACACATTTGCTAAAACCATACTCCATTATGTATTCAGATAACTTGAAAACAAAAGTTTCCTTCACATAGTTGGAAATATCCATGACAAGGAAATTTGCTTAGCTTTTCTTCTAACTTAATTGCTCCTCCTTAAGTGCCCCTGTCCTCAGATCATTCTAGACAAAGCCATAGCCACATGTTAGAATCCCACCAGTGTAGATTTTGTGCCCATGGTAAAGTTCATGTTATGAAAAAAAATTAAGACACATTACACTTGTTTCCACGTCATCATAGTTCTTCCTCACCTCATTATTTTGAGGTTTTAAATCATACAGTGATTTCCAAAATCCAGATGGAAGGTGTAGGAGAACATCAGAGCACTTTTATCATTATGTTTATTCTAGCGACCCAGAAAAGGTGTAAAAGAGCGCACCCTGCCCAGGACACCATTGGAAAAGTGCAGAGGAGGAGAAGAAAGTTGCCAGGAAGAGGAGGAATTGCCAGAGAAAACTAGGGGCAAAATCAGGTAGTGAAAAGCCACTTCCTACTGCTCAGAGTTTCATCAGAATGGCTGATACTCTTCACTTTCCTCATTGTCTTTCCCTCTGTCTTTTCACAACAAAGCATGAGGGGCCTACACAAGTCCACCTGTGGCAGGAAACAAATATTACGTGATTATTTGACAGTATGAGGGTGGCACTTTCTGCCACACTTTACTATATGACAAGGCTTAGAACAAGAGAAGTCGGGAGGTAGCTTAGGAGGATCTTTATAGATGAAAGGCAGCTCACAGGATGACCTGGGCCTTTGATCTTCCCCTATTACCTCATTTGTCCTTGGCTCTTTGAGAATCTTATGTACTTGAATTACAAGTTCCTGTGGCAACTCGCATGTTTTAAAGGACCGAGTGCAGTGGGACCCAGAGTGGCACAGAACTTGTGCTGAGTATGCACAGGCGCAGAGTCTGACCGAGAGGAGTTATTTGACATTACATCTGCAACATCTGGTAGAGCAAAATGTGACACAACCTGACGTGATAAATGGGAAAAATGAAGCAGTATCTTCATCCCATGAAATGACTTTCAAGAGAGTGGCAGGGATAGGGAGAAATTACAATGGATGCATATTACTTTTACATTTTAATGCAATGTTTGGCAACACTGCCAGACCAAGCATTCAAAAATTCTGAATTTCACCCAGCAGTCTTGATATGACCCTGGAAATCCCAACAGTTCAACTAATTAATGCAAGGTTTTCTTTCTCCTTGTTTTCTTCATCTTGAATTGTTAAGATTCCAACTCCATTTTTTCTAGCCTGGAGCTTGTAGGAGAAAAAAATTGGAAAATTACTTTAAAAAATTTGAGTTCTCAGAAAGACACGTAGGATTAGAAGGAACCTCCTGTGCCATCGCATCCGATATCACAGACAGCCACAGTGTGGAGTAACTTTCGCAAAGCGATGTGGTACAGCGATAAAACAGTCAGACGTGTAGCCTCTATGTCTGCTGTGAGGCTGTTCCAGAACCTCACTGTCCTGAAGTGTGAAACCTCTAAACTTCCAGCCTAAATTATTCCTGCCTGTTTGTTTAGGGGCCAGCACTGTCCTTTAACTAATAGTAAGAAGACTGGAAACCAGACTTCAGGAGAACGCCAAGCATTGCAAAAGCTGGTGGCAGTGGCCGCATAAAGGAAAGGCCACGAAGGCATCAACAGCATCCACCAGCAGCAACTTTTGGGGGGCAAAATACAGCGTGAAAACAAAAGATATGAAGTCGACACAAGGTGCTCAGACGCTGCCGGGCGCAGCCTCGCCGATGAGGGAGAGGCCTGGCCTGCCCAGGGGCCCGGCCTGCCCGCGCTGCCGAAGCAAGGGCGCAGGGCTGCGGGAGGCGCAGGCCCGCGGGGCTGCGGGCCAAGGGGGCTCCCGGCGGGGCCGGCTCGCTTCGCTCGGGCAGGGCGGCTGCGCCTCCGCGCCCGGGGGAGGCCGGGCCGCGGCCCCCGGGGCGGGCGGCCCCCGGCGGGTCCCGGGCCGCCCGTCGCCCCGGGCAGGCGGCGGGGCGGGCCGCGGGCGGCCGGCGGGGCCCGCAGGCCGCGCCCGCGGCGGCGAAGGGCCGGGCGCGGAGCGGAGCGGCGCTGCGCCCCAGCCCCAGCCCCAGCCCCAGCCCCAGCCCCAGCCCCAGCCCCAGCCCCAGCCCCGCGGGGCGGCGGGGAGCGGCCCCAGGCCCGGCGGCGAGCCGGGGAGGACGGCAGCTAGAGGGAGCTCCTCCGGCTGCCTCGGCCGCGCGCCCGCTCCCTTTCATAGGCTCCCGCGCCGCCTCCCCGCCCTCCCTCCTTCCCCCCGTGATGGCGGAGGACAGCGAGTCTGCGGCCAGCCAGCAGAGCCTGGAGCTGGATGACCAGGACACCTGCGGCATCGACGGCGACAATGAGGAGGAGGCCGAGCACGCCAAGGGGTAGGGGGGCGCCTGGCGGGCTCGGCTCACCGAGGGCTGCGCGGGCGGCGACGCTGCCTCCCCCGCGGCGGCGGCGGGGGCCGAGCGGGCTCGGCGGCGGCGCGGGGCCGGGGGCCGCCGCGGCCATTGTGCGGGCGCGCCGAGCCGCGCCGCGCAGGGTCCCCGCGGCCGGCGGGCGGGCGAGGCGCGCTGCTGCCAGGGGCCTCCATGGCGGCACGGCCGCTTCCCCGCCGCCTCCGCGCCTGTGCCGCCGCCGCGGAGGGGGACCCCGCCGCTGCCGCCCGCCCTCCCCCTGCGCTGCCTTTGTGGCCGGGGCCGCCCGCGCGCTCCCTCCGCCGGCCCCGGGAGCGGCGGGGCCGGGGGGGGGGCGGCGGGGCGCAGCGCTGCCCCCGCCGCGGCCGCCCCTGGGGCGCCGGAGCGCAGAGCTGGCGCTGTGATCGCTGCCCGCGCAGGAGGGGTGAACCCTGCTTTGCTGTTTTGTTTATTTACCGCGATTTCTCGGGGGGGGGGGGGTGTTGGCCTTTCCGGAGCACCGCGGGGTCGGTCCCGGTGCTCGGGTGCTGAGAGGCGCGTGCCTCTTCCGCCGCGCTCCTTCGGCCCGTCTCGCGTGCGCGGCTCCCGCGGCTCCCCCCTGCGCGCCCGCGCTTCCACCGGCCTGGAGACCTTCCCGGGCACGGTCTGCGTCTGTGCCGTGTGCTCCGTTAGAATACTCCTTCCGCTCCACGTCATCTATTGTCCGAAAAGAAATATTAGCTATAAATCCACATGTGGTGGAGAGTTGAGCATGTGTTTCATCAAGACGTTAACTACGGCAAATACCGATGTTTTTGTTGTAGTCCCTTCTCTCATTGTGCGTCTTAAATCTTCCCACGCTGCAGGTCAGATTCTTTTTTCCCCAGGTGCTCGGAAAGAAAAAAAAGATGGGTAGCCCAGGTACGCGTGCCCCTTGCACCTGATTGATAGGGCAGCGTGTGCAGCGTGGCCCCGTCTGGGCGCAAGGTGCTTCCTCCACGGTTTGGGGCTCTGCGGGGAGGGGAGCAGGGGGAACCTACTTTAAAAATTGGCTTCATTTAAATTTACTTTTTTGCTTTTTGGATTAGAAAATATGTTGGCAAAGAGAAAATGCTTTATCGTCACAACTAGGAGTGGTTGGAGTAATAGGAAATAGAAATAGGTTAATTTATAAATCACTACACACACATCTTCCCCATGAATTTCTGATTTGTTTGGTTGAGAGCATTTCTGAAGGTGACTGATGTTTGAGGATGCAGAATACTTGTAAGCTGCGTGTTGTCTCCTGCCCCTCAGATTTGCTTGGCAACAAGCAGCTCTGCATCTTCAATGTGGCAAGGAAAAATCGGACTTGGGAGGGCTGACTTGTTTAAAAGGCAGGAAGGGGAAAAACTTCCTCAGTTGCCACATACTCGGCACGTTTTTGGCACCCATGCTAAAATAATTGTGTCAAAAAATTATTGTAATGTAAGGCTAGGTTATTGACAAAAGGGACAAGATAATGCTTAATTATCTTGGGGCTTTTGTTATGTTTGTTTACATAAGTATGCCGCTGTTTGATTCCCAGATTTGTTAAAGATATACTGCTAAGAACAGAGCATGATTATTTATTGCTCTTCGTAGGAGCCAACCTGACATGCCTGGCCAGATTGATAGCTTGGTAATGGCTGTCTAGAATTCATTCCTACGTTATTCCTGCTCCAGTTTCTTCTACTGTTTGTTTTCACGATCGAGCTGTAGTTGCCTTGTGCTGTATATCTGGTCTTGCGGCTCAGCTCTCCGGCTGCTTTGACAGGGAGCGCAGGAGCAGTGAATAAGCAGCAGCAGTGGAACAAAGCATTGCACTTTTGCATATTGTGAATCGTGGCTTGCCGTTGTACTCCAAGTTAGGGCTCTCAGCTTTGTGGGACAGCTACTGTGGCTATGGGCCCTACACCACTCTCTCCAAAATTTGTTTTTGTTGAATATCCAAAACATATTTTAATGAATATTTCAAAGAAGCCACTTCATTCATCTTCGAATAAGAAACTGGATATTTCCAAGTAATATGAAGTTTAATGAAATAAGCGGTAGGTCATTGCAGTAGAAAAAAGCCTCTAAATATTAGATATCAGTTTCCTATCATGCTTCTGATGCATGAAGTCTAATGCTAATTTTTGAATTACTGTTGTTTTCTCATAATTTTTGAAAATTTTGTTTGTTACTATTTATCTACAGGCTGAAGTGTTTAAACAAATTTCATCAAATGAAAAGAAAAATCTTAAATTACAGCAAAAACAACAATATCTTAAGATCTACTCTAGATTTGGGAAATTAACCCATGGTAGTAAGAGCCCGTGTTCCCTGTTGTAACATATTCATTTTTGTGGTAGCTTTAAAATTTGCTCTGAATTTTTCAGGTTAATTTTTATATACTTAAGTAATTCATAAGCAATCCAACAACTTAAAACTGTGGCTGTGTCAATGACTTGTTAAATTCTGAATGGTCTGCATTGCTACTGATGAATATTCAATCTCATGCTATCTTAATCCTTACTTTCTTATGAGGAGCTAGACTATGTGTTCTGTGTGACAGTCTCTAATAAGATTGTAATGTAAATGAAGTTGCTTTGAAACTGTTTCTTGACAATTGAAATTGTACCTTTATAATACTGACCACAGATAGATATGGTGTGTGTGTATGTATGTATATATATGCATGACTTGCTTTTTAGTTTACTATTGGGGTTTTTTTGATGTGCTTGAGTGTTGAACGACTGCAGCAGAACGTAACAGTTTAGAGCTCTCAACTGTGCAGATGTCTTTGTCCTCTCTATCTGGTCCTGTTTTCTAGATGCAAGATTATGTATGTTGTGTGACTCATGTTGCTCTTCTCCTATTCTGTCTCTGCAGTTTGTTCCTGCTGGTTGCATTATGCTGTACTTGTTCTGTTTCATAATAAAGTGCTGTTTACCAAATAGCTTTTTTAGTGTATATGTAGATAAAAATTGTATTTATTGCACCTGAGTCCACCCTGCTGAGCCTAGCTTTGTGAGGTCTTTCAGTTCATCATAAACAGCTCCCTATACTGTATGATAGAAAGGGTTAGAACAGAGAATATTTTGTAAACAGATAAAGAAAAATAATGACCTTTAAACAAAAAAAAGTCCTCCCCCCCAAACCCTCAGAAATGATTGACTTTGAACATTTTGCTAGCATACTCCTTTGATTATCATTCAATAGCAGCTTTATAAACAGTACTACTTTTAAATATATTTTTTTTAAATACAATTTTTAAGGCACTGGAGGAAGAGTTCTGTTTTGGCAGGTGAGATTTAAATCCTGGAGTACAAACTTACAGGCTCGAAGGAGGGGGCAGACAAAACAGGCTAAGCTTTGGGGAATATCTGTCGCATCAGGGTTTAAGGCATACTGGTAGGTTTTCATGATTAAGACAACTGTGTATTTCCAAGTACTGAAATGTATGAAAATGAAGCCATAGTCCAGGACTGTTATTACTGGTGGTAGCTTTAGCAGTGAAATTTGAAGGACTTATTATCAAGACTTTCAGGTCAGGATACTTTTTTATTCTCTCGAAATGGTGGTCCTCTAATACAAGAGTGGGAAAGCCCTTTGCACCTAAGCCTTCATTTTCTGTATGAACCAAGGACAGCCCTAGTATAAACAATATAACTTTGCAGTTTGTTGCAGTCTTGCCCATATACATGAGATCTGATTTTATGATCTAAAAGATGTGTAGATGGGTGTGCACAACTGTAGTTTTTACTCAGAGAGAGATTAAAGATATGGTGAAGGGAAAAAAAACCATACAGGCCTAGGCCTTTGCAGCTTAAAAATAAACATCTGAAATACGCGTTTGGTTTAAAATTGAGAAATTTCTAACTTAAAATTGCCACCCCATGTAATTTAAAACAGATGTTGGTATTACAAAAAGCTGTTTCTGCTAAAGCAGCATTTAGTGTCCAAAAAAGACAATTAAAATAACACTGAAGAATACTCCCTGGGAAAGACATCTCAAATCAGAAACAAGGGAGCCAAAGCAGTTTGACCACCTGAGTAGAAAAACTGTAATATTCCTCTTGCTGCTTTGAACATTTAAGCTTTTCATGATTTTGTTCAGAGCACCATAAAGTGAGTTTCTCAGCATTTGCCACATTCCTCCCCAAATGCAGCAGATATTCCCATTTTTTCAGATTAAAAAAAAAAAGCACACTGAGAGAAGCAGAAGTCTTTTTTCACATTTATGCAAAACACCAGATGTGTGTACATAAGTGGAAAGGTATGTGGGTGGGATCATGGGCTTACATGTGTAACTTGCAGGCAAAATCATAAAAACGTGGGCCTGAATAACTTTTGCAAAGTCATGCCCGCAGCCTGTTTCGGTGGCAGCGTTGCATCTTCTTTGGCACAGAGCAAGGCCTCTTGACTCTTCTTTTGCCTCAGCTGAGGTTTGGTTTGCGCATTGCTTTGGTGCTGGCCTCACCTCTTTCTTATTCATCAGACTGATAAAACCACCAGGGCAAATGCAATGAGAAGTGCCATGGACCACGTCCGCCCTGGGGACGCTCTGGTGTGCGGGGTCGCTCTCCCATCAGCAAAGTGTCCCTAGCGTAGGTGCAGCTCTGCTGGACTGGCAAAGTCAGCTCATCACTGCGGCCAACACTGACTGTTCTTCTTAGTGCAACCAAGCCTGGCCAACGTGACAGGCTGAACTGGGGCGGATGGGTTGACCCACATGATGCACGAAAATGTACGTTTTCTGACCTGACGGCAAGACATAGCCTCAAACGGAATTGCATGTCCTTATTCCCCTTCCAACATGGGAGTGCTTTTTGTTCTCGTAGACCTGCGCTCAAAGTTGTATCACTTTACCTGTAGCAGGGTAGTTAATGAAAAGAGATTGTGTACTTTGAAGATCATCATTCATAAAAGGGTAAAGCTATTTTTTTCCAAAATTCTAAGACAGAAAGTAAGAGATATTTATTTTTAGGGTTATATAGGTATATCTGAACAGACAAAGGAGAAGTCAGATTTTTAGTCAGCACACAAGAATGTTTAAAAAAAACCCAAACTTTTAATAGGAGTCTTTGCTATTAATCTTGTTACCTTTGCATATCCTTTGTGCTGTCATGTCCAGCGTAATAGCTGCATGCTGAGCAAGAGCATTCCTCCCCTCCCAGCCATTCTTACTCCTAGTTTTAAAGCGTCTCTATTCTTTTCAAGGCTGAGTATGAGAAGGATGAAGAATATTGAGATTCGTTCTGGTTTTGCTTTTGTCTTCATTTGCCCAATGTCTCTGTTTCCAACTTGTGTTGGACAGGCCTGTTTATTCAGTAGAAGTTTCTGCATGCAGCCGCTGCCAAATCTCTGGGCTGCAGACGTGCCTGAAGAGTTGAAGGACAAACTAAACTCTCTTTAAATTCTCTCTCTATATTCTGTGGACTCTAACAGTAATGAAAGGTTGACATAAGTAGCAGATGACCTCTAAATAACTGCTGTGGATAACCTGTCAGACAAAAGATACAAATATTTATTTGTAACAGACAGTGTGAAAGTTCTAAAAGTGAAGATCATAAACCAAAACTGGGGTTTGGGAAGATACGTAGTCTAGAAATGGTAGGAGAAAGAAGAGGGGAAAGTTATTCAAGCAAATTTCAAACACTTTTAAGGTTGCTAAATCTGTTGTTATTTATTTTACAGCTGGAGTCATGAATAAGAAACCAAAACACTTGTTTCCTCTCCCCAACCTCAAGTAGATTTAAAAAAAATGAGTAGTTTTAAATGCCATTTATTTTTCTCAGCAATTTAGTCTTGTCTTCCCTCTTTTCCTTCTAAAAATATGCATTTCTGTATGAAAAAGACCTTGAGCTGGTCAAAGAACAAACTAAGATTATCCTGGTAAAAGTACCGTTTAACTGGGGATAACATTAGTAAAGCTTGGCAAAGCTGCTTTTTCTCCATAGCTGCCAAACTTTTTTTTTTTTTTGGTTCAGTCATTCATTATTTCACTAAACCAAATAAAACATTGACCCTGCAGTGCTGCCAGGGAGCACAGTTCTGCGGCGGAGTAGCTGGGGCCGGCTCCTGGGCAGGCTGGGCGAGCTGCACCCGGTTATCTCGGAGCCGACTCCAGGCTCGGCACGCGCTAACACGGCACGCTTAAGAATAGCGTGTGTGATAGCTCGCAGCAGAGTTACCTTCAGCATCAAAGCCCTTGTGGGTCAGTTTAAGGACACAGCGGCAGCATTTTTTTGTTGTATGTGAGATGTTAGGGGAAAAGGCAAGTTTATGGACAGGTCAAAGCAGGCAAAACAATACCTTTTTAATGAATCTTAGTGAAAGTGAAATCACTTTCTGTAGTATTTTTGTTTCAGTTTTGCCAGAAGCGAGGAAGTCCTAGAAAAGTTAGGTCGTCTTGTGCAGGGTGGGTGTGGGCATGGGAGGCTTTTTTCCCCCCACTGCTTCATATTATAACCTCTGGGCCTGTCTTTTGTTCAGATTATATATAATCTGTCAGCTTGGTATACAGGCCTTCAAATAGATTTAAATTTGCTTCTCTTAAACTGAAAGTATAGAAACAGTTGTTAGCAGGGTCATCTAGGTGATTAGACAGTATCTTCAGTCTACAACAGAAAACTTTCTCTTGGACTCACTTCTGCAACTTGGTCTTCGGCTTTTGCAGAGTTCAAGTAAATATTGCAAATGTTCCTGTCCTCCCCTGTGTGGTTGTTTGGTCTGCTACACTGTTATCTTTTGGGTGACTACTTGGATCTCATCCAAAAAGCTCCCACATTTATAACTCCCCATCTCCTCTTTTCCTTGTAACTTAATCTAGTGTAACTGTGACTGTTAAGTGCTTCTCAGGATCGGTCCTTCACTAAAGGCTGTTTTAAGAGAACAATAATGATGTCACAAAAATGAGTCCTTAGCTAGGTGAATTTTTGATTAATTGCAGGTTTTTGGCCTTCAGGTTGGATGTTTGGATGTTTTCTTAGCTCTAGTGACTTCAGCTCTAATGAGGCATAGCTGCTAGGACAGGGCATCGTGATCTTGAAAGTCAGCATGTCACAGCGGAACAACATGGCCCTTGCATGTGCTCTTCTTAATAACTTTATGATCATTTGAGCTCTCTTTCCTTGGTTTGCCTGTGTCATATCTGATCAAGGGAATTTTTATTCCCATACAGACTTAAAATAAGCAATTCTTTGTTGCTTTGACTTTTTTTCGTTCCACTGAAAGAAAATGAAAGCCCTGAACCCTAATGTCTGCCTTGAGTTCCGTTATGTATGTACATTTTTGTCAGGAGATTAACCTTTTGAAGAGCATTCAGTGTTAACTGATTCATTCCCTTATTATTTGCCTTCTGTCTGAGAGTGGCCAATACCTCCCACACTTTGCAAGCTCTAATCTAGTGTTTTTTCTGTATCTTGATTATTTGATACATTTGTGTTTCCTTAAAGAAGAAAGGAGTTGCATTATCAATAGCCAAAATATGTCAGAATCTGCGAGTGCAATGTATGCTCTATGTTTTTGTCATTAAAGGGGACCCAATAGTACTGATTGTTCTAAAAAATCAAGTTTGTGGATAGTTTTCATGCTGTTTCTTACTGAGATTTGAGCAAGACTTTTATCACTACTTAAAATGGAAACAAAATTCCCTGAAAACAATGTTTTTAACTGGATTCTTCTCAAATTCATATGTTCCTGGTGATTGAGCATGAAGGGAAATAAACACTGGGCCATTAATAGTTATTAAATTCCTGAGAAGGATGCTTTCAAATCTCAGTGGAATTTGTGCTTCTGAATCCATAAGGTCTCCAATAAGGTGCTCTCAGAACTGAATATAATGAAGCAGGTCAACTGGTCTATGATTAAGGAGTTGTTGGGTTTCTATCCATCTCGGCACACAAAAACATAAACAGTCACTTTTAGAAGTGTAAGAGAAATCATCCCCTACCATATACATCTTCCTTGCTTGAAGTCTTTAGTCTGATTTTTCTCTGCAAAATGGTGCTTGCTAAATAAAACAGTTCCCTAGGCTGGTGAACCTGCTACCATATATATGCGAATGGTCTTTTCACATTTGTGTGGAGTAATAGCCTTGAGAAGAGTGCTGACTGTTGTGTTGTGTCACAATTTGACACTATTGTGTCAAAATGCCCTTTTGTGCAGGAGTCTGGATATAAAACAAATTAGAAAACACTTAATTGCAGGAAGGTTTTCATCAAAACACTCCCTCTGCCCACCTTCCTTCATTTCCCCAGCCTTTTCCTCACATTTAAACTTCTGTTAGATTTTTAGTATATAAAATTGCTGTTTTGTCCATATTTAAGTTTTTGAATTTCAAGCTTGATGGTATTGATTTTTCTCATTGCACATTTTCTGAATTTCTGGCAGAAGTCCTGGAGGGGATTTGGGAGCAAAGAAGAAGAAAAAGAAACAGAAGAGAAAAAAGGAGAAACCAAATTCTGGAGGCACCAAATCAGATTCTGCTTCTGACTCCCAGGAGATTAAAATTCAACAGCCTTCAAAAGTGAGAGCCTTGTTCTATTTTAATTTGCATTGCTTTTTGTGAAAGTGAGTTGGTAGTACTGCCTTAACACATGGCTGAGTTAGGCAAATGTAGCTGAGATTACTGTCCTGAATAGAGACAGAAGCATGGTAAGTCCTGGTCTTTGCAGCCTGTATGAAGCTAGCTGAAGTGTCATTGTACTCACCGAGGTGGTGTACTGTGAGAAAAGCAGAGGAGGCGATGTTTTGTCCCCCCCCCCCCCCCCATCAGTTAGAATTCAGCCTAGTGGAGGCTTTGTAGTGAAGAATCTTAATCTGCAGTGGTAATGTTTTTTAAATATATTTTGTTTGATAAATTGCCTTTTAGTTTAGCCACATTCTAATGCAGCTTAGTGCGTACTCAGTTACTTGTACAGCATAATGCTCTCTCACAACAAGCACCACCAGTAGAAGGGAAGGGCAGCACATTTATGGTGATGGTTATACTACATATGATGCTGTCTACTAGCATTTTCCACACCAGTAAAAAAACACAAACCCACAGACCAGTCTTCAGGGAAATCTTAGCTGAGGTGCACCTGCTTTGCTAACTGGAATCCGATTTGAGCATATCGTCTAACGTAAAATGCAGCCATCTCTAACATGGAGATACAGATTTTTGTTGTCTGAAAGGCCTCTGCTGTAAATAAGAATGCAGAATTAGATGAGGAGACATGCAGCCTTTGTGGGCTTTGTGGTAAAATAGCATTGTCTATGTACTTTTGACTACCTTGTTCTAAATGAATAGTGAATAATATGGCTTGGTGGCTCTTTAACATACAGCTTTTATCTCAAGAGAAATCTCAGCCTGAGAACTGAAGTTTATAACATGCTGGTAAGAAAGTTCATGGACCACTGAGCGTGTTGAAGTAGTTATGTTTGCTTTGTCAGACTAATGTAGAGAAACTTGCTCTGTTATGACAGTAGTGCCATTAATCCTGTAAGATATGTCAGGTACAATGGGTTATCAACTAATTTTAGGAAGTGTTGGGCTGCTTTGTTAACACTCTGATAGGTTTTGTGTTGCCCATATAAATCTTTTGTGTCAACCCCATTGCTTTGAATGGGCAAATTTGGCCGCAGGGATGTTTTAAAATATGTAGAGAGATCTTAAGTACGCTTTAATCTCACCACACTCTTTGGTATTGTTTTTCTATAAAGCATGTGGCATGAATTGCTAATGCAAGAATCTTGTTTGCAAGCAATAACCAAGTAACCCCAAATTCATTTATAATTGGAGTAAGGTCAGTTTTGATATTAACATAAAGATATAGTTCATTGCTACTGTATCTTGGGAGTTCTTTTATTTCCTGCTGACCAAATTTATTGTTCCACATATTGCATCTAATTGCATTAGAAGGAAGCTGCTTCACTTTTTTGATTTTGTGTACAAGGTTTGAGTCCTCAGGACCTTCCAGTCTTCTACACCATTCCTCTGGCCTGCACTGTGTCCCACCTGTGTTTTGCAAATGGGGAAGCTTATCCTTGTCCTAAGCTATTTGCTTGCAGTGACGCTCGGGGTGATTATTTTACTGGCATGGAAAGTTTAGCCGATTTGTTAGAAGCATTACAAAGTTTTCTGGTTTATAGGCATACAAGAGAAGGTCATAAGTCTTTCTCTCAAGCTCTAGGCAGTTAAACCATTTTACTGTTTTTATGCAGTTTTTACTTTTTCTCTAGTTACAAATGTGACAACTTTGGTTTGCTTCACTCTCTGCTGAGTTCTCAGGTGTACACACTGACAAGTAGATGAGTTTTTCTGTCTTAGAAAACTACTCTGTTTGGGATTTTTCAAAATTGCCTTAAAATGTTGAGCTGCGTCAGCATGAAGTTTATTTTCTCTGCAGCTAAAGGAATATTTTAATTACATATTCCTTGTGATATTTGAAATGTATTAAAGAAAAAAGGTTTTTATTGTTTGCTTGCTCTTGGGAAAAAGGAGTTTTACAAAGTGTTTTAGTGGAAAGGGATGTTATATACCTTGCATCTAAGAGAATATATGCAGGCTTGTCAGGTAGTACTTTGTGGAGCTTCTGAACTTGTTGAAGATTATTTTGAAAAATGGATGTTGTGGTGGGCTGAGGATGTAAACAAGTACAGCAGTCAGGAGATCAGAAAAACAGAATAGTGAGCTTCCTTGGCATCTCCCTCTCTCATTTGTGGTATTGGACTTTTTGAACATTGACATGAGTGTAACCACAGCAGTAAGTGCTTATTAGGGATCTGCATTGTGTGCTTAAGGTGACTTTTAGAACATTTCACTGCCTCTCTCATGGGACTTTGTTATAGAAATTGGATTCCTCCTTCCAGTCAGATGAAGTCCTGTATGTTTACATTGAATGTTGACTATATTAAAAAAAAAAAAAAGAAAGAAAAAAAGAAAGAAAAAAGTGACACACAGCAAAGAATACATTTGAAATATACCTGCATGTCATGAGACTGAAGTGAATGTTGCTTTTAGTGGCTAAGCATCATTTGGATTTTCATGTGGCACAGAAGCATATAGTTATGACTTTTTGAGTTGGGAGGATGGAGAAGGTGTGGACAAGAGGCTAGGCTGAGTGAGTAAATGCAGTTATCTGAGTATTTTGTTTTTGTTTTTCTTTTTTTGCAACCACTTCCTGAAGTGGTTTATTGGATTAACATTGATTTAACAGTTGTCACTTAAACTTGCCTGGCTTCAGCTTTTGTTGCTGCTTATGCCTTTTTCTAGTGTGGTGCTGCTTGATGTCTTTTGCCTAGGAAAGTACTTTGATAGCAGACTGGTGATCTCCTATTCTTAGTATAGTAAACAGACTGGGCTCATTACGTCTCTTGATAGAAAGCATTTCCTTTAACCAACAGACAACTTCATAGTACTTCTCTACACCCTGATCCATTTTTCAGTGTCTTCCTCCCTCCCCCCCCCCCCCCCAAAAAAAAGTTATTAAGTACTAGCTTCCCCAGTACTGTGTGCAGGGATGAAGTCTCCCTCCACGTTGCTGGGTGCCTGTTCAGAAGGGATGTGTTACCCCTTCCTTGCTCAGCGTTGCACAGGGAAGGGAGTTTGACTTCAGTTGCCTTCTGCTCTGCCTTCCAGATCCCTGTGTCAGTGCCCACCAGTGTGCGGTCCCCGTGCTGTGGCTGTGGCCTGCCCACCTCCCTACTTCTAATATGCCTTTGTAGCGCGCTTTATTTGACTGGCCTAAGCCAAACTGCTGTCTGACTGCAGTAAATGTATTCAGTAATTGTATACTGAGTAGGAAGATGTACATAATTCTTGAGTAGACCAGGTGGTCCAGCTGTGGCAATGTTGGCGGATAGGATTCCAGTTTTGAAATCTTCTTTTGGGGGGTTTTGTTGAGGTGGAAAGCAGGAGCTTCTGGTTCTGTGCAAGTCCATATGCATACATGACAGGAGACTCGTAGAAAACAGTGTCTGTAGTATGAGATCCCTGGTCTGTCCAGGGCCGGCTTCAGACACAGGAGCATTTGTTAGTTCATGTAATTCCTGTTCCCATCTCTCCCAATAAAATGTGAGGACAGATTTGCAGCCTCTGTCTGGTCTGCTAGCTGCTAATTGGGCTGTGATTAGGCATTTCAGCTTTAACATGCTATGGAGAAGTGGCTTCTTACCTTCAACTAACTAGAGGTTAGCAAATACTGTGAAATATGAGGACTGAATTTACAAAAGTTGTAAAACCTCTAGTCTCTCACTTTTAAGCCAAATTAACTTTGTAAATATCTATATGATATAGAAGTTATCTGTTAACCATTTGAATTTCTGGTGGGGAAAGAACACTTTTACATTTTACTTTTACTTTTGTTTTATTCTTGTTAATATAGAAACAATATTAGAGACTCTCTTAAAAAAAAGTACAATATAGAAATTCCAGCATGTTAGTATTTATGTATGGTTACTTAATCCATTTATAAGAATTCAGAATTTATCTTGTGGCATTTGAAGTGTTTATATCAGACTAGTGGGTACTAGACAAATTGTTTTTTTGTTGTTTTTGGTTTTTTTCTTGAGAAAAGTAACCCATGTCAGTGTGATTTGAATCTAGAAGTAGGATACTTTTTTTTTAATCCTAAAACAGTGTTGACCTAATTTGTTGAACTACTGAAATAAATATGTTTATTATATGTTAATGTGTTAACATATTATTAAATATGTTAATTCAAAACAGCTCAGATGACAGGTGTTTAAAGCATAGTTAAAAGTAAAATTTTGCAATACTTAAATTATTGGAAAAAATTACATAAAGTTTAGAGAGTACAAGTATTTACTATAAATAGAAAGTGATGGCCTGTTTGAACTACATACGGGGAGTTACTTGATTTGAGACTGAGGTAGCTGCCCATCCAAATGAAACTTTACATCATTTTACATGTAGTTTATGGTGGTTTTTCATATGAATCTTAGAAAGAAAATGAAATACTGAAACAGTGATCCATTGATATGCAACAAAAAAGCAGCTGGCTTGAATACTCTATCCAGAAATACTTCGAATTTTCCAATCCACTTGAGAGTATTCCATTAAATGTATTTATTGTATTTAAAAATCTGGGAAAACCTGAACACGTGTAGCTGCTGTTAGTATGCTTCAGAACAGGACTTATGTGGGAGAGGAGGAAAAGGAACACAGAAAAATCCCTTTGGATTTAGAAGTCTGTTCCTAGTACTCCCCTGTAACTTCATAAGCAGGTAAAATTCTCATTCCAGTTGCACTTGATCAGAATGCTCAAAAGTGATGATTTAAGAGTGCTGAGCCTTAGGTTCTGTACTTTTCAAATAACTTCTGTATAAAGATTTTTCTACTTTCAAGCGGAAGGTTGGTTTATTTTGCATCTGCTTCCATCAGTTAGTTATCTTTAGTTGTGAGTGTTGGCACACTAGCAGCAGGGGCAAGATGGTTAGCTCCTACATATGGTACAGTAAACCAAGGTAATTAATATAATATTTGCAAGCATAATGGAAGACAGATACAGTATAACTGAGGTTAAAAAGTGGATGTTTGTAGCAATACAGTGTAACTGAAATATTGAACCATACTGAATTTAAATGGTATTTGTAGTGTATGTGTAAAGTACAACTTCAGATATCTCTGTGTGCATTACCAATAGTATATTTAGACTGTTAGCAAAAAGGAGATCAGCTTAGATATCTGTTTATTCTATCTTACCATTGGGAGAGTGGTTAATAAGCTTTGCATTATGATACTGGTACACTACCTTAATACTGCAGTATTTGTGTTACAAACACTGAAGTTTCATGGTTAAGTGCAAACACTTCTCAAAACTATTAAGTCTTTTGTGAAGCTGTCTGTCTGTTGCCCACCTATCTTCCACTCTCACGCCCCAAAAAGATGATACCTAAATTACCTGTGATGAGAAGAGAAAGGTATTTGAAATAATATGTAACAGTATAGTAAACAAACACGTTTGTACTGCTTGTTCAAGATAAACACAGTAAATAAGTCTCTTCTTTTGTTTGTCTCTGTGTGCAGAATCCAGCCATTCCAATGCAGAAGCTTCAGGACATCCAGAGAGCGATGGAGCTGCTCTCTGCATGCCAAGGCCCAGCAAAGAACATTGATGAGGCTACCAAACGTAAATACCAGTTTTGGGATACACAGCCTGTACCTAAACTTAGTAAGTTTAACTGGGCCTAGGCATAAGATCTGTCTTACTGACCGCTAAAGGAATGCATGCCAATTGTGTGGCATGTTCTAAAAAACAGATATGAAGTTGGACTGGATGCAGTAGAGTTCCTTAATCTTTTATGTTGTTTATATGGAATTCTTGATGTTCACTAGGCAAGTGCTTGCCCCCCAAAATGGTATGTAAGAAAACACAGTGTTAAAGAATCTCATTCTGATGTTCTGTATAAAAATAGAAAATATGCTATTGATAGCATTCCTTTATATATTTTAGGTCTTGAACAATAGAACCTAGAGGTCTTTTCCACTTCATGGAAAATAAGAACTCTATTAAATACTGACAAGAGGAAACTCTCCCCACCCCCACCATAGATGGATCTGCTTTTAGAGAGATAATGACTCTCCTGATGTAGGTTACACTGTTTTTCATGCAGGTTTAAGTGCATAATGGCACTTCTTATGCATGAACACTTTTACTGCTGTTTGTTCACTTGCTTCCTCCACAATATACAGTACCTGAAGACGTACTTTCTCTGAGTCCCTTCTCTGTTCTTAGTACCAATTGAGATGGCAAGGTGACCTCTCCTTGCCTTTAGTTTTGTAAGAAACTTGGCAGATGACTTTTTATACTGATCTGATCTCTGCATACACACAGTTGGTAATAGTCAGTCTCTGCTGGAGAAGACTGCTGCTGACTCTCTTGCTCTTTTTGAGTTGTTCTCTCCACCTTCTTTTTCCCCCTACATGTCTGCAAGTAAAGTTGTTCTAGTTCTTCCATGCCAAAGAAACTTGGGGACCCTGCAAATAGAGCAGTCTCAGCACAGTGGCTGTCCTCATTCTGTTCTGAAGGTTTGTCTACATGGCAGATGTTGATGTAGAATAAGCAGAAATAAGGTAGAGACTAAAGGACAGGAGCATTTTCCTCTGTCTCTCCATGGGCCAACATTTCACATTAATCCGTTTGTATAGCTTAATCCACAGCAATTCCATTTCCCCCGACTTCCTTGTATAGAGAAGTCCAGAGCAGAGTCCCTGATGTAGTGCTTTCTAGTGGAATGAACTGACCTGCTCTGGGTCTTCTCCATACAAACGCCCTCCATATAGCTTTGTAAACTAATGACAGTAATCATGCCTAGGCGGAGGAAGAGCCCAACCAAAAAAGTTGGTGTGCAGATCAAAAAATGCTCTGGCCGTGAGGAAACTTTTTCAGAGCTAGTTCAGGTGTCTGCCCTGCAGTTCCAGGAGTTCAGTTCAGGGTGGTCAATATATCCTAAAGCAGTTCTATAGACATGAGAGTCTGTCACCTGCCAGCCTGAAAGGATCAATAGATTAGTTCTAAAAATTATTTTTTAGGGCTGTTCAATAGAAATATGCTTTGTTGAATTTGGCTGATAGAGTTTCTGTTCAGCAGTATTTCTGAATCACTTCTTGATCCTGTTGTTGAATTTCTTTATTTATTTTATCTTTTTTCCTGACCTACTGAATGAACATACTGGAAAGTCTTCACTGTTTGATATGCTGGATATGTTCAGGTGGAAAAAAAAAGAATCTGTTGATTCAAGAAATGGCTATAGGGATCTTCATTAAACTTGCTTCAGAATCCATCTGCCTTCTAATTAAAGGCTGTTAGCAGTAAATCCTTTAATTTATAATATTAGGCCAAGTCTGCCATGTAGTGACAGTAGTATTTAGGTTGTTGGTGCTTCCAGAGTTTGCATACAGATGCTGGTAATGGTGGCCTGCTGTCCAGTTTGGAAGGCCATACTTATTTGTCAGGGTTGGCTGTCATTTGGCAAAAGTTAGTACTACCAAGGAACGAATGTTTGACAGCTGCCAAACGTTCCCACAGAAGAAGGGTTTCTGTTTGTTTAGTTGTTATATACTGAGGGACTGGGGTTTTAAAGTGAGGGAGGAGGAGAAAGCATGTTTTCTTGTAGAATTCTTGGAACAAGTTTCGTATTTCATCTGCAGCCTTTAAATGCCCTGGCTTTGTCATGCTACTGCTCCCAAGTAATCCTGTTGAGTTAGGTCTGTTCAAGTTAATTGGAAATAGGATCTGGACCATAGCTTGTGAACTATGAGTATACCATTTTTCTCATGGTGAGACTGTAGGTTTAATGGCTGGCTAAGTGCTGTGCGTATTTTAGTGTTCTGTGTTACAAAATACTGGGTATCAGCTGGGGTAGAGTAGCTCTTTGTCTGGATACAGATACTCTGAGGTAACGTTTACTTTGAATGTGATCTGTATGAATGAGAAGTAACGTAAAGTAGTATTACTAATTTTTAAAAGCTTCATGTTCATATTTCATAACTATTAGAAAACACATGATGTGAGTAAAATACAGTTTTGAGAACTGTCAAAAAAGCTAGCAATGTAACCCTTTTTTTTTTTTCTTTTCCCCCTCTCCTTTTTCCTCCTCCTTCCTTGAAAGATGAAGTTATTACTTCACATGGTGCAATTGAACCGGATAAGGACAACATCCGCCTAGAGCCATATTCTTTGCCACAAGGTTTTATGTGGGACACATTGGATCTTAGCAATGCTGAAGTTGTAAGTAAAACAATTTTCATGTGCCTAAAATCATTGAAATATATTCTGATTGATGTGTGTGGATAAATCTTTGGGTTTTTTCATGTGTGTTTTCAGCTGAAGGAATTATACACACTGTTAAATGAGAATTACGTAGAAGATGATGATAATATGTTTAGGTTTGATTATTCACCTGAATTTCTTCTGTGGTGAGTAGCAAGTTCCACATTCTGCTCTGGCTGGAGTGCAGAGAAGGGTGTTTTATTCCATCTTCTTAGGCAGTAATTTGTAATTATTTCTGTCATCAATTCTAGGGCGCTGCGTCCTCCAGGCTGGTTACCCCAATGGCATTGTGGAGTTAGAGTATCTTCAAACAAAAAACTGGTAGGATTTATAAGTGCCATCCCTGCAAACATTCGTATTTATGACAGGTAAAGTGCCCCATCACTTTTGTATTTGAACAAGAAAAACAACATGAAGTAAATCTTAAACTGGTATCCATTGCCATGGGGAATTTGCAAAGAAAAATACGCTCACTGACCATAAAGAGATAGAAGAATCCTTTGTAAATAGCAGAGAGGTTCCCCCCCCCCCCCAAAAAAAAAAAAAGCTTGTGAGCTCTTTACAATGAAGACCAATAATAGACATTTAAGGAATCTTCCTATTGATGGATGATACAGATAATGACATAGAATTTTCTGACCCAGCTGAAAAGTATTTGAAGGATAGCTAGTTGGCTGGACTTCCTTGGCCGGGTCTTTATACACGGACAATTGTAAAGTGATCAGAAATTGTGAAGTATTATGATACCACTTAGCATGTGCTTGGTTGCCATTCTGGATCTTAAAGAGAGCAGGTTAAGTCTTGGGAGAGCTCCAAAAAAGGAGTATTGCAAAAATTTTAGACACAGCTCACCTATTACAGTTTTCCTGTTTCGGTAGCGGTATCTTAGAATATTAGTATTTGCTGCAGATGTACTTTGTCACATATTTATTTTTACCTAGAATTCTTCTGTCACAACTTGGAGACCTAAAACAATGTAAAAGAAAATATGTGATGTGCAGTGTGGTTTTTTAACTCTTTCACTGTTTAAATTCCTTTCAGTGTGAAGAAAATGGTAGAAATCAATTTTCTCTGTGTCCATAAGAAATTGAGATCTAAACGGGTAGCACCTGTACTGATTCGGGAAATAACCAGAAGAGTAAACCTGGAAGGAATCTTTCAGGCTGTTTACACTGCTGGAGTGGTACTCCCCAAGCCAGTGGCCACATGCAGGTGACCTAGATGATGATCATAATAATACTGGTTCCTACAACAGTCATTTTAAAGAGCATTCTGCATCATTTGTCATAAACAATAAGAGCAAAAAGTTCAAAGAAACTGAATGTTCTGAACTTGACTCTAACCTAAAGGCCAGAGTGTGTGTGTGTGTTGGGGGTCCTTTTTTATTTTTTATTAATACAAAAAAGGGACAAAACATCTTCTCAAACCAAAATCTAATTTTAGGTTTATTTATTGTTCCTCAAATAGATTAATAGATACTTCTGTTAACCTTCTAGTGGAGGCTGTGGTAGCAATGACAGCATTGCATACCTGTGTTTTTCAAGCAACCTGTTTCCCTACTGGGACACTTCCTTGTTGACCTGATTGCTTGCCAAAGATGGCAGAGCATTTCTGGGAATTGTATGATTTACTTTCTTGAAACATTTTCATCTGTTCTGGAGAAAGGAGGACTTGATCTGTATTTGATAAAAATGGGGAAACTATCATGTCAGAAGAGGTGTATGTAATCAAGTATTTTTTTTTTTTGCTTGAAATAGGATTTATTTCTATTGTGAAGCATTCAATTTCAGCAGTATTAGCTCTCTATCCTTCTGTAGGATAGAGTACTCATCTATGAATCTTTTGATTTGAAATTGTGTTTTTTACCCATCAACATCAGAGATCCTATAAGTTTCTGTAGGGAAGGAGGTAAAAAAGCCATGTTGTCTTAGAGTAACCAGGGATGTTCTATTGCACAATGATGTCCTAAGACAAGGACCTTACAACAAACTACTTACACAAGTGAGCAGAGGGTCCTGTCTGTACAACAAAAATAATATTACCATGTAAGTAGGGTGAGATTGTCAGGGCTATGGCAAGCACTAAAATGTTTAGCCCCGTGATTACTCGTTTCGGTAATTAAAGCATTTTTTTAGAACCAAAATGCTGCGATTACAAGCATGTTTAAAAGGTATTGCTTTTGGATATAGCTTGTTTGTATTTTGATTACTCAAACCTCTTGTAGACATCAGAGCAGGCTTGGTTAGAAACCAGTTTTAAGGGACAGGGGGAACAGCAGTGTGAGAAAGTAAGGAAATGGATGCATATAAAATTGAAACTTAAAATACTACTTAATCTCATTATTAATCTTATTTCCAGGTATTGGCATCGATCACTGAACCCCAGAAAATTGGTAGAGGTGAAATTTTCACATTTGAGTAGAAATATGACTCTGCAAAGAACAATGAAGCTCTACAGACTTCCTGATGTAAGCAGTGTGTCTCCTAGAGAATCCCCACAGTTATTGTGAGGCCCAAAATAACCATCCATCTGTCTCTGACAGGACAAGCTCTTCTGTGAAAAGGCAGTGCTTGCAGGACATAGAAAAATATTTCTGGATGGAGAAAAAGACCATAAGGGCTATACTGAACAGAAGAGACTATTGCTGGAAGTGTAGATTTGTATCTCAAGAAAATGTAATATGTTAACCCCCAAACCTTTAAAAAGAAAGGAAAAAAAAACCCAAAACAGAAACCTTGACTCTATAAACATTTGGAATAGAGTTGAAGATACGTAGGATTATTCTAGGTATGATTAATGTGGTAAAAGATGATTTAAAGTAGAAAATTAATGCTACATATCTTAAAATTCTCAGGAAAGTCTATCTGAAAATTAGTTGAATACCATGGGATTGGTTATATCCACGTTAGCTTACAGCTCTACCTGTTCTGTCAGAAAATGTTCCTTTGCGATGAGCAGGCTCAGCGGAAGCCACCTCAGAAAGTTGGGTACCGTTTATTTGCTTGGTCTGGCCAAAAAAAAATATGTGCTGGCATACCTAGGATAGTTAAAAATATTTTTTCCACATTTGAGCTAATAGCTAGGCTGGCAAAAAGCCTTAGGATGCATTTCCTTGACAGGGCAAACCATTGGAAGGGACACTGCCGCAGTCTCACTCCTTGTCCTTGCTCCTTCCCATGCACTGGTATTGGCAGCCACGTGGTTTCGTGATGAGCCAGTTCAAGCACCTAAACCTGCAAGATACAGTGAATCCTTTTGTGCCAGTTGAAGATCCCTGGACTGGGGTTATCCTTGAATGAGATGAGTACCAGTGCTGGGGCAAGGCTTAGGGGAGGAATAGAAGAACGGGGGAAATAGGGTGGGTTGACAGCACAGCTGAATTGTGTCGGCTGTATTGTCATGGAGCTGCGTCGATAGGGTAGTCTGAGGTGTACTGTTTAAAAAAAAAAAAAAAATCTTATGGCTGTAATAGCCTACAGAAGCTAGTCTGAGCTATGTATTTGAAAACAACTTCTTTGCTTGTAAAAGCTGCTTTTCTATTTGAAAGGATCACAGGCTCTCCTTTACCTGAGCCATATTAGTAAACCTCTCTTACATGAACAAACCTTCCCTTTACTCTCTACAGAAGAACTTATGCCCTCTCTTCCCCCTCTCCCTGCCCAGTACTTTGTAATGATTTGTCTGCCTTTGGAGAACTGTGTCAATTGGTTATATTTAGCTTGATGCTGTAGGCTCTCTTGTTACTGGTATATTTGAGTAATACGCTAAGCCCTCTGCAGTCGAAATCCCACGCCAGGCTTGGGCTGCGCTCTGCTGCTGCTAGTGATCTGCGTTTCCCGGGCTGCCTGCCTGCTACCTGTGCCTGTACAGCCTGCACCTTCTCCCTTGCGTGCAGGGCAGCAGGTTTCAGAGCTTAAGAATTAATAACCAAATTAATTAGTTCTTAATCTTGGAGAACTAAATATAGCTTTTGTCAAATCTAAAGCCATTTTTAATAGTCTAAAAGTCCAGTAGACAATTCCAAGTAAAGGTTTTGGTAGCAAATGTACTACTGTTTCTCATGGAAACAATACAGGAAAAGAATAGTTCACCTTGTGTACCTTATTCTGTTTATAGTTCAAAATGTATAACTGGCAGGAAATCATTAGAAACCACCAACAGTTGTATGCTGATCATCTTCCTAAATCATAAAACTCAGATTTCAACAGAAAAATGAATTATGGAACATAAGTAATACATCATACCCACTAAAGAAAAAGCAGCTAGAGAAAACATTCTACACAGATATGCACATAGAAAATAGTTTTAAAGTTGAATTTTCTAAAAGATCCAAGTGACTTAGGGGTCCACATGCCTCAGTTGTTTGTTCATTTTTTAGGCGGGGAATTGGGACTTTCTCCCATGGAAAATAAAGACAGTTTCATCTTTGTGCTAAAGTTTTTTCTGTTAAGCTTTTGTGCTTTTGGAGTTGTTTTTTTTCCTAAGTAAGGGCTTAAGTGCTTTTGAGAATCTTTATCCTCAGTCTTAGGCTGTTATCATAAACAGTTCTGTCACACAGACTGGTTCATTCAGGCCAAAGTGTCCTAAAACAAAAGCTTTTTCATTTCCTAACTACCACCTTAATGTCCCTCAGCACCCAAACACTGTTTCTTGCATTCTAACCTCTTTTCTTAAAGTCCTTGGAATATCATTGCCACTGGGAGCTCATCTCCCTTTTAGAGAAATTAATCATTCCTTATTACACGTACAGTCTGAACTACAAAGGTTTTCAGAAATAGTAAAGAAAATAGTGTAATTAAATAATAAAATATCACCCTGACTGAGATTTTGTGGAAGGCTATGTTTGTGAATGTGTTTAAAGATATGAAAAACAAAGCATTTCTAAGAGCAAGAACTTTTCCAAACGGGATAAAATTTGGCTGTGTTTAGAATAAGGACAGAATGTATTTGGTTTTGTATCTTTTCTTCTTCTGACTGAATCTGCCCCATTGTTGAGCTCCTGAGCTAGGATGCCGACATTGATACTTGCTCAATGCTGCTTGATGGTAGAGCGGAGAAATAAAAGTTTATATCAGATCGGTACACTTGTTCTCACTTCTGGGACTGCTTGTGGCCATTCTGAGAGTTGCTGGGGGATAAAGCTGTTCCAGCCGAGCTGTTGCTTCTCCCCTTGTGCTCCGGTGTACGGCTCGAAGAGGGGAGGTTTGGAGGAAGCAGAAATTGACTTTCATATTGTAGTTCCTAAGGAGGTTAGGAACTAAATATAGTATAGGAAGCATCGTGCTAACATGTCAGGTGAAAACCCTTATGGATTCAGGACACTTAAAAGTCTAAAAGACACACTGTTGTGGAGAGAGTCCATAATCCGAGGCTGCTCAGAAAAGTAGCAAGACAAAAATATAATACGCAGTAGAGAACTGCGGCAAAAAATGCCTTGATTTTTCATTTGGAGGCTGACTCCCAGAGTATGTGAATAAATACCACTTCCCCCCCCGCAGTTTCTTTTGAGCAGGGCATAATCAGCTACACTAATTTCAGATTTCCAGTAATCAAATCGCTACCTTGCTGCTCACTGGAATTGACTTTGCCATGATTAACGTGTGGCTTACCCAAGCACATGGCTTGGACAAATGAAGCAGGACAAATGAGCTCTGAAAGAGAACAGGGCTTTGTCTCTCTAAAGGAAATATTTAGGAAAGCTATCAGAAATTGGGGGAAAAACTTTAATCATATTTTATTTGTTTAAACATTAATCGCATAGTACTGGAAAGATATTTTTTCCCTTCTGATTACATTACTCATTAAAATACTTCAACTTTTTAATTTCAGGAAGCTGCAAGTTAAGAGAGGCTTTCTTGTTAACAGCAGTTGTGTCTGTATAGAAAGTTGAGTCAGCAAGGGAGTTTGCAAGCTGGAATTTTTTGTTAAATGATTTCTAATTAAACATCAGCAGACTTTGGTTCCTACCTTGGCTTTAATTTTTGCGTGTTTGAATCACACATTTTTTGTCTTCAGATTAGCTTCTGATATATAGATTGCTTTATGTTTTGTTTCTATATCTGGGCTCTAGGTAATTTAGAAAAACGATAAGAAATAGACTGACCTAAAAATAATAAAAAAAAAGAATACAAGATGTGTGAAGTCTAGGCTGTTGGCAATATCATCTCTTCCTCTGGAGAAATGAAGTAGTTCCAATAATGGAATAGAAAGATTGAAGTGCCCCAGACTGTCTCAATAATTAGAAGAGAGATAATTCTGATTGAAAGCAGTTTGTAAAATAGCATAATGAATTAGGTGGCTGGGGTAAAATAGGCTAATAATGAATGCATTATAGCATGTGGAGAGCAAGCACTCTGCAACCTACTTCCAGCCTTTGCAGTGTATACAGTTTGCCTTTCAAAATCTTAATTTTTTTTCTTTTTTTGTTACAATAAGGCCACAAAGACTTCAGGTTTGAGACCAATGGAACAAAAAGATACTAAAGCAGTGCAAGAACTAATCAACACTTACTTGAAGCAGTTTAATCTTGCTCCTGTAATGGATGAAGAAGAGGTAGCCCATTGGTTCCTGCCTCGGGATCACATTATTGACACCTTTGTAGTAGAGGTAAAACACTCCTGAACTACCTCAAGGATGTATATGTGAATGCTTTTAATGAAAGGTCATATCAACATCAAGTTTTTGAAATGCAGACAATATGAAAAATGTACTATGGAATTTGGTATCAGGATTTCAAGTTTTGTTCTTTGTATTGCATGTTCTAATGTTCTGATCACAAGAAAATGCTTGCTTGGGTGTGATAAACTGCAGCACTCTTATAATAGGATACTTTAAAGAAGAATTTTGAAATCTCAAATTTTTGCCATCTTGGAAGTATTCCGGGGGGGGAGTGCATTCCTTCCTTGGTCTTCAAATCTGCTTTCCTAAGGAAAAATGATACAATGACTGAGATGAGGATTTAGTTTGAATTCAGTATCATTCCCTCAGGTGTCAGATAAGTTTCTGCCATAAGCTGGTTCAAATTTTTTTAACTGTTTCAAAACCAGTTTTAGGGGCATCTGCTAATGTGGGAGTTATGGTTTGTCATTGTCTGCTTCAGTAAAATATCCTCTCCCCCACCCAGTAAAAGTGTGTGAGTGTGTGTGTGTGTGTGTGTGTGTGTGTGTGTATATACACATACATATATATACATACACACACGTGTGTGTGTGTATGTATATACATATAAAAAACAATGCATATGCCTGTGTGTTTGTGTGTGTATATATATATTTATAAAATACATTTATAAGAGGAAGATAAAAGTCAATACCCCTTGCTGCTGTTGTGGATTGGTGTCAGCTAGGAGCTAATTCTCTCTGGTTCCTCAGTGATAACCTTTGTCCGCTAACAAGATGGAGAGCATCTGTTTCTTCCTCCTGCCTTCTGAGTTATGGTCACAACGCTTCTTGCAAAATAAGCAGTACAGGAATAGATTAGCATTTGGATTAGAAAACTCCAAGGTGTGACAGGAGGTAGCTGTGATAAAGCTAGTAGAGAAAGGTATGTTCTTCCCTTTGAGTCAACGCTAAATCATCTTAGACATGTTCAGATAGTGTATTACTTTTTTTAAAGTGACAAGATCATTTTAAAATGATCAACACTAAAATTATTAAACATATGAACTCCTTGCAGAAGCTGCAGGTTATGAAGTTCAGTGTTCCCACACTGCAGCCTGAATTTGTTCAAGAGTCTCAGCTGAATTTAGAAACTTACTGCTGCTGGAGATAAGAAGTGCAGCCCATCTGTCCTTGTTCTCCACACTTACTTTTTCATGTACTTCGCAGTGCAGGGGGTCTAGTGCTCATTGGACTCTTCCATGGACTAATTTAATGCATTAACCCTCCTCCCACCCCACCTTTGCTCCCCTGGTTGAGTTTTGACTAGGTTAATGACTTGAACCCCAGAAGCTTACAGAAGAGTCCACAAGCACCAGAATTAGCCTGGGGGACAGGATGATTTAATTTTGACAGTGCCATTTTAAATGAACAACATAGTCCTCACTTACTTGTTTTATGCTGGCTTTTGGACTAGATTTTCCCTATATTAAATTTAGGTTTGTTAGTGCTTAAAATCCTTTTAAGATCGATACAACCTGAAGAAATTACTGTGAAGTTTTTAGAAGTCATCTCTGAAATGCACAGAGCTAAAACATTTGTTTTGTAGAATATTCAAAATTTTGATAACACACATCACCTTAAAATATTTCAAAAATGATTTTTGAAATAATGTTTTCCTCACCCTTACTGAATTTAGTGAGTGACTTAGTGTTTTCTGTTACTTGTAGTTAGTTCATCTCTACTCCAAAACCTGTGCTGCACCAAGACAATTGCTTTTTTTGTGTGTGATGAGTTCTTGCTTTTATTTCTTACTGTATAACTACTGTCAATTTAAGGCTCCATGTAAAGTTCTTCACTGGAGTCAAAATAGCGGGCACCAGTCATTCAAAAAAAAAAAAGGAAAGAAAGAAAGAAAAGGAAAGAAAACAAGAAAAAGCATTAAAAGCTTTTGTACGTCTCCTTTGCCAGTCTTCCTGGAGAAATTAGGAGATTGAATCAGAACAGGAAGAGTGAAAATCTGAGTAGTTTTTTGTGCTCAACGGATCAGCCATAACCTGTGTTATAACTTATTTCCCATTGCCTGCTAACCTACACTCTTGAACATGGTTAAACTTCATTAGGTTTATGAACTGTTGCTAAAGTTTCTGTATGCTATTTTAGATTTTTATGTAAATGCCTTTTTTTGATGACCAGTCCCCTTCTTAGAATTTTGGTGTCTAGCAAATGGCTTGTGCTTGTTGATTGTTAATCACTAGAGCCGATTTTAACTTTTTTTTCTTTACAAGTTAGACTAAAATCTCTTTTTACATGATTTTTATAAACTTGAGAAAACTTTTCCTCAATGTGAGCTTTCTCAGATTAAAAAAAAAATCTTTGAAGACTAGCTTCAACTGGAATATTTTTTCTATACTTTTTTCTGTTTTTTGGAAGTGTGCTTCATTAGCTTTGTTTATAGCAGGACAAGTTTGGGAAATAAACTGAAAAAATGCTTTGGCAACTGTTCACTAAAATGTTATTGATGTAATAGATCAGAAAAGGAAATGAATGTTTAGATTTTTCCAAAATGACCATTTTAGGCTTAAGTCTCACCTTGATATATATATCCTGGTCAAGATATCCAATAATTAGCCAAGATTGCCTGTATGCCACAATATTTACTGTGTGCAAAACTGTGCTGCATTTACCACTTATCTTCTCTAGAACTACTATGTTAGCCTAACCAGTTATTTCTTATTAATTGACTATTATTTTGTAGGGCTCAAATGGTATTTTAACAGACTTCCTGAGTTTCTACACATTACCTTCAACGGTGATGCACCATCCTGTTCATAAAAGCCTCAAAGCTGCCTATTCCTTCTACAATATTCATACAGAGACCCCCCTCTTGGACTTAATGAATGATGCACTCATTATAGCTAAATTGGTAAGCATTTTTTCCTCTTCTGCTTCTTTCTTTCCAGCATCCTCAGGGGAAGAGGAGGGGATAAGTGATAGCAATTTATGGATTCTGTTCTATTTTCTTTTACTGTTACAGTTATGAGTGCATTTGATGAGACCTATGTATTATATTCAGATATAAAACACTACACTTGTTTTCTCCTTTTGATTTTGAGTGTTGTTAGGGAATGACAAATGTTTGAAGATCAAGTGTTTGCAATTGCTTGAACTGTGTAAAGAACCAAGACCATACTGGTGACTGTATTCATTCAGTATCAGAAGAATGGAAAGTATCCCTAAAATAGTTCCCCTTGGATAAGTTAATAAGTTCTACTATATATTTTAAACTTTTTTTTTTATTTCTGCTAAATGGAAAAGTTTATTTGTGCTCAAAGTTTTATCATTTTATCTTGTTACTAGCTGATAGCTATGAAGCTATGTAGATGATGTCATAACTTTTAAGCACGCTTTCATGCACGGACTTACACTGATACATGATTTAGTTAAATGGAAGAGAAGAGACTATAAATGAAGTC
This sequence comes from Apteryx mantelli, assembly GCF_036417845.1. Taxonomy (NCBI): domain Eukaryota; kingdom Metazoa; phylum Chordata; class Aves; order Apterygiformes; family Apterygidae; genus Apteryx; species Apteryx mantelli. The sequence goes on along the minus strand of NC_089979.1, from coordinate 146,058,018 downwards.
TGAAAGGATTTCGCAGGAGACAGGACTTGAATTTCAAGGGAATTCTAAGAGTTTCAGGCACTCTGATGCTAAACTAATGCTTAACCCTTAATCACCAGGGATTCTTAGGAGGGTGGTGCAGACACTGTGGCAGTGTAGTCAGTGGTGCAGAGCTATGCAGACTTTCAAAGGTATTAAAATATATGAAGGTACAGTTTAATTTTCGCAAGTGCCTAAAAATCTAATGCTTTTATTAAAAGTCAAAGTGAAAGAAATAAATTTTGGTCTCCATTTGAATGGGAGGGGGTTGAAGTGACTGACCACTCAGTAGGCCACCAATGGGATGGGTAAAGAAACAGTTCTGTAGTCTAATCACAAGGCTTCCTTACTTTCCTATAGCCACATTTCTCTCTGGATGTGATGTACGATTCTTTTCTTTTGGATGGATTGTTGTGTAGTCAGGATACTGGGATTTAGATGCCTGTGGATTTCCAGAGTACCTGTGAGGCCTGTCTGCATCGTTAGATACCTAATTACGTTTGCAGGTCTGGCATTTGGACCTTTAGATGAGGAGAGAGAGGTGAGGTAAAAGAAGAGAAATGATAAATGCACTCCTAATCGTAGCTTTTTGTTTACATATATTCTTTGGAAGTAAAAGTGTAGAAAGTAATAATGTGAGGTATTTGGGGGATGCAACTCAGTAAATTGCTTTTAGTTTGAATGTTCGTTTAATGATGACTTTACTTTCAAACTGGAGTATATGTATTTAGCCAGAACTAAGTCAGGTAAAATCTTAGCTATTGTACGGCAAAATGCCTGACTTCCAAGGCAAAATCCAAAATTCAGAGTTATGCACTTATGTTCCATATAGCTGCATGGAGAGAGTGGAGCATTGCAGCAGGATAATCTCAAAAAAACCTCATGTATTTTGTTGCTGAAGCTGACACTAATTTTCCAGATCTAATCCTTGCTGCCTTATTTGTCTTATTCTACATGTTTTTCACAGCACATTTAGCTATGTTCATCTGCACACAGAATGATCTTTGCGTAAGGTAGTGGGGATCCTTAGTAAACTCACTATCTGTCTGTGCTTGTGGCTTTTTCTTTTAAATAGGTCCTAAATCAACAGAGAGCTTAAAATGCTCTTTAAGCAGTTTGTTTACAAGAAGTTGACTTTTCTTACCCTCCTGTTTTCTGATACGGGGTGCTTATTTAGAAAAAAAAAAATAGATCTAGTTTTTATGCTGAGTAAAGAATGTTCTTTACCATCTTCTTGTGCTTCAGTAACTGAGCATTCTTGTTTTGTAACTAATAATTATTTTTATACTGGAGTATAGTAAGCCATGCTGGTGCCCTGCCGTGGCGCTGTTAGAACGCCAAGATCTTAGGTCAGACTTCCTTGCAGTTAATTGCAGATAAAAGGGCTGCTATATCCAGATGCCCAAGCAAATTCAGCTATAGCAGTCCTCCCATACATGATAATTGGCACTGGGATGACTTAACTGATGTTGTTATTATGTCATTTTTTAGGAGTTCACAGTGAGTTGGGATTTTTGTGTGTTTGTGTTGCAGTGCAAAATCCTGAGATTAGTTTGGCTGTGTGGATGTTCTGAGAGTGAAATGGCTCTTTGAGTAGTGGATTTGGGAGGTTGATGAGTTGGAAGCGATTGCATGATTAATGGAGAGAGCCACATGTGAAAGATTAGACTTCTGAAGATAGTGACATTTTAGAAGAGGCTCAAGTTATAAAAATGTAATGCTTAACAGAATGATAAATGACTGAAAAACACCATAAGATGTATTTATGCAGCTTCAGCTAGAATAGGTCATGTGTGTCGCACACGGTATGTGACTGTATGAAAAATGCATGTCCATACAGATAAAATAATGGATAATGGTTTAGGGACTCTCTTCAGACCTTTTCCCCTGAAAGTGACTTTAACATTTCTACCCTTTTGGACATAACCTTCAAGCAAAGTTCTGCCCTGTGCTTTACTTTGTATCAGGGAAATTTGTTTTCTGTGTGCCTAACTAAAAGGTAAAACTTATTCTCATGTCTTTTTCACTTAATTAGATTAGTTTCTTGGATACTTTTACACCACTGATTGTGTATCATTTAGAATTTTAAAAGTAAAATTTAAATAATGTTTTGCTATTGCCAGAAAGGATTTGATGTGTTCAATGCACTAGACTTGATGGAAAATAAAACATTCCTGGAAAAACTCAAGTTTGGGATTGGAGATGGCAATTTGCAGTATTATTTGTACAACTGGAGGTGTCCTGGCATGGAATCTGAAAAGGTAAGAGAAAAAAGAGCTCTGAACTCCGTTAGATATAATAATACATTCATCTACATTGGCCAAAAGGGACAGAAGTCTTAAAATACATATATTTTTTTAATTGGATAAATTTAAGATCCATAATTCAGGTGCAGAAAACTACTAATAATTAGATTTATTGCCATAATTAAACTAAAAAACTATGTTTTTCTTCTTCTTTAGGTTGGTCTTGTATTACAATGAGGACATTTGTGTTCCTAGAACTCTGAGGTCATTGTTTCAGTTAATTTGATCTCCATAACAACTCTTGGAATGGTATTGTTCAAGAGGAGTAAAAGCACAACGTCAGTGATACTGAAATAGTCCATTAAACCTGAACAATGAAGAAATACATATGCGACCAAATTTATGCATTTTCAGATAGATCAGAAGGTCCATGAAACACTTTTATTGTCCATGAAAAGAATAAAAGCACATTCATTTAAGTTTCAAAGCTTAGCTTGCACCTTGATGAGAAGAAGGTATTTTTTTTCCACTCTGTAGAAAAGACTGTTTTGTACAAACTGAACTTCAGTGGTGGATTAGGGTACAAAAATATTTGCTATTATGTGGATGAACTGCTGCATTTCTATTTATTAAGTGGTGGTGTATGTTTGTCAGTGTAACAGAATGAAGGATACAAACTTGAGTATCTTTGCTTATTTACTTCACGTGGATATCATCATTTGGGGGAAAATCATGAAGTATGATACGTTTGTAGCTCTATGAAAGTCCTGGATGTTTTTGTAACTGGAGCAGTATGACAATGTACTGGTTTAACTAGTGCATTTATTTCTCCATAAGCAACGCTGCCAAATCAATAAAAATACAGATTTGTACTTTGATCTTCAATAGATCAGTGGATTGATTTAACAGTATCGCACTGTTCAGTGCAGGTGTTATCTATGTTGCCGGAATGATTATACATTACTGTACTTAATTTACAGTTGTGGCACAAAAACTTAGTTTTTCCTCAGTAGATTAACATCAGCCTGTGTGTAAAACTAAGAATTTTAGTAGTGCTATCAGGATATTTATAGTTTGAATGTTTTCAATGCTTCTGCAAAATTGCACATATTCCTTTGTCTACTTTGATCTCCTATGAAGTCTGTAATTCTAATGAAAAGTATCTTGTGTAAATAAGTATTCATAAATTGTTCCTGGAAGTGTTTTTATCCTGACTTTGGAACAAGAAGTTTGCTATATATGTGACTGGTAAGCAATCCTCAGTCCTTGGAAGTCTGTGTACTGCTCTTCCTGACATGTCAGAGGGCTGATCTTTTGTTGTTGAGGGAGAGCTGTTTTAATTCCCTCATGAATGCTCAGCAACCAGAATGGCTTCTGAAGCACTTTATATACATTCCAGCACAGTGTTGTAGTTAGATATGATCGCAGTTCTTTCGATTTACGTGTGCTGCAGTAATACAAGCACCAAGAAGATCAGCAGTGAGAAACTGTTGTAGCTGAAAAGTGCCAAATTGTGGTAGTGAAGCCTCTGTGCTGTGAGCATATTTTGAATGTGACTTGACTATCTCATGAAATGCAAATGTCTAAACTTTCCTTTTAAACATGCCTGTAATTTTGACAGCAAGTTTTGCTGAAAGTCAAATTCTGGAACTTAAAGCATCAATGTAGATGAAGATAAATTTGTCTGTTCTTCCTAACTGTGCTGGCCCTACCCACCTCCTTACAGCATTTTTTATTCCATTTTATTCCTCCCTCTCCTTTTCCAATGTGTGAATGATTTGGAGTTTGGTTTCCCTTTTTTTTTCCTTTCTTTTTTTTCTCTTTCTTCTCTTGGTTAAATTGTAGTGAGAAGATTCTGCCCTAGAGACAGTGATAAATGCTTTCCCTTATTACATTATAGCTCTGTGTTGAAAGCATTCAACTTCAAACAAAGGAAGGGATTGAACTTGAGTTGTCTGACCCTGAGTATGCACCAGCTAGGGGCCTCATGAGAAAAAGGGCTTTAAAGGAGATCTTTCAGACTTCAGATGGTGCAGTCAGGCATTACAATTTTGGCTGCTCTAGTAACTGTCTATACCTGTATAGACAGTTCTATACCTGTATAGACAGCTCTGCCAGCATAGGTAGAGCTCTGACTCCCTGTATGAGGCCTGAGCAGAATTAAGTGCCTGAAGATATAATCTCCAGCAGCTGGGTGGAGTGCTTTAGCTATCTGAAGTAACAAGAGGAGTTTAATCCCAACTCTGTCAGACTTAAATTCTTAACTCCCAAAAGGCTAGAAGGTGCTTTCTCTGCTAGGAATTCACATCAAGGCATGCTGGGATAAGGAAGGAATTTACTAGGGGACTTCAGTGCATTTTGTTTAGGCTCTAAAGGCAGATTTGTCTAGATTTGACAACAGTGCATGGCTCTGGCCTTGTGGCTAAGATACTTCTCTGCTAAGAAATGATCTAAACCCAGGTGTCCCTAATCTGGGTGGGTGGTTTTGAATGCTAGGTGAATGATGCACAAGTTTTCGCTGCCTTCACTCTCTCTACCCCCCTCCCCCCCAAAAAAAAGTGGAAGGAAAGGTAGACAATTTATTTTCTCCTCTATTTTCTGAAATCTGAAGGCAAATCTCCTCAGTTCTATTGTTTGGAAAAGCTCCTAGACCACGACAGGACCAAGCATGCCCAGTCAGAAGGTAGGACTGAACCCAGCTTTCCTACAGCCTGGCTTTCCGCCCTGCTGTTGAGGTGATTGCATGTGAGGGAAGGAATGTAGCCACTCTTCACTTGTGCTGTCTTCTGGTGAAAGAGTATCATTTTCTTCTGAATCTGAGGGGTGCAAATTTGTCTTGTTTTCCGGTTTGTGAAGCTGTATATTAACTGAGGGAAAGAAGGGCAGTCATGCTCCTGTTGAAGCTGTGCTGCATCATGGCTAAGAATACAAATTTACTGGGCCAGAGGGATGTGGGAAGCGGGCATCTGAGCATAGGCATGGGGGTAGTTCCTGGAGAGTCCTGCTCATAAAACTGTGTCATCTAATAGCTGTTTAATCCAAGAGTCTCTTCTGCCCCTGCTGAGTGCTCCAACCTTTTAGCTAGCCATACTCTTTACCTCAAGTAATTTGCTGAAGCATCACAGCTTCAAGAGGATGCAAATCTTGAAGGTGTCCCTGCCTGCCTCCACACCAGGAGATGGTCACTTAGGAAGTGGAAACTGCAGGAACTCGCGCTCGCTTCCTAAGCAGGTGCTTAACTGTAGGGTATTATCAATGTGCGTGCCGCTGCCAGCAGCTCTGACGGAGAGGCTCGTGTGCTTTCAGAAATTGAACCTGTCTGTGCATTAGACTTGCTACCAGAAGAGCCACCAGGTAAGACTCCTGAAAAACAAATAGATGGTTTCCCAAAATTACGGCAGACTAGTTTAACAGCTCACCCCACCACCTTTCCCACCAGTCTGCTGAAATTTCTTCTGTAATTCCTTTCCTAAAGTAACTTTCCAGCTGTGGAGGGGAAACAAATACCTGAAGAAAGCTATAGACCTGAGCAGGCAGCAAGGTGCTTAAAAGATGATTGCTGCAACATTTATGTTCTTTACCAAAGGTAATCCTCATGCTTTGTTTAAAGACTCAGATTTAAGTGTGGTGTTAGAATTAGCTAGCGTGGGAATTAAAAGCACTAGTTCTAGCATGCCCTTAAAATTTTATGCATCTAAAAAGCCAAAGCAAATGAGGTGTATGAAGGTCAATGAAGCAAGGCAAAAAAAACCCAAAACCCCACACTCTCTCCTTGCCACCTCCAGCCAGGGAGGGCAAAAATTTTGGCATTAGATATCTTTGTTTTGTTTAACCTTCAGAAAGCCTCATGATTACAGAATCATTGCTACTGCCTCCCTTTCTAGTTGACATCATGAACTTAAGTCACTTCTAAATAAATCCAAAATACAGATGAGCTAGCTGATGGTACTGAAAGAATAGATAAACAAATCTCTGAAAACTACACCATCTTTAGGAAACAATAAAGTAAACTCCCTTAAGATATTTTGATCTTTCTTCTACAGTACCACAGTAGTGACTTTTAAAATATTGAGCTCCAACTAAACTCCTGTGTTGACTTTGATGGCATCTGAGTTGCATCACCATTCCCTTTCCTTCCTACAAAACAACTGTCTCATTAGGAAACTCTTCATAGTCCTCACTAGAATGAAAGGAAACTCAAAAGTTGTTGGGTACATTTTCAGTCTCTTGTAGTGGTTTACAGCCATCACCTGCTACTTTACCTACACCAGTACATAGCTTATATGGACTTACTGGGAAGTAATTTTAGACTCCATTTAGAAATCAATTTGAGTTTAGATTAGTCTAATGCACAGATCCTGTGGAAAAAATGTAATAGTTTGCATACAGAAGTCTTCTTCAAAAATGCAGCAAAGTAGTAATTTGGCCTTGTTCTGTGTATGAAAAGTAAAAGTGTTTTTCTTTAGCATATCAGACACAAAATATAGTTGGAATCCAAGTCTGCATGCATTCTTGACCAAAACAAGCTTAGTGTCCAGCAGAGTAAAGTATGAAAGTTCAAAAGGGAAGTCTGCCTGTGCTATTGGTTACAGCTGTTTACTTGAAACAAGCATTGAACCAGCTTTAAAAAAAGTTATACCAGCATGGACATTTGTTTAAATAAACTTTCAATTTTGGTATCGATTTGTTTGAATAATTACACAAGTTACAGTGATTCCTGTTCAAAGTGTGTTCATCTATATAAAAATATAAAGTTTGCTTAATGCTTTGCACTAATTTCAAGGATGTACCTACTATAGTATCTTGTATTACCTCAGGATGTTCATTTAGTGATTTTTATCCAAATGCAAGTGAACTATTTAGCCCTAGATACGGACACACAGATGTTTCAGCAGTATTCTTTAATATAAAAGCAGAAAGAACCTCAACTGAATGCAACATAGCTGACTTCAACTTACACTGAAGTGCTTCACACTGTAAAGCCTTACAACATAGTTCAGAATTCGATATTGAGTGAACAAATAAAATCAATTTAACAGGAAGAGCTGAACTAAAGTCAATTATGTTGAGAGAGGTTTTCTCTTTTTGCAAGGTGGTTTCCTTATCTTATTTGGATTTGGAACAAGCTTCTTGATTTTCAAAGGCTGCAAAACTACATTTGAAAAACCAAGCTGATTGCTTTCATTACGCTTCCGCTTCTGGCTTGTAAGCTCTTCCCCCAGTGTTTCTGCAAGCTGCTCAGGATCTTGAATTTCTGAAGAATCTGAATGTGCATCTGCCACAGACTGTTCAGTTCCATACTGAATCCATGGCACTTCCAAAGCAGGTATCTTTGGAATTATTGCTTCTACTACCTCAGTGAATTTATCAGACTGCCTTTTAAAGCCTAGTGCTAAAACAGAGGTTAAGCCAAGAAGTGGTGCAATTGTTTCACTGAGACGGGGAACCTGGCCTGCTGGTGTTGCTCGACTTGCACTCAGATGAATAAGATGTGATGTGATTATGTCAGGTTTTGCAGACTTACACACCAGCAAGAGAATAAGTTCATTTTTTTCCAAAGCTTTTGTAACTTCATTAATTCCAATGGCAAGCTGCCTTCTGATATTTAAGTCAGTCCATCCTGGTTCTTGTCGCTTGCCTTCTGTTTCCTTTTCTTTAGGGAGTTCGCTGTTGGTAATATCACACTTTCTTTCCAGTTGTTTTTTTGTAACGGAACGTCTTTTCTTTCTTGGAGTCTCAATCTTTTTAAGTCCAATATGTTTAATCCTTTCTTCTAAAGTCTGTAGTATAAAATGCATATCATCTCCATCTATGGTTTTCCACTGAATAACATAGGGATCATCTAAACATGTTTTTACATTAATTTTCTTTGCTTTACGGAGCGATGCAGTCCCACGCTGAATTACAGGCATCCTGACGTTCTTTTGTGTTTTGCCACCTTAGCTGTGAAGGGAAGAAAGAGGTAAACAGTAGTTCAAATACTATAATGTTTGCTGTGGACATCATTATCAGAAGTTTCTGCTGGGGGCCCAGCAGAGAAACCTCAGATCTCAAAGTGATTCTAACAACTATCACCCTCTTCACATTAGCTCAGTGCTAATCCTTAAAAAGAAATCTTGCACAATGCACAGAGTATCAGTCTTCCCAAGTTACATACTGTGCTGCCTTTTTATTTATTTTTTTAATTAATAGAGTAGACTCGAGAGCAAGGCATCACTGATGTCCAGAGACCCTTCTGAAGCTGAACAAAAGCAAAAGGTTGTACAGGTAAAAATAAAAATGAAAAAAATGAGATGAAGGAGCTGCTTAGTTTTCAATGTTGCATATCTGCATTTTAGAATTATTTTCCTATGACCCCATATGAAAAAAAATGCAGAATCAAAATATGAACAAGCTCCAGGTTCCTGAATTTAACCTTTTAAAAAAAAACTTTACTTAATTTGCCTTTTCATTCTTCACTCCACGTCTTAATTATTTTTAAGATTTGTCTGCATTTAGAAGATGTGATAGAAGTTTGCAGACTCTATTAACTCCTATGTTTTCAGTGAAGAAAGGCAATTCTTTGCAGGCCTCCAGAAAGTTCAGAAGAGACCTTTTATTCTTGCATCATCTAGACCATGCCTATAGGGATGAGAAAAATGAAAGTGGAGCACAAGAAAGGATAATTGTTCTAGCTCTGATCTGTCTAGTCCAGAGTACCAGTGAAGACACGATGGCAGGCCTGAGCGCAGGCCTGGTTAGCTCAGTAAGGCCCCATACTCCTGCTTGGGTTACTCTTCACTCACTATCTCCCTGCTAAACTAGTGTATTTTTATTGTTGCACAGCCAAGCTGTGAATAAGAAGAGTTTAGGTTTCAAATTAAGGAGAATCAGCACATGACTCTCTCCTTGGGTTTCCTAATTACCCAAGCGGAAATCTTGACAGCATTTATGTACATCTCTTGAGTGATGGCATCTAGGCATCTACAAAATACCATTTCATTGGTCATATCAGTTCTCTATGTACTGATAGCAACCTAGCTTGATTAAAATTTATGGAGCTATTGGCCATGAAGCTGTTGAGTCCCTTTTGCTTACCTTCAGCGTGGAAACAGCTGAAGCATGGAAATGACCACTAGAAATCTCACGTGTGTGTCATGGACAGAGTTAAGATGAGAAATGGAAGCTTATGATAGGGAGGTTAAAAGAAAAAACAACGAGTTCTGTTTGGATTATCTCTTTTACAGACTTTGACCAACCACCTTTTACAGTGGGTAGAGAGCAGAGGCAGCAACAGACTTGGATATGCAAAAAGAGAAAAACGTAAGAGAGCCTGCAGCAGAGGACCGCATTTCTCTTTTTCAGATGGGCACTGCTGAGGAAAACTCAAAGTATGGTTTCCTGAGGAAGTGAAGCAACGAGGCGAAAAGAACAGTTAAATTACTCTGAGTTTCCAGACCCCCTCGCTTCCCGCGTGAAATACCGAGTACCGCAACGTCCGCTTGCAGCGCCGCGCTCCCCGCAGCCCTGGGGCCGCTGCCGGCGCGAGGCCCAGGGATCGCGACACGGGCCGCCTCGGTGCTCTGCGGCGCGGCCCGCGGGGCTCCGCCGGCCGCCAGGGGGCCCTGCCCGCCCGCCCGCCGCCCAGGCAGAGCCGCCGCCGCCGCCGCCGCGCGGCCCAGCCTCCCGCCGCTGCCGCGTAGCAGCCGGCCGGCGCCAGGCCACGCCCGCCCGACCTCGCGGCTCGGAGCCGGCGCGGCGCGGCCCGCTCCGCTCCCCTCCCCTCCGTCCGGCCCGGCCGCCCCCCGCGGGCCCGGGGCGCCCCGCTCCCGCCCCCACAGCGAGCCCTACCTCGGCGGCGCCCCGCGCGGCCTCCTCCCGCCCGGGCGCAGCGCGACGCGGCGGCAGCCGGAGCCCGCCCCCGCCGCTTGGCGCCGGCGCCGAGGGCAGCTCCGGCCCGCCCCGGCCCGGCAGCGCCGCGCCGCCCCTCCCGGCGGCGCCGCCGGGGGGAGGCGCCGTGGCGCAGAGCGCGGGGCCTCAGGCAGCCCTGCGGGGCCTCGGGCAGCCCTGCGGGGCCGGCCCCCCCGCACCCCCCGCGGCCTCTTCCCGGGCCCCTCGGGGCGCTCTGCCTCCTGCGTTAGGAGACCCGGCCGTGAACGTGGCCCGGAACGTTTCCGTTGCGGGAGACGAAGCCCCGGCCTGAGACGGAGCTGCTGCCGTTCCTGCCACAGGCGCCGCGCCGGGCCGCGCCCGCTTCCCTCCCGCCCCGCCCCGCCGCGAAGAGCCTCCCGGCGCCGGCTGCGGGGCGGCCGCGAGGGCTCGGCCGCGTGGCCCCATCCCGCGAGCCAGCTGCGGGCTGGCGACACCCCCGCGAGCCCCGCTCCGCTCAGCCTGAAGCCCCCAAACCAGGGTACAAGGATGCTGCGGCTGACGCGGTGCCCGAGATTGCGATGACAAATACGCAGGCGCCTGTCGGGGCAAACAGCAGCCACAGCTGGCCACCTCTGCCTGGCGCCAAGACAGTGGATGAACCCTCAGGCCGGCCCTGGGCCAGGGCTGGGGCCAGGCCGGAGGCTTAGACACGGCTGCGCAGAGCTCTTGGGGTGAAGGCGGCAGATTAGCCCGAGTCCCCAGGAGCTGCAGGCTGGATTTGCCAAGTGCTGAGACAAATTGTTCTGTCCCGAGACTGAGAGGAGATTTCCCAGTCGAGAGCCGTGGCAAGGAGAACAGAGCTACCCCGGGTGGTACTTGAGAGCATTCAAGTAATGTTAGGAGAAGTAGATAACACAGTAATTTGCATTCAGTACAGATTTGAGAGATTGAGTAAATAAAACCTGAATCCCACTGAGTTTTGCTAATTGGGCCGTTAGGACAATGCGAGACACTTGCAAGGCAGTGCCAGGCTTCTCAGAAGGTCTTCTGGTGTTCGGCCCTGTCGCTACGCTCTTTCTTATGGACAGCAGTAGTAAAATGCTAATGCTGGAATGCTACGCTCAGTGGGTTTCATTGCAAATTTAATGCTGGCGTTTCCTAATTTTTGGGGTGTTACCATAAATTTCTCTCAATGTGTTTTTAATAGATAATAATACATGCTTTGACTTGTGTAATTAATGAAATCATGGCAAATTAAAGTCAGTAGGAGTTTTGTAATGACCTTACTGCAATGAGTGACTCTCACTGCCTCTTGATGTGTTTAAGTATTGTGTACACACTATGCATGTTACTATGTAGCATAATATATATACTACTAACTATAACTGTAGATAACATACTATGTTATCTATAGCTAATAATAAGATGACAGATAAGAACTGATTGTTTAGGATGCTTTTCAGAGTCTGCTATGAACCATTAACAAATCTTTAAAAATACATTCCCTTTCTGTATTTACCTCAGCACATAATATTGCACATGGCTTCTTGTATCTGAATGGGACTTGTGTAAAACAGAGCTTCCCTAGCAAAAGTAATGGCATCTTTGTTCTGTTGTTTTGGAGACAAGAGTTGACTGAGCTGATGCCAAAGCTTTTTGATCTCTGTTTTTATTTACTGAAGTTCACTTGTTTTGTTTTCTCTTTAAGCCTCAGTTTGATTTGACCTGGACCTAAGTTGAGTGAAAACAGTCTTTTTAAATGGGTTTATGGAAGGTAATGGATTTAAAAATCTTGAAGTGTTATGATTAAACCATGCTCAAGGAATGATGAATATAAACTTACTGAAGCAGTAATACAAAGAATTTATGAATTGATGTAACAGATAAGGAGGGATGGATTTTTGATTTTTTTTCCTTTAATGGGTCCAATTTTAGGCTATTTTACTAATTCTTGTGATACTCTTTTTTTATTCTGTGTTTAGTAGAACGAAGAAAATAACATCTAGCATTCTCAAGGTATTTTGTTTGTGTAACTGTTTGTATCTGGTAGCCCCCAAATGACCCTCATGCTTTTTAGACTTCATGCTGGAGCAGCCCCTGTTCTGCCATGTACCAAGTCCCCAGTCTAGGCTAGTAAATGGACAGAGGCTGCGGAAGGAGGAAAAGGGAACAATAACGAGGGTGATTGCAATTCACGTCAGATTCACAGTAGGTTGCGCAGAAGAAATTCCTTTTTCAAACAAAAGACTTGGAAATGTTGCTGTATTTCTTTTCTTAGGCTGCTGGCCTTACTCTCAAGAGTACAGAAACGAGGCCAAAGCTCAGTTTTTCTGAGGGAACAGCTATTAAGCCTGAATGCCCAGAAGTAATACCCAGAAAAAAATACCCCCACGTTCCTTCTGGGGCATTAAGAGCAGCTGCAGTACATGCAGTAGCGCGCTTGAGAGGAGCCGAGCGGGCGAGCGAGCCCGGCCGGCTGCGCCCCTCTCCTGCAGCACGGGGCGCGCTGGGGCTCTGCTGCGCTGCGCTGCGCTGCGCTGCGCAGAGGAGCCTCCGCGATGAGGTCATGTTGTCGCTGCTCCAACGCGCACAGTGAAATACAGCCCTGCCGCGGGGCTCGCAGCGCCAGCTGGGGCCGCGGGGCAGATCTGTGGCGCCCGGAGACAACAGCACCGCACTTGCGCCGGAGAAGGAGGGCGTCTGTCTGCCGGTCCCCGTCACAGCATCATGACTCTCCAGGTAGGTGCTTCTGCATCTCGGCGAGACAGAAAGAAGCTGCATGCAGAGAGGAGAGAGGGAGGGATGTACTGCAGCGTCTGCCGTGGTAATGCTGTATCGGAGACAGCAGCACTTCTTTGGTTTGAGGATTATTAATGCAAAATCAAGGTTATTCTGCAGCATGGGAAATTTGCATAAACCTTTGAAGGTTAAATAATGCATTGATTTTTGCAAATGGAGGGAGAGAGACACATCACCTTATTTTGAACATGCTTATTTTGAACATGATACATGGGTCATGTGATTTTGCTGAGATGGGAGACTTACCTGTTTAGAGTGTGCAAGAACTATTTTTATGTGTGAATCTGAGTTTGCTAGGACTGGATTATGCATTGAGAGGTAGGTATGTATTTAAGGTTTTTTTAGGAGATGATTACTTATTTAGAGCTAAAAATGAACAGGGAAACTTCTAACGCTGAATCAATGGTATATATGCTTTGGGGAAACATGAGTAATTTTGAAAGGAGTGGTGCATGTTTTTTTAGGTTATGTGCGTTTTTGGAGAGGTTACATTTCGAGGGGCATGTGTGTTTGACAGGACAACCTGACCACCAAAAAAGAGCTACTTTCTATCTGACTAGATTTAAATAGTTCCTGAGGAGCTAATCTTTATTGCTGGCTGCTAGCCTCCTGCCTTTGTAGTGAAGTGTGAATACTTTCCTTGTCTTGCTCGTGCCCGGATGAATTCAGCAGTTCTTTATTAGGCTTTCTGTTATCCCTCTCACGTTAAGAGCCTCAAGCCCTTTTATCCTAGTCTCATTATAATGCGCATCTCAGCTTGGTTAGTGCGTGTGTTTTGCAGCGAGCGAGCAACGCAGCGCTTGGTGACCTAGATGCAGGGAGCACATTGTCAGTAGCTCAGCAGTTTTCTTCTGCGCTGCAGTTATGGTGCAATGGCACGGAGGTGTCCTTGGGATGCTTTACAGCTCGAAGGATGGATCTTTTCCAGTGGATCAGAACTGCCAAATCCCAAACATAACACCACATTTGTTTCATTAATAATCACTGAAATGACATTTTGTTTTATCCTGTCTTTTACTCACTGTAGAAAACAAGTTTCTTATTACCCCGATACCTTAAAAATGAACAATAAATCACTATTAGAAAGAGCTGAGTACAATACGATATGCCATTGTTACATACAGTTATATCTTCACAAGAAAAGTGGTTGAAATATGGAATGCTACACATTCTGCGTTTAAAGATTATGGAGGTTTCTTATCCATTTTCATTTTGGTTGACAGCTGCCATCCATACCCATAAAACATCTTTGAATCAAGCTCTAAGGGAACTTGAGGACAAATGGATAAAATACTGTTTTCATCAAGGAGGCTGTACGGTATCTCTAGGATTAGTTTTGCGAACTGCTAAAATACTCTGCTGTAAATGAAGAATTCATTCAAGCTTTTATTCTTTTCACAATGGAAGTATTATGTGATAATAGTCTTATAGTAATCTGTGCATTTATCTCTAATTCATGTGTGTATCTTTATGTAATTATATGTCTATAAATATCTATATACAGAAAATACTTCTGCTTTTAATCTGGGGAGTTAAAGGGAATTTTATCAGCACATGATTAAAAGGAAATTATGTTTTTTCAAATGCTCCTAAGCATGTTGTGTAAGCAAGCAAATCCTAAATGATATTGTGTGCAATGGGTGGGTAAGGGAGGTTGAAGAAGGAAATGTTTAGTATTTAAATTTTATTTCTGCCTCTTTCTTGTGGCAGAAGACGTGTACCTGCGTATTTTTTAAAACAGTGTCTTGTGATATTTGCATATGGATCCAAATAAAATGAAAGTATATTAAGCATAAGATAAGAAGTTAATGGCCTCCTTTCTCGGTTTATTTTTTGAGTGGTCTTTTGTCTGTGCAAGTCTAACAGCAGTTCTAGTTCATTCTTATTGTGAAGGTTCAATCCAAAAACAATTCAAGGCAATGGGAAGACTTCCAGTAACTTGAATAGTCCTTGAATCTCAGTTTTGACAAAGGCTCAAATACTGTACTGGCCACAGTGTAAAAATGAAGATAGAAGCTTATTTTGTCTCTAATTGATTTGGCAATTCAGCTATGTTTTATTATTGATGCAATGTTTAAATCTTATTGTTAACAGAGCATGAATGCTATTTTATTTGTATGTGGATGATAATATTGGGAGATGTCTGTGATGTGGGAGATGTAAAGACATGACAACAGTTTTCCTATGGTACCATATATATATAGTCAAATATGTTACATCTGCTGATGCTTGGATTAAGAATGAAGTATTATTTTAATAGCATTTTATGTGTACAAGAAATCTTCAGGGTGGTGAGCCATCAAATTTATTTTCTTGAACAAATACATCCTTCTTATGCACTTAGGTGGCCAGTCTGAGTGTAAATGCTTTGTTTTCAGGAGTGTCAAAGATGCACAGTTCCAGTTTCTTTCCGGCAGTATTTTTAATCCTGGCTTATGTGTGTTGCAGTGCTGATTCTGTTGCCCTTCATTGAGCACATCTCTGTGTGTCTATTTAAAAGATTTTTGTTAGTGCATATGCAGACATAGGGTTTTGCATAATTATACTGCAGGTTTGGTACATGAGTACAAAACTCCTGAGTGGTTCCAGCAGGGCTTAACGTAGCCTCTTCCTGCAGTGGGAGAAGCACTTGGCAGCGCGTCACGGTGGGGGCTCCGATGGGGACAAGCTGAGACGGAAGCGCGGAGCACACGAGTCCCACAGCAGCTGCCCGAGGGAAACGGAAAGCAGCCTGGGCCCATTTGCACAGTGGGATAAGCTGTCTAATTTACCAAGGGATATCGTGAGGTAAAAGTTCATACAAATAGTGCCACAAGCGCTGTGAGTTCAAACTCCAGGTTAGCTAACTGATTTGTCCGCCCGTCCGTCTGTCCGTCCCCTTGCGCTCGGCTGGAAGTGCCTGACCTCGCGTTGCGCGCGAAGCACGGTGCGGTGCGGTGGCTTGTGCCCAGCGGCCACGGTTCTCCCCTGCACGCTTAGTGAGCTGCTGGCTTCACGCGGGGGCATTCCCCGTGCCAGCCTTGCTGCTGAAAAGTATTTACCTCCTTTAGATAGTGCTGGGCAGTTTCTGGTGAATAATTAAGAACAGGCGTAACATTTCCACTTGCTGAAGCATTTTATGTGCTCACTGGAAACCCAAGAACAGTTATACGACAAAGGAGAACGAGAAACAACACTGAAAAAGAAGGGAAATAAAGATTCCAAGGCTTTCGAGTAAAAAATGTTCATATTAGGAATTCCTCACAGTGAAGAATTTATTGTTTATCATATTGCTTGCAAGAAGCTCCGCACAAGAACTACAGGCTATAATTAATAACTAAAGCATTCTTTTTTTTGGCCAAAGATCTTTCTCTTTTGAACATCTAGGAAAAGTGAAGGACACAAAAGTCAGTCAAAATGCTTTTTTTGTACCTGCTCCAGAAACTATCAAAGCTATTATTTCTGGAGGAAGAATTGATTTCTCTAATCAAATTTGAGATTAGGGTTTTTTGTTTGCATGGGGTTTTTTTAATGGCATGTAGAACAAATATGTATAGAGAACATACAGTTTTCATGTTAGCCTAACAACTTATCCTAAGGCAAATACTGTTATAGTTGATACTGTAAACTTTCTAAAGGTCAATGAAATTTTAGTGCCAAAGCTTACAAAGTATTTAATGGGAGCTTCTTTATACCATTCCTTACTTCATTGCTGTTCAATAGATTCAGGATTTAAAGAAGAAATTAAATAGCCTAGCATACCAGCCTTTAGTCACAGCTACTGTTGAAAAGCTGCAGGGCCATAGTTACAGAGAAAGATGTCGCAGCGACAATTTCTTAGGGATCAGACTGTTGCACTGTGTATGTAGTTAAACCTAAAAAAAGATTTTTAAAGATTTTTCATTTACTGTTTTGACCTGAAATATAAAGATTCTTATTTTCATTGCTGTATATTTATGTTTATTAAATGTTTTGTGTTTAATTATTTCCTTTTAGCAGCAACTATTTAAAGAGGTTTTAGAAGAACAGAAATTAATGGACTTGCACCATGTGGCAAATGCTAAGGCTGTTTTTCCTGATCCTTTCATTGAGATATTTCACCACTATTAAGACAGCAAAACCACCCATTCATGAAAATATGTATTTGAAGCTCTTACTTATAAGTAGTGAATCTATTTCAATATTAATGTCACTATTGCTAATTTAAAACCTTAAGTCAAACTGCAATTATTTTGCCGGGCTAAATTGCCAGAAATATTTGTTGTTCAGATCTCTAAGACAATATAACTCTTGCTCCAGAGAGCTTAGTACTTTAAAAGATTTTTTAAATGGTTGTTTTATTGCAGTAAGGAGCACACACTGGCTTTCAGACTGCAGCTTGCCACCATTTACAGGCTAGAAAAGACCTCTCAGCAGTAGCGTAACTTTACAAAAAAGTCACTATTTATTGTGAATGTGTAGCAGTCCATGCATGCTTTTGTATGCTTCTTAACCCTGATACAATCCTGGAAAGTGATGTGACCTTTCCTGCACTTTACACTTAGATTTATTTCCTGTGGTAGGGGCCCTTCCCATGAGTAAGCAAAAGGTGGTCAGAGGCAAGGTCCGGTTATGGAAAGAACAGAAAAAGTCCTTAGTTTTAGTTAATTGGTAACAGCTGAATAATGTGTGAAGTGCTTTGGGGGATTTTTTTTTAAATTTATTATTTAATTTAAATCATTAAGCAGCTAATATGACTATTTTTAAACAGGACCTTCCATGGACAGGACACCTTCCAAGGTGTCTTTGCTTATAACAGTCTGACTAGTTGTAGGGAACCTCCATGGAACTTGTACTTCGGCAGGCTTCAAAGGGGAGCACCAGGCAACTATTACTGTGTGTATCATTAAAGTATTTAGGAGCCCTAGTCAAGAGCTCTGGCGGTCTGCAAACACAGAAGAGAAAGGTGGCATTGACTCCAAGGACTTAACAACTGTCAGAAAAGCTGAATTTGAGTCTCGGGTAAAGAACAAGCACTGTCAAGCATGTAATTTGTGCAGTGCTGTATACTGCAAGTTTTGCCTGAAGGTTCAAGGACTTACTATCATGTAGACCACTTTTTTTGAACTCCGTTTAGCTGCAGCTCAGAGTGAAGGCTGTAGTTTGTGTTTAACACAAAGCCAGTCAGGCTGTTACTTAAACCCTGACAAATTGGGAGAGAAGATATTTTACAAAATGTTTAACAAACCACTCTTTCAACTGAGGTATGAGAAAGCTCATACTCCAGCTTTCTAATCTTACAGAAAAACAAATAATCATGTCTCATATTTCTGATAATAAAGTTTGAAGAAGAAAATATTTACATTTCCTTTATACAGAACAAAGAGACAAAAGAATATAAAGAGCTTTTGTTGTCTGCATAATCCATTTTTATTTCTGAACCAAGCCAATTAAATCCAGTCACTTCAATTAAAATAGTTTTCATAATCAGTCAGTTGTTTAATTCTTGCTACAATGCTGATTTTTTTTTCACTAAACAATAGAGAAGATGGAATCCAAAAATGCTCAGAGAAGAGAGGCTGTAAGGTCACTTTAACATTATTGATTCAGCTTTTATGTGTAGTCTGGAGTATAATGTAGTTACATCTGGAGACGTGATTTTGGGTTATCTAAATTAGGTAAAACATATTCTGGGTGTTTTGTTTTTTAATTCCAGGAAAATCCTTTATTTGTCTTTCAGCACTCCCTCATATTTGGTTGGTTTAAAAAAGATCCACAGTGTTTAGTTGTTAGCAAAAGAAGTCAGAGACAAAAAGTTGTATTTCTTGTCCAACGTTTCAAGCTTCATATTTTGCTATGATTCTACAAAATAGTTGCATTTCATTAATATTTAGAATTATTGTTATTAAACAGAAGCAAACTACATATGCCTAAGGTGCATATTTTCAAACTATGAAGTTTTAGATTTAAGAATATTATCTGTCCATCATTTGATTTAGAATTTAATGCAGTAACTCTGCCAAATCATATACTTTATCTAATGACCAGATTTCGGAGTTTCGGGTAGACAAGTGATATTTGCAGTCTTGCTGATTCTCAGTGTTGTTCTGAGTAAAGAAGGAAGGAGAGTCTATCATTATATTTAAAATACCTACACTCAACAGCAGCCTTTTTCAAACTTAAAACTAATAGACTGTGTTTAAAATCCTAACCATTTTCTCTATTCCTGCATCCACTGCTGGGCATTTTGTTCTGTGAGGCCTTGGTGGGAATCTCTTGGAAACTTCTGCTTGTTGATAATGCAAACACTAAGAGTCTTACTGAGTTGGAAGATAATTTGTTAATAAGCATCTGCATTACTGCAGGTTTTTTGGCTCAAGAGCTTTCCTGTCATTGTATTTTTAAGGGCTCCATAAACACTCTCAGGGCTAGAGATGTAGATTATCATTAAAGAAGCCTTCTCATCTAGTGTTCTGTGAATTTGTAACTGCAGTTTAAAGGACATTCAAGATTTAATTCTAATTGCTATTTTGCAGGGTGCATTTCTTTGCTAGAACGCCTTTTAATCATACGTCATAGAATTTTAAAGCATTCCTTTTAAATGCACGTATCCGCCTCCTGCCTCCTGTTTCAACTTTGCGGTGCTTTTACTGGTTTACATCTGCCTGTGGTGAATTAGGAAAAATGTCCAGAGCAGGGAATGCAAGCTGTGCACCTCAGCAGCAGCATAGCTCTGAAACCGAGCACTGCCTCTTAACCATGATAACCAGCATGTCACAGGGGGAAATACCCCCCCCCCCAATCCCCCAATCTACAGTTCAGCAGTAGTGCAAGCTGAAGTGCAAGGGGAAGCTTAACCAAGAGCACCCTTATTCTTTAGCAACTCCTGCCTCTGCTTTACCATAACCTGCCTCTTTTCCTTCAGCAGACCTCAGCCTCTGCCCTGTATGTTATCAGAGGAGTTATTTTCAAGGCACAGTATTTTAAAGCAGCATGTTTTATCTAATGAGGGGATTTTATATGAGAAAATGCAGGATATACAGATGCACAGAACAGATGAATCATAAAATCATCTTTCTGTTCATCCCTTTTCTTTTTTAGTATTTCATGGGTTATTTGCAATAATAGCAAGAAGCTTCAGGTGGAAGCAGTTTTGAATTTGTTGATCTGAAACTGGAGACTTTGGACTTGGCTGAACACTAATGTACATACTGATTAAGACCTAAAAGCTGAACTTCATGGCTAAGATTTGGTCAGATAAATCTTACTTTTAGAAATATAAAGAAAGATGTCAAAAGCTTTTCAAAGAAGCATGTTTTCAATTGTGGAAGTAAACTGGCGTTCCACCCTAACTTCTAGTAGGCAGTGAGCTCTAACGTCAGGCCCGCAAAGCTCCTTGCAACTATTAGAGACTCTGAGATTCAGACCCACCTCTGACATGAATGTGTGCACATATGAGCTAAATAAAACAGGGCTTCAAGAGTGTCTTGAGCAGTGTGTCCCACATAAAGCTGTTGTCATCTCTCTAGTCACCTTTTTGTTTTGTTCACATCTGTAGCTAGGAGCTGTTGTATGGGCTCAAACACAGAAGTCCTTATACAAAGATACGGGAGAAGTGAGTGAGGTAATTCTTACCATCTTTTTAGTGAAGAGAATCAAGGGCCAAGCTACAGTATGCTGGTCAGGGTGACAGTGTCATATGTTTTTCAGCCAAAGGAGTGAGCCAGAACATAAAGATCAAGTGAATGTTGATAACAATTAAATGCTGTCGAAGCAAACTGTGAAAAACACGCTACCCTTTTGGAGGTCCTACCATCTTTTATCCAGTGCATGCTACAGGTGAACAGCTGACTTAAATGTAAAGCTTTCAAAGCACTGGGGCAGCCTATTGGATTCCATAGGTCATCTCTAATGTCTTTCTGTCCAGAAGTGATACAAATGTACAATTCATTCCAGTCAACTTTAAAGTCCTGGTCTTAAAAATGGTGACAGAGCCATTACTATAGTCCCTAGCTGGGCAGGTAAGAAAAAGCAGATGTGTTCTGCCAAGAACTACTGAGGGAAGATTGCCTTCCAAACACAACAAACCTTCCTCCCCCAGGTATTCTTGTATTTCTTTTAAATTTAGGACCCTGTCTTGTTAATAGCTGTCTTTATGCCAAAGGAAGGAAGAAAGCACATTGGCAAACCCCGGATCTACACAGCCCTGAAGATCTAAATTCACAGGCTTTTGTTCTTAGAAGACTTCTGCTTTGTCTTTGTTGGTTTCAAAAGGCAATTGAAAGTTTCACAAAAAGTAGAAATTCTCAACTAGCTACATGGGTGAGAACTTGATATCTGGGAACCTTACTGACTAGCCAAACTAAATTTCCAGACAAAAAGAGTCCAAATTAATTCCACCTCAGGAGGCAGTGGTGACTCATTTGGTGGGAGAGCAGCCAGGTTTCTGTGACTGAACACTGCAGTGTGCCTAGCTACCTCGCCTTGGCCTCTTTCACATGATACTGCTGCTTTAATGCACCCATCAGCTGATGTATCATTAATTCAATGAATGCATATTTTCGTGATTCCATGAAGGGGGCCTTTCTTTGAAGAAAGATGCCTGAGCATCAGTCTTTCTTTAATTAAATTCTTTACAATTTTCCTTCTTCCATTTAAATACAGAAATACCTGTCTGTCTTTATTTTCTCCCTGTTAATATGAAGACTGCTATACTGAACCCAGAGCTCATTCTTACTTGTTTCTTTCTATCACCTGGTCTTGCCAGCACAGTCACCTGCCAAGGAGAAAGGCATCAATTAAGAAGACAAATGTGCCTTAGGCTTTCTTATTTAAAAAGAAAAGAGCAATGAATGTCTTGTAACTAGAGGAAAGAAAAAAGTGGTATAATGAAGCAGGGAGTCTATATCCCAGTTGGTTGCAACCTGCCTATACAGACTGCTGAGATGATAACTCCAGTCTTTTAGTTATTTTATAAACAGAGCCACAGAACTCCTATTGATACATAGCTGATTTTTTGCACAAAGTTGTAGACTTTTTTATAAATATTAAATATATGTGTAATAGCACCTTTTGCAGGATATACTGTGGTTGTGCAAATGCAGATCAAACTCAAAAGCTAAAATAATTAGTGTAACCAGCATATAGCATATTTAAGTACCTGTATCTTTTTTTGCATTATAGTAGTGCAGGGAACCAGTGTTTCTGTGGTCACTGAAGAAATATAGATAACTCTGAAGCCTGGGCATGAAACAGGCTACAAACTCTATGCTAAGGGCTAGCCTGAGACCTAGTATATAGAGAATATCAGCCAGCCTTGGGTTGAGGCGAGTGTGAGGCACATGAAGATGAATAGACTATTTCCATCTTAAATGTATCCCTTGCTCTGTGCTATACTGTGTGTATACAGCATGTATACCACAAGAGTTGGGTGTAGAAGGTTGTCCTGGCAGTAGCACTGCTCCAGGCTCCACAAGGCACATCCACATGCTGTTGGTCACCTCTTGTGCTTTCAGCAGGCGAGTGGAAGTGACAGGGGCTGTGTGCAGTACCTCTCAAAGGGTAGTAGGGCTCTTCCGTTAGAGCCCACACCTGGATGCAGTCAGGGCCAAAAGGACTCAGGTGTTAGCTGGGGTGCAGTGTTCAGTGAATGCCTTCATACCTGCAGCACACACTGAATGTGAAAGACATATACTACATGCAATGTATACATTGCTTGCATTAATATATTTGTAAATATCCTGGCACTAGATAGTCATCTATAATGGTTCCAGGTGTTTAGGTGTAAAACTGTGGGTAAAAAAGAGGTTTACTTATTTTAGCAATGCTGATCCTATCAGCTAAGCAGGCCAAGTTCCCTTTCTAATAACCTATAGCTTTATTAAACTTCTTTCACAGAAAAATACCTAGACTTATCACTAACCCAAGTGACTACTTGAGGACATTGCCTCTTGAGAGGGAAACTAAGACCTTTCATATTTTTCTTTCATCAGGCTGACTTTGATGGTGCTGCAGAAGAGGTGAAAAAATTAAAAACAAGACCAACTGATGATGAACTGAAGGATCTATATGGATTCTACAAACAGGCTACTGTTGGAGACATTAATATTGGTACTTTTGTTCCCATAAATACATGAAATTTACCCCCATATCTTAATGAAATCTAGCAAATACTATATAAATCTGTATGATAATCAATAAAGGTATTCATTTATTTTGGCAGAATATCCAGGAGTGCTAGATTTGAAAGGCAAAGCCAAATGGGAAGCATGGAACCTGAAAAAAGGTGTTACAGTAATTAACTTTACATCATGTAATCGCTCTTATAGAACAACAAATAAGGAAAGATAATGACTCATACTTTCCTTTGCAGGTTTATCAAAGGAGGACGCCATGAATGCCTATATTTCTAAAGCAAAAGCAATGGTAGAGAAATATGGGATCTAGAATACTCAAAATAATTCCCACTAATAATTAACTCTTCGGTAGCTAATGAACTAACTTTTTTAAGAAAGTGCAATACTAACTCTTCATTGTGTAGCCTGACACTAAAATCTTTTAAGCAAGAGTTGTTTGGCCCTAAAGGGTATTTACATGCATACTGCATTTTAGACTGTATCTGTACTTATTCTAAATAAATTTGTACCTATTCAGTTAATCTTTCTGTAAGAATTGTGGATTTGTGAAGGTATTAAATTATATTTAGCATTTTCATATTAGCACACAAAGAAGCTCTATAAGTAAAATAATATATTTGCCATTTTTTCTCCAAAATATGGTTACGGAATAAAGTGAAGTGTTAGTGCATGTGCAAGGTGAGAAGAGGGAAAAGATGGGAGTTTTTTACTTTTAAGAAAAAAGATCTAAACTCAATGTCTATTTTTAAGAATCAGAAAATTTTCCCCTTTTTAACAATTACAATAAAAGATCTTCTGGAGGAACACAGCAACTTTGAGGCATAACTGCATGCAATTGTACAGAAAGAGTGAATTATTATTAAGTGCTGAAGACTAATATTACACCATCTGCCATAAAAATAGAGAGAAATGCTCATAGATCAGCATTTTCTATACATCTTGTTATGTGTTTGGTCAAAAAAATCTCATTAGAAGGTTCCAGCAGATAAAAGTGACCTCCGGGAAGCTTGTAAATGGAAACATCTCCACTTGTTACATCATCCCAGGCTGAAAAAGATATTTAAAGTGTCAGAGAAATGTCAAATATTATAGTTGTTTTACATAGCCATTTCAAGGTTATTATTTAATAATCATTTAAAATCCTGTATGAACTGATTTGGCTGAGACTGTTTATTCTGAGACTGCCCTATGTATTTCCATTTAATTTTAAAAGGAGGAAAAAGACTCTAGGGAACTCTTCATTAACTGATTTGATACAACAGAAAAATAGCTAAGTATAAGAAGGAAACCACTTAAGCAAAGTACCTTCTAAATCATGTGCTATATCTTCAGACCCATCAAAGCAGGTAATATCACAGGAGAGGGGAATATTCCTTTCTGCCTTCTCAAAACTGTGAATACAAAAAGTTGTAGTAATAAAACTTTCTGTAAGACACCTATATTTAGGTTTTGCCTCCACAAACGAAATGTTTTTTTTTCTGCTCCAATGCATAACAGAAACTTTATGAATTAGATTGTGCAGAACAGCAGGTGAAGGAATTAAGATTTTAAGCAACTTTCCCTCCTAAATTATGTCCAGAACATTAAAGATAGAAAGACCAATACTTAGCAAAAAGAGCTTCAACCTGCAATAAGAATTCCCACCTATAATAACTAAATATGCTGTCTGTGTAAATTCAAGTTCTAATGTTTCAGGGCCTTATCAACCATGGCCAAAAGGGGTCCTGCATCCAGGAGTGTCCTTGTCTTTGCCAGTATGAGAGCCCTTAACCACTCAGCTACCCAAGCAGTTGTACAGACCTACTGGGGAAAGAGGACCAGAGAAGTTGGTTGCTTTCTAGGTGTCTGGAACAGGAACATAGGGATGGATGCCTGGTTAGCGTAGGGGGCAGTGGATCAGGAGGCTGAATGCAGCGATCATGGAGCACGATTAGTTGAGCCTATTGGCCTCAGAAGACAATAAAAGATGTACAAATCTTCCTTTCAGTAGCTGTTAACTTAGGATCCTAAGTAGAACTATAGTTCTACCATGACACATTCACTACTACAATAGCAGTAGAGGTTGTTACAGTGAGCTGTGTGGCATATATATGGCATAAATACCAGAATATACATGGAAAAGCACTCAAAGGAGAAAACTTTATTTACTGTTTCATAATCTTTTTATAATAGAAACTAGAACAAATTACTAAGAAAGGGAAAAGAGAAGCTGACATGATTAGACAGAAGTTAAACTGTAATATATAAATGTAAAATACAGGTATAAATATAATATAAAGTTGTATTAAACTTACGAAAATGTCTGAAGAACTCTAAGATCTTCCCTTAAAGTAAGAATCAGATGTTTCCTGATGTCTTCATTTTGCAGCAGCTCAGAAGGAATTCCTCCTAAAATTTTTATATGTGCAGTAATGTCTTCATCATCTACATCATGTAGTCTTTTGATGGGAAGAAAAGCTTCAGACTGCCAGCATCAGACAAGACACATAAGGTGTTTTATACAGTATACTTTAAATAATAATTTTGCTAACAGTTATTTTATTAAAAAAGTACAGATTCCCTATCTCCAAAATACAATGGCCGGCTAGCTTAACATTTGCAGAGAATACTCCTTGGAAAGGATTAGTAGACTGTATTTGCTGAAAATACAGATTTTGATCAAGACACAAGTACCGTCAAGGTCTGTAGCTTCCACAGATACATAACCATTAATTGATTTGTGTTCAAAGTTTAACTGTCACTCTTGAAATAAAACTAATAAAATAATCTGTTTAAGAGAAAACAAAGCCTAGTAGTGTACACAAAGCCAACTAATGTGGGGCTAGAGAGACCCCCTAGATTAAGGAAATTTGCAGGAATAATTGCTTCCATGAAGCAGAGAGCTAGTACTCAAGCAATATTGCTAAGAAGCCCCAGAAACAGAGGGATGGAAATAGCAAATGACGACTGAAGACAGGAGGGATGGGACAAAAGCCAAATCCCCATTGTTTTCCTGAGAAAAGCTAGCAGAAGCACCAGAAACACATAAGCATAAGGAACTGAGAACACATAAAAAGCCAGCAAAGAATGGGGAGGAAAAGAACAAGAGGGCAAATGTACTCAGGAACTGGTGACTGAGGTTTATGCAAGACTATGCTAAGAGAGTTATTTTGCATGTCACAAAGCAGGGCATGGCACTTTATTTATTGTTTTGATTGCTTTTTGAGGATTATGGCAAAGATCATAATAAATAATAGGGTATTCAAAAAAAGGGTAATATTAGCTTAAGGAGTCTGTTCTCCTTAGGCTAAGGTTAGCCTCTGTGAATATTCTATAACGTGAAATTCTCCAGCCACCTCAGAATTAACTTCCCGTAAGAAAGCAGAACATTCTTCTGTGTGCATTCAGGAGTAAGGGTTCTTTAGTACTCTGGGTATAATAAACGCACTCTGCACACCATACAGACACTACAAGTGTTTTATTTGTGATAGCTAATATACTGTTTTGTTTCACACTGTTAATGATTCTGTAACTTACATGCGGGGCATGTGCCCCTGATATAAAAAGGTGGATCGGCTCTAGTCCATATTTTTCTTTCAAGTGTAGCGCAACTGCAAAACTAATATATGATCCAAAACTGCAGTGAAAAGAGAAATTAAAGCAATGTAATCACAAACATATGTAAAAACTTGAAAATGTGAACATAATTTGAATTTCAGTGTTGGCTGGCTATCTTGAACATTTATTGAAACCATAAATATAGAGAGTTTTATGGTTCTGTATTACAACATGTAAATTATAGTGATATTAGCTAATTCACATGTAAAAGTATACTCATATTGAGACTAGTTTTACAAATCAGACCTTTTTACCTCCATTTCTTTTAACAGTCTCCTTAATTTGTAGGAAGCACAGTTATTTTGAGTACTTGGGACTATGTGATCTTCAAAATCTATTTGTTTTATGATTAGTTCACCCCCTGCATTCATTTTAGAGTAAGCACTGACACAAATATCAAGAGTAAACAAAATAATAATTTATCAGTGTAATCTAAAAAATTGATCACAACACTGCCATTTTTAGAAGTCATTGGGCCTGAAGTAATAAATAACGACAGTCTTTGAGATCAGCATCATTTTTTAGTTTGACTTGAAAAGCCTTTGGAGAAGTGTATTTTCCTATAGTTTTTGCAAATAAAGACAAGTAATCATCTACTCCTAGAGTATAAAGATAAAATTCCTTCACCAGGGTATTTAGAAATTAATATATTTTTACCTGTGACCAAAAAATGCAAATGGTTTTTCTTGCAGATCTTTTAACAATACACTTGTAATTTCATTAACTACAGTTGTCATGTCTTGTGCAAAAGGCTCCTTAGAACGAGATTCTCTTCCAGGAAGCCTTACAGAGTGCACTGGAGAAGAGGTGGAAGGAGGGAGGGAAAAGAATTACTGTCATTTTGAGGAGAAACACTAAAATCAGTTTAATTAAGTTACAGAAAATCTTTTAAATCTATTTATTCTGCAGAATGTACAGTTTATTTAAATGAATCCTTTTTACAGCTGACACTGCGCTTTTGCTATTGCTAGTGCTATCTTTTAATCCTGTGATTAAAGAGGGTTTAGGTTTCTGTCACTCCCTTTACTCACAAACATTGCCTTCCCAACTGATCTTATTTATAAATGCTCTAAGTCAGGAATTCTGTCTTATAATGATAACAAGGTCCTGATCTCAGCTGAAGTTTCAAAGCAGCTTTATTACTATTATTATTAATGACAAATTCATTAATTTCAATAACAGCAAGTCTGAGCATTGTGTAAAGAATATCCTCTCAAGGGCAGCATTAGAAAGTTAAGAAAAAATATATTAGCATGCTACAGTCCCAGTTTTTCTCTTTGCAGGCTCTTCAGCCCTGCAGACAGTAAAACCTGGAATCATAGTATAAATTGATAGCATTTTATATTTACACAAAAGGACACATTACATCCTTTTATTATATTCCTTTCAACATTCCTTATTTTTCTCTCTTTTTTAGAGAAAATAAGGAATGAACTCATCAGAAAAAATGTTAATTTTCTAAAATCTCGTTGACGTTGGACATATCTGCCATATGGAAGCAATGAGTCAGATGCATAAAGTATTTTACTACAGTTAGAATAAGCCACTACATAATACCACAGATAGTCGTACAAAAATGTTCATGTATTTTATACTTTCTTTGAGCACAATAAAAATACTTTTTAAAGAGCATGCTACTCCCTGGTTTGGTTCATCTGAGTTTGCAGTTGTTCCTAGGTCATCTCGTTAGTAACTTTTATTTTCATCAGAACAGAAGATGACTTTTTTTTTTTTTTTTAATTTCAAGAAAAATCGGATGTGACTTGTGCAACAGTCTATAGGAGGCATGCAAACATTTAGGACACTGGTACAATTGCAGTGACAGTGTTTTCCATTAATGCCAAATTATACTTTTTTCTTTGCGGAAAGTCTGGAAAATGAGCTTGGTTCCTCTTCAAATAGTTCAGCAGTGGATCTTTTTAGTGTTGATAAAAACTGATAGCCATGAAAATTACTTCATTCTGTAACTAAATACCATTTCACAGTTACAAAACCATTGTTTAAACTTCATTTTTGACACAGGGAGTGCAGAACCCTGCAGATAGTCTGGATAACTGAAATGCGTTCTGTGCAGCCTCTCAGTGTTAAAAAATAGTTTTTATATCTTCATTGCTAAACTTGTTGATGCTTTCTTTTAACAATTAACAATATGCCACTGTATTGCTGTTTCTGAATCATACCAACAGTTTCTGAAACAGTCACGCATACTACAGTCTTGTGAAATTTAGCTCTGAGGATATATAATTTAATCCAGTCATATATAATTTGTTCCAGAGTGGCATAGAAACTGAGTAAATTCAGTATCCTAATGGAATGACTTTCTGGATAAGACCCATGGTAAATAAACAATTGGAAAAAAATTGCAGTGCTCTCAAGAACATTAAATTCTCTTAAAAAAAATTGACTACTGAGCATTTCAGACTGCCCATCTTAATTACCTTATGCTTTTTTTACCTACACAAATGACTGACCTTCTATTGAACTGCCGAAGAGTCTGCCCCATTGAGCAAGTTGAGAAGCTCCACCTCCAGCCCAGGGAAAGCAAATCAGCCTACAAAGAGCATTTGTCCTTTTATATGAACAAGCAACCACTTTCTCCATTCCTAAGGAAAACAAGAAGACATCACATTATGCTAGAACAAGACTCTTCAGGTACAGGAAAACTGGAGTGAATTAAATGTAATTTAAAACAATGGGCTAATATTTTATCAAAACTGCTTGTGCTATGACAACAGCCTGCTATATAAGGTAAGCTTCATGCAACAGTCAAAACCAGTGTTGCTTTTATAAATGGCAAAGGAGTAGTATTAGGCAACACTTTTGGTTAGTATTTTCTCCTCTTTCAGTCACTGACCATAAAGAACATAACAAGCAGCAAAGGAAATCAGTATGGGATTTGAGGATGACCTTTTAAAAACACAGGCTTTTAGAACATACCCCAAAATATAAAGTTTATCTGAAGACCTAAAAAACGTAAGGATCACCTATTTCAGTATCCTCTCTACAACAGTGGTAAAAGTGGATGTCTAGGGAACAGCTGGATACAGTTTCTTTATATTTAGGAACCATCCAACAATTTCTCTTTCATGTATTTATCTAGTCTCCCCTTAAATCCTTATAAATGCTTAGCATCCGCAACATCCTTTGGCAATGAGTTGCACAGATCTACTATCTGCTGCATCTCCTATTTTGTTTTGAACCTGACTTCTACAACTTCATTTGATGCCCACAAAGTTGTATAGTAAAGGAAGTGAATGGTGAGTCCCTCAAGATTTGCCACTCAGCATTTTTGAGACTTTCTGCGTATTCCCTCTGCCCCTAGTCAGCTCTTTTTCCTGAATGAAAAAGCCTGGGTTGCTTAGATAGTCTTCATATGGCAGTGCTTCCATACTCATGACCATCGTCATTGCCCTTCTCTGGATTTGTTATATCCAGTTTTGTTATATCCATTTTGAGATGGCAGAGAAAACAGAACTACATTCAGCTTTATCAGAGCAGCTTTAGTATTTTTGATTACTGACTGACAGCAGTAACTGCTGAAGCAAGTTTTATAACCACTCCTTCCTTCTTTCTGAGAAGGAAAAATAGCATTGAAGATGGAATGCATTATCTTTAGCATCAGATACTGTGTTTACCATAAGAAGAAAAGACCAATTCTCAACCATTCCTATTCTTCTTTCCTGATTTTTTCTCCTTTATTTTTGCTGATTAGATTTGTGGACATTAACACTGAGGGTGACATCCTACTACTTATAGTGTATCAGGCTGTGTTCTGCATAGGTTTAATTAATCAGTTCCATTAATCTTGAAAGAACCTGGGAACACCATGTACAACAGAAAAACTTGGTAAAGATAAATGAATTAGAAGCAATACTGATAGAGGATACAAATGTTGTTTTCTGCAGTCATTAGAATAAACTCACAACAGTTGCTCATGTTAAAAAAAAGAAAAACTAATAATGAGGAGAAAATGAGGGGCAAAATTCAGTTTTTAAAATGCTGAAAATCACTATGGATATTATTTGCTGCTGTGAATATAGCTCAGTACATGCAAGGGCTGATTCTACATGCAGTCTCTTTTACTTGACAATAAATGTGAGAATGCAGCCAGATCAGAATAGGCAGCAATTCATGCCCCTATTAAATTCATATAATGCAAGCAAGACAGGAGAAAATCTACACAGAATGTTGCTGTGGCTAAAATTTTCTTGATTTTCATATGCTTTTAAACTGGAAAGTTTATCAATGTTTGTTAAGAATCACTTCAAAGAAACCATAAAACCATAAGAAGAGCAAGCCAAAAAATCAATAGGCAGATAGGAGCTTAAAAATAGCTGAAGAACAGTGGAACAAGCACTTCCAAACAAATAGCTCCTCTGACACATCCAGTTACCATCACTATCATTAGTCCCACTTACACAGGCACTTCTTCCACAAAAAGACACACTAGTTCAAACATTTCTGAAGCTGATGGTTTAACTTGACGGACAAGTAAGAAAAGAAAAAACTGTTCTCCAACTGATTCCAAAGACAACAGAAAACATTCAAGCATGAGCAAGAAGCACATTTAGTCAAAGTCCTTAAAGATATGTTACCAGTCACTAAGAATCTTTCACATTTTCTACTCTTGCAGGTTTATGCCATCACCACCAAGTTTACTTTAGATGCAAAATACCTGAATAAGCAGGAAGACCACAAGTGCCAGGAAATAACACTTAAAGGTTGATTCACTTTTCAGTGATGCATAGCAAGAAGCAGGAGTCAGACTTCTTACTTATCAGCAGGCATGGGGGCAAAGCCAGTCTTTCAGGAGAGGAAGGGATGTGCATCCAGGTGGCACAATTGCTTGCTTTAGGTCTTTTCCAGGTTTAAGGGGAGGAGTCCGCACACCAAAAAAAAAGGCAGGGACTGAAGCACACAACATCCCAAAGGGGAGACAGAAATATGGTGTTTTATGTGAAACACAAAGCATTTGGCAGCAACATTGGGAAGATGCTCAGCATCAGACCCAGCAAATTTAAAAAGGACAGGTTAACATGTCAAATATAGAGGTCATAGCCATTTTAATGCTGGAAGTCTATGACCTAATTGAAAAAAAAGCCTGCACAAAGTAACTAAGAAAAGTCAGCCATTTATAAGAACTATATTCAGAATTACAGCACTCTCACCTCCACTGGACAGTTTTGTAAGGGTCTGAAAATGAGAAAAAAATCATGTATCAGACCATTAAACACTGCATTTGTTCAGTAGGCCAGTTATAATTCCTGCAAGTTGGAAGATGTAGTACAACACACTGTGCTTACATATGATAATTTCATATTATCCAGTATGTTGTGCAGCTGGTGGCCGGATGCTATCAGCAACCTAACAAATACAGCATATCTTGTAACTCCATTTCCAGTACTAGGAATATTGCCTCTTCAGTTTTGTTACTCTACCAAAATATCAGCAACAATATTATTAAAATAAGTGTAAGAATCCTCTAAAGCAGTGGCCAAAACAGACAAGCCTGAATGCCAGAATGGGTTCTGATGCTTAACTTCAGACATATACACTAGACTACTTTGTAGTTTTCCCATTATTCTTCATTTTTCTACATTCCTCTTTGCCATTTCTGGGAAACTGAAAAATCTGTGTTGTCTAGAGAAACCATGTCTGTTGATCTAGTCACTGAGTAAGCAGTGCTGACTTTCCCAAATGAGGTCTGTAGTCTTCTGTTCACTGCTGATTTCTACTTTCCTGTGGAACCCTAATTCAACAAGACAAAAAAATCCAAATTCAAGTGATTGTGATAAAGTGTCTTATCACACTTTTACTAACTGTCTCAGTCTCTCTGGGAATAAGAGTGGGGAAAGCCAAACCTCAGCAGTGAATCCTGCTCACGAGCTCTGTAACTGACAGTTTCAAATGACAAAAGTGAAAATGCAAACAGTTTCCAAAGCTTCTTTCATAGTACTTTTATGTTGTAATTATTATGAAATAAGAGGAGGCACACCTATGTTTGGGAAGTGTGCAGTTTAAAGAAGCTTATATTGGCTAATTAGTTCTGACCTGTACTGTTATGCCCAATCCATATGAATATACCTGCTATCAGATGTATTTGCTTATAATGTACAATTTATAGTAAAGTACCTAAAATGTTTTATTTATTCCCACCTCAAATTGTGCCAGTTATAAAATCTGACACATAATGTAAATGTTATTACAGCCAGCTGTTATAAATATCAAACCCACTAATAATGTTTCTAAAAGTAATAAAATACTATCAGAAACAATTATTTTCTAACAAAGGCTGAAAATAAAATATTTTAAGAATAAGATTCTGAAAGTGTAACATGAATCAAATAGCACAATAATTCCTTAAAAATAATGAAGTTATAAAAAATATATATATAAGTTGTTTTTGTTTGCCTTGTAACTTGAGTCTTTGGAGTACACCAATGGAATATTCTCAAGTTTTTCTCAGCATCGAAGGACTAGAAATTTATTGGTCTTCAGATGAAAATTAATATTTTCACAGAATTAAACAGTTCCAGGAGACTGATGGATCTTGCCACTCTCAACCAAAATTTTTTTTCCTATTTCCAGGGGTGTAGGTAAAAGAGAGCTTTACAGGACCAATTTTGCCAACTTAGTATCAGTCCAGAAGTCCTTTGTCCTTAAAGTTTTCTTAGCTGCTGCTTTATGGCAATTTTCAGTCTCTTTTAGACTTTAATAGTAATACAAATGAACCTAATGTTAAGTCAGGAAGTGTCCTCATTCTCTAAAAACTGAAACTTATTTACTTCTATTGATGGTAAATTACCTCCTAGGTTATATAAAGAGTATACACTCCTCAGATCATAGCAACTGAAATGCATAAAATAAGATGTCACTTGTAGCAGTTATCAAGGTTAAAGTGGGTGAAACTTATAAGATGATTAATAAGTATGATCTTTCAGAAATGATAATGAAATAGTCCAAGAGTAGTTATTACACTGTAAAAAAAGTCAATACAATTCGTGTTCAGGTATAGAAATTTTGTAGGGGCAGCTGCAGTTCACTAACAGTAATTTAGTGTGACATTTTGAGAAGTAAAAAACAAGCACATAAAGATCTCTCAAGTAAAGCAACAAAGAAGTATGTGTTTCTCAGTTGGACACGTAAGATTTAAAGAACAAAGTCACACATGTTGCTTAACATAGGTTAGCTTTTCATATTGCCAGTTGTGAAATACACTGGATTATATGCACTGTAAGCAATTTCATTTGTTTTGTCCTTTGTCAATCATTCTCTATCATCATTCATTATTTTAACAAGTCTGTATCACTTTGAACATCTTTATTGCAACTACACTACATTTCCTGGCAACTCAGCTTCAAAGGATAAAAAAAGTATATACTTAAATTTTTCTCCTTTAAAAAACACTGGTTTCTACCACATTAGCAGCTGTTAATTGTACTTGGAGAGACACGTAGTTATGCAGTTCTAATTCCAACCAAAGGAGAGCAGTAGTAAGCCTTCTCTCTAAGACAGAGACACAGACAGCCTTAAATGAATCAAAATATCATGCCTCACAACTTGTTATTACTCTTAAGTGTGGCCTCAGAGAATTATACCCGAAAAATAAAATAAGAGTCATGCAGATGAAACATGGAAGAAGATGCAGAATTTGCAGGAGAGAAGAACTTTAGAGAGGCATTAGCAGAAGGAACTCCTGGAGAGACGGGGAAAGATGAGTGCCACCAGCCGAAATTGAAGAGATCTCACCTGGATTTCTGTGTATAATGCTGGTCACGTGTTCAAGAAAGATGAATTCAAACTGGTTCACATGCAGGGCATGATCTGAAGGAAGAGCTTGTGAAAGGGAATATAATATACAGATTCACTAGAAGATGAGGGTGGGGGATCAAGGACAGGATCAAGAAATGCGTATAGATTGTGCATGAATTAACTACGTGTAGAAATTAGATTTTTAACCATCGGACCATCAGATTCTGGAACAGCTTTCTATACAAGAGCAGAAAAGTTAACTGCTTTAAGATGGAAATTTGGAAGGTTAGTAAAGCAGTTATATAACATGCATCAAATAACGGCCCTGGTGATCCCTTTTAGCACCATGCTCCTCCTATTAGTGGGATGCAGGAGTGAGTCTGCACAGATGTGAGAAAAGCCAGCTAATTGTAATGCTAATGATAACAGAGAATCAGTTTAGTTTAACAAATACGTAGTCTTTTTTATTATTGTACTTAATACATAGTACGTGTCCACTTTTGATACAAGAAAATGAAATGGAAGTTTTTGTTATTGTCTCTGGAAGAGATGAACATGCAGTGACATGCCACTGTCTAAAGCATCAGAGTAACTGATGGAAGTGCTTCACTGGTACAACCAAAAAAATGCTTCTGAGAAAGGATGAAACCTCATCAGTACCAATCTCCCCCTCTCCCTGCTCTGTGCTCAGTTGTAGTCACAGAATGGTAACACAGCAGGATCCCAGTCCCTAGAGGAGATGTGGCCGCCCTTCCTTCTTGCAGTGAACACCAAAACTCATGAAAACAGGTCTGAGTTTCAAAAGCCAACTTCTGTAAGAACAGAAATTAGAACAATGAACTTTCAAATAAAGAAATCAGGGCAGCAGACAAACTGCCATGCTCTCTTCCTCTTGGTCCACACTGCACTCTTGAAACTTCCACCCATCCTAGGCACAATCTCACCTTGCTCCAGAGAAGTTCATCTGACCTAGAGTGCAGGAGCCTTAGCAATGTGACCTGCTGCCCAGCCAAATCCTCCCAAAGAAACATGGTAAGATAGACTATATAATAAACAACACAGAAAAGAAAATAATATACAATTTTTTCAGATACATCGCACAGCTTAAAAACCCAATTTTGATCTCTAATTTTGGAGACTCGTGAAGAGGTTTGGGACAAAGCTCACTCTATGGAAACACTTTCAACAGCAAAGCCAGCTGAAATGTTCAAGGCAGGGATCCAAATGTCAGTACCTACTATTGCAGAACAAGAGGCAAAACCAGACTACAACACTTCCAGGTAGCAATGACAGATGAGATAAAAGTTATCAGGTGCTAGGACTGTATAATAAGCTAGTGAGACAAATGCAAACTGTCAATAAGGTTAATTTTCTCCTAATGACAGCCAGCATGAGGTGCATGATCACACAAGAAATTAAAAGAAAAGTTGACCAGGCAGCGTAGCAATTGCCATCTGCAACTGGCTGGCAGTAGAATTAACTAAGCACAACTTTCCCCTGTTTATGGGGCTCAACTGAGCTTAGACAGTGATGGCTTACAAGTACCTCCATCTTCCTATATCCACTGTTGTTGCACTTCCTGAGTTTGTACAGCAGATCCCGTATTTATCCTGACCATAATTCCCTTGTACAGTCCGTGTTTCTGATAAGCAGTAGGTGAAAGTCATTGGGAAACAGAGCAAGAGAGAAAAAGAAAGGAACCAGGAACCAGTGATGGAGCCGTTGGATGAAATGGATGGAAATGCTGTCTGATGCTGTATTGCTCAATGGAGGGGAGCAGCAGTGGAAGCTGGAAGCAATGTGCCCTCTCTAATGGATGGCATGACAGTTGTGCTAACACTTGTCCCTTCTCCCTCCGCATTCCTGCAGAGCATGAGAAGTCACATAGTTGCCAATGCTCAGTCAGTCACTGGGAGTGAGCAGCAATGGTAATTTGACAATACCCTGTGTGTTATTCAGAGCTTGACCTCATTTATCTGTCAGCAAAATTAGGGCAAAAACAGGTTTACCGCAGTACTTTCACCACTGTGCACAAAACTCTGTCCTGGAGAACCAGTGGAAAGATGACCATAGGCAACAGAACAGCACATTGTAGCTTCAGACACTCAACAACTAACAAGACTTGTTTTTCTCTCCTCCACAGATTATGATGATGATGGTGTCTGCCAGCAATTTTTTATGTCAAACTAGTTTACACTTAGGAGCAGTAGGTTCTGTAGGAGTTTCTGCAGGAGGTCCCTCCATCTCCCACCAGCACTACCAAACGCAGCTCTTGGATCTCAAATGATGAGCCTTGGAAACACCATCAAAGCTGTAAGATATGCAGTAAAGGTGAAAAGGACACAGCAAGTTAGGGAAGAGAGAATTTTGCTTGCTCAAAAGTAATGGTGGATGAAGCAGCATCAGGACTAACATGAGTGAAACATGCAAACTTTAGGAAATCTAGTAGGGTACTGAGAGACCCCACTCAGCTGAAGATGAACAAATGACAGATATTGGGAATCTGTTCCTTTCTAATCTTTGCGCAGAGGGCACACTCTGTGCACAATTGCTAGACCACCGAGGGAGAAACCCTTAGCACATTTGTCTGGAAGGCGAGCAATTTCTGTGCAACAGCTGAAACAGAGGATACTGATCAGGAATTATTGAGAAAAACTGCATTACCAGCACTGCTGTTTAATGCTTCAGAAAGGACAAACACTTGATGTGAGTCAAGTAAAAAACTGCCAGACTGAATCCCCGAAGAGATAGGAATAGCTATTGAAGAGCAAGAAGAAACTTTTCTCAGTAAGCTAGGAATTTTTTATGGACAACAAAGTGCCCAGGGTGATAAACCTCAGGGCTGATAATGGAAAAGGAGAGCTTGAGGAAGGAATGGTGTTTTAGTGTCAAAAGGCCACTAACAGAGGAGAACAGAACTCAAATATGGGACTGAAGAACTGGCAGTGCTTATGTATGGAAATAGCAGGGATCCCAAAAAAGTAGAACAGGAAAAAGAGCCTGTAATTGTAGATGCTGTTTTACTTCTCCAGCAAGAGTCCAAATCTATAGCATATTAAATAACATGTATATGTGTAAGTATATACAATATTTGAAGAGAAAATATTCTTATTTTTGTTCTATATGCAGTGATGTTAATTAGGACACATGAATTTTAGACCTAGCTCTTGCCATGAAGCAGACAAAAGTGGCTGACCTCCAGTAAGTGACTAATACACAGACTGAGCAAGGCCACAGCATTGTAATTTTGATAGGTATATGATGAGAAACAAAGGTTCTATTTCTGTAGAGAAGAACAGCCACTGTGGAAAACAGATAGAAATGGTAGGTATATTACTGCCAATGTGCTGGTGGAATGATTCAATGTGCACATAGCTTAGTACCAGGATCCTCTCAGCATGGGGCCTTTTCCTTGAGAGACTGTAGCCAGGATGAAACTGAGTTGAGTATCACCGAGGACTAGAAGGCTTGAGAGGAAATACGCTGAGGGCTCTTGCGCTAAGAATTCTGGCTATTTTTTCTTTGGTATCTGATATATTTCTTTTGTAAAAGGGTTGAATCCATTCAGAGGTCACCATCGTTACCAATTGCTGTTAATAGTTATTGCTTCATGGCACCACCTACAGCATTTGCAGCACAACAAATAGGCCACATCTTCTCACTTGTGTTTCAGCTCTGATATTCCTAGATCCAACATATGGGACAAAGGGAGACTTTGATAAAAACTATTTGCACAACTTAATGAGCAGCCCATGCTGTACACATGAATGCACAGATGGACAGACATAAGAAGATGGCCACAAAGTGATGCCTGATCCTTCATGTTATCTTTAACCCATATTTTATACCTTTTTTGGATGATGGTAGACACCCCCTCTGTAAAAAGACAAAAATAAAGGGACTGTAAATTTTGCTGATATACTGATTAGTCCATAAATTGTTCATACAGACCCTTTGCTCAAGCACTTACCAAAGCAGGCCTCAAACTGTGACCAACACCATCACTCACACAAGCAGAAATGTGCTAATAAGGTATGGAAACAAATACAAGATTTCTGTCAAAAATGAGTAATGGGGCCAGATTTATTAGTCATGGGATGACCCACAGTAGTGTTTGATGATAATACTACTATTCAAAGAGGAAATTGTCTTTGCTGCAAAGTTCTCATAAAAATGTTTTGTGTATTTTTGCAAGAATAAAGGCAAGGAAGCCTGTTTCCTTCTTCTATGAGGCTGGGGATTCAGATACAACTTTGTTTTGCTGAATAGAGGAGAATCTGCATGAGAAAGAAGAACTGAAGAGGATATTAAGGCCCAGCACACAGAGTCCAGAAGGACCTCCAGTTGGCTATCACTGTGATTAGGATGTATTTGATGTCTGAAGCTAGTAGAAGCAGTAAGGCAGCTTCTGCTGCAATAGTGGTCATAAGCCAAATCTAAATCTGCTGCAAAATCTGCAGAGAAAAAAAGGATGGGAAACAGAGAAACCACCAGGTTCAGAGAGGACACTAAAACAAAGACTAACTGAGATGCAGGTCTCAGCTTGCCTGATCTTGCTGATGATGAAAGAGGTAATCCTGCTCTTCCCCCCAACTTCTCAGACAATAAATTTCTGCCCCAATCCTTTTCTCAATACTAGCAACTATGTAGCCATGCAGTAAGACTGGATTGTTTATCAAGCTGAAAACAAATACTTTGTAGATCATTTTTCAGCTAAATCAACCAGCTGATCCCATACAGTCACATCATCCTCCTGCTGATATATGGAAAAGGCAATAATTCATGACCTTTTTGCAAGCTTTGATCTACTTAAACCAGTTGGAAAGATGCAAGCTGAGATTACATATACACTCCCAGGGCCTGGATGTGAAAGATATATCTGTGCTAATGGAGTAATCTGCCCTTAAGAATTATTTTATAACTTTTGCTGAAACAAAAAACTTGCAGAGTCTGTCTTACTGGTTCCCAAGACACATTCAGCTGTTTTCATTATAATTCAGAAGAAAATATAAGCCACTCACAAGAAAGAATATTGCATGAATAAATAATCTTCAGCATACATTTAGCTGAATATGAAGTTATGTGAAATTTAAGCATATCTAGTTTGGGAAATTTCTTCTTCGCAAGACAGCAATTGTAAAAAATAATAGCTTATTTCTGAATTTTATCTTTCCACTACTCCCATCTTTTGGCCTCATACCTAAGATCTCATTTAGACCCTAGTACAGTGAAGAAAGGATATGTAAGAATTCCTCTGCAGAATCAAGATTTTTCTCTTTAAGTCTTCAAGAGAAACAGTCTTTTATTATCTATAAATGATATGTGACACTGTAAATTAATAACAGATGAAATCTGCTTGAGAGTGTTCATGGTCAAAGATAATGCCTCTTTGTTGAACTATTGGCAAAGAAATGACTCAATGTGAGAGTAATTACAAGAATTTTGTTTTAAGAAAATATTCCCTGGGGGAATGCATGCTCTTTTACCCTCTTTACAGTTAGAATAAACTCCAAATAAAATTCTAGTCCTATAAAGAGTTGTATAAAATTTAGAAGAGCAATCATTTAAGTCATAGAATAATTTTGGTTGGAAGGGACCTTTGGAGGTCACATAGTCCAACCGTCCAGTCAAACCAGGGCCACCTTTGAAGTTCGTTTCAACTTTAAAATTAGATCAGGTTGCTAAGGGCCCTGTCTATCTGAGTTTTGAACATCTCCAAGGATGGAGACTCCACAGCCTCCCTGGATAACCTGTTTCAGTGCAGTGATGATGAAGATATTTTTCTATCTAATCCCTTGTTGCAACTTGTGTTTGTTGTCTCTTGTCCTTTTGCTGTCTGGCTCTGTCTTCTTCATACCTTTCCATTAGATAGTTGAAGACATCAAAAAAAAGTTGAAGACACAGTCCCAACTTAGTTTCTCTTAAGACAAACCCAGCTCTCTCAGCCTCTCCTTGTACATCATGCACTCCAGCCACAATCATAGGGACCTCTGCCAGACTCACTCCAATATGTCAGTATCTTCCTTGTACCCGGGAGTCCTAAACAGACACAGTGTTGCTGTCAATCTAGCAACTCTGTGTTACCACCTAAGGGTGCACTGGGACCCTCAGATCCCAGGGCCATGAAGCACAGACTTCAATATGAGGGATACTAAGATAGCGTTTATTGTATGCTGCACGTGTCCTTATATACCGCAACGCTTCGTCTACGCCCCCTGCCTGCTCGTCACATCGCGTGATCTTCCGTTCGCCTAGTCCCCACTCGGGATTGGATATCACCCACAACACAGTACTCCAAATGTGGTCTTGCAGTACATAAAAGAAATTTCAGATTGTTTCTTATTCACACTTCCAAGGCATGTACTTTCAGGGCATGATGAGATTTTACATTTGCCTTTTTCATTGTTATGGCATTGCCTTATGACAGGAAGACAAACACAAACTGAAAAGTACAACAGAAAACACAAACAATAACAAAACTGCTTTTGCATTGGCCGTTAGGACAAACCTGGAAATAGCCCCAATAGCTCCAGCCTTCAGAGAACGTAAAGCCTAAGGTAAAGAAAAATTGAGTGTTCCCACCACAGGACTGTTCTGGCATTCCACAAATGAAATATTTTCTATAGCACACAGTCTAGAAACCTAAGAAAGGAGTATTTGTGAACTGCAGGAGCATGCAACTTGCCAGTTGGGCAGTCCAGGAGCAAAGAGACTTCTCAAATATCCAGGTGCTCGTAAATCTTGAGATACCAGACATCTCATTCATGCATCCATGAGTTAAACTGGTTGCCCACATATTCTGCAAGCCAGAAAGCAAGTAACCCCAAGCAGACCACTCACTGAATTTAGGTATAAGATAGTCTACTCACCAGCCTACCAATAAACATGAAGTGGATTGGGGAGCTTGGGAGTCAAACGATTCACCAGGCTGGTAGGCAGGGAGTCTACTATCAAAGCAGCTGGATTACATACATACAGGCATCCAATAGAGACACCTGGCTGGGAACATGGGAGCATTAACAAGTCAGGGCATCAACAACTTGAGATCTGCAGATTTGTAATAACTAAGCAGGTAGGCTGCAGGACAGTTAGGCAGTGTGCTTCTCTATTGATTTCACCTTTAGAAGAGATGCAGTTTGTGCCACCTATAGGTACCAGCATGTCTCAGTGTCCTAAACACTGTGATCAAGATGGAATTTCTTACTGCTGCAGGTGTATCACTACCTTATGGTGACACATTACTACATCACACACATGCTTGTTCACCTTTACCATTCACATCATCTTTAA
This sequence comes from Apteryx mantelli, assembly GCF_036417845.1. Lineage (NCBI taxonomy): Eukaryota > Metazoa > Chordata > Aves > Apterygiformes > Apterygidae > Apteryx > Apteryx mantelli. The sequence continues at coordinate 146,016,371 of NC_089979.1, read as the reverse complement.
GTAAAGCAAAACATGTATCTTTACAAGGGTATTTGCTCATATTTTTTGGAAAATAATGGTCTCACGAAAAGAAGCATTCTGTTAGGGAGAAAGCACATGTGTAAGAAAGTAACATGCAGTGTAATATCCATTACAGGGTTTTTAGGACTATGGGCTCATATACCTAAAAGTTCTCCTTCTTAGGCAAAAGCAGTGATATGATCTTGCATTTAGAAAATAGCAAAATGAACAAATCACAGGACAAAACTCTGTAGGAAACCATGTCTCACTAGCTCCTGAGCTCAGGAAACTACTGGTGTTCACTTCTTAAAAGATAACAAGGGCAATCTTTAGTCATTATGCCTAATGGCTATGAACTAATGGAGAAAAGTATGCAATACACTCAACTTTTTGCTCTCTCAATCATATTTTTTCAGCAAAGTATCATTCAGAGCTATATTTTTACCAGATTATATTCCAAATAGAGGGTTAATGTAGTTACTAATACCTAAAAGCTGATAATGAAAAAAAACTTTCTACCAACTGAAATTCTATTCTCCAAAAAGCCATATACCCGTCACTTAACTTAGACTTGGAAAATGTAGGAAATTTATGCTGAGAAACTTAGCTGTGAAAGGCTTGCAACTGATGTGCTCACAGCATAGCTAATGCAAAATTACTGAAATTAATATTAAAATCACACAACATGTACTCCCAATGTTACTGCCTGTACCTTCCAGGGTGTTGAAACTGCAAATGCAAAGAAAGCCTATATGGACACTTCAAACCTGAACATGAAAAAGAATAATACAACCTCCCCTCCATTCCTAGGATTTCAGCTGTCTGTAATCCAAGGCCTAGTTCTGACATGGCACAGCTGCATAAACATTGCTCTGATTCCTGAGGAAATTGTTAAATTGAGAGAAAGAGCTGAAAGAAAGCTCATAGAGTAGAACCATGCAATGTAAGAAAGGTAAAATTGTAGACAAAGGTAAGACTATTGAGATGGGGACAGGTAGCAGCTCAAGGATTCAACAGGGAAAACATCAAAATGGAAAGACACAAAATCTTAAGGAAAAAGTGAGGTGAAAAACTGCAACATCAAGGATCTGCCACAGGGAGCAATGAAAGCTGACTTGTTTACACCTGACTAGCAAAGACTCTAGCAAATGACTTATTGGGGGTGGTTAACATACTAATGCTTAATTTAGGAGGTCACTAATCCTCGCTATCTTTTGTGTGCGTTAATCAACAAATTTTTTACATATAACTGCACATAGCAAAAGGTGACTGGAAAAAGTGACTCAGAGAGGGAAGAATAGTGAGATAGGTAATGGGAAGCCATTTTGGCAGCAAAGGCACGTAGCAACAGGGAAGCAACCAGAAGGTCCCACCATTGCGAATGAAAGTTGGTAGAAGGAAAGAAGTCAGAGAACAAAGACCTGTTCAGATAAGCTGTGAGTAATAATGCAGAATGGCAACGCTGAAATTTTACTCTGAGCATGGCAGGTTATGCCACAGAAAATATTTTCAAATTGATGCCAAAGCCATGAAGAAAGCCAAGAAAGGAGATGAGGTGTTCAGCAGGACTTCTATTACACCATCCTCTGTCCTTAGTATTACTGCTCTAAATAATGTACAGATTGACACAATCTTTCTTTTTAAGAGCAGAAAAGAGTAGAATTAAGCTGTATTTCAGCAGACAAACAGATGGTTTATTTTATCCACCTTGCTTCCACAGCACATATGCTATGTGTGCTCCTACACAAACACAACACTGAGGCACAGCATCTGGGGGAGAAAAAAAAGACAACATATCTTCACATTTCTATCTCCATAATCCAAACAGGGTATTAGAATGACTTGGTGTTATCTAAAAGATTTGGATGGAAAATTTTTGGCTGGGGCCCAACTCAGATAAGGTCATAGCAGTTCCCATAGCAACAACTGAAGACCTTAAAGCAACATTTCAAAAACTTGCCACTTATAATACGGATTATGACAAAAAGGTCTTTCTCATCTCCCAATTACCAATATTTCAGTGGCAAGAATAATCAAGAGATGGTACAATTATCTGGGGATGCAAAAATAATTTGCAGCATTTTCTATCACATTCTGACTTTTCTCTACCTATTCAATGTTAGGTTTAAAGCTATGAATTGAAACCTGAACTAAACCCTACATCTGCTTAGAAATAGCCTCTACTACATACTACAAACCCCTTGTTAAATTGCATTTTATTTGAATTGTATTATATCTTCATTCTTTTGCACAGGCTACTAATTAGATTCTTGGATGAAGAGGTGATTGCCCTTACTTTTATTCTCTGAACTGCCATTATACCTACCTGGAGATCAGTGAAAAGAGAAGGCTCAGGCAAACTTTCACTGTTAAAAAAATAACGTGCCACAGGCACCTTTGAAAGGGAGGGCCACAGGGATTTGAAGTCTACAGTCCCCACAAGGGAACAGGCAGCCACAGGAATCTCCAGTCCTCGCATGGCCTGAAGCAGCAAAGATATCTGGAGCCTTATAGGGATGGAAGGGAGTTAACAGAACCCGATCAGTTATACTGGGTTTCCGTAGAGATCTTGAGTAGCGATCCCACCCTTGAGGCGGGGGTGGAGGGCCTGTGGCAGGTCTGCCTCCACAGCCTGGTCCACACCTTCTGTCTCTAGACCTGCAGACACTCCTGGATGATGCAGATAGCCTGAAACGCACCTTCCTCTGCTGCCTGTCATGGCTATATGTCCAGTGACTCTTTATTACTGGCTCCGGATGTCTTCCTCAAGACCTCTCTGAGCTGCCAGTCTTTCACCAGGGACTCTTCAGGGCCTGAAAGATCTTCAGACCAGCCAGGTCCCCCCAAGAACAGAGGGAGAGGGGGAAACCTCTGGGTTGAGCCACAGCTCGCTCTTGCACATCACCCACTTAAGCAGGCAGGTGGCTGAGGCTTCTTCAGTATGCCGAAGGACAGTCTTGGCAGCCATCACTAGAAGCAGAGACCTCATTAACCATGGCAAGTGGGACTGAGTAGGCCCCAGGTTGCTTGCCCACCACATGGAGCGCTTGACCATGCAGTGTAGCATTTGCTCCAGGAGGTAAGGGCTACTCTAAATCCCACACTTACCCTTACTGACAGTTGGTACTCACTCCTATTCCTCTGGAGCTGCTTATCAAACCTCTGCCCCATAAGCCTCTCACACACATGCCATTTTAATAGGCTGCACAAAAAACAGCTGGTCAAGCTCTGCCCGGTGTCGCAGGGACATCACTGTATATGGTTGAGCTCTTCCCCAACCTTGCATGCTGCCCACCTGCAAAGCAGTGGGACCACTTACCCTCAGGAGAGGGTGAGGAGCCCCTAAGGGCCAGCCAGGGCTTACAGCTGGTTTCACAGCCCACTGGGGCTGTAAACCAGTGACATAAGCACAGCCCACGGGGCATACAAGCTGGAGAGGACCCCTCACACTTGCAGCATCCTCTGACTTGTGTTGCCAGGAGAAGACCCAGGCACACAGGTGTGACAAGTGCCCACATGAGGGAGAAGCTCTTGCCACAGTTCTGCTGCGTTTTCTCCCCTTGTCCTTTTATTTACCCCACCCTGGCCACGGGCACACGGGGGCTGCAAGGCCTCTCCCTGCTCCCTCCTTCCTGCAGAGCCACTCGTGGCAGCAACTCGGACTCTCTCACAGGCGCCGCTGCTCGCCCCCCCCCCCCAGCACACAGTGCTTTAACCCCGACTCGCCCCCCTGGGGTCACCTCATGTCGCCTTGTTCCCCCCTCCCTTGGACCCCGCCATGCCCCTGCTGGCGAGGGGCTGCAGGGTGGCATGGAGAGCCGGGAGGGCAGCAGCCCAATCCTGGCCTGTGTGGAGCCCCCCGCGCCCAGCCCCAGCTGCGCAGCTCCCCTGGCCCCGGCCTGCGCGGAGCCCCCCGCTCCCAGACCCAGTTGCGCAGCTCCCCCGGCCCCGGCCTGCGCGGAGCCCCCCACTCCCAGACCCAGTTGCGCAGCACCCCCGGCCCCGGCCTTCGCAGAGCCCCCTGCTCCCAGACCCAGTTGCACAGCGCCCCCGGCCCCGGCCTGCGCGGAGCCCCCTGCTCCCAGCCCCGGTTGCGCAGCACCCCCAACCCCGGCCTTCGCGGAGCCCCCTGCTCCCAGACCCAGTTGCGCAGCACCCCCGGCCTGCGCGGAGCCCCCAGACCCAGTTGCGCAGCGCCCCCAGACCCAGCCTGCGCGGAGCCCCCCGCTCCCAGACCCAGTTGCGCAGCGCCCCCAGACCCAGCCTGCGCGGAGCCCCCCGCTCCCAGACCCAGTTGCGCAGCACCCCCGGCCCCGGCCTGCGCGGAGCCCCCCGCTCCCAGACCCAGTTGTGCAGCACCCCCGGCCCCGGCCGCCGCCTGCGCGGGGCCGCGCCGCCCCGCCCCGCTCGGCTTCCGGGCCCGAAGCGGGGCAGAGGTGAGGCCGGGCAGGCGGCGAGCGGGCAGGCGGCGAGCGGGCGGGCAGGCGGCGAGCGGGCAGGCGGCGAGCGGGCGGGCGGGCGGGCAGAGGCAGCGGGGCCAGGTCCTGGCCACGCCGAGGTGAGAGGCGTCCCGCGGGGGGACGCGGCCGACCCCCCTTGGCCGCCGTCCTGGGGCAGCCGGCCCGCGCGGTTGGTCGCTGGGCGGCGGAGAGCCGCGCGGGCCGGGCGCGGCCGTTTGCGCCGCCGCGGGCTCCGGCCGGCCGGGCCTCCTCGGCGCTGCTCCCCGGCGCGGGCCCCGAGCGGCTGGGCCGCCCTAAGCACCGGCGCGGTGCCGAGCGCTGCTCCGCCCTGCGCTCCCCTCGGGAGCCCGGCTCGGCCGCCCCGGAGGCCCGGCGGGGGGGGATCGGCGGCAGAGCTCCCCGCTGGGCCTCGGCGCGGCGGGGGCAGCGGCGCTGGCGCCGTGACTTCCCTGTTCCGCGCGGCGCCCGCCTCGCCGGCGGCTTCGCGGGCGGCTCCTCGAGGAGGAAACGGCTTCGGGTCGTTAATCCCGGCGTAACCGGAGAAGGCGCCCGCGGCCTTCGGTGATCGCTTTCCCGTGTTGTTCTGCGTATCCTCTCGCAGCTGGGGAGATCTGCCAGGAAATCCGCTGTGCTGGCGTTGTCAGTAGATGCACTTCCATGATATGGGGTTTTTACCATGTAAATAGCAGGGAAAAGGGGAAAATATGAAAGGGGAGATACGACACTAATCTTTAAATTAAGGTTCATAATAGACTGTTGTTATTGATGTCATGCTGCAGATCCACATCATGGATAAGCAGGTGCTTGAATCCTCTGAAGAGCGCACATTTCAGTACCAGAATTCGCTGCCTTCGCTGCCAGTGCCTCCTCTTGATGAATCTTTAAAGAAATACCTGGATGCAGGTAATGACTTACTATGATAATAGTAGCATAGTGTGTGCTGTTGTATCCAGGCTGATCTGAGGATATTTGCAAAGTAGAATTTGTAGAGACAGGTTGTATCAACTGCTGTACTTTAAAAAAACAAAATCCAGACAAGTTTAGGGCACAAAAGCTCTTTCTTTAGGTCCTGAACAGGAAACTAATTAAAGTGTCAGAGCAACCTGAGTACAAGTTCCCATCTTATCCTTACTTGCTTCTCTTCAGCATGAATCAGGCATGTGTAAAGGTTGTTGGTTTGGGTTTTTTTTTCCCCCCTGAGAACTTATCTTTTTGCAGCTATATCAGCTGGTCTAATAAAAGATACTGCTATACAAATCCTGTTTTGTGTAGTGACTTCTTTGCTTGTTTATGAGTGTGTTTGCCCAGGATCTTTGTGTAAAAAGGGGATTTCAAGGTCTTTTTCATACTTAAATGAATTTTCTTTTCTTTCTTCTTTTTCATGAATACTATTAATTTTACAGCAGTAAGGAAAGGCAGTGGTGAGCATTTTTGGATAATCTAACTTGGCAAGGTTTCTGCCTTGTAGTGCTGGCTGTCTAAACAAGATAGAGTAAGAGAAAAGTTTTGAAAACAACATCAATGCAAATGTGTGTAGCTTTGTTTATAAAGCAGAGCTGATTGGTTGGTTCTTTGTTATCATATCAGACTTTGATAAACCAGGGAGGACAAAGTTGTGCTGCCCAGTATCTTTCTTTTTTTCCTTTTTGTATGTTTCTTTAATAATTTTCAGAACTCAGAGACACTGAGCCTTTCTCTGAAATGTCTGTTTTGTCTTATTATCTTACCCATAAGACAGAAATGGCAACAGAATTAAACTTGGCGCTCTGTCCTTAGCGGAAACCAGTATTATACCATAAATTTCCTTTGCCAAAATACAAATCCCTAAATTCACTTCAAGTTCCCTTCTATTCTAATTCAGTGCAGTAGAAATGGCATGATGGATGGTAGCAGTGATAGGAGAATGCTTCTTATTTGATTATGTCATCAGGTTTTGATACTGAGTGTTGAAATGGCGGCTTTAGAGAAGGACTATTATGTCACAGATGTGTTCATCACCAAAATTTTTTTCTTTTTGTTGTAATGCAGATAACTGGAATTATATGTGCTGTGATAGCAGAAAGCAGGCAATAACAGACTTGCCCTTTAGAAGTCAGTTTTGTAAATCCAGCTGGACTCTCCAAGTTAATAAATAACTCTTTCCTGGAGTAATGTAAACTGACTGAGAGTTTGCTTGCTCTTGTCTGATTCTAATCTATGTTTTTATAGATACCTATCACATCTCTCCTCAGTTGCGTTTTGTTTTCATGCTGAAGTTATTTCCTCCTTCCTATTCTTTGGGCGTAAGCCATTCTGTAACTTTAATCATCCTTGTGGCCCTCTCAAGTCTCAGTAGGAGTTGGGGGAAATTTAGTCCAATACTTGTTAATCTACCACAGCCTTTCCTTGTACACCTCACTTAAAGCCACATTCTGCAGTGCACAGCTCTAGGCACTGGCTAGGTCATTCTGAAAGCTTAAACTCTTCCATCTGTTCTGTCCATGAAGGTGGGTGAAGGAAGGAACGTGCTTCTGAAGAATGACTCAGAGCCTCCAAATGACCCTGCATAAATGCTCTGAATCTTTCTTTGCCTGTCCTCAATTGGTTGGAAGAGGACCTAGGTACTTAATGTGAGTTAGTTTTCCTGCTGATAAAGTTATAAGTATAAAGGATAAACACCTGTTTAAAACCAGTTGGCTAGACAAGCTGGACAGTGTGGGTTTCAAAATGTGCCGTATTTATCGCTTCACAGCAGCTGCCTCTGCTTTGGAGTCAAAATTCCTAACCTTGTTTTGAAGGGAAGCCTCGAGCAGAGGAGGTAAAAGTAGCCACAATATGTAGCGTTTCAGCTCACCTCGGAGATTGAGACTTGGAATCTTGGACCCATCAGCCTGAGAGTATGAAAACCCAAAGCTCCTGCTTTCAGAAGGTGCCCCAACTATACAACTAAGGCTGTCTTGCACAGGATACTCCTTGTTCATGGATGGAGCTGAGTTCTTGTGGAGAAAGGAAGACAGGATCTGTGAGCCTAGAGAGTGACAAGATAGAAGTTGCACTGAAGTCTAAAGGGACTGAGTTCTCCTTCCACCTGGTGCTGCTTCTCATCTGATCAAATAGATTTCAAATGAAACGTGGGCATGTAGTCATAGAATTGCATAGGTTGGAAGGGACCTCCAGAGATCATCTTTACCAACTTCCTGCTCAAAGCAGGTCCAGTCCTTTCCCTTTGCAGTCTCTTCTTAAACTGAACAAACTCAGTTCTCAGCCTCTTCTCACTATCATGAGCTCCAGACCCCTAACCATCTTGGTGACCCCTTGAACAGGGACCAGAACCCAGTAATTTTGTTTATTCTCTCTTTTTTTGTGAGTGTGTGCATATTGCTGTGTAGTGACTTTGTAACCTGAATAACAGACCTGAATAACAGAGGGTAATGGCTCCTTTTACACTGTGTGGTAGTAAGGTCACTCTCTTGGAAACCTGTGTGTTGGACTGGCCTCAGGCAGGGGAGGGTCTGGACACCAGGTTTCCCATATCCTGAGTGAACGCTGTAACTGCTAAACTGTTATAGTATAGGTGGATGGCTCTGTCTCTATCGTTTCTTTCTCCATTTGTGTTCAGAACTGAAGTTAGTGCAATTCAAACTGCATCTAGATAAGGTCTAGATATGTTAGGTAATGCCTGAATGTGCTTAGCTGATCCTATCCAGCTGGGCTGTAGGTGGAATGCTGGTACCTTTCCACTCATGGTGGTGTTGTGATGGAATTTATGGAGGCCCCATTGAATTTTAAACAGATGCTCCGTTAGATGGTGCTTGAAAGTGGGTGTTCTGTCTTTTTGCTTAAGGCTGTCGGAATCCATTTAAAGAGGCATTTGTACGTAGAATCTGGCCCTTACTGTCTCTGTTTCTCCTGTAAAATGGGAAAAATACCATTAAAACTTGCTTAGACTGATGTGCAGTGGCATAAGGAAGCCAGGATGTAGCTGAAAATGGATTTTTGCTTTTCTCATTGGAAAAAATACTGCAAAATACTGAAATTCCTTTTACAATTAGGATAAAATTTGAATTATTTTGAGAAGGACAAGAAAGACTTACCCTTGATGGAGGAGGATCAGGTTAGAGAACATCTAAACAAACTGGACATGTGCAAGTTCATGGGACCTCATGGGGTGCACCACGAGAGAGCTAGCTGATGTCGTTGCAGGGCCACTCTTGATAGTCTTTGAAAGGTCATGGCGATTGAGGGAGGTTCCTGAGGACTAGAAGAAAGCAAATGTTACTACTATCTTAAAGAAGGGCAAGAAGAAGGATCTGGGGAACTACAAGCTGGTCAGCCTAACCTCACTCCCTGGGAAGGTGATGGAGAAAATAATCCATGGGTTTACGAAGGGGAAACCATGTTTGACCAACCTGATAGCCTTCTACGATGAGAGTGACTGGCTTGGTGGATTACAGGAGAGCAATGGATGTTGTCTTGACTTTAGCAAGCCTTTCAACACAGTCTCCCATCCATCATCATAGACAAACGGATGAAGCATGGGCTAGATAAAAGGCCAGTGAGGTAGATTGAAAACTGGCTGAACTGCCAAGCTCGAGGGTTGTGATTAGTGGCACAAAGTCCAGCTGGAGACCAGTAACTAGTGGTGTCCCCCAGGGGTCAATGCTGTTTAACATCTTCATTAATGACCTGAATAATGGAGCAGAGTGCTGCCTTAGCAAGTTTGCAGATGACACAAAACTGGGAGGAGTGGCTGATACCCCAGAGGGTTGTGCTGCCGTTCAGAGGGACCTCAGCAGGCTGGAGAAATGGGCAGAGAGGAACCTCATGAAGTTCAACAGAGGGAAGTGCCAAGTCCTGCACCATGGGAATAAGCCCATGAACCAGTACAGGCTAGTGACCAGTTGGCTGGAAAGCAGCTTTTCAGAAAAGGCCCTGGGATCGTAGTGGGCAGCAAGTTGGCCATGAGTCAGCAATGTGCCCTTGTGGCCAAGAAGGCCAATGGTATCCTGGGCTGCATTAGGAAGAGCATTGCCAGCAGATCGAGGGAGGTGATCCTTCCCCTCTACTCAGCCCTGGTGAGACTATACCTGGAGTACTGTGTCCAGTTCTGGGCTCCCCAGTATGAGAGAGACATGGACATACTGGAATGAAACCAACAAAGGACCACACAGTTTATTAAGGGACTGGCGCATCTGTCATACAAAGAGAGGTTGAGAGAGCTGGGACTGTTCAACCTGGAGAAGAGAAGGCTCTGGGGAATCTTATCTATGTGCATAAATCCCTGGTGGGGGGGGAGTAAAAAAGATGGAGCCAGACTTTTCTGAGTGGTGCTCAGTGACAGGACAAGAGGCAATGGGCACAAACTGGAATACAGGAAATTCCATTTAAACATAATAGAAAACTTCTTTACTGGGCAGCTGGTCAAGCACTGTAACAGGTTGCCCCCAGAGAGGTTGTGTAGTCTCCACCCTTGGAGGTATTCAAAACCCAACTGGAGATGGTCCTGGACAACCTGCTCTGGTTAAGCCTGCTTTGCACAGGAGGGTTGGACTAGACAATCTCCAGAGGTCCATTCGAACCTCAACCATTCTGGGATTCTGTGAAGAAGAAAAAAGTGGTGGTTGGAGGCAAGTGGTCATGATTGTGGTAAGGCATAGCTGTGAGAAAGTAAAGTTTTAATTCTACCAGGATAGGTGAGTATTTGAGACCCTGCCCAACTGAAATGGCTTTTGTTACTCCTGAAAGCTGTATTAGAGATGATATAGATACACAATTAGTAAAAATTAAATCAGTATCCTCCTGTGTTGTTTGACAGCTGTAAGTAGATCACTCAGGGTTAACACTGTAGCAACACAGACAAGAAAATAACTGGTGATAGTGACCAGCACCCTCAAAAATGAATCAGACTTTTTTGTGAAGGTGTTGAACAAGCAGAAGAAAAGAACACCATGCCATATGCTGAAGATTTCATAACTAAGTATAAAGATAACACATTATACACAAGGTAAGTATAAGAAAACTATTAGATGTGCCTGTATACAAACCAACATCAGCAGTGCCTCTTACTGTTACTGACAATAGATGGCATGGTATAAAGGTCTTAAGGAGGGGTTTAGATGAAAATAACGAGTAGTTTTACAGATGTTTACAGAGAATGTTTAGAGAGAACTGTAGCCCCCATGTGGCAGGTGATCTGAGAGAAATCCAAAGGTATTTTAAAATATAAAAATTTGATAGTAGTAACTGCCATCACTGTCAGTCAAAGGTAGGCTAGTGAATGGGGATAGTGAATGAGAATTGATGGCCAAAGTGCTTGTAGACCATGATGGGCCTTCAAAATGTAAGCAAGTAGCTTATGGTTGGTGCAGTAAGGTGACAGAAATATATGGCTCAGCGTATTAACTTCCAAACAAAGTTCACATAAATTTGATTATTCAGTGAGTTCTGTAGCAGTATCTCCAGCTACAGTCTTAAATATATTAGATTTAATTATCTATTAGATATTTCAAGGTTTCAGCAACTGCTTTCATTTACTGACATTTTTATTTGTTTAAAAATGTGTGTCCCTATTAGAGTATGCTGTGATTTATTTACAGCTTTTAAAAGGTCTTTTTTTCCCCCTCAAGTATTTGTTTTAGCAAAATTAATTTTGGGTGCGTTCATTCCCTCCTCTGCCTGTGAATATCTGAATCTTGGAATAAATCTCAGTATGCAGTTGTCTTTAAAATATTTCCTTTTTACAGTGAAGCCATTTCTAAATCAAGAAGAATATCAAAGAACAGAGGATATAGTTAAAAAATTTGAAAATGGGATTGGAAAAGAGTTGCATCAGAAATTACTGGAAAGAGCTAAAACAAGAAGGAATTGGGTATGTATTTACATACTTAAGAAATTGTACCTTAACTTATTCCTCTGTTGGGTATATATTTTGCTGCATCTACTTCACTAGGATAGAAGATAACAGCATCTTTTTGGAGAACAAGTGGAAAGTTGGGGGTTCAGGATCCAATTTTGTGAGACACTAAGATGTAATCTTTGATCTTAGGATCTTCATTATGTCTGCCACTCAGCTACAAAAAAGCAATTTAGAGTTCAATCTCTTTCCTTTCCTGAAGAATCTACATGTTAGCATTTTAAAATTGTCTTTCAAAAGAGAGAGAGATACAAGGGGGACTGTTATCAAATGGAATTTATGAGAGCTCTGTAAATCTTAACATGACATACAACAGGGATTTTCAAATCATGATAGAAAAAATACGTTATGAACTCTTTGTCCCAGATTCCCTCTCACACAGATCTGCTCTCTTTCCTTTTTTTATGGAATGATCCCTCTGGTATTCACAGCAGCCGCAGCTGACAACTACAAGTGGTTAAGCAGAAGATGAGTATCAGGGAAGAACTCTTCGTAGAAATTTACAATTTAATAGCCTTAAACAGTATTGAATTTTATTTCAATGGCTTGAAAAGAGAAGAGCTAGATGTGTCATTACCCTCAGCAGGTAGCTTTTGAACCACTGTCCTGCCTTCTGTTATATAGGAGCTACTATTCAAAATATTTTTAAAAAGAACTTAAAGGAGATTAGGCAGTTGAACTGTGATTCAAGTGATTATTTATGCCTAAAACATATTCTGACGGTAAACATTGTTCATTTTCAGCTGGAGGACTGGTGGCTGAATGTGGCTTACCTTGATCTTCGCATATCAACGCAAATATACTGTAACATAGGAGGCCCTGGCCCCTTTATTGAAAACTACTGGCCACCCAAAGAAGGCACTCAGATAGAAAGAGCATGTGTTAATATATGGCACACCCTGAAATACTGGGATCTGTTAAGAGCGTAAGACTTCAGTATTTAGAATCAATTATTTTTTCTTAATGATCTGTGTTTGAGTCATGAAAATATGTTTGTGTTCATTGGCATAAGTTCTTTGCAATAGAGGGTGGGCTTGTCTTACCCTGATTTACTTGCATAGCTATCTCCTCTTGTGCTTAATTAGTTTTTGTTTATTTTGTCTACTATAGAGAGAAGGTGGCAATAGAGAGATCTGGGAATGCTGTTTTGGACATGAACCAATTCCGAATGCTCTTCTGCACTTGCAAGATTCCTGGAGTTACCAGAGACTCAATCTGCAATTATTTTAAAACTGGTAAACAAATGCAAATTGTGGGTTAATACAGCAAATGATTTTGCATTAGGGGGCTAATGGAGTAGTCATTTCAATCATAAAGCATTTGATTTCTGAAGCATTGGGTCAGATACTGGTTGTTGAATGCTTATGTAGGGAATCAAAGAAGAAATCTAACCCACTAATTTTGGTATAATTTTGGTATTGATATAATTTTGGCCCTCTTTGGTATAATATTTAGTATATAGTTAATGTTAAAAGAAGACTTTGCTTCAAATTGTATGTTACCAGCCTGATACCCATAGCAAGTATGCTTGCATTAAGAATTGGAAAAAGACAAATTCAATGTGTTATAGATAAGGGTGAATTCCATGTATAAAATGGACAGAATTTCAGCGTCATTTGTAACACATCTTTCTTCCCACATTGATTTTTCTGGAATGTGCTCCCATATAGTCTGATGGGATGCTTCCTACTTATTTTCTATCGTTGTGCCATTTCATGGCTTGGTCAACTACTTCTCTTTTCAGTTTTGAAAGTATTCCACAGTGATTCTCAAAATCTTTCTCTTAACTCTGAATGGTTTTCTGGGGTACATGGTCAAGAGCTAGAGAAAAAGGGTAATGATCTCATTCATCCTCCACTAACAAATCTTGTAGTATTAGTAATCAGCTGACTGAAATCATACACACAATCTGATTCATCCAGAGGTCTTTAGGAGCATTCCTCTAGTGAATCAAGGGAGATGTGAATTCCTGCAAAACTCAGGAATTCAAGTGGAAAGAGGGCTTGCTTTGGTCCACAGAAGTTATTTAAAGAGACTTCCATACAACAGAACATGATGAGAAGATACAGGGTTGCATGCAAGTTTCAGGTTTTTAACTTAGGGTTACAGTTGAAGAGTCAGTTTAAATGCCAAAGTATAGAATAAACATCCAGATGGTTGAAACTCAGAATGTCCTGTTATGATTGCACTTAATAAGTAAAGCATTAAGCAGCTGTGATCCTGTGGAGATACAAGTCCTTCATATCCCTTTTCTGCTTTAAGATATTCTAAGATGTTCATTAAAGGATCTTGCTTTATCATTTTTCACATGTCATATGCAGCAGGTGAAATTTATTTCCATGTAGATTATCTGCCTCCAGATTAAATATTTAGTCCATTTAGTTGCCTTGGTTCTCTCTGTGATTGGTGGAGAGAAATGGATACCTCCAGAGAATGATTCAGATCATCCAGATATGCAGATATCTAAAACAGGCAGAAGGAATTGCCCTCTGGAGAGGGACCTGTTTCTGTCCTTTGGCTATAGAGGGAACCAGCATAGTCTAAGCATTTAAAGTAGGATTCAAATTGCAGAGCAAGACAGCTAAAATTTAACAGTTAATGTCAGCTTGGTATTGAAGATCCCACTAAAATGAAACGAAGAGAGTCTAATCAGTGGCCCCAGAGAACTGTTAGTTCATCCTGCAGCAGACACTTTAATTGAAACAGATGAAGAGCTCCCTAGATTTCATTAAGTGTATTGAGTGGGTCAGGCACTTAATTCTGGGTATCATCATTTCCATGCTTAATTTTACTCCTTGCTTTAGACAGCTAAGGTTAGGAAGATGCTACCTAACGTATGCTAATTTGCCATCATCCCTTTTTTTTTTTTAATGTTAGAACTTAACTTCTTGATCTGTGAAGATGAACTGCACATGAAATAATAGATTTCCCCCATGTCCTTAAAGGAGATAGGTATAGAATTGTATTGTCTGATTTGGAAAGCAGGGCCATAAAGAAAGATGTAAAAGAGAACAAGTATCTTATGTCTAAGATTAAAGATTTTTCAGATGTCCATTGTTGGATGTGTTTGGAATACTTGTGGATAAAGTGGCATATGTTTCTCCTTTTTCCTGAGGCAGAGTTCTGGGCTAGAATAGACATAGCACCGGGGCTCAGTTTGAGAGGAATGTAACCATGTTTCCTGGGGTTCTTTTTTGTGAGAACCTTTTCCAACTCTTTTAGTGTTACCTTCATATAGGTGGATTTGGTAGATCAAGGCTGTGACTAGTGTGGGCCAGCATCACCTGTATTTCTGTATAGGGGCCAAATTTGTGTGTCAGTGCTCCATTTTTACAGATTTGCATGTGCTGATTAGGTCTCATTGACTTCTTGTCTGTCTGAGTTCCTGAGCTGCATGTCTGCAACTGACTGCATAAACACGATGAGAACTGAAGGACTCGATTCCGTTTCTTGCTCATAAGTGCCATTTGAGACTCCTTCAGGTTTCCCATTTGGAGTTCAGAAGGGCGCAGGTTTCATAGGTCCTGTATTATACCAGAGGGGGCTGGCAGATGCTTTAGATACTTAAATGCATGTCAAATGGCACTGCATGTTTTTGTATGGGCAACTGAATCAAGTACAAAGTGTTTCAGTGACATGCTTACTGCATTACATTCATCTTTACTTAAAAAAAAAAAAAAGCATGCAATGGTCTTAGTCTGATCAGCTTTCAGAAACTAACACTTATTTTTGCAGAGTGTTCCTGCCTACAAGATGCACAAATAAGTGACATATTTACTACTAGGTTATAACCATGACTTGAAGTAGTTAATAACAGTGAAAGTTATGTAGCTATGTAGATTTTTTTTTTTCCCTGATAGTTTAAAAAAATTTTTCAAAATTGCTGTAAAATCATGCAGTCGGTCTTTGAAAGTTATTCTTTTGGTCTTGGTTCCTGTTTTTAACTGTATAAAGTATTTCATGTTGAACAAAAATGGGTCTGCAGGTCTCACTGAGTGGTCTTTTTCCTGTATATGTCACTCACTTTATCATCAGTGTTGGGTTCTTATGTTTTGTTTTGTTTTTTTTTTCTTCATTTCAGAGACTGAAGGTGAATGCCCGTCTCACTTAGTAGTCCTGTGTCGAGGCCGAGTGTTCGCCTTTGATGCTATACATGAAGGCAATATGCTGAATCCTCCAGAGATTTTCAGGTTTTCAGACTATCTTGTTTCAACTGAGCTGTTATATTTGAGCTACATACCAAAGAGAGTCTTTTTTTCTCCATCCCCCTCACCCCCCGAAATTGTATCCCCTGTAGCTGAAGGTTCAGATTTCAGTAAATTCTGGATCAGTAGATGACATATTCTTGTCATGAAACATGAGGATCTTTTACTTTTGTAATACACCCTAGAACGTCATGCAGAAGCGCTGAATGAAGATGTTTCAACAGGGAGCATCATTTGTGTGTGAAGTTTTTTGGCATGGACCTACCAGGATTATAAGTAACAAGATCAATCCATATGGATAATAGTCTCATTGCTACTTCATCATTATCAAAGATAAAGCACCGCTACCCTTTTGACTTCATTTTAAACCTTGTTCACCTGTGGTCACTTTTGACAGGATTAGAGGGCTGTGTTTCTTGTTGGTGAGTGCAGCAGAGACAGAAATCCTAGTATATGGTGACTGGCAGTACTTTCTACTAGCAACAGAGCAGTGCAGCAGCATTTCACTCACATTTCCTGTCTTTGTGCCATACCAGGGATAACCAGCCTTGTCTGTGCTCTTTCATACTCCTGAAATGCTGCCAAGGAGCAGAGTGAAAGAATTTGGCTCTTTAAATGGTAAATTTCAGTACTACTAGTGCAACTGGCAATGTTTATAGCTTTTCCATGTCACCTCTCCTGTCTCCCAGTAAATCACAGCCTCACGCAAATGTGCCAGCTTCTCAAACTGGCAATGCAGGTGTGGCCACAACCTTTTCTGTGCTATTGGCCGAAGTGTAATGTCACTTATACAGAGGTAGGTCCGGCATAAGTGCCTTCAGATCAATTTGGAACCTATGTGCATTTACTTCCTAGAGAGGGGTTGCACATTTCATCTTCTAGGAAGAATTTACTGCATTTGTGAAATGTTGCTTTTGGAGTGCAACAGAAGACTTTTTTCTGTAATTAACAAAAAAAGATGTCTGTTAAAATTAACAAAAGATGGATGGCCAAATTCCTTAGGCAAGGAAAATCTCTAGTTAGAGCAGCTCGACCAACTTTTCTGGGAAGTCTGGTATTTTAACAATTGCAAAACATATTTCAACATCTATATTCCAAATTTTTGTAGTGGTACATGTTAGATCAAGCAAGTGACAAAGAAATGAACAAATAGAATGCAGACAACTGTGAAAATGTATTAGCTCAGTAATACCCCAAACCTAAAGCTTTCTATTGCCTATAGGAAAGGCAGTTGTCTGTCTTTGTTAACCTCATCATGGGTACCTTGTATTTTTGACAATTGTTTAAGAAATTATCAGTGATGAAGTTTAATGGACAAGAGTGCTGGAACACAGGACAAGCAAGACTAGTGTCTGCATTCTGAAAGGTCTGTAATTTGTGGAATTTCTTTAACAAAGGGAAAAGAAACCCAGAACAGTATGTGCAGATTTTGATTTGCAAACTAAAAATCAACTCTCTTAACAGCTCTTTGAAGTGTAAATGCAAGGAAGAGTTTGGAACCAGAAGTATTCTTGTGTAGTTCATCTCTGTATTTAGGATAAACTCTTTTAACTACTGTTCTGCTATAAACTTCAGGGGTTTTCTTGAGCTGAAGTTTTGCCCTCATATCAGGTTAGTTGTTAGAAAAGCTGCAGTATTGTGAGTGTCTGCTATTAAGAAAAGTTTGAGCTGCACTGTTGAAGTCTAAAATCTAGTTTGAAACTGGGTTAAGTGCATACAGAATACTTCAGGATCATGATTGTTTACATGTAAGTTTGTGCTGGGCTGGTAGCTGCAATTCAAACTAATTATTAGTGACTGAAAATGGAGCAGGCCTTCAGCTGCCCTTATGTTCTGCAGGAGCTGATGAACACTTCCTGAAATTTCACATTAGCCTCTGAATGTAGAACAAAATTTTCAGCTGATCAAAAAAAAAAAAAGTGAATGTGATCTCATCTCCATATATTCTTTTTTAACTTTAAAGGCAACTTACATATATCCAGAAAAGATGCCATAGTGAACCAGATGGACCAGGACTGGCAGCCTTAACAAGCGCGGAAAGGACGAAATGGGCAGAGGTTGGAATAATTCATCAACTGACTTCTCAGAAGAGCATTGTGATTGCTGGAAATAGGGCATTTCATTTATCTCTCTCCTTTTATGCCATATAGATACGTGAATATTTAATTGATCTTGATCCAAAAAACTTAACTCTTCTGGAAAAAATTCAGAGAAGTTTGTTTGTGGTCTGCCTGGATGATTCTAGTCCCCATGCAACTCCTGAAAACTACACCGAGGTAGCTAAGGATTTTTGATAATTATTACCTGGTGGTTTTTATATAAAAATTTCCTATGTAAATGTGCATACTCTTTCTGTGGTAAAGCAGCTTTTCTTGCTGCTTTAGAACAGAGAAAATGAAGCAGATGAATGTGCAGATAATGTTTCTTGTTGATCCACAGGCATATTCTAATTGTTAGAATATTGGAAGTGAGAATGGCTGAAATCTACCTACATAATCTGATAGCCCTCCATGCTCCGGGGTCCTCAGAAATATAGTCACCATCTTTTTACTACTCTCTTATTTTAAAACATGAGGTTTATAATCATGTTTTGTCTTCAGCTGATTGTAAATGTCTTCTCTCTCAGTCAGGCCTCACCACCTTATTATAGGCTTGGTTTAACTGACAGTGTTGGCAGTCTACTCAGAGTTTTTGAAAACACACAGTATGTAACTTTTGCTTTAGGTTACGAGGCTGGGGCTAACAGGTGATCCCACTGTCCGCTGGGGAGATAAATCCTACAATAGCATATTCTTTTCTAATGGAACCTGTGGTGCATTCTGTGATGTAAGTTAATTTTTTTTTTCCTTATAAACCTTTCAAATGCTTCTTTACTAACTTTTCCCTTTCAGAGTAATATTTTTAGTGTTTAATATATTCCTTTTTAGTGCAGTCTTGTTTGCCAGACAAGGTGCCTGGTAAACTTGCAAAAGCAGTCTGCTTTTACAGTGCTTGATATTACACCATACCTGAATTAAGAACGTGAGTTGTGAAATCATAATCTTACTTCTGAAAGTATTTAATGAGGGAGTTCCAAAGAGAAGAAATACATTGCACAAGGCAGCTTAAAATGAACCCTTTGCATTACATACCTGCTGCTGAGCTGTGTTTTCAGTCTCAGATAACCGTTCTTGAATGGCCAGGATCCTACATCCTGCCTGAAATCTCCTTCTCCACAGCAGTGCTATTTTGTGCTTCTCTATCTGGCTGCAGAGCAGTCAAAACAGCAGGTGGACTTACGGTAGTTCTACATGTATTGTAGAGGAACTAGAAAAACAAGTCCAACGCAGCACAGTAAAGCTGTAGGAGAAAGAGTTGGGTAGGGAAAAAAAGCAACTTGATCCTCTTCCACTTATGCAAACAATGTGATGTCTTGTCTTGTGTGATTCCAGCACTCTCCTTTTGATGCGATGGCTTTAATTACCATGCTATCTTATGCTGAAGGCAAGATTAATGAAAATGAGGGAAAGTGGAAGGTATGTGTTCTCTAAGCTTTCAAATGGATTAGTTAATGTGTCTTTTCTTATGGATAACATTTTCTGTTTTCTTTCTTTCTTTCTGTCTCCCTCCTCCTTCCAGGGATCAGATAAAGTAAGGGATATTCCATGGCCAGAGGAACTTGTATTTACAGTGGACCAAAAAATTATGAATGAAATTGGACATGCTAAAGAATCATATTACAAAAAGGTGGACTTTCTAGCTGCTTTTCTCTCTTAATTGTCTCTGAAATTTTCATTCTATTTGCATGTTTTTATCTGGCCTTTCTCCATGCCAGAGAACATGGAGGAATGTGTACTAGTGATTTTTGATTTGAACCAGAGGACTTATACCAGTGCTAAATTTGTTCCACTGCTGTTTTTTTTGTTGTTTTTTTTTTAAGCCGTATGTGTTTTATTTATTTGAAGTGGATAGAGTTGTGATTTTTGCAGTTCTTAACTTCCTCTGTAGCTATTCCTCCTGTGGTTTGACAGGTATCTGACCTGCAACTGGTGAATTATGCCTTCATATCCTTTGGAAAAGCATTGATTAGGAAGAAGAAACTTCATCCCGATACATTTGTGCAGCTTGCCCTCCAGCTGGCTTATTACAAATGTCATGGACGGTAAGAAAAGTGCATTACTCAGATTAAAAATAACAAAATAGATTCTTGGTGAATGGGATGGATCTGGAGATACAGAAGGCCCTGCAATGCCACCGTATAGTTTGCTGAGGTTATATAAGAGTGAAGAAATAAAGTTTCTTTACTGTAAAAAATGAATAGGGCCTGCCTTTGTGCCACTGAAATCTATGGGGCTTGTGCTCTTGGATTTAGGAGAAGTGTGTCCTGCCCATGGGGATATGCGTGCACATATTGTGGAATGGAGGGCAGAAGACAATCTGTGAAAACATATATTAGAACAGTAGAATGTAAATAATTGAGTAAATGCCTGTCTCGCAATTGATTCTTTAATGCCAAACAGTTGCTCAGATGAGAAGAAATCTTAATCTGTAGCAAGTGACAGCCATCAGCAAAAGAGTCTTCCAAGCCTCTAAAAAGCCTCACAAACCTCACTCTCGCTTTTTCTTGAGCACCATAGGATGTGAAGTATGGGGCAGAATAATAAAGATATAGATAGTGACCATCCAAATGCCTGGTTCTGTGTTTTGGGCATGTCATTTTGGTTTGTATTCTCAGTAAAAGAGAGCATTCTTCCTGATGATGGTGCTCCCAAATTTCTCTTCACCAGCTAGCACTGATCATGGCTTGTGCGAGTCATTACTGACCTGGCGGGTATTGCTTGCTTCAGAAAAAAAGGTTTCATTATGTAAGCATGATGCTTAGTCACTGGAGATGCTTGTCTCATCAGAAGAAAGGTCACGAGCTCTCACAGTTCACAGAACACTGGAATAAATTAATTGTCCAACTAAAAAAGCCTGTTAAGCCTGTTTTAAAATCACCTTTATGGGACATGTAAAGTACATATGAAGTGGTAGAATCTCATAAGGCTAGGGACCCTCCAGAGCAGCTATAGATGGGTTGCATTATGCAACAGATAAGGAT
Source organism: Apteryx mantelli (assembly GCF_036417845.1). Lineage (NCBI taxonomy): Eukaryota > Metazoa > Chordata > Aves > Apterygiformes > Apterygidae > Apteryx > Apteryx mantelli. Next base: position 145,995,734 of record NC_089979.1, on the reverse strand, counting down.
CTGAACCTTTTCTTTTGAAACCTAAAAGCATTGGGAGATGCTGCTTATTTCAAGTGTGACTCATAATTTTGAATTTTTGGATGATGTAGATAATTTTTTTTTGTTGGAAATACGTATTGAAATTGAAACTTACATTGTTTCTGCTTATTTACACTAGAAACTGGTGGATCTGTAATCTGCAGAAAATAGCCATGACAGCACGGCCTTTTCAAGGCATGATTACAGTACTGGCACTTTTGCAGTCATCTGTCTCATAAAAGCTTGCAGCTCCTTAAACCTTCTTTTTAGACACAGAATTGTAAGAAAATTAGTGGCCTACTAATAGGTATAATTGGGTTTGATGTGTAGGAAACGTCACAGAACTTCTTTCTTTAGAGAGAGCAAACAGTTTTGTAGAGTTAATGAGATACTCTTCCCTAATTTTTCTTCTTAGTCCGGGCTGCTGTTACGAAACTGCCATGACCAGGCGTTTCTATCATGGCCGCACAGAGACCATAAGATCATGTACTATGGAAGCAGTGGAGTGGTGCAAATCCATGCTGGATCCTTCTGCCAGTGTAAATATGCTTTAACCATAATGTATTTAGAAGGCCTGTCATTTGATCTGCTTACAGTTCATTTTACTGTTGTCTCATTAACGGGAGTTGACCCGTTGCCAGTGCAACAAATTCCAAATGTTGGGTTGCCTGAAGGCTGGCTCTGGTGGTTGTGACTGAGGTGAGCTGTAATGTGTCAGCTTGCTTTTATCTTCTATTATATATTTACCTTTTGGCTCAAGTCTGTCTTAAGCTATATTTGCATTGGTTCCCACCCAGCTGCTTTTTGACGGGTGAAAATCAGTATGTTCTGCTGTGGGGTTGTTCTGTTGTTGTTTTATTTTAAGTGAAATGGGGAAATGTTAATCAAATTGTTGAGTCTGAGGGCAGGGTTGAAATCTGTTTGTGTTGTGGTGGTAATAGGGATGTATTCCAGAGTGTCTCTGAACAGCTGAACCAGTGACCTTTTCTCCTCCCAGCTGCTACCCTCCTCGTCTTTGGCTGGCAAAGGATTTCATGCCTTTCTTGCCAAGTGAAAGCTGTGCAAAAGCTCTTCCTGTTGTCCCCAGTGCACGTCTCTCGGAGCCTGAGAAGTTAAGCCAGGAGCAGATTTTGAAACAAAAGGCTGCATACCTTTAGGGAAATTCAAAGTTGCTATATTGTTAATGCATCTGAGAAACATACAGGAATATGGCTATCAAGAAGTATACGTGATTGATAATTAGTCGTGTGGAGCTGGACTTCACTGGCTTCTTGTCACGTATGCTGCAGCTTTAAAACTCATTTTTCCTGCTGTTACTCAGATCTGCTTTCCTATTGCAAATCTGGGTTCCTGTTACTTCCCTGCTCTTCAGTTATCTTCTAACCAACAAGGAGACTTCTATGGGTATTACATACTAAGGTTTGTTATTTCTCACAATAGCTGTTTGTAGCCTTTTTCTCCTTCTCTTTGTCATTTTAAATACCATCCCAAACATATTTCTAGTACTCTTTTTCTGTGATAAACTCTTGTGGGGCTTTGAAAAGCATTCAGTCAGTTCAGTAGTATTGAAATTAAAATGTTGAAAAGCCTACCGCTAGGTGCTTTGCAAAAAATAAATCCTTTTGTCTCACCTTTTCCTTTTTCCCCTTGTGAGCCCACTATCTTGACTTTTATCCAAATCTGGCAGTTACTGGCCAGGTTTCACATTTCTCTGCTACAGTCTCTTACATAATGAATAAAAGGTGGTTCTTTAGTAGTAAAAGAGCTACTAAGATCTCAGATCTTACAAGTTGAAGATCTTGGTTGTGTAGAGATGTTTCCCAAAGCCTCCATTACTAAAACCTGTGTTTGTTTTTTATTTTCTCTGTTTTTAATATTTAAATTTCAATTTAAAATTGAAAAAACATTATGGTGGACAGAACTACTGGCATGGAAAAAATGTTTCAATCAGTAGAGAAAAGTTGGGAATGCAGCTGGCATCTCTGTATGTTTTCGTTAGAGGAAAGAAGTAAGATAAAGCACAACAAAAAGTGCAACCTCTTCACAGTTTTTTCTTTTTCTTTTTTTGGCATGAAAATTGATGATCACTTATATATATGCGGTTGCACCTGCTAAAAGTTAATGTGTTTCTAAATAAGTGGTATTGTGGTAAATTGTTGGTTTTGATTTCTGTAGTTTATAGTGGCCACTTTATTGTTTCAACTTGTTTGGGAAAGAGCGTGAGGTTAAGGATACTATTCTGTGCAAAAGTGGCCTGAATAAGTGAACACAGATACAGGAAACAAATGAGCAAGTTCTCATGAAAAAGGAATTTGGATTTGGGAGATAGAGTTTGAGAAATTTAGGGAAATGGATGAAACAGAGGTTCTAATGCAGCCTTTTCAAATTCTTAAATTTTCTTCTGTCTGGAATTGCTAGAACTTGCGAAAGGGGAAAACTTGCTGAAGTGTTTCCTGATGTGATATTCACCTGGATTTTGTTTTTTATTTTTACTTGTCTCTTACTTTACACAGGCTTGTCAACGACAACAACTGATGCTTAAAGCATTTGCAAAGCACAATAAAATAAGGAAAGAGTGTGAGAATGGAAAAGGTATTTTGTGTTCAAAAATAATTTTTTTTCCTTGTGGTTGAATATTGCTGTATGCAGATACACTTTCTTTGTCTCCTTGCTGTTAACCTGAGTAAAAACTACCCCTTAACAGGTTATATTTAAGGAATTTTGGGGAGAGGAACTAAAAACTAGTCCTTGAACCCTTCCATGTGTCTCAAAGACATATTCACTTTAAGTATATTCATTTTTTCTGCCCTATTAAGCATTATTCCAGAATACCCTCTGGCCAGATAGTGTACTTGGCTGGAAAGTGGGAAATGAAATCTCCTAAGGTGGAGGAGAGAATTGGGTGGGATTCTGTCCCGCCTGTATGAGCGTGTTAAGCTGCTCAACAAATGAGAAGAGGTAACAGAAATAATCACCTGATGAACCTTAATACTCTCTCCATCCTTTTTGGTGAGTTATCTAGGCGACTGTGGCCTTGAAGGCTTCCTGTTCATCCTTTCTAAGTAATTGCTGACAGTGGTCCAGTTTCACTGTGTGCCTCTTTGACTGAAATGGAAGTTTTCTTGGTTATGGTTTTTGTTTTCCACAGCAACCGTGCTGGGTTTCATTTCAGTTCATTTGTGTTTGAGCTAAGTGTTGCAAACTGAATATGATGAAAGCCTTAGATCAAACATTTGGGAAGTGTTTGTATGTACTACAGCCTGAATCTTGTTGGGTTTTTTTGCACAACTCAGTAATCTATCTGTCCTTGAGCTGCTATTTGAGCTTCCTGCTATCTAGCCGAGGAAAAGCAGAAAATCAGGAAATGCTGCTCTTAATGATGCAGTATTTGCATTTCTTTGCAGGATTTGACCGTCATCTTCTGGGTCTCCTACTCATAGCACAGGAGCAAGGACTTCCAGTGCCAGAACTTTTTGTGGATACTGCCTTCACAACTAGGTAATTGGTAGTCTTGTCCTGTAAGGAATTCCTTGATACTGAGGACTTTGTTACATTGGCCTTAAGCATGCTGATTCTGTGATCTGTAGAACAAAATAACTTTTTTGTAAAGGTCGCTTTGTTTTAAGTTAGCGTTAAAAACACTGCTTTTATTTTGTGTTATTTTACAGTGGAGGAGGTGGGAATTTCGTTCTTTCAACTAGTCTGACTGGCTACACTAAGTTTGGTGGATCTGCACTTCCTATGGTACATCATGGCTATGGCTTTTTTTATGCAATCAGAGATGACAGGTAAAAATACAATTTCCTTTTTGGGCATGGCTCTGTCAGTATCACAAGGAGAAGGGCGGCTGAATGAGGGAAGGAAAAGACAGAAGAAATAAGGCTGAAGTGTCAGAAAGGGTTGCGAAGTGAGGTAGATGAGAAATGAGAATAGAGGCATTAACATTCTGGGAAAGAGCGTGTGGGAGGGAGGAAGGACAAACAGAAGGTGAGGTGAGTACCGAGGTACTGACAATGAGCAGAAAGAAAGGAGCAGGGAAGGTGAAAGAGGGAGGAGCAAAAAAAGTTAGCTTATTTTAAAATAAGCTTTATTTTTAGAGACCATTAAAGGTAACACATGCAAATATGTTTTTAAAAAGTAGTATTTGACAGAGATAGACCAGATGGTTAGGGAGTATAAGGGAGCACGCTATCTCTGTCTCTTGGCAGTGAAGCAGAAATCTCTTGACTCAAAGTAGACCTGTTTGAGTAAGGAGAAGCTGAAACATCTGGATTCCCTTTTTATACAATGGTAGAATTTGAAAAGAACCAATTTTAGCTTTTTAGTCTTATGGACCAAAATTATTACTTGTTCATCAAACATAATAAACTGCTTGATTATATTTATAATATATTGAGATAACTTGCTATTTGGTGATTTAGGTGTAATTTGTATGACTTGTTTCTAAAACTAAATATGAATTTTGTGCAGATTGTATTCAGTTTGAGAGTACAAATCATTCATACTTTGACCTATCACTCTGTATTGATAAATAGATCTAGATAAAGATTTACCTTCATTAGGTAAATAGAAAAAAGTACTTTAAACCTTACACTAGTTGCAGAGAAATGTAATTCACAGTGTTTTCAAAGCAGAAAAATTATGTAACTAAATACGTATATAGAGGTAGGTATTTAAGTCAAAGAAGTTACAAGTTTCAGGATCTGTCAGCATTATTGCTTACTGAAGGCACTGAGGGTCTGGATACCTAACTCCTTTGACCATTGAGACACTATGTTTATGTGCCAATTTTTGCTTCAGAATATGTGTCAATAATTTGACATTTCAGGACAATTAGTGCAACTTGTTCTAGACCATGACAATTAAGAGTGATAACTTTCTTGTTTTCTATATTGATAGGATTATTGTCACCTGTTCTTCCTGGAAATCATGTCCAGAGACTGATGCAGAAGTGCTGTGTAGAACTGTGTTCCAGTGTTTTCAGGACATGTTGCAATTAACAGTTACAGCTCAGCTGTAAAGCTGTTAATGATATAAAAGAGTCTTTGCAAACTCACAAGTTATATGTAGTACTTTGAAATGAAATGCTAGGCAAGAAAACTGTTATATTCAAGTTAAGACGTTTAATGATCTTTATGAAGTCTACCTATTTTTATGGGATTTACTGGTACCAGTACCCATTCAGGAGTGATGTAGCCATTTGCAACAACAATGCAAGCAGTAGTACCTTATCTATGTAGAGCTATGCAATATTAAAATATGCCTCAACAATGCAAATGTATTTGAGAGACATGGTTTTGGAAATGGAGAATTTATGGAATTTTGTATTTATGATCTTAGTAGTAACGTGTAGAATATTTTGTAATCTAATGATACTCTTTACTTCAGTGGAGCACTTAACTGTACTTCAGAGTAACCACACTGTCCTCAGAGGTGATTTTGCTTCCTATTCATAGTGGTTTATGAAATAGAAGGACTGTCTTCATCAGGTTGTATGTTATTTTATGAATAGATTATCTTTCACTTTTGCTATTGGGGTTATATCAAACAAATGTTCTATCCATGAATGGAGATGTTCCCACTACATTTGTTGTATAAGAGCACTACAATCTGAAATATTATTGAGAACTCCTTTTTCAAAATAAAAACAGAAAACAGGATATGAATTGCAAATTCTCCAGAGTTTACATCTTCTAGTGAATGTGAATCTCTCTGCTGCTTTACACTAATAATACACAATAAAAGTAAGCACTGAATGCAGTTTGATAAGATTCTCAGGATTTTAAGACTCTTTGATTCCTCTGTTCGAGAAGCTTTGTATTTTCCTCTCTTAATAAAGCTCTTTCAAAAATCATCTTTGTATTGACTGACTGATTTATGGATTGACTGATTATAGCAACTAAACTTTATGAAAGAGCTGATCTTGGTGACAAATGACAAATCTGAAGTAGAGATTCTAAAATACCACCCCACTGTTTTCCCTCTTCTTAAACATTGGAGTTTTGGGAGAGTTCGGGGATTGTTTTACACTAACACCTACATCCTCAGCTAGCACAGAACCAGTCTCCTTGCCCTCTAGAAGCTCTGTAACATACTATTTTTGCAGTAACAGGGACAGGGTCTCTCTTTTTATTTTCTTCTTCAAAGCTTGACGCTTCCCTGTGTAACAGGTCAGGATGTGTATTTTTAATTTGAGCAACAGCAAATATTTGTGCTGGTGGAAGAACATTCAAAGTGAGAGTTAGGTTCTTAAATAACTGAGGTGCATTTCCTTTATTAGTTACAAGATTTAAGGAAACTATTTACAGAATTTTACCACATCCTTAATATCCTCAATAGTGTCTCATACAAAATACTGAACCAACAGACACTATTGATTTGCCTGTTAATCATACATTGTATGGCCCTGTTTGAACATTGACCAGAGAATAGTAGATGCCTTTTTCAGCTAAGAGCTGTTGATGAGTCCCTTGTTCTACAATCTTGCCGTTCTGGACCACGGCAATCTTGTCAGCGTTCTGGATGGTGGACAGGCGGTGGGCTATCACAATGCAGGTACGACCTTCTCGGGCTTTATCCAGAGCTTCCTGGACAACCTGTTCAATGAACAAATCAAAAGGCAAATTAAACAAAACAAAACTGCCTGTCAGGAGTGAGCTGCACAGAATCTGTCATCTCCTAAGTAATTTGTAATACAGCAATGAGAGAGGTGAGGTTTCTAGGGCCTCAGCAGTAGTAACTGAACAACTTTTGAGCATCCAGATTTTAAATTTAGCCTACAGTGAAAACCTGTCACCACTGATGACTGTTCAGTTCCTTGTTCATACATCTTTGGGGTGGGCAGAATGCAATTGCTGGGTGCCTGCATTCATATTTTCACTTGTGCCTGCAGTCAGATCAAACAGACTTCTTCACAGCCTGAGCTCTCCTTACTCCTACAGGCAGGTCTTAGTCACTGCTAGAAATTGTTCTGAACAAATTGGGCTGGCTCCTTTTACAAGCCATTTACTTTCTTGCTCACTTTCAGCAATGTGGAAAATGCCCTAGCAATTGTGCTCCAAATTTCAATTCTACTCATTAAATAATTATGATTTAATCCCACAAATGGCTCCATTATCAAATCATGATAAAATCAAACAATATGCTGGATAATTTTGTCTTCTAGTTTCTGAGCACTGTGTGGTGTGCTGGGCCACCCTCACACTTTCAAAAAATTTTTTTGAAAGCTCTGAAGGTTAGAAATTCTTTAATGTCACTTGAAATTCTGGGATTTAAAGGCGCATAACAAAGATGCCAACCTGCAGTAAAATTGTATAGGAAGTTGGTAATACTGGATCTTTCAGGAGGAAGTGGATTTTTTTTTTAAACAAAAAGCCTCTTGGTTGTAAGGTATATTTTTATACAAGTACATATCGAAACATTTTTGTTCTGAATTGATAATGTACATAACTCTTAGAAATGGTATGTGTTTCCCTACTTCTGTCCCAGCTTTCTCCTGCAACCTGCTTTTTGTTGCAGTCTTATGCTTCTGTTGTCCCTTGCGCCATTGGTCTGTTCGCAAAATGTAGATGACTATCTCACATACGTCTAAAAGAGTGCAAGTCAAAATGTAGGACTGTCCATGTGGGAACAGTTTCCTGAAGAGGCCCATGAGTCCTGGAAGACTCCCACCACAGAGGCACCACCTCTGCATTGCTTCCTAAGGTGATTCCTACAGCTATCCAAAAACTTATCTGCTCTTGAATAAGGGACATTTGGGCTTGTTATGCAAATAAGGAATAAATAAAAATATTTTCATAAAAGTCCTATATTTTGAACTTTGGGTTTTAACATGTGGATGAGTACATGAGCCACAGCATGACCAGCCAAGGTGTAAATCCCAGTTGCCACTTGCAAAGCAAGATACCTTTTCACTTTCTGTATCCAGTGCAGAGGTAGCTTCATCTAAGAGCAGAATTCGGGGCTGCCGTACAAGAGCTCGGGCAATGGCAATACGTTGCTTCTGACCACCAGAGAGCTGTGTTCCTTTGTCTCCCACGTAGGTATTATATTTCTAAATACAGAAAGTAAGTGTAAATATAAAGCCGAATTTGGACCTTACCATGTTGAGCATGACAGTTCAGCTGCATTTCCAACTGAGGGACGCTTCCATGGCAGTGCCCTTCTGAAGGACTACCTAGGTAGTGATGGTACACGCAACTAAGGTACATGTAGTATCTGAGCTGCAAATCAAAATTCTCAATGTATTTGCAGAACACACCCTGTGATATTGAGACAGAGCAGAAGCCAGCTGGCAGGCCCAGGGTGAGTTGGGAAGTCTGTGATGTTGCAGGGAATGAACCCAGACAGCCTTGGCTTAGCATCTAACAGCCCAGGCAGGGACTTTTTCTTTCACCACCCCAGGTCACTGTAAGAAGAAAACTCAGCCCAATGAGAGACATTGTGAGTGATTTAGGATGAATTCTAAAACAGTCAAATTCAAAATCACATCTGCCTTGGACCACATTTTAAAGCTAACATGCAATGCACTTGAGAAATTTGATGTTTCCTCCAGCTCGGCACTCCGTTTTGCTTGTTACACTTCCTAATTACCTGCTACGTAACCCAATGTACCTCTCTCTCATCTAAGAGATACATCTTTGCAGGTAAAAAACACCAGTCTCCTAGGCCTATGGGAATTTATAAAGTCTCAAAAATATTTATCTTAGCCCATATTTTCCACCAGAGTAAGCTGGCAAATGGCTGTTAGCTTCAGCCAGTCAATTCAAACAGCAGCTAGGAAGATCTTTTGCCTGCCCTCACCTTTTAGCACTGTGAACAGCTGCTCAACAGGAACATTACAGAGCAGATGATAACTTCTGTTTTTTTCCCCTAACCTAATTATTTCCAATTGATGTACAAAGCATGAAACTGCTTTTCCCTCCAAGGTGCTATTATGGCAAAAAGACCCACTGTTCTGGAAACTCAGCTCATCAGATAAGATGCTACAAGAGGATAAGGACAAATATAATAGGGACAGTGAGAGAAGGATGGGGTAATAAGATCATGCGCTTCTGCCTGTTTCTGCAAGCCAGCTCTGTGTGTGACATTATGCACCTGACTGATTATAGTTTGAAAAAAGGAGAATGAGGACATAGCTCCTCAGGCTGCCTTCCCATTTTCCCTTTAACTGAAAGAAGCCTGGCCTCTTTTTGAGTACTTTCTGCATGTTTGTTGCTCTTCCATGCAGCATATCTCAAATGACTTCTCTGACTATCAGTACCAGCTAGGTTATTTTTTGCAGATACTGTACCCACAAAGAGGAGGACCCTTCCCACTCAGGCATCTGCAGCCATGGAAATGAGTAAGCACCCACAGTCACTATCACCTCCTAGTTTTCCACTTGTCTTCTAGGCAAAAGTAATTAAAAAAATTCAGTGGCTAATTCAGTAAAAGTCAGGGAAAAAATGAAACATTTTTACCACATATTTACTTAGAAAACCATGAATAGGCACTATATATTTTTTTTCAGTTGCAAGTTGGCAATGAGGGCCTAATTACCTTTGGTAGTGATTCAATGAAGGAATGAATATTGGCTTCTTTTGCTGCATTAACAATTTCCTCATGTGGCACCTCCCGGCTGTTATCTCCATAAGCAATGTTCTCAGCAATAGTGCAGTCAAACAGGACTGGTTCTTGTGAGACGATACCGATCTGTGCTCTCAGCCACTGGATATTTAGTGTCTTTGCATTTTGGCCATCCAGAAGCTAAAAAGCCAGAAATAATATATTTTAATCATAGTACTTTATAGCAGACTGTTTTTGAATCTAGCAACACTGAGGCCTGTAGCAGAGAAGGCCTTCAGGACATTTCATGCCCTGAGTCTGTTAGCTTATGCACTTAACGTGCAGCAGCAGAGGTGGGGAGATGATGATTGTTAAAGCCTACTTACTTACATTTGTGATCAATACAGTAACATCAGAAGTCTGTATAAACCTTGAAAAACTCCAGCTCTATGTAGCCACTGTATTGCACCACCACCCCCTTATTTATCACAATAAATAAAATAGCTGGTACAGATTTACTTTCCCTGCCATCCTGCTATCTGTACCAGAGACATTTGGTGCTATGCTGGTGACAAAAAAAAAAGATCTATTTGAGAAACCGGTTGATCTACACCATATAGTGTTTCCAAAGTCACTTCCTTAATTAGCAGCTTTATCCCATCTCTTTTTTTGCTGATCCAGACGTCCTTGCTTCTCAAATGCAGGTAATGGGGGACAGTAACAGGCAGTAATCCCTGACCCTGTAACTGGACATCATCCTTGTACAACAGGAAACAAGAATCCTCTACCACCACTTGTTCATGTAAAATGAGATACATATATAAAATGCACCTTCTGTTATATCTTTTTGCCTTGAAAGTGAGGGCGATTTGAAATTTAGACAATAAGTTCTCATCTTTAAAACAATAACTACGTAGCATCTTCTCCCCAGAGCTACAATGAGCTTAAACTGCAAGCGCTTCTCCCACTCCTGGGGTGTCTGGTATAACTATCACCAGCAGAGCTGTAAGTTTGAACACACCCTTCAAAACATCCAAATGTAGTGTCCAGCAAGGATTTACTCCTATATATCACCTGAATTATTTTTAGTTAATTATGATTAGTTACAATAATTGCTATTGTAGTTAGGGGAGAGAATTAGGCAACTCAAAGGAAGCATATGAGAATTTTTCTACTGAGATCTGTTTGCTGGATGGCACTCACTGTAAATGTATCAAACACTTTGCAGTTGTTTTTTAGTTTTCCTGTTCTAATTCCCCTCTACCCTAGTCACTTTCTTTTTCCTTTTCATTCTGCCAAAACTACTCTTAAGGTCTTTCATGATCTTATTACTCAAACCTTAGAACCAATAACACATCTTCCTCCTTGACTACAAATGAATCCTTTTTTTAAAAAGTGTTCTCATTTAACTTCTTATTTCTATCTTCTTCTAGGTCCAGTTCCAAGATTGTCTTCATCTTCCATTCCATATATCTGCATGTGAATTCCTCCCACTACAGCTTATCTGGACATTAGCATCCAGAATTTATAAGTTTAAACATCTCTGTTATGCAGATGATTTCTTTTGTCCAAAATAAAATACTGATCCATATTCCTGCTTTATCCTTATGACCCTTATCTAAAGCTGAATTAATAAGCTGTGGACTAAACCACCATCCTGTTACTGCAGGTGAATGTACATTGGCACATTGAGCTCTTTGGGGCCAGACTGTCTTTTTATTCTGTTTGTGCAATGCCTGGCATTGAAGAGAGCCCTAATCCAGGATGTGGATTCCTTAGTCCAACGATCAACAAATAATAGTAGGCTTATCATTTCTCTCTTTAAAAGAAAATTTGTATTTGGGTGCACATGAGAGTAGAGACCCCTTTGTATGGAATAACCTGGCTTGCCAGCTGTTTTCGGTGTGGTTTAATGAGATGGAGTTGTCTTATTCAAAGAATGTAATAGTAGCAGCTAAAATACCAAGCACTGATTGAGGATGTTTTCCAAGTCTCAGAAAAAGATATTTCAAAGTCCATGACCACTCTCTCATCCACAAGCATCTGGAATTGAACCCAAACGCCAGGGAAAAGAAGCTAAAAACTCACACCAGCATCTTCATCTGTCAAAGAAAGAGGCTAGTTGTACTTCAGGTTGCAATTCAATTTGAGCTGCAGATGATGGTTTTTCCTTTCACGGAAAGTCAGGACTTTGGTGGGAGACAGACATCTGGATCTGGATAGTCTGATTCTGATGGTCACATTTGTTTCTGGCTTTCAGAGGAAGGAAAGCTTTTATGGTAGTGAGGACAGTGCAGTCTTTTGGTGGTACTGGCAAGACTGATTATGCAAATATGATCCCTAAATAAGCAGTTTCTTAGCCTTCCCAGGGTTTGATGCCATTTCACAGTCATGGAGGTAAAAATGGTCCATGAGCTCTGATTTCCCTGTTTTGAGCAGTCTTGGAAGGATCCACGAAAGCTTAGGTTGATGCAAACCCTCTTTGGACTGAAGCTCTGACCATGGATGAGATACAGAGATAAGTGTAGAAACAGGTGAAATATGAGATCACCTTATCCAGCAAGTACAAAATTTTCCTGGGGATGCACAGGCACCTATTTGCAATCTCCAGGCTTTTCAAGATCCAAGAACAGCCTTTTCAGTTTGCTTCATCTTTCCTTTACTCAGTTTTCACATGCAAGATGTCAATGCAATAAAGTTCAGTGTCTATCCTAACTAGTGCTGTTGATGGAGCAACTGATGGTACAGGAAACACAAAACTGTTTTACTGGACTCCAGCAATAAACTAACTCTCCAGTAGTTTTGAAACTTAATCTAGGGCTTGAAAGTGGAGTTCATATTATAATTCTCTTCTTCCTCTATGCAAAAGTATCCATATCTAACACTAACATTTCTGTCTCATGTTCAGGACCAGAAGGGTACTGCATGTGAGTAGCTTTGCAGTCATAACTTCGTGAAGTAAAAGAGATCACAGTGTGTAATAATGACATTTATGTGCTATCAGTAGCGGTAGATGGATGTGAATATAATTACTATGTAGCTATACCAACAATAGAAACATAAATACTTAAAAACGATCTTAATATCTGTGTATGCAAACTAGCTAATGCATCTCAATTACTTTTTGAGAGAAGGCTCTGGACATTAAGGATTGGGAAAGGTTAAGGCTCATCTCTTTCCAGCTAGAGTGGACATGTTCCTCTTTGTGGTCTCACTCTGAAATCTGGAATGAGGAGATGGGTGGGATGGGTCAGCAAACCACAGGGAGAGTCCTTCTTCAGAATGGTTCCACCAACCTGGACAGCAAGCTATCACTAGGAGATTAAACACCAGTTTACCAAGGACACTACTTTTAAAATGAATCATCCATCAAGAGGTTTGCTACTTGTATGTAATCCCCCTCTTACTTTCAGAGATTAGTCCTAGTTTTCCTAATATCCCCTGTGTGGATAGGCTTTGGGATGAACTTCATTACGTTTCATAAGAAATAATGTGATTAATTTTTCAGAGTAAAGAGTCTAAATTTTAGACTTAAAGTTCCAGACCTTGTTGATAAACAACATTGATATATCATAAAAATGAATAGAAATGAGGTGAGAGAGCCTGTATATGCACTTTACACATATAATATGTCTAAATTATTATAAGCATGTGCATTTGTATCCTTCGCTTTTGGGTATATTTTATAAAGATTCTGTTCTGCACTAAAAGTATAAAGAGAGTACTCTTCAACAAATAGTTTTAGAATGTAACATAGAAAAGGATTTCTATTACAAAGCATAAACTGCATTTGTCTATCTAAAAATATATATGGATTTCCAACAATTAGTTCTTACTGTGACCCAGCAAAACCTCAGTGATACCAGTAGGATCTGGTCAGGCCAACGTAGCAACTTCTGTCCATCTATCTTGCTCTAGTAATTTAAAAAGGCATGGGAAATTTCTAAATATTACTTTCCTTCTACTTTCACTGTGACTGCGTAGGAAATACTGAAAATCCATGTGTTCCTACCCGTGATTTTCACAAACATTGACAAAAAGAAAGTAGTTATATTAGCAAACATTTAATGAGATTACTTAGAAGAAAAATAGAAAATAAATTATATTAATAAAGTAGATGATTGCACATGTATCACGTACCTGTAAGTTACACTTTTATGTGGAACAACTTACCATTTCTCCGCTGAGTGGATCATAAAATCTCTCAAGCAGCTGAACAACAGTGCTCTTTCCACAGCCACTGCTACCAACAAGAGCCAGAGTTTGTCCTTTTTCTACTTTAATATTCAAACCTTGGAGCACTTTGACCTCAGGTCGGGTTGGGTAGTTAAATGCCACGTCTTTGAATGTTATGTTTCCACCAAATATTTTCTGATTGAAATGGTAGAGTTAGGTCAATTTTTTTAGGATAATGTAACAGATCATAGAACAGCATAAAGAGCATTTGTAAAAGAGATCAGTGGGATTTTACCAAAGGATCCGAACTGTTTTTTTTAATTTCAGAAATTAATATGCAGTGAAAAGCTATTGTGAAAACACAAATTCTATCCTGAATATTCTATTACGCAAACATATTTTAATCAGAATTCTGTTCTGCAAACACAAATTCTGACAACATTCTGACATTCTGACATTTATTTTACACAATCTGTTAAACAAGATTACAGAATCACAGAATCACAGAATCACTGAGGTTGGAAGGGACCTCTGGAGATCATCTAGTCCAACCCCCCTGCTCAAGCAGGGTCACCTAGAGCACATTGCACAGGATTGCATCCAGGCGCATTTTGAATATCTCCAGAGAAGGAGACTCCACCACCTCTCGGGGCAACCTGTTCCAGTGCTCTGTCACCCTCACAGTGAAAAAGTTTTTCCTCATGTTAAGATGGAAGTGTCTGTGTTTCAGTTTGTGCCCATTGCCTCGCGTCCTGTCGCTCGGCACCACTGAAAAGAGTCTGGTCCCATCCTCTCGACACCCTCCCTTCAGATACTTGTACACATTGATAAGATCTCCTCTCAGCCTTCTCTTCTCCAAGCTAAACAGGCCCAGCTCTCTCAGCCTTTCCTCATAAGAGAGATGCTCCAGTCCCCTAAAAGCTTTGGAGAATGCGGGCATCGATCCCGCTGCCTCTCACATGCTAAGCAAGTGCTCTACCACTTGAGCTAATTCCCCAATACATTTTCAAAAGTAAGAATAGCTCTGGGTGGCTGACTTCTGTTTGCCTCATCAGGATCTGATTCTCAGTCTTTTCATGTTCATTGCTGATTTCTTTCATTTTCATCCTTAAAGATACTGAAAATAATCTACTGTTTTTGATCTGCACACAAAATCAATCTATTTTATGATTTTTTCTAATTAATTTGCTAGAAAATGGATATATGTAATATGGATATACACCTACACAACAAGATATATGCTTCAGATGAATGAGTATATATAAAACAAAAATATAAACACATGCAGATCAGCAGTCAATATAATATGTCAATTTTATGACACTCCATAAGACTTCATAGTTATTTTCCTTTACTATATACATAGAAACATATAATCTATATGTAATGTGATCATTGTCTGGAACAAAGTTCTGTCCTCTTTGTTATATGAAAGGCCATGTGTACTGATAGGCTTATATACATTTTTGGTTACTAAAGTACAGGACAATTTATTATTGACAATTTGTGAACAAGTTAACCCTCAAAAATTTCAGGTTAAATATCAGAGGCCTAGTTATATGTTCAAGATCCATGCTCAGTCATCTTCATGAATGAAAGGAGTACAAAACTGTCTCTGTTGCATTAATCCTGTTTTTGCTGGCTCTTAAAGATGTTTCACCAAGAGACAGGTAAGACCTAGGGGATGGCAGGAGGAGACACAAAGCAACACTTGACCCCAGTTTGGTTGGATGAGTCAGATGTGAATGGACTCGCACAGTACTTGTTCCCAGCAGCTATGATGTGGGTGGGAGAAAAAAACAAAACAGAAACAGCCTTGAAATAAATTAGTAGAGTATGTTATGCTGTACATAATACAGTGCTTACTTACAGGCTTCTCTCCTTCCTCGCTGTAACTATCTATGGAGGGTGTTCTTTCAAAGAGCACAAAAAGGTGAGCAGCCGACATCCTGGCTTTGGCATAGTCTGGAGTGAAAGAAGTGCTCTGTCCTAATGCCATTGCACCAAACACAATAGCTGAAAAAACTCTGTAGAAATAAAAAGAAGAAAAATATATTGATGATACAGCACAGGCATGGACAGCTTTTATAGGTAGAGTTGGGGCTTCGGATAACTGTTTAATGATTAAAGGCTGAGGTAGGATAAAAAATGTCTGCTGCAAAGTCTGTGACTTTTTTCCTTACTGAGTGAGAAAATCCAAAATTTTGGGGGGAAGGCAGGGGGGGAAAGTAACACTCTAAGCTTCCCTTCCTTGCCCACTTATCTAGATTTATAGGAAATGGATGTGTTGATTCCTATTTCTGTTCTTAATGCATGAGAAGTGGTAAGAGGTGTAGTTCCTGGCAGCTCACTTTCTTCATCTCTGAAACTGAAGTCATTACCTGTGGAGCTATCTGAGGTTTATGGAAAAACTCATCATTCAGCGTTTGCTTTTGAATGGCCCAGTCTTCCAGGCACGCCACTGGTGTCAGAGCAATTAAATCCTTGAGTTCAGGAACAAAAGGCAAAGTGGGAGATGAGAAAGAGGGGTCAAAGGGAGCAGGCATGAAGTCTGAGAAGAGCCAAGAGTAGTAAGAGAACAGAGAAAACACAAGAGGAGAAGGGATTCACTTGAATGCACAGGGGAAGGGGAGATAATGCAGAAATTCAAGAAGAGGTTGGTGTAATCAGGGTAAGAAGAAGCTTTAGCTTCAGTGGCAATTTTGCCATGCACATGTGTGGCAAGTCCTGAAACCAAGCATGCAATGTGCATGGGAGACAAGACAACTATTCGCAAACATGGACAGGGATTTCAGTTGCAAGGAGACAAGCAAAGGACTCAGATGCCGGAGATAGGGAGAGAAGAAAGAAAATGTTGAAAAGGTGCCAACTGATGGGAACAATGGCAACAATTCACTGTAAACATTTAGAGAAGTTTTTCCAGCTCTGTCTGGGTGTTTTCCAGATTGGGTGCTTGCTGCAACTGTCTTCTGCTCTCCACCTCTCTCACCTCAGGGCTCATAGTTTCCTCACTTTAGTTTCACTCATTACTTGCTCCACTTACTTATCCTTTAATCTTGTCCACCTATGCTCCCTACAGTTAAGCCATGTGATTCTGTTAAAGAAACTTTTTTGGCCATGAAAACAAGGAAAGGCATTGCTTTGACTGTCTTCATTTTGCATTCCTTCATACCACAGGCACCCTAATTAAAAATTGTATGTATGTAGCTAAACACAGTCAGTATCACTAGTATCAGTTATTTTGGATTTGAAATAATGTAAGGAAGGAGGGAGAATGGAAGGGTGAAAAATGGAAAAAAGAAGTAAAGTATTTAGTTACTTTTTCAGTTCTCTACTCCATAATTCCGTGATACATCTAGCAAAATCGAGCATATTCTCCCACACGGGCAAAAAGAAACTCACAAAGAAAGAGACACTTACAAAAGCACATCTTTAAACTGCATATGCCCATTCCTCACGAGGTAGGCACCAAACCGAAAACACCCAGCATAAGTAAAGTACATAATAGCTTGTGTAAAGGCAAAAGTAAATCCAAAGATATGTGCCTTCTTTACAGAATTTCTGTAACACAGAAAGAAATATGATCACACTCTTACTGTACTTTCAGTTGTAGCAATCAGGAATGTGAAGAATATCCTATAATTTCAAAGGAATTTACAACTCCTCAGTATTTTAGAGGTTATCATTCTTGTACACTTTGTTTTCCTTTCTGTCTGCAAAAGCTGATGAGAAGAAGAAATTGCTCTAATCCTAAATTCATTAGGTGTGTTCAATTTATATTGTCCTCATACAGTCATTGAAATTATTTTAAAATTTATAATGTGGTTGCAAGTTCAAAGTTTCAACTAACTGAAACACAAGGAAAATCATTAATAACTTCAGAATATCCACAGACCAGAAATTACTTCAACAGAACAAATCTTTGTTCTTTATTTTACATTGAGCCAAAGCAAGTCTTTAAATCAGCCACAACATTCATGAGGTTTCACGTCATCTGTAATACTGCTCTGATACAAGAGCAGAGTGAACAAATACTGAAACTGCTATGTAGGCCTACCCTTCTGGTGCCTTGCCTGGGAAAGTTCCATTGATTTTAATAGGAATCTTACGCAAAACATGTATGTAAAAACTGGCTTTTGGTTTGTTAAACAGTATATTCCCTCAAAAGAAAAAAAGGCTTATGATTATAAGAATTAATAAAGGCTTCCATTTCCAGAATTACAGCAGCTAATAACAATAGCATCATGGAAGCGTTGAAAGAAAAATGTCATTTAATCAAAGAACATTAGCTGCTGATTGTCTTTGCTTGAAGGGAAAGATAGTTTACACTTCTATGTTAAAGCTGAGTTTGGAATAGGAGATTTTGTGCTACGCTGACAGAAGATAAATTGTCTTTCAGTCTGTTGGTGTAAATTTACATTCATTTTAAAAACAAAGCTTTCAATAACTTTTTTTAAGAAGCATTTTATTACCTGTATGGTGCCTGCAAATTTTGTCCATACATAAACTCAAATTTTCTTTCTTGAGTCAAAGTAACAACAGTTCGAATATTTTCTATGGCTTCAGAAGCAATCTGTATTAAAGAGATCGTGTTCATTAATAGAAAAGCAAAATCTGTGGAAACTTTTAAACACAACCTGGTAAACAGAGCTTAGAATAATTGCAATGGAAGTGATGGAATATGTCAACAGTACTGTTGAAAGTGCAGTTGCAACATGTGTAGATATGCTGATGTTAAACATACTCCAACTAGCATGGATTATAGCAGTAAAGTTGAGACAGCATACGTTTTAGCAGAGGCCAGCAATGGGAGTATATTTTCCAGGGGACTTGTACAACCTGTCATAAAGATTATGCCATCCAGCTTGCTTTGCTACTGACACCCAGTCAGGCTAAACTGTAAAGACTACACAATCTGCACAGGCATTTATGACTGCACTGTAAACATATGCCCACATTTTCAAAAGCAACTAGTGATTTTGAGCTTACCCTTAAAGAAACTGTCTATCTTTCCCATGATGGATTCTCAGCATTTCCTGAAAATCAAGAGTCTTTCAAACTCCTAATGGAGAAAATCAAAACCACCGGCCACTCCTAAAAATGTAGAGAATAATTTTTCTGGCAACTTGGCATCTAAGTCCTAATAATTCTGTAACTTGGAAAATCTTTTCCTTTTGCCACAGTAGATAAAATAGTGGATGTAAGTTTTCCAAAATGATTTCCAAAATGACGCTAGGCACCCAGTCTTGTTCGAAAACTAGTGGAAGCTCATGGCTTAATTCTCTTAATGCTATTGAAATCCCATGCAGAGCCCAAATATTAAAGAGATTTACTCATAGTTAGTTAATATTGCCAGCAATTTTTTAATAACAACAATTGATTTAGTCTTGGCCAAGAATCTGGCAAATTAAAATTCAAAATGTAGAGCCACTCTGGAAAGTGAATTTGTAAAGTATATTCATGGAGCACTATGTTTATTCTAGCTCAAAATTTAGTTCTGATGTACTCATTTCACCAAAAAAAAAAGTATTTTATCCACTGTCTAGGAAGTTGTCTAGGACCTGGGACTCACAATCAATTCTTTCTCATGTATTGTCACCAATATATAAGATATTTATACTGTGGAATCCCATCACCTTTGTAGAAGGCCTCAGCGGTACTTATCCCACTGCATGGTAGGCTCTTTTTTGTACAAATGGAGCTGGCTCCATTATTTAAGTGTATGAATAATTCTGCTGCTGATAAAGAAGGAATGAAATACAGTAACTATTAGCTATATTATGTCTGCACAACCTACCTATAAGGATAGTTTATTTCTGTCTCAACTGTATGAAGGTGCCATTTCTTCATGGTAATTTGTGGCACAAGTTCAATTCAAATACATATTTATATACTCCTGAAATCAAGATTCTTCTAAAAGAACCTGTTTTAATAATTCTTTTGATAATACTCAAGGTATAAAACAATTAACTGGCTGCTTTATTAGCTGTGCATAAAATCACATTGTGAACAAGACACAAGTTAGGGAATAGGAATATATAGATAATTAATTAAAGATTAAAACAGGTGTCTACTTTTCACATCTATTTCCAGATCATATAATGATTATACTGGATACTTTTTCCAAAGGAGCTTTGTGAGACCTTGTTTCTTAAATTTAAATCCCATTGTAAGCCTTGGCTCAAAGCTGTTGTGGAATTGCTATAAATAAAAGATTAGTTAATTCCCCTGAATTCCCTTGACTATATTTGCCACATTTTCACAAGGAAAAAATGTTAACAGAGAATACTCATTTACATCTGTCTAGGGTCAATATTCTACAGCTGCCTTATGATTTGACCTTACAATGAATCATTGCCATATAAATTTATACTAAAATGCATGGCAGGCAAAAACAAGAGGATTTTCTCTTTTTTTTATTTTAGTGTGAAAAAGGCTGGGAGGAAACACATGAATATATTTTCTAAAGCATGGGGAGATAGAAATGCCCCTGAGAAACTTTCCTAATACAGACCATGGAAAGAGAGAAACTGTGACTGAGATTTGCTGTGCCTGGACTCCTTAGATAGAAGCATCTTCTCTGCGTGCCTGACCACTGCATGGCAGGAGAGAGGGAAAGGACAGGCAGATAACATCACGCAGCTGCTGTGCTGATTGATGTCAAAACAGAGTCCTCACAAAGTGCAGTCTGTCCTGAGACAGCAGGCCTTGAGAAGTGAGGAAACAGTCATCCTCAAAGCTATGAAATGAAGTAATGCCCTCTCTCTTTGCCCTCACACTCACAGTTTCCTTTGAAACAGATTCCCAGGCTCTTGCTTCACTTCCCGTCAGAGAGGAAGGAATGAAAATAAGCACAAGGGACTGCAGCTATACTGCACAGCCAGCTATACTGTCACTGCGGTATTTTCAGGCATCCTTGTTACTGGCGATTTATATACGAGTATACTGAGCTTTTTATACTGAGTCTGCAGACAACTGGAAGATGAGAGAACGAGAAGGTATGTGATAAGTAGAGGAGAGGGGACTCTTGAAAGGAAACAAACCTAGACAGAAATGAAGGAAAGCATAAAAGGCAAAATGCTGGGAAAGAATAGGGAACACAAACACAGGCTTGGGACAGGCATGAGGCACCCATGGCTTTTAAGATGCTTAGTATACTCTGGATGCTAGAGCATAAATTAATAATACATGTTTTCAATTTTCAGCTTCATATATAATATATCACCATTTGATCAGAACAATACAAAATGCAGAGTTCGATTTCTT
The DNA here is from genome assembly GCF_036417845.1 of Apteryx mantelli. Taxonomy (NCBI): domain Eukaryota; kingdom Metazoa; phylum Chordata; class Aves; order Apterygiformes; family Apterygidae; genus Apteryx; species Apteryx mantelli. Next base: position 145,974,728 of record NC_089979.1, on the reverse strand, counting down.
TTAGAAGTAATATACTCTTGACCCCTTGCCAATGTCCCTATTAAGCTGCACTCTGTAGTAAGAAATAAAAATAGATAAAATGCTACTGAACCCACCTTTCCAGCAGTTTCCAGTTCCCTCCTATCTTTTTTTGCATGTCCAGCAAGCATCTTCATTTGAATCATTCCAGTTACAGCAATAATTGGCCCAATGGCTAAAAGCAGAAGAGTCAGCTGCCAGCCATAGATCAAAGACAAAACAATTCCAGTCCCAAGATTAGCTACATTTTGGGCAATTAATGCCAGTCTAGAACCTGTAGCCTGGAAAAAAAAAGGATCCATTGTAAATGGTAAACTTTATGTAGGGTGATAACATGAAAACTAGACAGAAATCATTTGTCCCCTAGACAATTAGAATTTATTCCCCAGAGGACATATGAAAACAGTTAATTTAGTATAAATATTCTGCAGAATTGAAAGCTTTATTCTATCTTTCGAAAAACTGTTCTGCTGTACAGATTATTCATTCCCTCAAGTCTTCTGTATCTGCCCTCCTCTGTTTCCATCTGTTCACTCAGACGTACAATACTTGTTCCCAGGTTTTGCTCAAAAAACTATGGCATTTTAGAAATTTCATATTTTTATACTTAGAACTGTGTCTTCAATCATGCCAGATCTCTTGAAATATGAAATTGCCTAACTTGGAGTCTGAGATGACCATTTTTTCTTTCTGACCACTTTAACATTTAGCACGTGAATGGACTCAGTGATGCAAAGACAGTAATCCTCATTTTGAGGCATGCTTAAGTATTTTGTTGAGCTGGAACATTTAGCATGGAAACTCAGTGCTATCTAGACATCTAAGCAGGCTGGATAAATAACTTTAAATAGCCTCCTTGGATGACTCATTTATACTAGTACAGTACTGAACACTAGTAAGGGTGCATGAACTAAAAGCTTTACTACAGCATTATACTGTAAATATATATATGCATGTCTTATCTACTATTATCATATAAAACTTTTGTGTGGTACCAAACACCCAACACTTTTTAATACATAACAACAGTTTCCAGAGTACAGCGTGAGCAGGGTTTCTACCTATCAAATCCAGTCTGTAACTTCACCCTATACTAAAACATAAATGAAAAATGCCAGTGCATGTTACTTACTCCTTTCACTTGTGAGGCATCATTAGCAAGTCTTGTAATTAATGCTCCAGTGCTATTTTTAGGATCATCAAACCAGCTGATCTCCTACAACATGGAATATAGTTATGATGATCTTAAAAACTGTCATTTGCATATCACCTAATTAGGCTACATAAGAGAACTTAATCACTTTGGATTATAAGTAAATGACATCTGTGAAACAGTGTTTTACTTCTTAAGGTGTAACCATAAATCCAATAGACCTATAGATGCAATAAAGATATGTGAACACAAAATTCAAACTAAGTAGTGTTAACTATCTGTATGTCCTTTTTTGCATTAACACAAACACCATCACTTTATCACATATTAAATGTAGCTTTAGAAAATATCTCTGCTTATGAAACTTAACATAGTTTATTTTTGATGATGAAGTTCTCACTAAAGAGCAATATCAAGGAATCTACCACTTTGAGGACAATTCCTTGAATCTATAACATGCATCTGCAAAGACTACTAACTAAACAATATAATTTCTTCTGTTATGTAGCTAAATAGCACATCTGTGGTCTCTATCAGCTATAAGGACTGTGAAATCTGTAAGTCTACTATGAAAACATAAGTGTTTTGAATGTTTGCGTGTTGCTGTAAAATCTCTGTGGTATCTGAGATGCCATATATAAAATGATTATGCAGTGCTGGGAGATTACTCAAGACTACCTCTTCCTAATCTGGAAGACATTATTTTTAAGGTAAAAAAATCTTGTCAATCACATACTTTTGTATCTCATTAACAGTTTAGATTAATTGGTCAAAGGAATCAATGACTCTAAAGCACTTTGAAAATTAAAATATCTGAATTAAATGCAAAGCAATACTGCATCATCTTTAAAACAAGAAAGTAAAAATAAAATATTAATCTAACTTTCTTCCAGACTTGCCAAATATCAAAACCAAAAGGTCTTTTCATAAAACAACTAATTGCTTGTATTACTTTATACATGCATGACCCTTAGCAACAGCATGGTATTTTTGTGTAATAACGTTTGTTAAAGTTACTATAAGAGCTTTTATATTTCTTGACTATTAGTGTTTAAAAGAGTAACCCTTAGATATTAACAAACATGCTACATTTTAATAGCTTGGGTTTTTGGGGGGGAGGTATTTATGTAATACAGCAAGAAAAAAGATGTAAATAATGAACAGTTTTGATCTGGCGGTAGGCTCCATATAGCCAGATGGCTGCTTTGGCATTTCACAATATGGAGCATACACCACCTGCACTGGTGCTAATATGCAAAACCCTCCCAGAGACCACTAATCTAGTGCCTGGTACTTGAACATGACGCAAGTAGATGATATTTTCACACCAGAGTGTAGACAGTGAATATAATGAAATTACTTGACTCCTCAGACTGTGAAAACCTCTCTGTTACATTTAGAGTCTTTCAGGCCCTTCCTCCAGGGATCTGTTCAAATTCAGCAGGGGCTTTAGAAAGCCCGCTTTTCTCCCAGGCTATCACAAAAGTCTCATGGCACTCAGCTTTCCAAGGAGGACTCCCACTCTTTGGGGGTGACCTATAATCCCTTTTCATATAAACCTAAAAGTAGGTTCATCTGGGCCCCTGGTGAAGGGGGCTAAATGGATGGGAAGCTGATCCTTCACAAGGCGGCCTAGGCTCTGAGAACTTCTCAAGGAGGAAATGACCCTCTGCAGAGACCAGGAAAGAGTTCATTCAGCTGAATGAGATAAAGAAGCGGAGAAATTTTGCCTGTTTAGAAGGATCCTTTTTGATCCGAGACTTGCTGATGAGTCAGACTAGCATGGTCAGAACATACCACTTTCCGTAGCTAGTGAAATACAAGGAAGTTATGTGTCTTGGCTCACATCATTGTTTTGATTTCTGCTGCATCAAGGATCATGTGCCCATTTACAGCTGGGTCAGCTGGGAGTAAAATTTAATATAAATCCAGGGAAGTCTTGGATTTATGCTGTGGATTAATAATGAGGTACTGAATACCAACGTTTCCTTAAAATATTTGGTGAGTTGAAAAAAAATTACTCATTAGGAAAAGCAACTGGTAAGGGTGCTAGCAGCAGCAAAAGAGGGGCAAAAATACCTCACTTAGTTCTAGAAGTGCTAACCTAAGAAGTGCAAGTGCTGGTGAGCCTGCAGTGCAGATACCAGTGCAGGCTTTGTCTTACAGGTAAGAGCTTACCAGCTTACGCTGTTACGTCACACAGCACTGCAATGAACCACGTACTCTGACCAGCTCACCGCTAGCTCCAGGAAGCAGCTACTACAGAACGCACTACTGCATGGTACACACATGCATTGCAAGGTAAGGGTTTGGGTGCTCTTAAAAGGTGCATCTCACTGGGGGGAAGAGCCATATAAATCCTCTACGACAGGCGGTGTCATCCAAGCATTTGAGTTATTCCAGCCTCACAATCAAAAGATGGGGATAAGGCTGGTTACGCAGACAGCTAGGATCCTTGTCATCTGCCTCAGCACTTAGCAACTAGAGACTGTTGCACTTGGATTTCAGGCTGCTTAATTTAAAGGGTTCATGCTGTTGCTGAAAGTACTTTTACGAACAGCACAGAGTCCTGTTGCTGCCCCCGACCACTACCATGGCTTTCTTTGGCACTGTGACTGCTGCATAGGATAAGCCACCAGTCTAGTGAATGCAGCTAGTCAGGTCTTATAAGCATCACTAGCAGTTGTTTGTGGCCCCTAGCCTGTACATGGAGTTAGCTGATTGTGAAGGCAGATCTGAATTGCAGATTCGGTCTCTTAGAGTACAGCTTGCTTTCTCTGGTCCTCAGTCCAAAGCTGCTCTGATTTAACTAAATAAACACAACCCTCACCTTTGAGCTTTCTTACTCTGGTTTTAACATGGCCCTTAGTAATTAAATCAATAAAAAGGTTTCAAAAACATTTAAAATATCTACCTGTATCTGTTGTGATGATTTAGTCCAGTCAGTTTCTAAACCAAGCCAAAGAAATCAGTGGTATCAGTGGACATCTTTACAGATATGATCACAGCATGACTAGTTAACTAAACATAAAGATAATTTATGATATCTACACAAATAAGTATTTCTAAAGCTCTAGAAAGACAAATATATATAACACTTTTACCTGTCTAAGAATTGCTCTAAATGCCATGGAGCGAAGCCTCATTGTAAGGATTTCTCCAGCTTTACCAAATGTGAAACCCTGTTTGAGAAAAAAAAAAAAAAGTAATTACTTAATTACAGGTTTTGTCTTTATCTGATAAACAGTCATGTCACTACCTGCATATAATATTTAAAAACACTTTACTAAGTAAAAAATATTTTAGCTGTAACTGAGGCATTGTTTTTTCAGAAGCAAGTATATATCATGTTTCACTAAAAGACTTTAAGTCCTACCAAATACTCATTTAATTGGAGGATTTTTTTTATCACACCTGATCTCAAACTCAAAGTAGTCACTTCACAGTTCATAAGTAAGGCCCTATATTTGTTTTAGACACTACACAACCACCAGAGATTTCACTCTCTTTAAGAGCTTACAGTCAAAAAACTATAGTACTACTAGTTGTTTTCTAGGGAAAGCCTCTGAACCCACACAAAGCCTCATGACTACAACACAGCTTTTCGTGTGCAGAGAGATTTACTGGTGTCTCTTCACAGCTGGGCCAGGGCCAGGGCCAGGGCCGTACAGAATCTGACTGTACAGGAATGAGACAGGGAAGAAATATGTACAGGACTATTTCAGGCAGACACATTTTAATGGAGAAATATCCATAATAGCTATACTATCAAAATGTTTCTTTTCCAAGGGCATCATAGGAATTTTGAAGCTGGTTCTGCCTAAACAGGAGGCAACAGCTGCAGGTCATTTCAGAAAAGGCACGGCATCGTGTTAACGGCACCAGGACAGAAGGTAGAAGTTGGTGGTCAAGGGTGGGCAAGGCTGATACAAGCAGCTGAGCAATGACTAAAGGGATTTGTGCATGTAAATGAGATATGCATCAATGCACATCACAAATGAAGTGACTTATGTATGAACATGGCAGTTTTCCCACAATATATGTAATTCCATGCTTTGGCAAACATGCCTGCTCATGTGAATACTTGCATGTAACTGTGAATTTACAGTCTGCTTTAGATAATATGGTCAAAAGTATTTGAGGTAGTACAAACTGAAGGATGAATACCATAGAGAAAAGAGGTAATTTGAAATATTACTTAATCTTCATGGTATGGAACTGTGACTAATTTTAAATTAAGCATATGATGTAGTCTTTCCCAGTTATTTTTGGTATGTTTTCTTAGAAATTCAAGGGATTGAGTGCAGTTCACACAGATGCATGTGGGGTAGTTTCAGAGTGAGCAGCTCAGATGCTGGCAGCACTATTGCCTGGAACTCAGAGTAGTGGTGAAGCAACCATTTACTCAAGACAGAAGTGCCATTAAAACCTGAGCTGAGCCTGTGCTGTCAAGGTTATTATAGTATTATCATTATTATTATTATATTATTAGTGAGCCTAGAATTTTCTTGGCTTTTCTTCCATAGCCTGTGATCCAAGGCAGGCTTTACAGCCAAACTTTCCTTTGCTGTGGGGCTGGGACCATAGAGCACACTCGAAACCTCTTACTACACTTTGAATCCACCTGGCAGTGAAAATTCATCAACAATCTTTTTTCCTTCTGTATTGCTTGACACTAAGGCACTGAGAACTTAACACAGTTGAGATATAGTGTCTCAAAGACCATGAACAATTACAGTAACAAAAACTTACCTGAAGAAAAAAAGTGAAAAAAGAAATTATTCCAAAACCTAGAAACAGCAGTGAATACATGTTATTTGTCTTCCTGATAGCAATTTCTCCTTTTTCTACAAACATCTATAAGAGAAAATTCTGAAAGTTAATTTTAATAACTTACAGTGCAATAATTTCTCCTGTTATCTTTCACAGGCATGCTATGTGCATTACATATACTGAAAGTGATAACAAGTGCATTTCTTGTTGGGCCAAGATTTTTTTTTTCTTTGAATTTTACAGATCTGAGGTCATTTTACATGTTCTCATGAATGAAGACTTCATTTGTATTTTGGGAAGATAAAATCAGTAACATATGTCAGTGAACAAACCTACATCAGTAAATTATTATTGGAATTTATACCTGCACAAGGCTGAGGCACCTCTTAAGTCTTTAAAATTCTTTTTCCAATATATATCTTCTGCCCTTTGAGAGATTATTTTCCATGTTGGACCAGCTTGGGGACAGTCATTGAAAAACTGCAACTGCATAGTATATTCCCCATCCCTCAGGGATGTTTCCTGTTACTGTTTGCATTAAAAGCTGAAGTATAACACCGCCATAATACTCTTTTCCCAAGCAGTTTCTTAGTAGGCAACACCTCACATACAAGTAAAAAATAATTTAAGATAGGTCATTTCAGTATCTTTTATTTCATAGACTATAGCTAGACTGGCTGTGAAAAATCCTCCAGTAAGTGCAGCCCTTGCAACATTTTCATTTTTTCCTTTTTCTTGCTGTGCAGTGAAACTGAGAAAAACATGAGAAAACAAGACAGAGCACCTCATCCCATAACAGTCAAAACATGTTCAGCTTCCAGAATTGTATCTGTTCCTAAACTGATTGAGGTTCCTCCAGCAGACAGACAAAATAATCTTCGTCTTCTATATCCCATCCAAGTAACGTGACCAAATAACCTTTCTTAGTATGGCAGGTGAGTGTCATATGGTATATGTGTGCATAGGCACACATAAATACGTACTTGTACTCTGACGCTCACTTTCTCTCTCTCCTGCAATGTCAAATTTTGTATCAGTATTAATACTTTTACATTAAAACTGTGTGTTCCAACAAAACTGTTTAATCTGAAAATTCCCGCCAGTGCCTGGTGTTAAAAAATGTGACTTCATTTTCTAACAGCATAAATTCAGGTTTACTAAAATGCTCTCTATACTGAAAAGCTTACTCAGAAGTATTGTCTTACGTCCGTTTCATCTAGTGGCTTTTGCTTTGCCTTGATTCACATCATTCTTTCTCAGAAAGGTTATTGTGGAGCACAGGTGGGGAAGACATCACAAGGATCACCTTCTATGCCTGTGCAGCTCATGCTAATGGCACCAATTATACTGTCTTCCATAAAAGGGATGAAGGTGACCTGGCTTAGGAGAGGTCACAGCAGAACCTCTCCTCACTTCAGTGTCAGTAAGCTGATCTGCTCGAAAACAGAGATGTGCATTTTGTATCACTTCTCTGTGAGTGTTCAAGCAGAAATTCTGCGTTCTCCATTGCAAGGATCTTCAGCCATTCCTTACCTTTGCAATGCAGGACACTGTTTAGCATGCAGTGTTGTCTTTGGTATGCAGTTAAAAGCAAATATTGAAAAAATATACCAGTTTATCATAAACCAATTCAAGGTAATTGGGAAACAATGACAAAGGGTAAAGCATACAATGAAGTTTTTTACTTCTCTGTTTTATACTTACCCCTATGACGTCTGAAATTATGACTGAAAATATAGGTTGTAAGGCCCCATTGATAATTGCACATAAAGTTCCAAGAACAAAGTAAGGCCATTCAGTTTTATTCAACTCCATAATTTTAAAAAATGAAACTGGAGGCACATCATTATCCTAGAATAAAAGGATTCCATCATGATAAATATGACTATGTTTATGCATTGAAATAAATGGAGGACACGTATAATCTGTATAGTCTGTTCCCTGCTCCCATATTCCATGTTGAGAAACCACAAACTATCAGATCTTTAAAAACCCTATGAATTAATTTCTGACATACTGACTATTATTCAGTACCCAATACTAACATCATAAAAAAGAGAAAGAAAAGAATCAATGAATGTTACTTAAGCTCTCATTTCTTCCAACAATAACATTTTGAGCCTTTCTCAGAAAGGATAGTTACAAATCCCAATTATCGTTTCTAGGGCTTGTGGAGAAAGTTGGAAATTTAAACCACTTTATTTCTCTTTAACAGTGAGTTTGGTGGTATTAAATACTGAATGAATTGCTCTTCACTCATTGCTGAATATGACCTCTAGCGTGTTTAGGTCATCAGTCAGATCGATAATTAGATCATAATTTTCAGTGATTTATTTGTCAATACAAACACATTTTAGACAATAGATAGCAAAAAGTTTCTAGAAAAATAATAATTATTCTCTATTCAGAGTGTGTTATTTGAGCTATATGACTGATTATCTGGTTTGGTTTTGTTCTAAAATTAAATGAATTATTTTGCCTGCTTAGGCTATTTCCATATTCAAGTAAATTTGTTTCATAATATTACACAATTAAACTATTTCAAATATCACAACAAAATTCATTTTAGCTTCAGGAGAAAAAACTGTTTCCAAAGAACTCTTTTTGTGTGATTTTGTCATTTTATGTCATTTAACCAGACTTGTAGGCTATCTTTGCTCATTTTATTATAAAGTTACTCTAAGGAGGATCATCTTTCTTTTTTATCCTATTAGTTATGGAAAATACATGCAGGTAAGAATACAGAGACACTCACAGGCTGAACAGTTTTTACATCAAGTTCATCATTCTGTATTCTGAACCTCTTTATGCTTTTCCGAGTTGACTGTCTTTTCTGTTCAACCAGTACTGATCCTTTCAATGCCACTTCTGAGATACTTAGTGCATTATCTTCTTCTTCCTGTAACTGATCATCAGTTCCTGATGTCTGAAATGAAATACAATATGATGCTAAAAATAATTTATGGCCATATTATCCTGTACTTTAAAATGAACATAAATTCCTATTAAAAAAAAAATCTGTTAAGCAAATGGAAGATGGATAAGAACTGAACAATTCTACAAAGCCATAAACAAGCATTAAAGTTTCCTGTAGTCCTCTCTATACTCAGTGCAAAATTTGCCAATATATACTCACACTTAAAAGAGAAAAAAGTTTTAAAGTTTTTTTTCTCATTTTTTGGTGCGTTAAACTGTTCTGACTACATACAGGAGAATTGAATTGAGTAAACCCCGAGGAAATCCCCCTTAAAATGCAAAAAAGGTATGAAAGGGTCTTAATGTAAAAGAGAATCAGGAAGTCAACATGAGGGACTTTCAACAGGACAGGGGAGCCATGAAGAATAGAAGCAAGATTTCCACCTGCTTCAAAAATAAGGCCTGAGAGACACTGTACGAGAGGTTCAGGAGATAGTTTGAGAGATAATGAAAATACTCAAGATAGGCCATGTCTGAATGACAAAACTTCAGGAGCCTGAGTCACTGAGATGTTGGTGAGTTAAAAAAAGTACTTGCATAAAAGAGTTTGCATTTTCACAATGAGGGTGGTGAGGCACTGGAGCAGGTTGCTCAGAGAAGGCATGGAGTCCATCTGTAGAGATATGCCAAACCTGATGGGACCCAGTCCTGAGCAACATGCCCTGACCTCAATCAGCCCTGCACTGAGCAGGGTGTTGGACTAGATGAACTCCAGAGGTCCCTTCCAACCTGAGTTATTTTATGATTCTATGATTTGAAAAGGAGTCTGAGAATTAATCAGCTCCAGAACTTCATTTTTATCACAATCTTCATTTTTATTTTCTCCTGTATTTTGGCTTTAATTCCATATTTTTCTTTAAACTTTTTTTCTCAAAATTCTCTCTTTTCCACATCTTTAAATTAAGCTTGAACATTTTACTTTTGCTTCTTTTTCCTGTTATGAAGATTAGTATTCTTCAGGGAAACTTTTTTCCCTAGAGTTTCTCTACTGAGGAAACACTGTGAAGCTAGAGACACCTTTGAAAGTAATTCAATCCAGTTAAGCCCATAACACACAATATGAAGAAAGTTATGAAAATTTTTTCATTAGCTACCTGCATATTAACAAGTTTGTAATAAACTCCTTTCTGTTCTATTAATTCGTTATGAGTCCCTTGTTCTGTGATGATGCCATTTTCAAATGCAGCTATGAGATCCGCATTTCGAACCGTTGACAAACGATGAGCAATAACAAGTGTAGTGCGTCCCTTCCTGACCTGGAAATAGCACCAAAATAGCTTCACATTAGCATCTTCAGGTAAATATAATATTTCCCCTCTACATATTACAGCTGAACAAAATAGTTTAATTGAAACATTTTCTTGGAAATGGTGTTCCAGTAAAGATCAAAATGGTCAGCAGAGAAATTAATCACACAGTATTTTTCATTCTCTGAGGCACACTAAAGCAAAAATGTAATTTAAATCAAATGCTGAAAAACATTTTTGATTTAAACATATAAATTAAGGTACTCTTTTTGCATGTCAGACTATTACTTTCTTAACATAAGTATCTAAAATGGTTTTTTTCAAAAACTGCCTGTTCAATGTGCTTTAGGTTTATGTATCCAATTTTTATTGAAAAAAAGAATATCCACCATTAAGTGTTTCAGTGACAGTTCTATTTAAGTTCTATTCACAAATATTAAAAATTAATCAGTTACACTGTAATTTTACTTACTCTAAATTACTCAGTTAACTTAGCTGAAAATAAATGTATCTAAAATTGTACTTAAAATCATACTTCAGTTACGCATGTCATTTTTACATCTTTTTAATTACTCACCAATAATAAAATAAATCCCATGAGTATCTAGTTTGTCATGAAAAAGTTTTTACAGGCACATTTTGTCAGTATGCTTTGGAATAAACTGGTATTAGTATCTAGTGAACCAACAAGTTAATCCAAGATATACATAGTTCATTTTTTAAATCTTCACTCAATACTTTGAACTGCTAGCTTAATAGTTTAATATGTGTTTTATGATGGGGAAATGAGAATGAAAACTGCTATGTGTGAAATAATCTTGAAAGAATTGCCAGCTAAAGCTGACATCTTAATATTTTTTCATGATTTTAAGGACTGGAAATTCCACCAATTCAAATTATCCTATGAGAAACAACACATAGTTTCTTGGTAGTCTAAAAGCTTCACAATGTCTGAAATGATCTTAAAAGGTTAAAATCAAATCAAGACATAGAAGAAAAACAAGTTAATGACCTTAATCATAAAATGTAGAATGCCTCCTCTACAAGAAATTGACAGAATTTTGATGAAGCTGGTAGAGAAAAGTGTTCTACTCTAGATCTGATGAAAACTTTCTATATAGGGATGTATTCATCACAGTGAGGGAAAGAGTAAGAAGGCAAGAGCAGGACAAATGAATACCTGGCACACAATGGCATGGATTCATCTTGCTTAACACCAGCAATCCCAGAGCTAGTCTAGTTTGAGCAAGTCTTTCTGGCATGGTCCGTCAGACATGCTCACAGGGAGATCATCTCACCATACAACATATTTTAAAGACAGGTGGGAGAGATGAGAGGCTAAGTAACTTGTTTAAACTAGCTGAATAAATTTCATATTGTAGCACTTAGTTGGGATCCCATAGAATGTCTCAATCAGCAGTTCTCTGCCCTTCTTTGCTCTGGGATTCACTTTATAGGGCAAGGGTTGGAAAAGAGATGTCTGAACATGCAAACTGAGCTAGTTTCAGAGAGTAGTGTGAATTCTCAGAAATTAGAACTAGAGCACAGAGAGTCTATCACTGAAATTAGTGAAAGTTAAGTGTCCAAGAGAGAATTAGGGACTAAACTATCTTTGAAGCTGAGAATGCAGCTTCTGTGGTCTGACTCTCTCAGACCACAGTCTCAGTCCTGCACAGTGGTTAGAGTAAGGTGCCTCTCCTGAGGCAGAAAAGCATATGGAGGCAAAATGCTTTCTAAAGATATTGTCCATAGATAAACTCTGTCATAACTGCTAAAAAGATTTATGCAATGCTGGTAATTCATATTCACCCAGAGAATGATATAGATACATAATGGCAGAGAGAAACAGAGGGAGGAAGAAAGAACAGTGAATGTGATTGATTCACCCTGAGGAACAGACGGAACTATTTTATAAACACTTCATGCACTTACTTAGCGCAGACAACAAGAAATACAGGACTGAATATTTTTTCAGTTGTCTAGGTGTCTAGACAACACACATCTACATCTAGACTGCAGCCAAAATGTAGCAGCTGCTTTGTAGACACAACCAAGTTGATTTTGAATTACTTTGCAAGGTACAAAAAAGATTTCAATGAGTACCTTAAAAACAGGAATATAATTTTTAGCTTGAACATAGATATTAGAGACAATCTTTTGCTGTGGCACAAAAAAGTACCAGATTTTGCTCATAAATATTTTTAAAAATTGTCTCGACATTGCAAATTTTAAAACCTTATATATTTTTATATTTAAATCTGTAGTCTTACATTTAAACCTTAAGATCTATGCAAGATGATAGTTTATATTCAATTAATCAAGTAAATATATTTAGAAGCATTATTGAAAGCATTCTACATTGGCTTTCTAAAAGAGTTCAGTGTTTAAAGCTCTCATTCATTGCCCATTCAAATAGCTTCACTGAAAATAAAACTCTCTACAATTTCATATAAAATGCAATCTAATTAGCTATCTCATTTTGGATGCTTATATGCCTATCATGCATAATATGGAAAATATCATAGCTGGCCCTTTTAATAATCAAGCTGTATGAAAATGATCAAGGAACTTACAGCTTAAATAATCAAATTAATGATCACAAGTGGAATTCTGACGGAACCTGGTTGCAGTCCATCTTCCCTAGGTCTTCTGCAAAGCTTTATGAAGATCCCAGTTTATAAGATAATGGCACGAAGAAAAGCTAGATAAGTGACTATTCTCCATTAAATGTATTTCTATTAATAATTCTCCTCAACCTGTCTGTCTTCACCCAACACTTTTATTCTAGAAGTCATCTGCAGGAAGCATTACAGCACTCCAACTGGAAGACAGCCCGACTGGGTAAATTCAGAAGAGCATTTGGGAGGTACTGCCACAATATGAGTATAGAGAAATTTTGGTTAAACCTCTGAGTTTCATCGGGGATCAGCTGTCCCTGTAATGGTCTCTACACTGAGAAGAGAAACAGAACCTAAAGGCATTCATATTAACAGAAGCACATGGTTCCTTGAAGTGTTTCCTGCAGGTAAAGAACCAGGTCACTGCTACAATCACTTATGACATGCTGGTAGCCCTTACCCTGTCTGTCAGGTTTCAATGCGAGTTCAACTAGGTGAGCGACAAGAATATGAGCATCTATAAGAGAGTGTATTGTAGGGGACAGTATTTATGCCAACAAAACTTGACGTAGGATTAATAACATTGAAAACACTATGTCCTCACTTGAAACGAGATTCCTCCCTGTAATACCTCCAAGATCTAAAAAAATACACGTCTCTACAAACAGAAAATATTTGCCAAATTCAAGTTTACTTCCTGTTTTTTAAGGGTCTCTCTTTCTTGCAGCTCTTTAAACAAGTGTCTGAAAAAAGGAAACAACAGGCTCCTGCTCACCTACTTCATTTCAGAGCGATACTGACCTTGTCCAGTGCTGCCTGCACAACGGATTCACTTTCAGTATCCAGAGCTGATGTGGCCTCATCAAGCAGGAGGATTTTAGGGTTGCGAACCAGAGCACGGGCAATTGCTATTCTCTGCTTCTGGCCTCCGCTCAGCTGGGCCCCTCTTTCTCCAACCATGGTTTCAAACTTCTGCAAGACAACAACACGCGCTTCCAGAACGCTCCGCGGCACAATCCTTTCGCCGATGAAAGGCAGCGTAAAGAAAGGCCATATTTGTGTTAGTAGCACCAGCAGAATCTTTGCCCTGTTCTAAAACACTACAGGTAAACACTTGTTTGAATATGCCTTCCTCATTCTTTGTGCCCCTAGAGTTCTAGTATTTCTCAGTCCTCTGAAAGGCTCATCCAACCATGGCTTGACATATTAACTTTATTCTCACAAAAGTTATGAGAAAGCTCTTTGTAGTCACAGCTCCAGGGAGAGCTTCCTCTATCTGATGCTTTAGGGAGAGCCCTTCTAAGGAACTCTCCGACATGAGCAGGCTTATGTAAGGGAAACCTCTTCACCGAGACAGCGGGGTTGCTTACTTTGGGTAGCTTCATGATGAAGTCGTAAGCATTAGCTTCCTTGGTAGCTTTTTCAATCTCTTCCATGGTGACGTTCTCACGGCCATAACGAATGTTTTCTGCAATAGTAGTAGCAAACAGCACGGGCTCCTGATTCACCACACCAATAATCTCCCGCAGATACCTGATGTTGAGGGTCTTAATATCCTGCCCGTCGATGGTAATCTAAACAAAGGAATGCAGATGACAAGACTTCGCTAAGTGTTTTGGCCACGGCATCTCTCTCCCCCAGCTTGGCCTATGCCATTTTCGGAGAGACTTTATTGTGTCATTTGAACAAGGGCAACGAGACCAGAGCTAAACTTCAAACCACAGTGACGTACACAGCAGTCATCTGACTTGAGCTATCTTACCATGCCTTCCTTGGGGTCATAAAATCTCTGGATGAGCTGAACAGTTGTACTTTTCCCACAGCCACTGCCACCAACGAGGGCTACTGTCTGGCCACAGTTAACCTTGAGACTCAAGCCTTTCAGTACCTTCATGGAATATGTTAGAAAAAACATAATGTAGAAAAATGTGAGCTTAAATTTAGAAGAACTCTAATCAGTTGAGTGAAATTTTCTTCATGTTTACATCAGAACTGGTCTAATAGCAATACTTTACACAACAGTGTTCAAATTAGTAAGAAAGAATTACATGTGGAATTGTGAAAGCAAAGAGTAAAGCAAGTGGTCTTTTGTTTCAGTAACACTGAAACTTCTGAAATATTGCCATTTTTATCAAGAATATTTTGAACTGTGAGATCACAGTTCAGGTGATGTGAAAATAAGCAAGTATGTACTAAAACAACCTAGTTTAAGCCTTTGAACTACCTTACAACTCAACTGAAGATCTTTGTCAAACAAGTTTTTACTTGGAATTACATTTATTACACTCAGAGTTAGATGTTTACATGGAAAATGGCACTGGGGATTAAATAAATGATTACAACCTGATCCAAAACCTGAAGATACAGATGGAAAGATCTGGTTGATTTCAGTCACCTTTGGGTCAAACACTATGTGTATGAAATGAGAAGACTAAAGTCTCCTGATGGTATTTCCTTACACATAAGCATGCAAGATAAAAAATGCTGAAAGTTATAATAGGCTTATCTGAGGGGATCAGATAGATTTTTCCTCCATCCTACCACAATCTAATATTAGAGCAGAAGCCACAAGGCTAGCTAGCTCAAAGCCTGCTAAAATGTATCTGTGACAACACCAAGCCTGGCACAGACATTGCACACAAGCATCCACTCAGGGTCTTACACAGGTTTTGTGGCCCTTGCTGGGGAAGTGTCCCTGCAGTTACGAAGTGGGATAAATTCCCAGCCATCTAAGTTATCTAGATCAATATCATATATATCTGTACAAGGTGTAAGGAATGTACAATGAGGTCTTTTGCTACGTACCACCCTCTTAGGCCTACCGTTGTTGGTAGGCAAAGGTAAACCAGGCATATGCAATGGTGTTCTCATTAACACAATATGTTTCCTTGTATGCTCTGGTTTGCTCGTCATTCTCATTTTGCTTTTATTATGAAGCATCCTTCACCCTTTCTCACAAGGATGAAGTGCTAAAAAGGTGACCATGGTAGTAGACAGAGGAAGAAGTGAAAAAACAAACTCCTTCTCTAATAGCAGATAATTTGATACAAATTTTAGAAACCTGATACAGAATTCACTGAGAATAATAGTAGTCTTCATGTTGATTCTAATGGCAGCTGATTTAATTACCAGCTGATTTCACTTGATCTCTTGAGAAATTGGAAAGATGGAATATTTTCTTAGTCTATCTCTTTAAAAGTTGGCTAAGAAAGCCCTGCTCTTCTCTGTCTTCATATTCTACCTAAACAAAATGGGAACAGGTTCCCTGTTATAGGTTAGTGAACTACCTTCACATTGGAAAAGAAGATTTTTTTCAAGATATTCTTAATAAATATGTTCTCAGAAATCATTCAGACCTCCTCCATCCCCACTAATTGCATCAAGACATACCTTTGTGAGAGCTCTGGGACAAAACAGTCCTTCCTTGGACAGGTTTTGCATTGTAAATGCAATAAACTGTGTGTTGGATCTGTTGCCAATTTCTCCAAGGAATTCTTTTACCAGATGTACAGTGAGGATAATTTGGGAGATCAGTATACTTCTATAACATTTTTACTGGATTTAAATAAATATTATTACAATTAGAATTTTTTATTACATTTTTGACTTATAAAGGCCTCCGATCTTTTAGCTTCTAGTGAAAATTTTGTGTAGCTGCATTTTATTAAAAAGGGTGTTGACTAAGTTAACTAACCAGTTCCGGCTAAAGTAAGTTATCAGTTCTAGTTAAAAGCCAAAGTTTCCATTATTTTGAGGATTTTACTTTTATTATAGCAATTGTTCTCTTTCTCTAAAACAATCAAGTTATCTTAAATGGAATCAGTATCATCTCCATGCATAATACCTTAATATCTGGCCTAGCTGGGTAATTGAAGTAAACATTTTGGAATTCCAAATTCCCTTTAACATGGTCCGGTTTATAGCCAGCATCTGAAGAACTGTCAATTTGAGGTTCCTATGCAGAATAACATCGCAAAAAAGGAAAAAAAAGTTTAGATTCTGAATGACATTTTAGCATGATATAGGGCTGTGAAATCTTAGACCGTAACAAAGTTGTATAGAGAGAGAGTAAGTCTCATTGAAAAGCAGCTTGGATGAAAACAACCATTTCAACAATGTATGAAACTTCCAACCCAGGTCACTGGCAGATCTGGTGTCAAGGGTGCACAGCCAAGGCAAATACCCAGGGCCTTAAGACACACAAAGTCCTTGCTGGTGTAAATTAAGGAATAGTGGAAATCATCTAAAATATAAGTGATAGGAAGGAGCAACCTGCGCATTAGCATCCAACTGTTGCCTGCTAACAGTTATTTGTGTTCATGATTATACTGCTTCCTTCAGCATACTGTCGGAAATGGCAGCTGTGGCAGTGTTAACATAGGGAGTGAGGTTTTAATGCGTTTTCATTCCTACCCAGAACACTCTAGAATCAGAAGTAGGTCTGCACTAAAATCCAAAGGCAGAATTATAGTTTACATAGAAAACTCAAGACTAGTTTTAAAATAGCGTTGCAGTCACTGTGATACTATAGTACCAAGATTCCAGTCCCTGCTAGCCTTCCAAGTGTATGCCAGCATTCTGGTAAGCAAATGTTATAGCCAAAATGATCCTCATCAGTCATGGTGCTGTCATTACTGGTATCTCAGATAGTTACTTGAGTTAGCATGAGTATATTTACAACAGCTGCACGCACACCTATATATATGTGTATATATATATATATATATATATGGTACAAGAAAAGGATTTTTTAATATCGCCAGGTATAGGACATGAAAGTAGAAGTCAAATCACTACAGATGAAATCATTGTAAAGGTAGTCCTTTAAATTATTGATAGCTGAAAAGAAATATTCTCAATAAAGTGAGCATATACACAAGATCTACTATCTCCCTTCAGTTGTTGGGGTTTTGTTTTTGTTTTTTGGTTGTTTTTTTAAAAATGAAGATTCAAGTATATTTAATCAGGAAAGATTTGAAAAAATTTCTTTTTCATCTATAACCTGCTCTCCTTCTGAGCTGTCAAGTAAAATAACGACAGGCAAAAGTTTGCATCTTCTTCATTTATGGGCTCACATCACAGCATTTAGATGTCTGTCCAGTATACAAAATTGAGTTAGATAGAATTTGTAAATGTTATTGTATTGTACACAGAACTGTTTGGGGCTTGCTAATTTCATATCCCGAATGGAAAGTCAGATGTTCAACATTTTCAGATGATAGTCATGGCAAAGATACTCACATTGTCTATGATACTAAAGATTGCATAGGCAGCTCCCCTTGCATTAGCAAATGCCTCCATACTTGGAGCAGTTTGTCCAACATTAAAAGCTCCAACTAATAGAGAAAAAAAGACCTAAAGGGAAAAAAAAAGACAAACATAATACACAGTTAGGAATTCTTAACTCTAATTAGACAGCTTCAGTTATCTGAGAATATTAGTTATTATTGCTTCAAGCAGTTTCACACATGCTATACAAAAGGAGGAAGTCTTGAATCAAAGCAGCAAGCAAACAAATGGCAGTCATTTACACAAAAGATAAACATTGATAGAAAAAAGGAATCTTTAAGATCAGTCTAAAATTTCCTTCTTTCACAACTGAACCATAAGAAGGATATTGTGAGGTGCTCATGGCTGGGGTTCTTCATTAGAGTAACAATAGAGAACAGAAGGACATTTCCAATTCTAGCTGAATAAAAATTAGTCACCAATAACTTTTATGATTAAACATGGAAAAAAATCTATTTCTTTCCTCATATAAAATAAAAACAACAGTAATCCAAACTGTAATCCAAACCCACAGACTCTGGACTGGTGACACAGTAATCCAACCCATTGTACTACTGGCAAGAACAAACCCAAATATTTCAGGAAACTTTTATTTGCGTGAAGATAAAATTGTTCATCACACTGAAAGCAGACTCCGATTTCTAACATGATTTTATTCATCCTCAGGTTTGACTTATTTTCTTGTGTCTTTTCTGAATACATGCAACTGTGCTGTCTGTTTCAGATGTTGGGAATATAAGTTTATGTGCACCTTATCCTAACTAGATCTAAGCATTAAACCAAGCTTACATTCCAGTGTAAACTGGTAGGGGACCAGAGGAGGAAGAATACTCGATCTGTTCAGAGACAGTCAGTGGGGACTGATGCAAGGCTCAGCGACAAGTCCTCCTCTGCAATCAGGTGGTATTTGCCAGGTGATGCAGGAGCCTGACTGTGGGTGCTCCTGCTTTCCTTGCTCCAGCAGTAGCTTTCATTGGGGTATATCAGAGAGAAGCTATTTCCCAGTGGTTGCTGGCTTTCAGTGGGGTGTTGGTAGTGCAAACACACCTGCCAGGCTTTGCCTGCAGTAGACAAAATGGACTTACATACTTGGTCACAAGTGGGAGCAATTAAATGAGCTGCTCCTCAAAGCATCTTAGATGTTAATTAGAAAGGTAGCACATGAGTGTAACTGAGTGGATGGCTTCAAGAACTGCTGGTATGTCACAGATAGGTGCAAATTTGGCTTGTGCAGGCATGCTGTGATTGGGATCAAAAATTCAACCACATTTGCACTCCAGCCCTTCTAACAAAAGACATGGTGAGTGAATTGTGTCTAACATACTAGGTAATGTGTTACAAAGAGCATGCTACCTGATGTTTGGTCTTTCTCTCCTGAATGCAATGATCTGGCATGGATCAGAGTTCCTAGAAGTTATATCTCAGTCATTTTTCAAAGATCCAGTGTAACTGAATACAGAAATAATAACTTTTAATTATTATTGCTTCAAGCTGGCTTTTAACCAGTGATTTTAAGGTGAATGGTTTATATCTTGCTACCCAACTTATGGAAATATCCATGACAAGCAAAGCTATACTTTGGACATCCTGTTTTTGTTTTAGTTAGCAGGAGTGAAAAATGCAATTTGGAAAGCTGACTTCAACCTGACTCATAATTTATTTAAGTCATGTATTCCAGTAAGATTACACAGGATCAGTTCACTATTTTTTGTTAACATTGTTCAGCTGGTGAATACCTACTGTAAAGACTCTTCCAAGTGTATAGTCATCAGATAATATCAAATTGGTTCCATACCAGAAGGCCAATGCATATGATGCATATATCAAAAAGAAAGCAATACCCATAGAAATATTGGCTGAAATAGCTTTTTTTATTCCAATGCGTTTGGCATCTTCTAAATTTTTTTGATATCTGAAAGAAGAAGCAGACATACAGGAAATTACTCTTCTTTCTTTCATTGTGTATAGTCATAAATTCCCAGATAAATAAAATATTATAGGAAACAATAATCAAATCCTGAGATAATCTTGCTGAGAATAGGGGAAAATGTATTGACCATCCTTTATGTTACAACAAATTTTGCTGATCAGTTTTGTCTGGCATAAGTCCTAGATGAGTGAACACAGCTGTGGCAAACTGTTAAACAACTGTAAACTTGTGTTTTTCAGTGGAACCTCCCAACTGTCAGCGAATATTAATGCAGAATGCTATGAATAAAGGTAAGCAGTGCTCAGCCATCAGAAAGAACTGGCTGCAAGAGGCCTGTTCCTAAAGGGCAGATCCCACCTGAGTAGCTTATATTAGACATCTAGGGCTGAGGATAAACTCTCTGAAGTAAGAAAGGGGAAAAGCTGGGAGACACTTATAAAAACTCTAAAACCAGTTCTAATGTACAGCAGTGTCAAAACTGTAGAAGGATCAATAACAGGAGAAAGAAAATACTTATATTGGATCAGAAATAAAGGTAATGAGGATGGGGTAACTGTCGCATAAATGTTGCAGTATACTGTAAAGGAAGGAAAAATGGTGCTATGGATGAGACAAGATCAATTTATGTCAAAAGCTCTTTGGAGAAGGAATATAAAAAAAGCATATTAGCATGGTGCTAGGTATCTGATATTCTAGACTGGATCTGGACATGGAAATGAGAACAAGTCTGTCAGAAATGTCTGACCAAAGAATCAAATGCTAATAATAATTGCATGACCCGTGTGCTCTGGGAAAGGATAGCTGACAAGTTTCTTTCTGAAATACTGAAAAAACAAGAGATTTTTTTTAGACTGTGTTCAGTTAAACTAATTAAAGGTGAACACATGAAAAACTCCTGAGAGTAACTAAGGCTTTCTATTTCAAGAACACGGATTTTAGAAATTAGGCTTGAGATTAAAATCACACCAGGGATATTGTAGCCCTAAACCTAAGTAGTTTGGCCTCAGTTTTCAATAGAATAAAAATCTGTGCATGGTGGCAAAGGAAGGACAACTAATGTGAATTACAGTATTGAAATTACCATGTCTGACCTGAACGGAGAAACTGAAAGAAAGAAATGTGCTTTCAGGGTGATCAGGAACTCTTTCTTCCAGAGTACTGAATAAACCAGCAAATATAACTGTAGTCTAGTAGCAAGGACTTCTAGTTATTATTTTCAAATTGTGGATACAACCACAGGGCTGAAGTATTCTAAGAAAGAGAAACAGGTGATCTGAGAAATTACAAGCTTGTAGCCTGACAAAAACAGTACATAAAGTTTGTAAACAAATCCTGAAGAAAAGAATAAAAACAGAAATAAACGAAAAATGAAATAAAATGTATAATGTGTTATGAAATGGAAGGATTAACCCAATTACTTTTCTTTAATGCTGTCTTTTCTAGTGGGGGGGAAACAGTAAAACTAATCCATCTGGACTTCATTAAACCATCTAATGCCAACTGTTTCTAAAGCCATACAATAAATTATTAATGAAGTGGTAGTTGTAAAGTAACAAAAGAACAGTACGATAAGGAAGTGTTTGAAGGGAGATAGCAGTGTTTGACAGGGAACTATAATACCCAAGGGAGGTAACATGAGGAATTCCTCTGTCAATCTTGGGGTTTATCTTTTTCAGTGTTTTTAGTGACTTGTATATGAAAGGAAGAGTTAGGAAGATGAAATTTCCTGATGGTATGAAAATGAAAGGGTCTGTCAAGGAGGATCAGAATATCTTACAAAACTAGATACATGATGTTGGAGGATAAAAGTTAGAACTAGGAGAACAGTAATTACTTAAAATAAAAAATCACACATTTAAAAAATAAAGATGATAAATGAAGTGGAAAACCTATACTGTAACTTGGTTGGCTTAGGAAAACAAGACCTGAGAGAGGCTATGATCTATATAAATATTTCTATAAAACTTACAGGGAAGTAAAACTATCAGGGACCTACTAAAGCAAAAGTTTAGTGCTGTCACAGGAACAAATGAATATATAGGAAGTTGTATACACTTTGCTAGAAAAAGATGTCCAACCTTCAAATGCTCAAGTACTAGAATAGCCTCTCTACAGCAGTAGAGCCAAAAACATATTTGGTTTTAGGTGGAGCTTTTATGCTTATTAGGGGGGAATAGGTGATATTTTTGTTTACTGCAATAGCAGGACCTAGTCTCAGTAACCTCGCAGGTCCTTCCCATTTCTGGATCACAAGGAAAGATATACCTCTCATTTAGTGCACCTCAATATTTCTGAAGTTTCTGCCAAATATCATTGTTACTAGAAATCAGCCTTTTTTTTTTTTTAACCTGTTGGTATGTTATGTCTGAGGTTTCCAGGACATGGAGAGGCCTCCTCTCCTCTCTCTCAAAAATCCTATAAAAGTTCTATGTGAGGACACTGACCACCATCAACACATTATTCTTTTTGACTCCCCTTATTTTTTTTTAATTGATCTCCTGTCTGATTTAGCGGCCACCAGCCCAAGGGTAAGAGGGGTTTAGGAGATGCAGAATCCCAAGTACAAGACAGCAGTATTTGATAGAACTAATCTGTAATTTTAAAAATCTAACTTGCTGTCATATTGGCTGAATATTCACAGTCATTAAACATTTCATCAACATAGCCTCCAGTCTTGTGTTACATTGATGGAAACAAAGAGATATATATCAGGATGCATAGGAGAAAAAGGCTGGCAAACAGTGCTTTAGAGATGAATAGGAAAAAAACCTGATGAGATGTACTGAGGTATGAGGGTGATAAACAGCCTCAGAGATGCTGGGGTGAACAGAGAAGCAAGGCACAGCTACCTTAAGGACTTCCTTTAGCTGCCTAGGTCAGGGAGCACTGGCAGCTGGAGCATAAAGGGAGAACCAGGTCAAGCAATGACACGTGTTTTCTGTGGCTGACACAAGTGTTATTGAACTTTGAGTCTGAAAAACTCTTGCCAGTTTTTGTGGTCAGGATGGTTATCTTTAGATAAAAGATCAAACAGATGGCAAGAATGATGTTCCATAGTACAATAAAAATAAACACATGTGCCTGGCATCACTTTGTGATCTTGTTATACTTGTCTTTTCTTGCCACATGCTTGTCTTTTTTGCTTATGACTCTCACTAGGTATATGACTATATCTCTGCATGTTTTGTGATGCTTTTCGAAACTGATGATAAAATCTAATTCAATAGTAAAGACATTAAGAATTTCAAAATCTCTTTAATCACTATTTTAAAAACAGTCAATGAAGGCAAACATTATTCCAACCTTTCAATTTCTTTTCTCTGTCCTCCAAATGCCACCACAGTTCGAATTGCTGCCAGAACTTCCTCTGCAACAGCTCCTGCTTTTGCATATGCAGTTAGTTCTTTGTTGGTGAATGCAGAAATGATCTGTGTAGAAGCAAAATGATTTAACTCTCCTACGCAAACAGAAATAAACGTGCTCAAATGTTGTTCTGATGTCTGTGAATTCTTAATTTACTGTATAGCATTTCCTACCTACTTTATTATATTTATAAAGACTTACAACAGACTTCACATGTGACTTGTAAGGCAGCAATTTGATGAAGTACATCATGACAAGGCTTAGACTGCATAAAAAGTCTTAACTAGAAAAATGCATGTTATCTGCTGCCAAAAGATGAGCTTGAATTGAGACTGAGGTTCAGTTCTACTATACTTTCATCAGTATGGAAGGCTAGAGAGCTCTTGTGAAATGATTAAGGTCCCTTGCACTCAGAAAGATTTGCACCACTGGTATCTGGGTAGGACAGAGTAGCCATCAGGCTGCTCTGGTTTATGTCAGGACAATTAATTGCCAGAAAAGCACAGAGAAAAGGAACATTTCATGCTCTTGATATGCAGTAGTTTGCAGATTAAACTATAGCAGAGTCCTCATGTACTATGAAGTATTAAAGAATTCACATTTTATATATGGTTGGGATTTTCATCTTAGTTGAAAGGGCAAGGCTTCCCAGTGCCATTGAAATTCAATGGCCAATTAGTATATAACTATATATATGTGTGTGTGTGTGTGTGTGTGTGTGTGTGTGTGTGTGTGTGTGTCCCTTTGAAATTCCTACCCAAAAGCAATTATAGTTTTATGGATAAAGACTGGGTTTTTTTTGTTCTTTTGTTTTTCCTCAGAATAGTCTACATTCACTTTTTGTATGTTATTTTAATTCATCCAAAGCTGAGCAAATGACAGAGAAACAAGTTGGAGCACAGCTCGCGGTGCATTGGCTGCTCCGCAGTGGTGCCTGTCTGTGCCCATGTTCTAGCCGTGGGGGTGATGCCCTCATCGCCTCCAGGTTGGAGCTGACAGACAAGGGTTATCGCGGGGAACCTGATTTTCTGCAGCTTCATACCAGAACTTACTGGCAGTTACCCGCGATGACCTTAGCTGTGTATTTTTACTTCATTTATTTATTTATTTTATCGATAGTACTTAGCTATTTTGGTGCAGTTGTTGTGGAGATTCAGGAAGAAGGGAAAAGTATTGCTTTTTTACCTTTTCACCTAAGAATATATTATACTTAAACAAACTTCTTTATAGCAGTATAACTGTGTCCACTGCGGAAGCACTGCACATCAACTCTACCAGTGTCATCATGCACCTGTTCACAAGTTTCTGAATGTAGGCAAGGTCTAAGCAAAAAGTTTCTAACTAACTCCTCTAACTTCACTAAGAGCAATAGTGCATTTTTAAGTTTTTAAAGAAAAGGGATTATCTAAGATATATTTTAACAGATCATTGAAAAAAAATCACACTTTTTGCCTACCTTTGCCCAGAGAGCCGATGAGAATCCCAGAACAGGACTGATCGCCAGGATCACAAGTGTTAATTTCCACCCTTTCATAAAACCAACTATAAATCCAGTGAAAAAGGTAGCTATTGCCTGAAAGAACATTGCAATTTTTTCCCCTATTCCTTCATTAATCTTGGAGATGTCACTAAAAAAGCAAATGATATCCAAACAAATAAAAAGTGTGAAAAACACAGAAAGGCATTCTTTGGATACAGTATGCTTTGTCAGCATATTTCATCATATTTCTAACTCTTGCAAATCAACATGACTACAAGTTGCGGCCATACAGAGCGTGGAAGAGCATTCTCCAACATCTCTGTTTCTCAAGACTCAGTTTAAATGATACCATAGCTTACAGATGAGTTTAATAAGACAAAACAACATTGTTCTGAGGGACATATTACAACAATATTTAACAGTCATAATAATTATTATGACAGAATTATTAACTCAGTTAATAAACTGATATTTAATACTTACTCTACAAGTCTAGTGTTGAGCTCCCCCGCATCATTTACATCAAACCATCCAATCTCCTGTCTCATTACAGCATGAAAAAATTCTTTTCTGATTCTCTTTATTTGCCGGCCAGCAGCTAGTGTCCAAAATGAAACTTGAATGTAGGCAGCAAAAAGAACACTGGCTCCTATTCCAGAATAATAGTATGCATATCTGAAAGGAAACAAATAGGAAAAATGATTTAAATTTGAATTAATTCTACTCCAACAAAACTCCTAGCAGTAGGTTGCAATTCAGTTTTTCATATGGGCAGTTAAACCAACATGGAACACTCTTCAGACTATCTGCCATTTCACTTTCTTCAGTATAATGAATATTTTTTAAAAGTTCTTTCAGAAACAAATTTCAGTGTTATACTCTGTTCACTTATTAGGCAACTTCCACAAATTATCACAAAGTTTTTAATTTAAAAATGAATGGCATGGACATTTTGTCATTTAAAAATGAAGACATGGACAAAAAAAAATCTTAGAATCACTTATTTAATCTTAGAAATACTTTGAACACTGAATGACATTTGAGAACAGGATTTTAAAAAACGCTTAACTGATGTAAAAACAAGAGCAATATAGATTTGGGGAAATGCATGTTCATTTAATGAAGTAAGGAAAAAGACATTGAATTTTAAATGTTTGCATGCCATCATGATTTGTTTTGCTTAGACTTCTTTGAGAAATTTGAGTTTGCTTTTAAAATTTGTGTGCATTCCTAAGGAAAAATAAACAAATTAATGCCTATGTACTGTTGATGCAACTAAAACAAAATAAGGCTCCAAACATACAAGAAAAAGAAAAAAACAAAGCTATTCTATGTACTTCTGTTACAAATAACTGTCAAAGATATTTCATTTATAATTACAAGTCAACAAAATATATCATATTTAAACTGAAAAATACTAATAGTTTAATGGATAGTTTAAAATTAAATGAATAACTGAATGTAGACCTTAATCATTGTCAGCCTAGTAGAAAAGCTATGAAAAGCAGCAAAACTGGGAAAAAAAACAGGATTATTGTATTAATGTTAATACAATATTTGTTTCAACATTTCACTTATGCCAAACCACAACAGAATGAATTTAAGTCTGTGTCAAAATCCCTATTAATTATGATTATTTTAAAATATCATTAGTAAAAATTAATTGGAAAATGAAACTATATTAAGAATTATTTTTTCAATGACAATTGTTGAGAAAGTTATAGCTATGATTCTGTCAGCTTATTTGTATGACAAGTATACCCAATGTTTATGTTTAGATTCCAGTTCCAGAATTTAGTCATATAATTGTTGTATCAATAGTTCCTAATTCTCATACTAACCAGGAAGGGTTGTGCAGCAAGAGTAGCATTTACACTCTGCAGTTACATCCTCCCTTCAAGGACCTGGCCAGCGTGGCCTCTTTTTCAAAACGTGTACAGTTCTCTGAAGTTGAACAAAAAGGCTATTCTTTTTTACCTCTACAGAAAGTGTCATGAAGAAAGAGGACTAAAAAAAAATGAAGGGGAAACAGAAAGAAAACCTAAAAAGGGCAAAGGATGAAGAAAGAAGAGATTGGGTATAGGTAGACAGAGAGAGAGAGAGAGAGAGAGAAAGGAACAACTTGCCTCCCACCCTAAACCTGAAAATTGCTCAGACTATGATATCATGTGTTCCCACAACCTGTCTCTGAAAATAACTGGTGCTTAACACCTTAGAAGACTGCAAAAAAAAAAAAGAAGAAAAGAATTAGTATGTCAATAAGAAAGTCTAATATGAACACCCACTGTACTGCAGTCCCTGCTTCAATTTTATCCAGTCAGAAATAATAAAAATACACGAGCATACTAAATTCTTGGCCTAATTTATATTCTTAGTGAAAGGTTCTACAGTTTTTTTGAACATTGTATAATAAGTGTTTTTTAACAAGTTTTAAATTTGTTGTCACTTAATTTCATTGGCTGTTCTTTGTCCTTAAGGAGACAAGGGTACATAAGAGTATTTGATTTACCTCCCCAGTGGCAGTCATTATTATTACTTGAGTGACTTTAGGGGGACATTCCTCTGTGTTTGTAGTAGCAGTTGTTAAAGACTAAATGAAAACTGAAAACCTGGAAATTGAATGGAAACTCCATCGCGTATGACTTCACAATCCTCTCATTTTGTTTTATTTATGGAAGAAATACAAAGTTACTTTATCTTTTAGGAACGTCTTTAAAATTTGTATTTATTATCATTACAAAAAATGAACTGCCAATTATTTTTAATGTGTGATCCTGTGCACTAAGAACATGGACTTAATAAATGGCTTGCCTAGGAAGTTATCATGAGCTTTTGAGGTTGAAGGTTTTGCATGGGGGAGGAGAAAAGGGAGCAGAAACTTCATTTTACTTTCTTTCATAAAACTTGATCCAAACCTCATGAGCCAATGGAGTTATGTGAAAACGGTATCCATAGTTTTCATACATTACTAGGATCTTCTAGGTACCACTCCTCACAATGTTTATAAACTAATAGAAAAAATGTGATTTGGGGATTGTAAGTAATTAGTTGACTTTGTTGACCAATTTGACGTCATTCCATTATGGAAAAAATGAAGTAATTTGAGGGCTCTGCATCTGATCAATTCCAACATTTTGGGAAATTCTTTAGTCATCAATCAAAACCTTCTTGGTTTTGATGAAAATTAGAAAACCAAAGGGCCAGAAGTGGGGAGTCTCCATAGAAGCCCTTGCAGAGCTGGCACAGAGCTCTTTCAGCTGTAATAAAGCTCGCTGCTCCCAAGATCCCAAGATGGTGGGTTGCAGCCATTCACACATTTCACTGTGGCTTATCCTCTTACAGTGTTTACCCACTGAGAGAGGAAGGAAAACAGTAGAGAAAAGGAAAAGAAGTGAACGGGAAAGCTGTGGCAGGAAGAGGAGAGGAGAACCCAGCTTGCCAGCTGAGGAACTGAAGGGAGTGTATGGCACTGTGGAAGGGGAGGATGAGGAGCAAAAGGCACTCAGGCAAGAAGGAAGAGCAAGAACAGGAGCACACACTGACAGAAAGGCATTGAACTGGCATGGAAGGAGAACGAGCTATTCTAACATGTAAGAAAAGGAGGAATAAGGCTCCCTTTGAGCTTCTGGCATAAAGGTTGTATGTTTGCAGGAGCCATCTGCACACATGACATGGAGGGAATTTGGATAAGAGTGGGAAAATACAAGATCCTCCTGACTCATACAATGACTTTAGCCCAAAGACATAACAAAAACTGAATTCCTTCAGTTGCATGAAACATAATGAGATTAATCTTGGGCTAAATATTAAAATAATCTTTAGGAGATAATGGCTTGAGATCCCTACTACAAGAAGAGAAGCAAAACCATGAAGAGAATGAAGACTTGCCTATTACCTGGTCATTTCTTCCTCCAGCTTCCCCATCAGACTGTAATAAACATTTTTTATAGAAAAATTCACTGATATATTGTTTGATAAAGAAAAATTCACTGAAGGAAAAAATAGAGAAAAACATGTTAATTATATTTATTAAAGCACAGGTTAATAACTTCATTCTGTAAACTCCTACTCCAGCAATGCTGAATGAAGCTTAAGAGGCATCAGTTACCTAGCACCTGACTGTGTGTAAGTGAGTTGGAGGTATGAACCACATTGCAAAAGCATTTTCTGAAGCCAGAAGTGAAACCTTCTGTCTATAATACAATAAACAGCAAAGAAAATAGTTAAACTGAGCTACTGTACAGTCACCAGTCTGAATTCCAAATTTCAAATACGATCTTTTCTCTTGAATGTGTACTGATTTTATGAATATTTATAAAAAGCAATACCCTGCAGCCATAAAGCTCACCTTATTTAATAGTGTTTCTAAGTACTTTATGAATGTAAGTTCATAAGTAAGCAAGGTTCAGAAACTTAGTGAACATGCTATTAGGCACTTCCTTCTGATTGTCCAGGGGACATGTGTTTATTTAACTAATTCTTCTTACCTAAGGCTAAAGATGTAATTGTCTAAGGGTTTGTCTACATGTGAAGGAGCAATTCTGGAGTTTCTGAATATGTTTGGCACTTTAATTTCAGAATAAATGTGCCTGGTTCTGATTTAGCTCTGCAACAAGAAGGTGACCATAAGGGCTTTTCAGATTTAGATTCTGAACATTATATTTAGACTTGATCTTAATCTAGACTAATTTTCAAGTGCAAATAGTTTTTGCAGGAATCAAATGAGAAGACATGGGTGGCAACACTTAACAGTTCAACTACTTTTGAGATCCTCTGAGGAATATTGTTATACCTCTGTGCACCAGCAAGTGATTCTTGTCCAAATATTCAGAGGGAGTGCTTAACTCCCCCTGAAATCAATGCTTGACAAGTAAGTTAAGCTATTAAAAAAACAGTGTCATGGTTTTTAATGAATAGCGTTTGGCTGAATCATGCAACTATGAGAACATAGTGTTCAACTCTTTACCCCCTGTACTTTACCTACTTCTCTGTCAAAGGAAAAAGTGTTGGAGAAATTGTGAGGAACAGCATGGAGGTCCTCAGAGAAGTTTAGGAAATTCCACATTCAAGTAAAATAAGTAAGGCTCCCACTAGTTTAGAAGAAAAGGTGAGAGATCAGGTTTCTTTCAGGATCAGATTTTCACATTTAAGTCACATAAGTGAAATAAATGTACATTCATTATAAGAACTTTCCCTATTTTATGGATAGAAGACTTATGTTTAAAGAAGATCTCTTGTTCAAATGACAAAAGTGGGCATGTATTAGGAGCTTTTTGGGGGGTGAGGTAAATGGACCTGTAATCATAATCTTTGGGACACTTTTAATATCCTCTTAAAAATACACAGCAGTTTTTGTATATTAAAATATATAATAAGTATTGTGCTGGTTTGTATATTTATTGCACTTTTTCTATAGCTGAGGCTTTAATATATATACTAGTTTATGTATTCATTTTTCTTTAGGAATTTCTTCTGATTTCAAGGCACAGAGATGCACATTT
Source organism: Apteryx mantelli (assembly GCF_036417845.1). NCBI lineage: Eukaryota > Metazoa > Chordata > Aves > Apterygiformes > Apterygidae > Apteryx > Apteryx mantelli. Next base: position 145,944,380 of record NC_089979.1, on the reverse strand, counting down.
TGCCTCTTCTCTGTTTCTTTTACCATTTCTCATTCATCCATTTATTCTATTTTTTAACCCCATTTGTAATAGTTTACAATGTTTCCTTCAAAACTGTAGTAGCAGTGAACTAGTGGCGTGTGTGTAGTAGCACAAAAGACTGGTTGGAGGAAATATGGAATTGGTCAAAATTAAAGCCTGGTTGATTCTTACTAGTGGACCAGTGATGCATCTGGCCCACAAGACAGGAGCAAACAGGTTCCCTGGGAATCAATAGCCTCAGGTAAGCTGCTATTCTGCCCTTTATTTTTCCAAACAGATCATTGTTCGTTGTGCAAAAGCCATATTTCAACAACACCAGCTATGAACTACAACAGTTCTTACCTGGATAAGTAATGTTTTCTGAAGTAATAAAGCTATCTGTCATGTCACCAAAGATTATCATCATGAGGGGGAGGCCTGTTCCATGGAGTATGGCCATGGTAGTGCCTAGCACCATGAGGAATTTATCCAGCCAGTCAGAGTATCGAAACTGAAAGTGGAAAGACAACTGTGCTGAAAACTTTACTAATCACAGTAAATGCATTGAGTGATAACACAGTGCTAATGATGCAGAAGCAAGCTGTAAAAAGTAAACCAGTAAAACAGTAAAATAATAAAATTTTAATATATATAATAAAATGGTAAAATCGTAACATAACATCTTAATAAATGTTTTAATAATATGACTGCAATAAAATATTAATAATAATAAAATATTTAAAAGTGTACGTTCAACAAATTTTGCCTTCTGTTTAACTACCTTCATTGGAATTTCAATTGATGAATATAACTGAAAGTAACAAAATAAATTTTTTTTATATACACACATATATTTATGTATGTATATATAAAAAATTTTATTTTGTTACTTTGTGTGCATATGTGAATGTGTGCATATACACCATTACAGTATCTTAAATATGTACACACTTGGAGCTAGTGGGTCTTTGCCACTTTAAACAACTTCAAGGCCAATATATTTAAAGCTGTACAAAAACAGTATGTACTTTACTGTATTACTTTACTATTACTTTTCACACAACTTAAATATGATTGTGTACTAAGAAGAGTAAGAATTTCACTATACATTATCCTGTGCAGACATATGTAACTAGAAAATAATTATTCTGGATTTTAGTCAAACCTTTCTGAAGTTGGTCTCTTAAATTTGATTACTAGCCCTACACAGAGGCAGGAAGCCTAGGCTACTTTTGCCCACGGTAACCTCTAAATGGACTCTCAGTTCATGGTAACTGTGAGTTACCTTTTTCTGCTTGTGTTGAGGGGTAAATCACCTCTCACGCTGTGAAAAAATAGTACCTAGGAAGGGCTAGCTCAGAGCAGCTAACATGTAGGAGCTCGCTTCTGTCCCCATACGCCAAATCAGGAAGAAGAGAGTGAGACAAAGGGGCAAAAATGTCTTTCTTGTTGCATAATAAAGAGTATGAGTCCTTCAGTAAAAGCAGAGCTGTCTAAAGGAGGGGATGGTTTCAGCATCCTGGAGTGCTTGCTAGGCACCCGGCGTCTCCGTGCAGCCCCTGGGGTTTGCCTGAGATGCACCAGTTTGTGTGCGACATCTCTGGCCCTGCTGTCAGAAAATAGGTGTGAGTGCTCAGGAGCAGTCAGTGCACGTGATTCCTAGCTGGCTCCCAAACCAAGAAGAGGATCAATGGTTTTTCCTCCCCCAACCGGTAGCGGTGTCCCAAAAGCCAAGGGTGTGAAATAATCCCTGAAATCCCTTTCCCTTAAGGAAGCTGTGCTCTTTGGTGTACAGGTAGGGGCCGTGAGCTGCACCTTTAGCTAGGTGCTCTTTGAAGGGAACTGGTTTTGCTCTGGCTGTTAGCCGAATGGAGCCCTGGTTTTTCTGGTTAGTCCAAGCAGTTTGGTGCTTGTCCTCTGTGCGGGGAGGCAGGAATTACCTATGTGTGATTTTTCTCCCATGAATTTATACTACGAGCTTCCTGCAGCTTTTCAGAAAATGGGGAGGAAGACGGGAGCTATGCTGAATGCAGCGATAACACTGGAAATATGGGGGGGAGCTGAGAGTTTGGTGCTCACTGTCATTTCTTTCTTGTGCAACAGTGGTTTTCTCTTGCTTCATCTGCCAGAAACAGTTTTGTTTTAAATGCTGGAATTATGCTCCAGGAAGTAGAGAGTCCTTGGTTTTCTATAGGTATTTGGGGCACTAGGGAGATTATTTCACTTATAAAAGAAAAACTTCTTTCCTAAAGCAGCCTCAGATTCTCAGTTAGATGCAGATTTGACTTAAACTTGAATAAATCCTAAGTCTACTACTAGTTAAGTTAATGATGACATTGAATTAACCTAAATCTTACTGCAGTTGTTGATGAGACTGAAAAAATACAGGAGCTGCCCTCTCCTTCCTTTTCCAAGCTAATTCAAATAGCTCATGTAGTTTTTCATCTGAAGTCCTCAAGAGGGCAGGTAATATTATTATAACTAAAGCTGTAATAGGAGAAATTCTGATGGAATATCAGGAAAAGTTCTTCCTATGATCATGGTCAGAGCCTAGAGAGGCTATGGAATTGCAACTGCTGGAGATTTTCCAAATTTGCCAGGACAAGGTCCTGAGCAACCTACTCTAACTTAGAGGTTTAGCCTGGCTTTGAGCAGGGCATTGGGCCAGACGACCTCCTGAGGTTCCTTCCAACCTGGATTTCTCTAGGATTGTTCTAACAATGCAAAATACATAAATATTGTGGCCTGCATATAAAGGAAGAGATCACAGAACTTAAAACTGTGTGCTTCTAAGTCACCTCGTTAAAATGAATACAACTATATTGTAAACTCTGCTGTGAATCTCTCTTGTTGCTTGCTGGATATAAATGTGGATTTGGGTGGGGAATGGCTGAGAAGAGATGAGAGTAGTTAGCAATTAGCATAATACAAATAAGTTAGAATCAACTGCAAAAGAAATGGAAATGGAAACTAAGATTTCCATGTGTCTGAAAATACCTTTTTAAGAATATTCCATTAAGCAGCTATGCCAGATGCTTTTGAAAGTATAGCTATTCTATTTTGGGAGATGAAAGAAATTTCTGTCATATGCTACCCTTATGCAGGGCATTTTCCTTTTCTTTCTGGCCATGTCTCCAACTGATCACATTTCAGATCCATGTAGCACCTCCCTCTCCACCCACCTGCTAATAGAGCTATGTCAGCATCTGTTGGATGTATCTGCGACAGTAAAAATCCCGAGCACTGACAGGATTTAAGCTAGTTTACTCCATCTCCTGTGTCTGCTTTTTTTCCTTTCTCCTCCATTTTCCCTTCCCATTGTAGATCTCTGAGTAGTCTATACCACAAACAGCAAAGTGTCTCCAGTATAGCTCTGCAGTATGAGTAGAGATATGCATATAAAAATATTTAAAACATTATGGTATAATGTGATTGCTAAATATACAAATAGCATGGAACTTACCACTGTTAACGGACTGACCATATTCAGTTTCTCAGGTTTCTTCTTGTCCCCACCGCTAAAAAATTATGATTGTACTTTTGAGTAGGAAGAGCACTTAAAGCATCAAAGTAGGTCTAATGCATTATTAATACAACTACATTCTCTTAATTGTGTTCAGATGTAAGGAGGAGATACATGAAAATAAAATAAGAACTTTCAATGTACTCTCAGTGAATTTCTCTGAACACTGTCAAAAATATGTTCAAGAAATCCTCAGGTTTGGTATTGTACAAATACAGGGAGTCTCCTGGAAGAAAACCCTACAGTTTAGATCTAGATTATAAGCTACTTATGTGAGAGCCATGTTTAAAATCACAGTTGCCATTAAAAAGTATTAAGAGTGGCTGTAGCTAAATCTACAGTGGGATTTAGATAATGTAGCAAAAGTTCTCTTGCAAACTACTAGTTTCCTCCTATCTACAAAACACTCCAGATTTTTTCTTTAAGAAGAGCGTGGGGAGTTCTTTGATCATTAAAAGCTGTCTGTCTAGCCTTTCTAGACGAGGCTAGGACCTAATAGTACCTATTGGCAATATTTTCAAATAGCTTTTGAAAACTAGGTGGATGGGCTAATATAATTGAAATGTTATCTCTCATGGTCTGTCAAAGATCTCTCATTTTTGGACTAAGTACTTTGATTTCACATCATTAGACTGCAGTCCTGCAAACCAGTCTCTCTAATCATAAGAATCAATCTACAGAATTGAACTTAGAAGAAAGTAATCCTTTGAAACATGAAATGGACTACAAAGAGGGAAAAATGAAACCAAGTTGGAAAAGGTGGAGGTGGTGGCAGAAAGAACACAATGCTTTGTCATGCTCAGAAGACTTGTTGCAGTAAAAACAAAAAATGAACAGGTAGAATTTCAGTAAAATCACTTTGAATTTGCAGGGAAGTGTCTTTGTTTTTCAGGGATTAATTATTTTTTTCACACCATGCAAAGAATCTAAAAGTCTTCATATTGGTCAGGCACTCCATAAGCACCAAGTGTATCAGGCAGCATGGGGACCACATTGTACCATGCAGAAGCAAAGCTACACAGACAGCTCTCAGGGTAGGTCTAGATAACGTAGTTAGTTTTGGCAGATAGATCTAAGCAAACACTAAACATGTGACATTGCTTCCAGGAGCTAAGCTCCCTCACTCAGAGCTAAGTCAGTGCTGTGTAAGGATACATGAGTTATACTGTGTGAAGATACCCTCTGAGTTATTAACATGGTTTCCGGGGCTGGAAGAAGATCTGTGACAACCAGTGTTAAAATGATGTAAGAGTTTTGCTTGCAGTTGAAAAAGCTGAAGGTTTCCGCTTGAAAAAGGTTAGTTGAAGCACTAATCTTTAGCTAAGTCTATTACAGAAACCTTAAGGGGTTTTTTTGTTTTTATTTTGGTAGTAAACCTATATTCATTGCATTGCCATTATAAATGATACCAACTTTAGATCCAAAAGTGATAGTGATTGGTTTTTGCTTAGGCACAGATAAAATAAACTGTTATGCTCATAGTTGCTAATTTGGGATTAAACTGTATTGCTCTAATTTGGGCACTCCAGCAACAACTGGGAGGCAACATGCTCTGTCAAATGGGCAGGGTAATCTTCAATAAAAATATGCATCTTGTTCAAGTAGTGCATCAGATTTTCACTGGATACTGCTATAATATTATAGAATCTTGCATTCATTTGCTGCCTTCTGAAATATGCCAAGCTGTTGTTAAAGGCTACTTTATTTGCAGAAGGAAATAGGGCTTTTAGCTGTGATTTTTGTTCTTTTTCTAAACAATGTTAAGGGGAAAACATGAGATATTTTATTTTTACCTGACATCTTCAAAGCCTTTTGGTACAGTATAACTAGCAGTGATAGCAGTAAGCTTTTTTCTGATATGCTGGAGACTGCAAGGTGGTGAAAACTAAAATGATAGATTACCAAACGTCCGTCCATGAACAGCACAAAGTCAGGACAATTTGTTAGTTTTAAAACTTTTTGTCTAAATCAGATTTAAATAGCTCCTCTTTAGCATGAAAAAGGAGGAAGATGAGCTCTCATAAGTGTCTCTGACCTACAAATAATCAAATAGGAGGCATGAGAAGACTGTTAACTGAATAAACAGTGAGTTCCCTTTCCAAACAGCCTGCACTCTCCAAACAAAATTAAGGCCATCCAGCACATTTTAAAGATGTAGGTAAAATGTCAAACTCTTTCCACTGTGTTGCAATAGGGCTTTTCTTAGGAGACGGGAAAGTCCAATGTCCAGTTAAATACTAGTCTTTCTCCTGCTGTCATTGGCACAAGTTATTTTAAAGGATGTGAAACACCGTGTCAATCAACAATTTCATAAACTCTTATTAATCCTAATTGAGACGAGTCACTGTTTCCACTTTTACCACATGCACAGGTCAGTTTCTGGTGCCTGTAAGTCCCACTCAGCCAGCACTAAACCCTCACCCCTAAAGTTTGTGGGGATTATGTGTCTTTTACTGCGTAACATGCAAAACAGAGAATTACAATATCATGCAGTTCTTTAAGTCATGGAATACATGTTCCACCACAAGCTGTTTTTTTTTTTTTTGAAATGGATAAATGGGGTACAGAGAAGAGTGTGCAGGACATTTGACTCAAATTGGCCCTTCCTTATGGTTAAAAGTTACAATACTTCCAGAGAACGTTTAGAAGCATGTGACTTAGCTGTCCATTATCTACTCTAACTTCAGTTCTTCCAGTATTTCAGATTAGCCTAGGTACAAAGCAGGACAGATAAAGCTGCCACTATCTTCTTGCAAAAGGATGAATAAATCAGCCAAATTTTCAATAACCCCAGCTGACAATCTCAATCAATCATGGCAGCAAGGTACAAACAAAACTTCCTGCTGCACAGACTTTCCCTGACCTGATGGATCCAGTAGGATTTATCTGTTAACGATTAATTTATATTTGAAGGAGAATAATAGATATCAAAGACTTTTCCCCAAAAGGAAAATTGTTTGATTATTGATATATTTTTTAGAGATAAAATTTAAGCCCACCTATTTAAAGGTAAAACATTAGTAGAATATTTTGAAATCAGCTGAAATACTTACCATTTGCCTTCAGATCCATAATCCTGATATGATACAACAATATTGTCATCTTTTCTATTTATGTAAGGCTTTGTTTCATCTTCAGAACCCATTTTAATCTGTTTGAGAAACAAAGTACATCAGGAAACAACTACAAGTAATATTTAATTGAAAATACACAAAGTCAGCAAACTGAAGACCTGTATCTTGATGTGGTGTTGGAAACCAAAGTTATGGCCTATCTTCAGTTTCTAAGCAGGACTCGCAGTGGAAATCAGTTTTGCTTACAGGATTTGACTCTGCCTCTGCATAATCCTTGGGAGTATCTAATTTCAAAGCATGTAAATTTCCTCGGTTTACCGTAATTAATACGAAATAAAAAGGAAAATGCATTTTAAAGTAGAATGAAGTTTCACTGGCAATTTTTGTTTTTTAGCTTTCCCCATCAAACATTGATAAAATCTCTCAGATGAAATAAATGTACTGACTTACCACGAGGGCTGATCTTAATCCGTTTTCACCTGTTTTGGAAGGTTATTCAGCAATCAATAGGCCTAGTTTGAATAGGGCTGTGCAGTGAGGTTGGACTTCGCTCATTCTACGTAAAACTCTAATGAGGAAAAGCTTTCAATAACTGGTGCATGCCAGCCTTTTGCAGTGCCCCTGGAGCCGGCTAGGTCTGTGAGGGAATATGTGCACACTCTGCCTCCAAAAAGGGAATGTTCAGCAATGAATGGTTTTGAGCAGCCTGTTTGATCATTGTCACTCTTGAAGGCATGTCAGAAAGCCACCTCTTAACTCCTCCCAAAGTCTCTTTCTGTTAATGTTTTAATCATTCCTTGCAAGGTTCAGGAATAATCAGGATGACTGTGAAATAGCACCATTTCTGGAGCAGACCACCACACTGGGCAGTGAACCCACTATAAGCTCTTCAATGGAAGGCATTCTTGTTATCATTGTTCAGCCATCCATGATCAAATCAAATGGGAGACAATGCACTCCCTTCTGGGTATCTTGTGCCCAGAAGACGGACTTCATTTGCAGAAAATCATATGCTTTCCGCGGTGAAAATTGTTAGTAAAGACTATCTAGCTCTAATACTATGAGAGGCGACAATTAATACATTTAAGTCTTATAATAGGATTTAAACTAGGTTGTACTTTATCTCTTGAGTTAGCTCATCTCAGAGTTTTAGGGATAGTCTCATTTATATCTGGAGAGTCAGTGCTGCCTTTTGAGAGTTTGATAGCATTGATTGAGAAGGGAGGGAAAGCGTAAAAAAATCATTAAACCAAAAAATTCGAACAGTCAAAATGATGCTTGGCAATGTGAGAGTTATTAGCAACTCAGAAAAACTTGGTGTTTTACCTTCATGCTGAGTTCTCAGGGTCTCATCCTCACAGAACTGAGGTGGCAGCAGGAGGAGGCAGCAGAGGGGAAGGGAAGAGCTGCTTGCTGCAGCCTCCTCTCTCATCAAGAGAGGCTGGAGAGGAGAGAGAAGCAACCATGGCAGTCCCCAAGCATCTATGCAGATGCAGTACGCTGTTCAGCTTTCTATGGCTGCATGTAAAAAACTACTTGCAATTCCTAACACAAAAGTTTGCCAGTTCCTATCTTGCACAGGGTAAAGACATGGTGTGCCGTCAAAACAATATTGTTAGAAGTGATAGCATGTGGTAAATATGGCAAAGCACCCTTCTCTTTCCTTGGGGGGACACAATTCATGACTGATTTCCTGTCTCAGGCTGCCAGCCCAAACTGGGGATGAAAGCAGTCCCAAACCCTGGCTGCAGCATTCCTGTGACTCGTGAAGCCTCTGAACCCAAAAGGACTCATCAGAGCTGTGCAGGATTTCCACAGGGGGAAGCATGCAGCTGCAGGGAGTCTCAGGAGCGGTGCTGAGCTGCTACTGCTGCTCCCAGAGCTGACTGCGGGAGGGTATTTGGGAAGCTTCATGCCTCTCGAGATGTGGAGGACAATGGGTAGGGCATTGTTAACATCCACAGTGTTACTGTATATGAAGGCATTGCCATCAGAGTATACACCATATATTCATGGAGAGGAAAGGGGCCACATGGCGGATCCCTGGTACAGAAGTCTAACATTAGCATGGCATGTCATATGCCTGCCTCATGTGGCCTGAGCTAGGCATTCATACTCTGCAAGGGCTGGGTGGATAAATTTCATATTATTGCTACATAGAAGATTTCTCCCACAGCTCAGAGCCCTGGAGGGGACAGTGTTTAAAAGTACAGCAACCCTTATGCTCAGTCTGGTGATACACATCACCTCTCCACAATGCTGAGCCCAATACTGTAATTCCACCAGAAGCATCACGCGCCCTCCTGCACACGCTCTACAGGCATGTAGAGATGTATCTCAGCAGCACTCTTACCTGGGCTGGAATGAGGTGCGCATGGGGATTGCCAAAGTCAGCTGTGGCAGGGAGCAGCCTAAAGGAGTATCCCTTGATGTGTCATTGCAGGGGTCTTCTGCAACATCCATGGGCAGGGCCCTGGAGCAGCACTGAAGGGTGCATTCTCCTCTCCAAATTCTCCAACATAGGACCCAGGGCGCAGATGTCTAAACATGCTGCTGGCTCACTGGTGCACTCCCGCACAAAGATCTCTTCAAGCTATCTGTAGTAGGTGCGCGATTGCTGTGCCTCCTCCAAAGTGCCATTGCTGCCCTGGGTCTTCAAGAACACCCTCTTCGTTAGCTTGAATCTTTTGTGATGTGACTCACCAGTCATCTGCAAGCAAGTGGCATGTGCAGCCTCCAGCTGCTGACAGTGGTTTATCCCACCACTGGAGGAACTCATGGCCCTTTCATGGCATGGATTCACAAGAAAAGGCATTTCCTTATGGTCCCAGATTGTTCCTGTCTAGATTTCCAGAGAAGTGGAAGGGAAACAGTCAACATGGTAGAAGCAGGTAGATGAAGTAGAAAATGAAAAAAAAAATCTCCAAATAATAAATAAATAGAGCAGATAATAATAAAAGAAATAATAAAGCAGTCAGTGGGTATGTGTGGGGTGGCAATAGAAGATGGGCAGGGAAAGAAAAGAAAGGCTTTCAAACCAGGGTAGGTATGGATGGATAAAGAAAGAGTAGCAGGGTATCAGGTGAGGATTGGCTGTCCACGGCAAACAGGACAAGCTGGGTCTGCAGGAGCACCCAGAGGAAGCTTCATTAGTGCTCCACTTCTCAGAAATGCCAACTCTGGTATTGCTTCTGAGGCAATTATTTACCTCATAAACTGATAAAAATTTCTTCTACAGCAGGGAGCTGAAAGTTTTAAGTTGTGTAGTTATATTAAATTTTTGAGCATACTTCCAGAACAGGTTTTCCTTGATGATACTCTTGAATATACTCACCAGATATTCACCCGGGAAGCAGTCTCTTCCCACAAACAGATTTTTTCTCTGTGTACAATAATAACCCATCTCTCTGTATCCTCATTGCAACCAGCTTTACTAATCATAAAATTAAATTCTTTTAGGCCATTATTTTAATTTAGGTGATATAAAAATGCATTATACATCTATTTTAAAGTTTGTGCTATATTAAATTGAGCCATACATTGAATTTCCTGTCCATAATGGCAAAATCAAGCTATTGTATAATGTTTTTATCTTCTATTAGCAGGAAATACTAAATTCAGCTAGTATGAAATACTGACATCAATAGTAAAATGCCTGTCGTCTTGCAGGTGAAAAGTTTCACTTTAACATAACTGTAGCATTTTAATACCCGATGTTGTAAATTTCTATTTCTGTTCTTTAAAAATTGTAGGCCATGTGAAAGTCAATATAAAATGATAGCAGTGTTGATGGTAATACCTCTTAAAGAAATTGGTCAGGAAAATGGCACCCAAACAGTGTATCTACAATCAAATTACCCAGACTAAGGAAACTATTGTAAAGTATCAGAGGCCAAGATTCATGTTTTGTTTATTTGGCATTTCTGACTCAACTTCTGTAGTGAAGGGACTATCAAAGAAACAGGCTAAGTCCTGGTACTTGAAGATATTTGTACATTGTAAGGCTGTTTAGGTTTCCACTATGTCAGCAATAGAAGCACAGTGTCTATAGGCCTTTAATACTCTGGCCTAAAAGATTTATCCAGTACTGAAAAGGAAGTTTATGGCAGAACACTGATGACTGTACATAAGGTACCCAAAAAATTTTGCCACAAAAACCTTCTTGCTCTTGTAACACTCAGAAATATATTTAATGTATAGCAAGACTTTTCTTTAACCTTTTGCTTTATATTTATATATTTTATGATAAATAAGATTAAATTAGAATGAAAGAATTAAAAGAAAGGCCTTCAATTTGAATATAAAATAAACATTACTTACCATCATTGATTGCTTCCAGTAGGACTGCTTAACATAGTTACAAGCTGACAAGAGCAGTTAATATCTACTGCCTTTGCTTAAAATGATCTCAGATCTTAAGAACTCTGACGTTAATAAACATGGTAGCAATGCTGTCAGGACTATGAACTGATACTATTCCTTTGGGCAGAAAAGAGAGTGGGGATCTTGGAGAATAACCAAAAGGTCAAAAGAATATTGCTCTTCTGGTTAGACAGGAGAAAACATATGTATTAAGAGTTGAACAAGACATCTGTGAAGAAGAAAAGAAAAAGAAATTTCTAAAAGAAAATGTAGATTAGCTTAGCTATTGTCTGAGCAAATGAGGCCATCATGCGGCAAATTAAAGACATGACCACAGAGAGAAAAATCATTGATTAATCGTTTCGGTGATATCAGGAACATAGACACCCACCATCATGAACACAAAGGAAACTGGTGTGAAAGTTCAGACACAGAAATTCCTCTTACCTTTTGATTTTTTCATGAGGAATTTTGGAGAAGTTTTAGAGGATCTTTTGCAATTCTTTATCAATGAAAGATTCTTAGATGCAAAGCACATATATTTTTTCTAACTTGTTATTTAAAGTATCATAGATAATAACAGAAGAATGAGACTTAGAAAGTATAACCATGTCTTCAAAGGAATGATTTCAAATGCCTTCAAATGAGAACCAAGTGAATAACTAAGTTTTTGATGATTTATTGAACTCCTCAGGAAACTGCAGGAAATGAAATTATAAACATCTGCAAAACTACTGTTGTATGCTTTATCAAAGCTACCTATAACAAGCTGAACCTTGAAATATTAGTGTCCTGAACTATAATTCTCAAATTAGCATGTATGAAAAGTAATGTCTGAGTTGTTTCTGATTTAGCAGATATGTTAGTAACTGTCATCTTTAATACTCATCCGCTTTACATTGAAGAATAGACAGGGACACGAAGATAAATCTTCTGTAGAGCTACCTACAGAAATTCTTGAGAAAAGTTTACTGTATTTGGATTAGGAGTTTCTATACTGAATTTAGTTTCTGAATGAAGAATCAACCATAGTTCCATAGTTCTTTTTTTCTATCAGCCCTTCAGTATATGTGCATACATTTTGTTTCTTTCTTTGTTTTTTGAACAACATTGTTGTGATTTATAGTTTTAGGGACTATGAAATAGATGCATGTCAATGAATGACTGAAAAGTTTGTACAACAAGCACACATTGATCAATCCAACACAAAAGTTATAAAGTGTGATATATACACAAGTGAAAGTTAGAAGAAACTAATATTGGAGAAAGCCAAGAATGCCTAAGAAGAAAAAAAGCATGAAGCTGATGTTGATCAAATTACCCTGCTAGGGCCCCAGGAGTAAATAGAGTGGATTATGCTGACCTGTTATATCTCAAACCTGCAGTAGCTTATTATTTCTCTGTTCTGCACTGCCTCTTTTTATATATTGCTGTACGTAAAGCTGATTTAGTTAAATCCATTTGTAAATTAGGCGGGAACTGGCAACTACTGTGTCTGCATCCCTTCTCTCTCAACACTGCTTCATTTTAACATTTTACTTATCCTGAACCTATTTTTTTTCCTAGATTCCACATTAATCGAGTTAATCACTTACCCTTCTTTCGCAAGTCATATTTGTGCGAAACAAGACACAAGTCATATGGAAATAAGACTATTCCTCTTAGATGACATAAGGATCATGGTATTTTATCTTAGAACAATTGTTTGCTAGTCAAACAATTTGTTAATGTATTTTTCTCCTTTACTAAGCAAATGAATGATGATATAATTTCTGCCCAGGGACTCTTAAAGTGAATCTATAAAGACCCAGATTATATAGTTATATATGGAGACACAGTCTTTACCTTTAATTATTTAAAAAGCCTTCAAATATTTGGGCATTTTAAAATAGCCCCAAACAATTCCTATTATTTCCCTAAAAATGTCTCTGTATTTGGTGAATGTGAAGCAGCAGCCAGTGTTTCCAGATCTACCTTTATGATAGATGTAGTGCAGGTTCTAAGATGCTTATTTTGGTACAATAGTCATTCAAGGTGTGACTCATTTTCTCTAATCTAAGATATTGATGCAGTAGATAATTGTGCTAATCATGCTTGTGTCCTTTTACGAAGAGAAACACTTTTAGGTTGTTGTTAATGTGGCCTGCTAGTGACCAGTACTTTAGAATGGGATGAACTGTGCCCTAGATTTTATTGGTCAGACCTTTGTTAACCATTAAGGGAAGCTTGCTTAGAGCAATGAGCTTAGACGTGAATGTTCACTGTCAGATGCAGTCTAACTCTAGCCCTGTACAGCAATGGGATTAGAATACTGATGTGTTTAGTTAACAAAGTACAGCTAGAATAGAACAAACACAGCAATAAACATTCAAAGGAAAAAGCAAGTGGACTTACCTTACATTGACAGGGGTTGCTAAAGCTAGTTGTCCTTCTGTGTTCTGCTACTTTCCTTCCTGTTCTCTGCTTCTGAGGTACATACAGTCCATGGCATTCACAGTAAAGAAGGATTCACTTTCTGCTTTCTGTTCACTGCATTAAAATAAGTAGAATAAAATATACCATCCTGTTTTAGAAATAGAGAATGGATGCATGACTAAAATACATTGTTCTGGATAATTTATCTAGAAGAAAGACTGGGTACTTGCCAATAACAGTTATTTAGACTGTTTATAGGTACATGTATGATTTGGGTATTCCTGCACAAGAATTACTAGTTGGAGTGTTCTAACCCCTTGCAGTACTCTTAGGTAGTGTACCCTGTTTCTCCCATCCTGCAAGTTGTCTTCCTCTTTCCTTTCAGTGACCAAGCCTACAAGGTAAACTGGATTTTGAAGGAGAGGAATAAGAGGAAGAGTTATGAGTGTACCTATTATCAATACATCTTGAGGAAGAGCAGTTACAGACAGAAAACACATCTTCTTCAAATGATTGTCTATACGTCTATTCATACTGTGAATGATTACAAGCGATATCCAATGGCAAATGTTTGGAGGAGTTCTGCAGCATCACTATTTCTTCCAGGCAGAAATGCTACCAGGAAGGCTGTTTCCATAGACAGATATAGTAGCAAGAAAGTGACAACAGGTTCAAGGAGTTTAGTCGTAAGGAAGGAGAGTTAGTTCCCTTAATGCTAGATTGACTGGGGGCCCACATCAGTGTGGAAGGCTGTTGAATATCTGCTGACATGTAGGATAGTTAGGGAAGATCTTTGAGGGCATGCCTAAAGAAGGGACTAGTTGCAATCCAAAAATTATTTACAGTCTTATTTTGAAGCTGAGATGGTACACAGTCTATGCCACTGACAAGAGAAAATCCTTCAGAATCTTTAATGAGAGGGAGAAGCCTGGAGATTATTTGTCCTTCTGCTCTATCGCAGAAAATGATAGAAGGGCTTAGCAGCAAAGTTTTGGTTGCATAAGCAACAGCAAATTACCCTTACAGGGTTAAGTATGCTGGAGAATGCTGGGAAGTAAGAGACCATAATATTCAACATCCTGATAAGAATTTGCAGTAGGAAAAGCCTTCTATACCTAAGAAATTTTTTCTTCCAAAAGCTCTCCTTTGATGATTTGTTGTTTCAGCAGGAGGGTTATTGGTCTGTTGAACTTGAATGCTTCTTGCTTCTTCTTTCCAACAATCAATGGCACATGCTTGGAAAGTGTTTATGATTGCTAAGATGATGCCAATGCTGACATCTCGCTATAGTTCTGTTCAAAAGATAATGGGGAAGAATGCAGAGAAAGTTGATGCAGGGAATGTGTGAAAAAATCCTTTTAGATTACCTGCCTCTAGAAAGGTATGTTATGTAGGTGACTGCAGTTCCTGAAGGCTCTCTGAAGAAAGACAAGACAGAGAAAAAGGGCATTTCATTTCAGAATAAGATAACATATTTTGCCAGTGCTTAAGGTTATTATGGTCAAACGCTAGTACTGGCTACGCTAAGAAGGAGCACTCATTGCTCAGACAAGTATCTTAAGATGTCATAGGGTATCAAAAGGTCTCAGAGGCTAACTGAAAAGACAGAGCCAGCAAGTTAGATCTCTTATGCCTTGTAGGATAATAGTCCTTAAAGCAGAAATGTCCTAAGTCACTCGACCTTTCCTTTGGGTCAAGCATTATAACATCAAGGACTGATTATAGAATACAGTGCATGTTTTTTGGAAGTGGGTCACTGTCCTTATGGCTCTGTGACTAAAAAATGCATGGATGGGGCATTTGGTGACAACATAATAGTAGTGGTTGTGGTCTTCTGAAAAGCTGTGATCTTCTGTGGTGAAAGCCATGGTGCAATTATTACAGCCTTCTATGGTGCATTTGAAAACAAAGATCCATTTTCCTTAAAGAAAAAGTGCTTACTTTCATTACAGCCCCTTTCAACCAGAAGTGAGCTGTTCAGTAATTCTTATGCAAAGTTTCAGGTAAATCTTGATGAAAGGGAAATACTTTTTTAAGAAATGAGGAAGAGGAGGATAGGGAAAAAATAGGTTGTTCTGAAAAGTTTCTATATTTGATATTAATTTCTGAGGTAGATTTTAAACTATATGGTGAAAATGTTGAAAAATGATTCTTGAATATCTGTGTTCAGACATTTACAGTGCTTGTCTGATTTTCAGGGAGAGCTACCAGACTGTCTGGTAAATCAAGCACCTTTGAAACTAATTCATGTTGGGGAAACAATCCAATCATTACTAATCCAATCATTAGAAATTCTATCATTAAAAATTAAAAAACAATCTAAAAATAAAATCCATTAGACCAAAAATCAACCTAAATATTTTCTCAGTTGTTAATTTACAATGTAATAATGTTATAGGAATATCTATTCCCATCTTGCAATTGCACGTATAACTTATATTATGGTTCAGACTAAGAGTCTTAGTCATGGACAAGAACCCTGTGTGTCAGATAACATATAGATAGTAAACAAAGAAGTTCAATACTGCAATGGTTTTCCAGTGTAAGACAGGAACAGAAGAAAACAGATAAGGGATTCAAGAGGAATACAATGAGGCAGTGTCAATCAGCATTCTGGAGAGTATTGTAAGAACAGAGATCAGCCTGACTATCAGCACCTGAATTTGTGTGTGTGCGCATGTACATGTGTCTGTATATATAAATACATATATATACACACCCCTACATGTGGACAGATACATAAAATGTATATATCTCAGGAATCAGAAATTGCTGTGACAGAAGTGTGGAAGACTGATAAATCAGGCAAGTTTTAAACTTTAAAACAAGACTTTACTGTATTAATATTCATTAACAATACACGTTGTTAATGGTTAGTTCTTAATCATTATTAATCACTATTACTACATATTCAAGGCAGTTAGTTCTTAACAATCATATCCTAAATTAGCAATGAATATACAGTACCACAGAGCTGATGCCATGTAGTTAGCATTGGTGGTTACAGTCCTTGATCAGTCCCAGTCTTTTAGGGTCTTAGTCATCAAAGTGATCAGGGTCAAGAGCACTTCAGTGAGGGAAGCTGGAACTGAAATAGGTGTCCTCTCCAGCTCCTCCAGCCCTCAGTTTGAGATCTCCTCCTTTTATAAGATACTTCACTCTTTAAAGAGTTCGTAGCCCTTGGCCTCTGCCCCATAATCTTTGGGATGCTGGGGGGTACACTTTCCCAGGCTGCAGCATGTGCCTTGTCCTTCTGATCAGTTGAGTTTTTTCTAATCTGCTGCTTCTTTTCCATGTCATACTAAAGCAGTCTTTTCCCAGGTCCCAAGGCTGCACTTCTTCAATGACAAGTAACTGATCATCAGTGAGGTGTTCACAGTTATGGGACTCTTTTTTCAACCTGTGTCCATATTTTTGAGACTTCTGCTATTATCCCAGTCTAAAACTCCACATCATAACAAGAACCTCTGGCATCAAGCTGCAGCTGACCTGCAAGTTGTTGTACAAGCTGATAACAAGCCTAGTAGGTCACGACCGGGGTCTTGCATAGTTTGCATAAGACACCATAAGGATAAGGCCTGAGACTTGTTCTTAGCAATGGCAGTACTATTTTTACTGAGCCATGAGGTACCAAGTGCTAAGGTACTAAGGCACTATACAGATAGATAGATAGATAATTTGCAATATGTATGTTTACATATTGTTTACCAGATATGCCAAATTAGCATGCTTTTGTTAGCATTTAAGGCAAGCTAATATTAAATTCTACTTAGTGTGCTTCTACTATTATGGGTGCAATAGATCCCTGCTTTTGCTACAAAATAAAGTGGTTTGAATAATGAACTAGCACTGGATAATGAATGAGGCACTGGTACATATTTACTTAGTATTTCCTGCTTTCATAGGATTTATAAAAGGCCTTTGTTTTGCAGGAAAAACAAAAGTATCAAGGCTGACTACTAATACTATGTAGTATTGAAATAATTACAGTGACACTTCATAGATAAGTACTGCCTTTAATTTACATGTTGCATGACCCAGACTGAACATTGACCAGAGAATAGTAGATGCCTTTTTCAGCTAAGAGCTGTTGATGAGTCCCTTGTTCTACAATCTTGCCATTCTGGACCACGGCAATCTTGTCAGCGTTCTGGATGGTGGACAGGCGGTGGGCTATCACAATGCAGGTACGACCTTCTCTGGCTTTATCCAGGGCTTCCTGGACAACCTGTTCAATGAACAAATCAAAAGGTGAATAAAAAGTATAATGCCCTGGAATTATTTCTGGCAGTTTGTAATGCCAAATACCTCAACTGCCATCTCCTAAGTAAATTGTAATATAGCAATGAGAGAAGGGGAATATCTCTGGCTTTAGCTTCCAGTTTTAGATTTAGCCTGTGTAGGCAAGGAGCAAAAACTGTTATAGCAGATAATGGCATGAGAGCTAAGAGGAGGAGATGGAGCCAGGATCTTTACTGAGATGCATGGTGAGAGAACAGGAGAAAATGGTCATAAATTGGAACAGGGGAGGTTCTGATGGGATGTAAGAAAAAATTTCACTGGAAGGATAATTAAGCATTGGAACAGGGACCAAGAGAGCTTGTGGAATCTCCTTGGAGGTTTTCAAGGACTTGACTGGACAAAATCCTAAGCAACCTGGTCCAGATGCAGTGTTAACCCTTGTTTGAGCAGGAAGTTTGACTAGAGAGCTTCAGACATCCCTTCCGTGATTGGTTAA
Source organism: Apteryx mantelli (assembly GCF_036417845.1). Lineage (NCBI taxonomy): Eukaryota > Metazoa > Chordata > Aves > Apterygiformes > Apterygidae > Apteryx > Apteryx mantelli. The sequence goes on along the minus strand of NC_089979.1, from coordinate 145,926,268 downwards.
TCACATATCAGAGTTAAGTCAATTGTCTTGAGCCAGCTACTAGCATACCAGTTCTATTGATTTCATAGCAAGTCTCGTGAATGATGCTTTTCTTAAAGCTATCTCTGGCAGAAAAATATTAATGAGAATCTCAGCTTTCTTTTCTTTATTCCTTATTTTATTCTGTATTAATAAACACAAGATATGAAATACTTGTACCCAAATGGCACATAATTAAGAAAGCAGAATTGTGAAATGTATTTAATGACATTTTCCCCCCAAATCTTAGTCAAGATCAAGACCTAGTCCATATGTTTTCAGCTTTTCAGATTAAAGCTGTTATTACATTCCCCCCCCCCCCCAAATAAGTGCATTTGTAGTGTCCGTGTTGATTTTCTACAGCCAAATTGTGCTTCTGTTATACCAAGATTTCAGCTTTGGGCTTAAACAAAGAAATATGTAGCAATACATTCTAGCAATTTTTTCCCTGAAGGTTTGCATGTCAGCCACAAACAAATAGAGCTGGAAAGCAATGTGAGAAAAAAGTACAGTTATCAAAAGCAAGACTTGACTATTTCCCAGAAAAAAAGTTAGCTGTCAGTTCTGACAGCATCCTCATACTCTTCAGTTTCTAAAATTTGTCCCTCCTGATTCAATTCTGATAGCACTTTTCCAATTGAAGCCTGAAGAATTCCAAGCACAGAAATACCTTCTTCATTGCTACTTCAATCTGCCTACTGCCATATGAAGAGAATGATATGCTCTTTTGGGAAGGAGGAGTATGTCCTTCATATTTGTTTATTAATAGCGTAATATATAATTTGCATAAAATATGCATATTTCAGCATTGGGCTTTAATCTGTGAGACTGAATGTAATAATCACAATATAAACAAACATGGTTTTAGATCCCAGACTCCTGGCTCACAAGGAAGTTACCTTTTCACTTTCTGTATCTAAGGCAGATGTAGCTTCATCCAGTAGCAGAATTTGGGGCTGACGTACAAGAGCTCGGGCAATAGCAACACGTTGTTTCTGACCACCAGAGAGCTGGGTTCCCTTGTCTCCTACACGGGTATTATATTTCTAGAAAAAATATATTTAGTTCAGAAGATGAATGCAAATACATCAGTCCTGGAGTGGATTTAAGCATATTGACTCTAGCATTAGTGATCCATAAACTGAATATTCCATGCAAATAGCTCTCTGAAAATAGATGTCCAGAATTCCTAGCAGTTACAAACCTATAAATCTTTCTAAGAGACTTCTTTGTAGTATCAAGTGTTTCATAACTCTCAATGCCCTTCCCCAAGCAACAACTCCTGTAAGGTTGGAAAGCAACGTTATTCTCATTCAGGAGATGGGATACTGAGGCATAGTACAAGTCTATGACAACACTGGGGATCAAACACTGACCTTAAATTCTACAAATGAGCTTCCTAATCAATTATTCTAACCCACATTTGTTCATCATGAAGAAAAAATAGCAACTTATAAGATGCATCAGTTCTGGGCCATATACTTTTATATATATGTGTGTGTGTGTGTGTGTGTGTGTGTATGTATATAATATATATACTTTATTTCTATTATACACACACACACAGAGTATATATAGAGTATATGATGCTAAATATATATATATACACACATAAATACACACACCTATGCATGCATCTGTGTGTGTGTATATTATTAGAGCTTGGGGCAATTAGGTGTTAATTTAGGTACCTCAGTTAAGTGGTATCAGTTAGGCCTCTGGACAAACTCATATGTAGGTCACAGTAATCTGTGACTTACTATATATTTTGTTCCAGAAAGCATGTAAGTTTTATGAGACATCATTATATATCACAATATTCTTTACACAGTTTTGAAAACAGCAGATCTCTTGATAACAGACATTAGAAACTAAATGAGGTCTGCAAAAAATCTTGGACCTTCACCTCTGGATTTTTCAGGAAACACAAAAAAGCAGCTAGACAGCCTAAAGTTAAGCTGCATGTAAGCAACATGCAATTAAGCTGGCAAACTCCTTCCTTCAGTTTGTTGTGGATATCACAAGCTGACATAGGTTAAAAATTGATCTGTCAAACTCACAGAAGAAAAGTCAGTCCAGAACTGTTAAACAATAAAACATGATTTCTTTCTTAGGAAGTTCCTGAGTCACAAATTATGCAAAGTTAGAAGAGGATTTAGGCAAAATGTGATTAAATCTTTAGTCTTTTTGTATACTTTTCTATAGACACGTCCTGTTGGTCTCCATCTGGGATAAGATTCTGTGCAAAGCAGACCTTTGATCTGACTCAGGAATTTCATTCTTACATTATATTGCATTGTTCAGATATATATGAAAGACTTGGTCATTTCTGAATCACAGAAATTTCAATTCTTACTAAGTATAGCTGGAAGAAATGCCTATGATCAATCTGATTTGCATAAGAATCTTTGTTAATCTAGCTGAATCCTCATCATCTTCTACACATGTCTGAGATAAATAGGAGCTGACAAAAGAAATTTCTAACTCTCCTAAAAAAACAAAAACCAAGACACACACACACACACACGCACACTTCCAACACTCAGTGAGTTGTATGTAATTTGTTTTTCTTCTCTGATACCATAAATGTTCTGCTCTCTGCATGCCAATGGAGTCTCCCAGAAAAAAAATAAAGCATACAAACACAATAAAAAAAGGAAGACTTTAAAAACTAACTCTTCCAGGTCTATTTACATCTTAGGGATTCAAAAATGGCACAAATTTTCCCCGCCACAGTAGGTCACCCCCAGTTTTGAGTAGGAAAGAAAAGATATAACTTACATTTGGTAGAGATTCAATGAAGGAATGAATATTGGCTTTTTTTGCTGCACTAACAATTTCCTCATGTGGTACCTCCCGACTGTTATCTCCATAAGCAATGTTCTCAGCAATAGTGCAGTCAAACAGGACTGGTTCTTGTGAGACAATACCGATCTGAGATCTAAGCCACTGGATATTTAGTGTCTTTGCATTTTTGTCATCAAACAGCTGAGAAACCAAACATTTTAAATTTGAGTCATATAGATATATCTGTCTTTGAGACTTACTGCAAATTCATACCAGAAGTTGTGCAATTGCAGTTCTTTCTGTAGAGATTCCAGTTTGAATACCACATAATCCCTTCCCCTCCTTCTCCTCAAAGTTCCAAATGTTCTAATGATTATGATATAAAAGCAAGAATAGTCACTTCCACTTCCTTAGGTCTTTTCTTTGCTTCAAGCTTTCATAAGGATTTTGAAGACAGTAGAAGATAGGATAATGCAGAGGCTATTTCACAGAACTTTACCCAAAGTTTTTTTTTCCATAAAAGAAGGAATTTAAAGAACTTTCATTTATTTAAATGTTTTTTACATATATATTCCCACTGAAAGAACAGACTGGCATTAGTACTCCATTAAAATAAAAGAAGATTGGGTTAATTCATTCATACACTTCTGAACCAAGCACCAATCATAAATATAATTGTGATGTAATGTCTAATGACAGACAAATTTACTTCTGGATTCTCTAAGATGTCACTTGCAACCAACTTTCTATACTGATAACTGTCACATTTCTGCTAAATTTGGCTACTGAGCTGTCATCCTTGCCTATTAGATAAATGACAATAGACTTTTTTTCCCCCTCAATACATCAGTGTCATAAATATACCATTCATATCAATCTGGATGCAAATAAACCAGGAGATTAAGAGGGTTGCTGCACCTCCATAAGAATCACACAGTGCAGTGTTAAGGCTCCATGTCACGCAATATGACTAGCGGTGTAATTGAAGAACTTCCCCATTCACAGCATGGCTACATCCATGTGATTGATCTACCAATACTGTAGTTTGTGCTAAGGCAGCCTACTTAGTCTATAGTATTCTTTTTCAAAGGAAGAAGATCATAATAAACATGATCTAAATTCCACTGAAATTAGTGGCAGCATTTCTACATCCGTAGATATGAGAAGGAAAAAGCTAGAAAGCAGAAGTTGCTTTCAACTACCTGATACGTATTTGCCATCCCTTAGAATTCCAATGCATTTGCAGGCCGCTAAGGTCTGCTTCCTGTTCCACATCTGATGTGAAAATCATTGATGAAGCTAGAACATTATTAAAACATTTGCATTTTGGATCCATCATATCAGAAAGCACAACTTTTTGGCATGGTCACACTCTTTACCAGACTAGCACAACACTAGTCTCACTGTGGTGAACAGTAGTGCTTTTGAGCGTACACTTGTATCACCCAGTTCACAGTGCCACAGAACATGTGAACTGGTCTGCTGCTTCTGTGGTTTCTATGCTAGTGACTTGTGCTTTTCCTTCCCTTCAGTAAACCATTGTTGGTTATTTGTGGCTGCAAGCTCAGAAACACTGGCCATGAAGCTGCACTTAGTTAAGCATACTTTTTGGAGCAACTATGCTTCCTCTTTCTACACACATCAGTTTTCCATACTGGAGGTGTATGCGCATTTCTGCTCTCAGACACATCTTGCCCATCACACCTAGGTCTTATTTTACTAATGCTGTCACTTTGCTTTACCTTTTGTGAGCATCTCTGCAGAGACAAGTTCTGAAAACCTTCTAACTCTGACCTCCATCAAAGTCCCTCCAAAATACAGGGGTTCTTTTTCAAATAAAATCTCTGAACCCATTAACGTTGAAGAGAAAATGGCAGTAAGCAATACCATTATGTAAAGAAAAGTATTGCAATGTTGATGAATAAATTCAGTAGTGCAGGAAACTCTAGCCATGTTTTAAATCTAAATTATTAAAAGCAATTACATAGCATCTATCACTTTGCTAACTGGGTAGATCTGAAAGACACAACTAAAAATGAAGATAAAAATGATATTCTTCAATATTCTTCATTGCTTAAAGAGCATAGATAGCAAATTCTACTACTACAATATACAGACATAGGTGTGCATATTTAATAACTTTAGAAAAGCTTCTAATATTAAAACATCAGGAAGTTTGCTCTGTATTCAATGCAGTCTTTCCACTGTCATTATTAGGCTGTAGATCAGGCACATTTTCACCACACGGATTTTGTTTCATTAATTCAAAACCATGTGAGAAATCAAGACTCTTTTTATTGTTTCACTTCACTATATTTATATAAGGAACCCTGAAAATCAACTGGTTGTCGTTAATATTAAAAATACTTAAAAAAAACCCAGAACAGAAATATCTATCATACTTCTTCACACCAAATAAAACCAAATAAATACATTCTTATTTAACATGCAGACATATTCTTACAAAAAACGCTTACCATTTCTCCATCAAGTGGATCATAAAATCTCTCAAGCAGCTGAACAACAGTGCTCTTTCCACAGCCACTGCTACCAACAAGAGCCAGAGTTTGTCCCTTTTCTACTTTTAGATTCAAACCTTGGAGAACTTTGACATCAGGTCGGTTTGGGTAGTTAAACATCACATCTTTGATCGCTATGTTTCCCCCAAATCTTTCCTATAATTGAAATAGTATTATTTAAATAGTTTCTTAAGACAATTGGACAGATGACAAATGATTCACATAGAACTGCAGAAGTCTCTTTTTATCTATTGAAATCAATAGTTTTGCATTTGCTGGAATGTTGTCTTTAACTCCACAAATCTTTGTGAAACCAAAAAAAATTAAATTACAGCACTGAAATATTTTGAAGATGCTCAAAATTTTGCTAGCTGAACTCCAAACAAGCTTTTACTTATGACCAGACCTTCAAAACAAATAAACCTTAAGACAGTGTGGACAACTGGTGAACTCATGATGGAGTATTTGGTTCTTGTTGTAATTTGGATAGTGCCAAGAATACATTGAGGTAAGCAACTAATGTGAGAGAGAGGGAAAACCAGCAGTTTGAAGTAAGTAACAAATGTTATGTCCATATTGTCAATAGATAAAATTGCCCATAACAGTGCTTACTTACAGGCTTCAGTCCTTCCTCACTGTAACTATCTATGGAGGGTACCGTTTCAAACAGCATGAACAGATGGGCCGCTGATATCTTGGCTTTGGCATAGTCTGGAGCAAAAGAGCTGCTTTGTCCTAAAGCCATTGCACCAAATACAACAGCTGAAAACACTCTATAAAAGAAACCAGAAAAGAAGAAAGAAAAAAAAAATCAGTAAATAGACAACGAGAAAAGGACAATGGAAACAGGGCTGCATTCAACAATAAAGTAGTAGTAAAGTAGTAACCACATATTATTGCTTTAATTGTTTATTTCATTCCAGAACTAAATTTTATCCACTTTTAATGAAGTGAGATAAATAAGATTCCATTCAAAATTCAATGTTTTCATTACTTATTGATACTAATATCTTTTATTATTAATACTGATTAACTGTAACAAATCTCAAATGGAGCTAGGAAGACAGTGGTTCATGGATGGCCTGGGAGTTTGTGATCCATTTTTTAAGTCATTACTGAAAAGAAAAACAAAAACTCACCCTGTAGCAAGGTGACAATAAAGGTTTAATTTGCTATCACAGCTCTACTGAAAAATTCTCAAGGGCTTGCAACACCAAAAACAAAAACCCAACAAAAACCCAACACAGAAAAAATAAAAAACACACGAAAAACAAGAAAAAACAAAAACAACCCAAAACCAAAAAACCCCCGCCCAAGTTGAAAATGACACTATTATTGTTTTATGGTGAATGTAGATGTACCTTTATGGATTTCATTAGAATGGTTTAAGAACCTGCTGTCTTCAGCTATTAATTACTACCACACAGCATAGGATTACTCATCACTGAGAAATGGTAATTGACCATATGAGACCTCTTAGACTTTTCTGAGACAAAAAGTGAAAGATTAATTTACATTGTCTTCAGAGCTATATAAACTAATCTGTTTTATCCTGCATATGAACAGCCGGGAAGGGCTCACCCTGGTTTAGTGCAGACAATCCCTTCCAAATCTAGCTGAGCCACTGGAAATTCACTCCCCCTGCTTTCCCTCTCTCCTCTAGCACCAAAAAATCCACTTTGCTTCCAAGCAACCCACAATAACACCTCCATACATACCACATACAACACCACAATAACACTTGTTACATTTCTGCTGCCTCCAGTTCTTTCTTCTGTGTGTTTCTTAACATCCATAAAGCTACTTCAATGTTATCCTACAAATTCCAACTTAACACTATCTTTCATCAGGTTGCCAAAAAAAACTCCAAAAAACCAACCACGGGCTTTCTTAGGTATTGAGATCACTGCTTTCATACTGATAGAATATCATTCTTTTCATACCTGTTTCCATAGGCCTGTATTGAGCTGTTGCCTCTTATCTTACACTGTAAATTATCTTTCTCCTGAGTTTATACAGGACCAAGGGGGGGTTGGTTATGATAGGGGCTCTAAGGTACTATGGTAAATGACTGGATAAATAGCGATTATAAAACCAAAATATAAAAGTAAGAAGCTAAGGATAAGCCATAGCTTCTGAATCCCTCCTTTCATTTTTGTATGGTTTCAGTCCTTAAAAGCCAATAAAGTGCCCTTAAAGACAAAAAATTGCACTGTTCTTTGTATAATTACATACTGCAGTGGACACACATTCTAGGAGTACTGCAAATTGGAAATATTTTATTTGCAGTATCTATCTAAATTAAAAGTAAAATGCTATATCTCACTATGGGTATGTATAGCACTCTATATATAGTTCTTGCACTCATTGTTCATTCTTTCATTTCCCATGCAAAATTGGTTTAATTAACTCTATCATCTAGAAAAATCTAGTCATCTTTCCCTTATGGTGCATAGCATCTACCCTAGAAAACAGAACATTACTCTGCAATTATTTAATGTGTATATTAGAGCAGATTTCAAATTTTGATGGATTAAACTGCCATAGAAATAATGAAGTCACTGATAACCTTTTCTTAAAAGATTTTTTTTAATAATATTATGCTTCAACAAACAAGTACAACTATGTTTTCTTTTAGAAAATACAGCGGATCTCTTCAAGCTACATGAACAACAAAGAGAGAATAAACAAAGTGACATAGCAGGATACCATTTCATCCTCTGGAAAAATAATAGTCCAGAATAAATACAGAAAAGGAAATCAAAAAATCAGGGCTACTTGAAGAACTCAGAATCTGTAATCATCTATAATACTGACTTTGTAATATGCTTTCTATAATATGTTTCTATAACATTTAAGCACAGAGAAAGAATTTGCCCATTTTCTCAGTTAGCTAATGGATTCATGATATCCTTAGCAACAAAGACCTCTCTCTGGATTGAGAGAGAAGAGATTGCAAAAGAGATACTTACAAAAACACACTTTTATACTCCATGAATCCATTTACCACTAGATAGGCACCAAACCGGAAACAGCCAGCATAGGTAAAGAACATCATTGCTTGTGAAAGGGCAAAACAAAGACCAAATATATGTGCCTTCTTCACAGAATTTCTGTAAGGAAGAATGTATATTTTCATACAAATGAGCAATTGTACTTAAATCTATTATGTAAAAAGCAATTAATTCACTTCAGATGCTGCTGTGATAAATGGGAAGTACTTATCTTAAGTACTTTAAGTTACACAATCCTTTATCTCCTTAGACTGTGTCTAAGAGAAAAAGTTTATTTCTGCTTGTTTCCAGAATTCTGTCTACTTCAAAGGACAGACTGGAATATGGAGAAAGAAAAACATGGCCCCTTAGCTGCTATGTCTAATTATTGTCTTACCACCTCACAGTTTGAGTGTTAAAATATTTTACAGTTGAGTCCATGATTACAACTTTCAAAACTTAAACAATATCATCGAAACTGTATTACTGCATCACATAAGAGGGGAAAAAAAAGAAGACTTAGTTCTTTATGTGAGCAGAACTGCTTTCAACCACAGACAATTTTTTTTTGTCAGTTGTTCTTTACTTGTGATTTTAGGTTAACCAAATAAAATGTTCAACAGTTCAATATAAGACAGTTGGGAATTTGTTTCTTTAAAAGTTCATCAGTCAAAATTCTTCTCTCCAATAAGATTTAGCCTGCATGTATGATGCATAAATGGGATTTTGGATGATAAAACTATTCATATAACTAAAAGCAGGGCAGAGAGAAAATTTTTTGCTAATATGAATTTTACCAGAAAAAAGAAAGAAAATATTTTAATTATACTGATACAGATTTTAATTATATTGATGTTATTCTTAAGTCACTATTTTATGGTTCCTTTTGGGGAAAAAAAGGATCCAGATTCACAAATATGCCTTTTTGATAAAGAGGCTGCAGTCCCTTCTCTTTTACATAGCCTATTTGTGCATTAATCCAGGACAACAGAAGACCTAAGTTCAATTTTTAAAAAATAGAAATGCTTTGCCTAATCAGTGGTTAAAGATGCACTGAGACATTAAGTCAAAAATACATGTCCTATCTCCCACAGAACAAATTGTCCCATAGGAAAAATAAATACTTTATTTCTACTGGAACAACAATAAGATGAAAGTCTGAGAGCAATTCCTCCAATGACAACCCTGAGAATGGTTAGGTACTGTCCTGAAAGTTGTGAGGTATGGGCTCAAATCTGAGTAACCTGAGAAAGAAATTAGACTAGTATCTCTCATAACCTGCACCATGCTCTAATTGCTTAATTATTGTGGTGGATGCATTGGCAGCACCCCTTTTTGTCTGTCTCCCATCATATCTGTGTACATATGCTGTCATTTCCTTTACTTTTCTCATGAAAGTCTGAAAATGAAATATTTCATTCTGAAACAAATACAGATTTGACAATAATATTTTTTTTCATTTTAAGATTTTTTTAATTTGATTTAATCCAAGCAGGGTTTTTTTGCAATCACAAACCAATAAGTAATTATTCAAATGTTTTCAGTCCTACTCATACTTTCAAAAATGGGCTAATGAAATATTTAATTTACACAAAACAGTTTTTAATTAAACCTAAATATCTGAAACATTTTAGCTAGGAGATTAGATTAGATGACTTCCAAAGCTCTCTTAAAACCAAGATTTTTTGAAAACAGTGATATTGCAATAGAAGATACTAATACTACCACAGAAAATTAATTAAAACAAAGAACAAAACCTACAGTGTTTCCTGGTGACTTCCTTGGTTAATAAAAAGATACGCAAAATCTTTAACGTAGTCTTACTTCAGAATTAATGCAAGCAATACACATGAACAAAAAATAAATTCATGTCAGTCCAAGTAAATGTATGCAATTTATTCTAAAATTAAAACACAGATTTTATTTCTTTAGTTATTTTATTATACCTGTATGGTACGTGCAGATGTTCTCCATACATGAACTCAAATTTTCTTTCTCGTGTCAAACTTACAACAGTTCGAATATTTTCTATGGCTTCTGTGGCAATCTGCAATTGAAACACAAATGCTTTAATCAAAACGATACTAAAGAAATGTACAGGAAAAATATAGTTACTAGAAAGGAAAGGAAATGTATCTTTTGGCATACATGAAAAAGCCAATGGAAAGATCATCATGCAATACTTCCAGTTGTCTTGGAGGGAAAAAATATTTTTGAGCAACTTTGTCCACTGACATAGAGGAAGGAAAATAGAAACAATTTAATAAATAGGAGTTAGTGAGGGGATTCAGATCCAGACCAAGATACTTAAATTTAGGTGTCTACGCTACCATTAAGTCAATGGAGATCTATTCAACAGAACCTAGAAAGCAATTCAGCTCACCAGCCACTATATGCCTACTTAAAGTTTCATTCTCCAGGATCTATTGACTAGAATGGTAAGAGGCTTAATTCAGATGCCCACATATAGGTGTTCTGCCATCAGAGATACAGATACTCAAAATCCTAGGGTAAGGCATGGTAGATGTGACACAGAACACAAAGTAGACCCACGCACTTCTGAAACAGCAGATAGAGGCCACACAGAATATACCATGATATCTCCAACAACTATAAGGGGACATTAGACAAGTAGCACATATGCAAACACATACATTAAAACACTAAATTTAGATGTCTTAATCTGAAGAGTAATACTATTGTTTATGTGCATGACCTTAGATAAATGACTCTCTTCTCAACAGCTTTTTACAGTATGACACAGGAAAGGAGTTTAGAAAAGTTTTACCTCTAAGAAAGTAATACTTGGAAAGTGATGAAACAGTTGTCCTGTCACAAAAGGATTTTGGAATGAAGTAACATTAAATGCCTTCATCTAACTTCTCCTTTAAACAAGAGCCTAGCCTTCTTGCTTTTCAGTTCTCATCTTTCTTTTCCACTCAACAAATAAGAAATGGCAAAGAGATTCAGAAACCAGTGGATAAATCCCTGCAAACATTGGTAAGATGAAAGAAAAAAAAAGAAAAAAGAGCATTGCAATATATGTAAGATAGATGACATGCCAAAAAGGATGCTGAAAAAGAAACAAGATAATTTCAAAATGAAGAGGGCTGCAAAATAAGGAAAATAGAGATGATAAGAACAGGAAGCAGAGAGATGTGCTAAGAATTCTTCAAGCACATTTCTGGGGCTTATCAATTCTGAAAATAAATATCAGTTAATAATATATGTCTTCAATTATTATTGAAGAAGTGTTATGTTGTTGTCCTAGTAATGTAAATGCATAGAGTTTGGCTATCTTTGAAAGTAATATATTATGGCATAAACTATGTTTGGAAGTAACATGTCTATTACCAATGCCCTGGTAGAAATTACTGTATATATTACACGGAAATAGATAAACTTCTCTAGACGCACCTTTCCTGCAATTTCCAGCTCCTTTTTATCTTTCTTAGCGTGTCCAGCCAGCATCTTCATTTCAATCATTCCTGCCACAGCGATGATAGGCACAACAGCTAAAAGTAATAAGGTCAGCTGCCAGCCATAAATTAATGATATAATAATTCCAGTCCCAAGGTTAGCTATGTTTTGGGCAATTAATGCCAGTCTGACACCAGTTGCCTGGGGGGGGAGAAAAAAGACAGTTTTTGCTAAAGAAACTGCATATTAGATGAGGAAGGCATTTCCACCTATAATATTCCTTGTTCTCCAAAAATATTTACAAAGTCTTAAAATCAGATTCCTGAATTTTTTTTTTAATAATAAAGGTTACAGCACAACATAGTAATAATCCTAAAAGAAGATTGCTATATGTTTACAAGGCATCACTGTTATAAATCCCATCAGTGCATTCTATACCAGCTATCATTTTACCAGTAATTGTAAATTTTAATTGTTGTCAAAGTCAAGACTGCCATCTAACCAGTCAAGCCCAAGTTTCAACTTTACTACATATTAACTCAAATATGAAAAATGCCTACACAAAATATTACTTACTCCTTTCACTTGTGAGGCATCATTAGCAAGTCTTGCAGTTAATGCTCCTGTGCTATTTTTAGTATCATCAAACCAGCCCATATCCTACAATAAGAAACATTTTTCTTAGGACAAGTCTTCCATATACTTTATATAAGCCTTAAAATAAAACTGAGGTCTACATAATATAACTAAGTTGAATGTTAGAAGTCAATGTGTGCATATTAAATTAAGCATAATTCCTTAATTACACAATGAATGTTAAAAAAGTGTATGCCTGTGGATGATCTGATGTGTAGGCTGTCATTGCTGAGAAGAAATGAGAGCAGGCCGTGGGAGTCCCAGAACCAAAATCTGCCCTCCCTCACCACTGTTGAATGACTCATCAGTCACATTGCTTCATAATTGCAAAGCTGTATGGGGAAGAATTGTAAAGCATTTTTTGGTGAAAACTCCTGACTTAGTGCTTTGTTCCTCCTCAGATTGGACAGACTCATTTGGAAGCTATGAGACAAGATAAAAAAATCTGGCCTCATATTTAAAAGTTCTCTGCCTGATCAATGTCATTTGTTGGGGTCAGCTACACAGTTATTCACCATGTGACCGAATACCTGATTTAAATTGTAACATGTAATATTCACCATATGAAGACCTGGTGATGTAGTACAGGCCCTTGTGACCTCAACATCCAATTGTAATACTTCTCTTTCATTAGGCTTTCAGTGATGCTCATCTGTAGTTCACAGTTTTTCAGAATACAATAGCTGCTTTCAGTTCACGCTGCAGATACTCATGTTTACATGAACAAAATTCTGTGTCTACATGTGGCTTTACGTGCAAGACATAAAAAGCAGAAGCATTGTATTGTATATTTGAAAAATCAGAAATACTGATCCTGAAACCATGCAATAATAGAGCCCATTTATGTAACTACATGACTTACTTAAAATTACTATGAAAATATATATTTTTAAAATTTTTCTGAAAGTGACTTTAGATTTAAGTATACAATCTTACTACTGAATTAACAAATGACGATAATGCATTTGGGAACTCTTTCAAAGAGACTTACAAAAAATAAAAACATCTGTTCCTGTTACAATTTAGATCAGACATTTGAAACAGAGTTACATAGTAAGCTGCATTGCATTGCATTTCTTTGCAGGAGAAGGGGCACCAAGGAAGAAAAGCAGACAAATGAGCATGCAATGGGATTCAGCTGGTGCACATCAGCTTGTTAAACCATGGTAACTTGGCTGTAAATCTAAGGCCTTGCAAGGAGTACGTATAAAGCTCTTCGGTTGATTTAAGTATCTTTGCCTACAAATACTTTACTTAACTCCCTATAACTAACCAAATTGGTTTCTAAACTGACTTAAAGAATCTTCTTTGTAGACCAAGTCATAATGTTGTAGAACAGCATAGAATACAGGTATTTTATATCTAAACAAATAAAAATAAAAAATATTTTGCTTTATGGAGTTCTAAATAATTACCTGTCTAAGCATTGCTTTAAATGCCATGAATCGAAGCCTCATTGTGAGAATTTCTCCAGCTTTGCCAAATGTGAAACCCTATTTGAGAAGAAGTATAATGCTTATCATACTATTACATTGTTTTGTATTTAGTAAATAAATATTTTTAGATGCACTGTCTCTACAGTGTCAAAATACAAAATATCATAGTCATGATCACAAAAAACAAATGTAAAAACAGGTTTAATATTCACAAATTCTAGTAGATTCACAGTATAAGCACTGAAATTTTACATTTCTGAATAAAATATATACAGCATAGCAATATTTCCCAGCACTACTTCACCAGCATGCTTCAAGAAAAGGATCACTAACGAACCCTTTGACTGCATTTTTAATCAGAGCTGACCTAAGTCAAATTTAAAAAGGTGGTTTTTTAGGTTAAAAGCTTCATGAGGAAATCTGAGTTCACTGAAGTCAAGGCAGATTTCTCACTGATTCCAATGAAACTATGATTTCTTCCTTGGAATCCAGTAACAACACAGAGAAATGTTTTATAATAAACCAAAAATATTTTTAGACAGATATATGAATCAATTTAAAAAGATACAAAAAGGAATATCTTGATTAAAATTTTGAGAAGATACATTCTTCCTACACTTTTGGTACGACATTAATTAGCTTTGTTTAGCTCACTACCACCTTTCTGTGATTACAGACGTTAATACTTCAGAATCTACATCTGAGAAATTGTATGCCCTTAAAATATAAAACACAGATGAAACTGTACTATGTGATATTAAGAAAAATTGTTATGGCATATTCCAATAAATAAATATTTTTCTGTTAACTTTGATCATTGGCATTATTGTGCTGATATACTGTTAATAAATTTCCATAAATGTGAATTTAAAAAAATCCATAAATCGAACATCTTAGAATGGGCAGTATATAAATAGATTATGAAATTAATGTTTTTATATTACTTCATTCTCATTAATTTGGGAATGTCATATTTCAGTGAACTCTTCCCATTCATATGCTAATTTAAAATTTATCTGCACATTTATAAGTTGAGCAAACCCATCATATGCATCCACAGCTCAGTCTTCAATACTCAAGGTCATTCTGCATTCATGTGTAATGAGACAAAAAGAACAGGTGTATTTTGCAAGAGATTGTTGCATGTCTATGCTGCTATGTTTTAGGTTTACTTCATTATTTCACTGTGTAGATTCATTTAATGGATAAAGCTATAAAATATTTAGAGATTATAAACCAGACTATATAAAAATATTTAAATGTAAAATTTTATCAACTATCTAATTTGCACTTGTGTAATTACTACTTTCTTCATTGTGGCACTGTTGTAGCAGTTAGACGCCTATATAAGAATTAGGGTAGAGTTAAAATACTATTTTTACTGGCTAGGAATAAGTAGTGGAGTGAAAGGATAAGTTCAGATGGCTACAGAAATCAGTGAGAGCAGGGGACGCGGCATTAGTATCCAAGCTTTATTATCTAAGCTGGAGGAGTCAACTATCAGCACGATGGGTATCACTTGATGAACCAGGCCTGGGAAACTTTGGGGGCTCATACAGGATAAGACTTGTAATGGAAAGGGGATAGGAGAATAAAAAAATTGGAGGACTAAGATAGGAAGAGTTGGTGGATTTGCACTTACTCACAAGGTTCGAGTAGGAGGACTTGGGGTGGGGGGTAAGGAGTGGTATAGGGTGTAGGAATGGTTGGAGGTTGGGTGGTAATGGAAAAAAAGAGTGAGAGATTCCAGAGCTGTGTGCTGAGATGTGTTTGGTGAAGAAGGGGAGTTTAGAAGCAAAGAGGCTGGAAAATGTTAGGTGGTCTCTGGCATGTGAGAAGCTGTAGGTTCAGTTCAGCATGAAGCACATATAGAACCATATATGAGGATTCTGGTTTGAGTTGGAGGCATTTATTAAGAAAATTTTTAGCATATTTCAGATCTAGTTTCTAAAACATCATGAACAATTATAATAAAGCAAAAATAATAAAACATACCTGAAAAAAGAAAGTAAAAAATGAAATGATCCCAAGTGCTAAAAACAGCAGTGAATATAAGTTGCTCTTTTCTCTTATAATGGCCTTGTCAGTTTCTGAAAAAATCTATAAAATAATACTTTAAACATGCATTTTTTTAAATCGGCTAATAATCTAAAATATTCCCATACTTCTCAATAAGTATGTTTGGTAGTCATTTGCATTCATAAAAATTTGAGTATATGTTACACATGATTATAGGTATAAAAAGCAAATTTCAGGTTGTAACAAGATTTATTTTTAGGATTTTGTAAGTCTTGTAGTTCTTCAGATTTATCTAATCCATTCCTCAGCTTCCTAATGCAGGAACTGTTTAAAATTCAGTTTAATTGTAAATGAATTTCACAGATTATATACCTTTTTATATACTTTATTCAAACTTACCCCTATAATTTCTGAAAATATGATTGAAAATGCAGGTTGTAAAGCCCCATTGATAATTGCACATAAAGTGCCAGCTACAAAATATGGCCATTCAGTTTTGTTCAACTTCATAATTTTCAGAAATGAAGCCGGAGGTAATTCACTGTCCTAAAAAATAGGAATTTTGTTAGGACAAATATATAATAAATCTATGGAGAAAAAGAGAAATTAATAGTCAATTTCATATTCCCAGGATCCATTCAGGGAAAGCCAAAATATATACTTTTTAATAACACAAATAATTAACTAATTGCATGTTTCTTTTTATAATATTAATACAAGAAAGAAAGCTCTATTAGAACATATCTATAGTTCTTGTCATCAGATTTTAGCTTAATTCACATAATTTTGGTTGACCAATATTCTTGGTATTGTTTAGCAGTCACTGAATTATTCATTCTGAGAACATTGCTGTGTGTAATCCACAACTAGATTATTATTTCAAGTAATTGTTCATTGAACAATTAATAACAACAGATGGCTTAGTGTTGGCTGCAAGTGTTAATGCACTCATCCAGGTTTGTTGCACGAGTTCTATGTTGGGCCACACATTTTGTTTCTGATTCAAAAATGAATGTTTAACCTATATAGACTACGTCTGTATGGTATTCAAATATACTAAAGTATATTTGTTTTATAACAAATTTATTTTCAAGAATAAATGTATCCTAGTTATAGGCCAAAAAAGTCCCATTTTAATTGTATAAGGGTTCACACTGAGGATAATGAAGCAACTTATCTATTATCAAGTCAAGGGCTATTTAGAATCAGAAAATTCTCAAATTTTACCCCTATATGAAATGCCTCTTTTTTCTGGTACATTTTAAAGCAGGAGAATTAATTGAATTTCAACGCACTTGTTGAAAGGTACCAAAGTACACTAAGAGCTCTGCAAAGGTACTTACAGGCAAATTAGTTTTCACATCAGGATCATCATTCTTTTCTCCTGGCTTTCTAAAGCTTCTCTGAGTTGATCGTCTTCTCAATCCTTTCATTAAGGATTCTCCCAATTCTGGTTCAGACACACTTTTTTTGACACTAAGTACACTTTCATCTTTTTCTGATGATTGAACATCAGTTCCTATTGTCTAAAACAGGGAAGAACATGACGTTAAGATAAATTATGCATATATTAATTGAATATTCAAAATTATAAGGAAATTAATATAAAAGTAACCAAAATCACAATTCAGTGGAAAGAAATATAGACAGAACAGAATATGATGCTATAAAATGAAAATTGTTATTATATTTGAGTAGATCTATATCTTCAGAGCTTGATTGATATACAGGAGTATCTTCTCAAGAAAAACTGAGGGTCCGGGGGTGGAAATAGCTGCTTTTTTGTGTGAATTAACTCCTAACAGAGATTTAAATTGAGTACGAATGATTTGCACTCATCTTGGGATCTTTATGAATGAGTCCTCATGAACTGAGAAAAATAATTCCCCTCTTCAGTGGAGAGTTCTCTTACAATTCTTGATTTAAAATATAACAAGGAAGTTCAGGATGGAACAAGTCAAAAATTTTTTGATTAAAAAAAATCAGAACAGTCAGAAGAGGAGCCCTAATTTTGGTGGTAGCTTTGCCAGTCTCTTTGGCAGAATAAATAAGTACCTTCCCACCACCGAGGATTTTAATAGTAATTGTATTCAAAGCCGCATTCCATTAGTGTTTCTTTTTTCTCAGAAAATTTTTGTTATTTCTTAGTATTTGGGGGGAGGGGGGTTATGAATAAGAAAAATCACTTTGTTTTCTTTCTATTTTACATTTCCTAATTTTTTTCAGTCATCATATGTACCTGAATACAAGTTTACTTTGAAGGTGACTAAGTAAATTCTCACTTTTTTTTTTATATAGAACATTTTTAATTGGCCCAGTTTACTCTTTTCAGTCTAACATACTGAGATATTTTTCAATTTGTTTAATGGACATGGTGATCATGCAGTAAAACACCGACTACACAGAAGGCTGCAGTGAAATTCAACCTGTCACATGCGACATTGGGATGTACAAAAGTGTTTTGTTCTTCACTTAATAACAAGTATGTTTCTGATACTCATATCTGATTTTTAATTTATAATCTCTCTGTTTCTGGCTACATAGCTTAAAATGTGTACATATTTTTACACTCAGCATAGCTGGATTATTTTTCTTTTTCTTCCATTCCTCCACATTTTTTCTTTGAAAGAACATCAGCATGAAGAATTATAATCAAATAAGTAAATATGCATGCCCTATTCCTCTAGTATTAACAACCATATTTTACCTTGCATTCCACATAGGCTAAGAACATACAATGGACTAGCAAATTACTGTATGTCAGCTGCTCTATATTAACTGTCCCCATACCTGCCTAAAAGGAGAATATAAAATAATCCTTTAAGTTTAAATCCCTAAAGGATTAAAAACATATTTTCCTAGGTTTAAATAGGTCTGGTATGAAATTTAGTGGTCTTTTGTCTCAAATTATTCTTCTCCTTTCTAAGCACACATTTTTCACTGTTAACAAAATTTGCTGCAGAATTTCCAATACATCTGAGAGCATACAATAACTACTGGTATTGAACATGATAGGGAATATCAAGCAACAGCTTGCAGGAAAAACTACCTGCATGTTAACAAGTTTGTAGTAGATTCCCTTTTTTTCCATCAATTCAACATGATTCCCTTGTTCTGAGACAATTCCACCTGCAAACACAGCTATACGATCAGCATTTCGGACTGTTGACAGTCGATGAGCTACGACAACTGTGGTGCGTCCTTCCCTTGCCTAAAAATAACAAACTTTTATATTAATATCTCTAAGTATATTCACAATTTTTTCATCTTCATATTAAAAAAAATGGAAACATTAAAATTGTCCGGAGAAACAATACATTACAAGAATTTATTAAAAACAGATTTCAATGAGTACCTTAAAAACAGGAATATAATTTTTAGCTTGAACATAGATATTAGAGACAATCTTTTGCTGTGGCACAAAAAAGTACCAGATTTTGCTCATAAATATTTTTAAAAATTGTCTCGACATTGCAAATTTTAAAACCTTATATATTTTTATATTTAAATCTGTAGTCTTACATTTAAACCTTAAGATCTATGCAAGATGATAGTTTATATTCAATTAATCAAGTAAATATATTTAGAAGCATTATTGAAAGCATTCTACATTGGCTTTCTAAAAGAGTTCAGTGTTTAAAGCTCTCATTCATTGCCCATTCAAATAGCTTCACTGAAAATAAAACTCTCTACAATTTCATATAAAATGCAATCTAATTAGCTATCTCATTTTGGATGCTTATATGCCTATCATGCATAATATGGAAAATATCATAGCTGGCCCTTTTAATAATCAAGCTGTATGAAAATGATCAAGGAACTTACAGCTTAAATAATCAAATTAATGATCACAAGTGGAATTCTGACGGAACCTGGTTGCAGTCCATCTTCCCTAGGTCTTCTGCAAAGCTTTATGAAGATCCCAGTTTATAAGATAATGGCACGAAGAAAAGCTAGATAAGTGACTATTCTCCATTAAATGTATTTCTATTAATAATTCTCCTCAACCTGTCTGTCTTCACCCAACACTTTTATTCTAGAAGTCATCTGCAGGAAGCATTACAGCACTCCAATTGGAAGACAGCCCGACTGGGTAAATTCAGAAGAGCATTTGGGAGGTACTGCCACAATATGAGTATAGAGAAATTTTGGTTAAACCTCTGAGTTTCATCGGGGATCAGCTGTCCCTGTAATGGTCTCTACACTGAGAAGAGAAACAGAACCTAAAGGCATTCATATTAACAGAAGCACATGGTTCCTTGAAGTGTTTCCTGCAGGTAAAGAACCAGGTCACTGCTACAATCACTTATGACATGCTGGTAGCCCTTACCCTGTCTGTCAGGTTTCAATGCGAGTTCAACTAGGTGAGTGACAAGAATATGAGCATCTATAAGAGAGTGTATTGTAGGGGACAGTATTTATGCCAACAAAACTTGACGTAGGATTAATAACATCGAAAACACTATGTCCTCACTTGAAACGAGATTCCTCCCTGTAATACCTCCAAGATCTAAAAAAATACACGTCTCTACAAACAGAAAATATTTGCCAAATTCAAGTTTACTTCCTGTTTTTTAAGGGTCTCTCTTTCTTGCAGCTCTTTAAACAAGTGTCTGAAAAAAGGAAACAACAGGCTCCTGCTCACCTACTTCATTTCAGAGCGATACTGACCTTGTCCAGTGCTGCCTGCACAACGGATTCACTTTCAGTATCCAGAGCTGATGTGGCCTCATCAAGCAGGAGGATTTTAGGGTTGCGAACCAGAGCACGGGCAATTGCTATTCTCTGCTTCTGGCCTCCGCTCAGCTGGGCCCCTCTTTCTCCAACCATGGTTTCAAACTTCTGCAAGACAACAACACGCGCTTCCAGAACGCTCCGCGGCACAATCCTTTCGCCGATGAAAGGCAGCGTAAAGAAAGGCCATATTTGTGTTAGTAGCACCAGCAGAATCTTTGCCCTGTTCTAAAACACTACAGGTAAACACTTGTTTGAATATGCCTTCCTCATTCTTTGTGCCCCTAGAGTTCTAGTATTTCTCAGTCCTCTGAAAGGCTC
The DNA here is from genome assembly GCF_036417845.1 of Apteryx mantelli. NCBI lineage: Eukaryota > Metazoa > Chordata > Aves > Apterygiformes > Apterygidae > Apteryx > Apteryx mantelli. The sequence goes on along the minus strand of NC_089979.1, from coordinate 145,905,385 downwards.
ATCCAACCATGGCTTGACATATTAACTTTATTCTCACAAAAGTTATGAGAAAGCTCTTTGTAGTCACAGCTCCAGGGAGAGCTTCCTCTATCTGATGCTTTAGGGAGAGCCCTTCTAAGGAACTCTCCGACATGAGCAGGCTTATGTAAGGGAAACCTCTTCACCGAGACAGCGGGGTTGCTTACTTTGGGTAGCTTCATGATGAAGTCGTAAGCATTAGCTTCCTTGGTAGCTTTTTCAATCTCTTCCATGGTGACGTTCTCACGGCCATAACGAATGTTTTCTGCAATAGTAGTAGCAAACAGCACGGGCTCCTGATTCACCACACCAATAATCTCCCGCAGATACCTGATGTTGAGGGTCTTAATATCCTGCCCGTCGATGGTAATCTAAACAAAGGAATGCAGATGACAAGACTTCGCTAAGTGTTTTGGCCACGGCATCTCTCTCCCCCAGCTTGGCCTATGCCATTTTCGGAGAGACTTTATTGTGTCATTTGAACAAGGGCAACGAGACCAGAGCTAAACTTCAAACCACAGTGACGTACACAGCAGTCATCTGACTTGAGCTATCTTACCATGCCTTCCTTGGGGTCATAAAATCTCTGGATGAGCTGAACAGTTGTACTTTTCCCACAGCCACTGCCACCAACGAGGGCTACTGTCTGGCCACAGTTAACCTTGAGACTCAAGCCTTTCAGTACCTTCATGGAATATGTTAGAAAAAACATAATGTAGAAAAATGTGAGCTTAAATTTAGAAGAACTCTAATCAGTTGAGTGAAATTTTCTTCATGTTTACATCAGAACTGGTCTAATAGCAATACATCACACAACACATTTCACAATTACCCATATTATGAACCAGTTTATATGACCAAATGACATAACATTATAAATATATAAAAATAAGAATTACATAATAATATTATGATGCAGTATTTCTGTACTATCACCTTTTTCTGGAATGGACCATAGAAAATAGAGGAAAATTATTGTACAGTAGAACTCACACTTAAAAGTGACAGAATATACTCTAGATTGCTGTGGAGGGAAAGTCCTTTCAATGACCTTAAAACCTTTATTAACCTTAATTTTTTCCCTTGCAGATTGGTGGGCCTTCTCTATAGCTGTGAAATTGCATTGAACAATACACAACTTTTTTGTACTAGTAACCATAAAATATAGCATTTCACAGCAATAGAAATGAAATTTTTCCTTCCTTGGGACTGTTACAAAGGGCGGATATAGCTCTTTGGTGCCATGCAATTGCTCCTTCATTTTATTTTCAAGAAAATAACCTGTATTGGGCTGTGTAGTGAGGCTGGGGAACAGACACATTATTAGTATCTCCATGCCATGCTGACTTAATTTTGCCCATCCTTCTGCTTAGCCTGCTCACCTGAGTAATAAGAAAATATCGCCATAGAGAAAAGGAACATAACCTTCCAGTGTTTTTATTTCTACTCAATATGAGTAACAGGTGAACAGGATTCTATATAGCTTTCACTACTTTGTACAACCAATGTGGTTGAAAATGTATATTGAGAAGGAGAAAAGTGTATTTTTTCGCTAATCAGTCTTCTAGAAGGACTAAGTACAATGAACTACTCAGACTTGAATGCATCCGCATCAGGGCTAAACTTTTCTGTTCTAAATGTGCAGCTATGTACCAACACATTCCAATACCCTTCCAAGGTACTTCCCTATACATCGCCCATACTGCCTCCTTGTAACCATCTTCTCCTTATTCCTATATTTCTACTCTCAGCACTACTATTGCCTCTCCGCCCTTAGTATTAATATTGGTATGCTTCACCAGTGAGGTATATCTCACTGTTTGGGAACCAGAAGCACAGACAAATAACTAAGTTTATCTTATTTTGCGAAAGTATTTATAGGTCAAACAAAAAGTCTAACATAAGTGGTAACAGTTGAACAGGTATGAAAGAGCCTTACTTAACCTTTTGGTCCTAATCCTATAAAACATTCAGTCTATATACCTTGCATGTAGCAACTCAAGCATACTTAAATGTAAATAAATTAGCAATAGAGGTTGATCTAAAAACTTATGGATTATCACTGATTACAACGGACTATTGATCAGAACCTTTTTCCTCCACCAAAATAAAATTCATAATTAAATCCACGTAGGATGTTTCTAACAACTTAAAGCAAATGGAGAAGACATATGGACAGCAAATAAACCTGTCTAATGAGATAGGAAGTGCAGTCTTCATCATGCCTGTCATGTACTTTGCTGTACTTTCTTCTTAATCCTGTTGTAAATAAGAGTTAACCTGAAAGTCAGGTAGATTAAAATTAGGCAGAAATAAAATTCCATGTGTTATTTGTCCTCCTCCTCATTTTTCTCTTTACTATTTTTTATGAAATACTTTCTATCTTTTTGCTACAGCCTTAACTTCCTAAATTATAATCTCTGAAACCACAGGGGAGAAATCTCTTTATTCATACCATACATGTATAAACTTAGAAAAGGACATAACTCACTGAGATCTAGATGTCTTTCCACTTCTATTACTATAGGGAGAAAAATTAAATACAGTCACTTCAGCTTGTCCCTTTGTCAAGAAGGTGAATGAAGTTTTTTTAAATGACTAAAATGGTTTAAAAAGAAAACTCTGTCTTTCCTTTCTGCCTATCAAAAATAAGAAACATTCCTTTACCTAGATCAGTGATTTTCCTTCAAAGTAGAGAAGGAAATAGTTACATACTGCAAAGATACTCTTCATTAAAATATTTTCTGAAATCATTTAAGTCTCTTCCACCTCCATTGCATTAGGAAGCCCTGGTTTTATGAGAGTGCTTGAACAAAGCAAACTTTTTCTCTGTCCGGACAGAATCTGTATCCCATATATAACAAATCCTTGCTGGATCTGCTTTATTAACTGATATAGTCTTAAGAGACGCCTTGCAGGTACTTTTGAAATTGACTATGTCATTATTTTTCTTATTATATACAAACACTTGGATTAGACCTATAAACAAAGATTATGAGAACAATAAACCTTAAAGTTTTACTGCACAGCCACACTGACTACAGGAGGCAAATCATTCAGAAGACTTAACATATCTAGTTAGTGTTAAATTAATTTTAGGTAAAATCACTGTGGTGGCAAGGTATTTTCATATGATTTAGAGGATCAACCTGAAACTGTTAAATTTTCAACAAAATTTTATGTGACTTTTTCTTAATAAATGATTCACATATTTAACTGTAATATGTATCAACTTCATTTACCATACCTTAACATCTGGTCTGGCTGGATAATTGAAGCAAACATTTTGGAATTCCAAATTCCCTTTAACGTGGTCTGGTTTGTAGCCTGCCTCTGAATAACTGTCAATTTGAGGTTCCTGGGCAAAATAAAACACACACACACACACACACACACACACACACACAGAGACTTATTTCCTAATAATATTTTTTCACAAAGAAGTCCTGGAGTACACCACCATTCTGTAGAAATACTAAAATATATTTTAAACTGATTTAGGTGAGATTTTTAAAACATGCAAATTGCATGATGCTTTGCTGCTTCATTACTACATTCCTTAACTATACATGCAAGAATACTTTTATAATTTTTCCATTTAAGCTCTTGTGTGAATTTAGTACATAAGATTGTACCCACAGTTAGCAGCAATTTGAGATTCATTCCACTGCCTGATGATTAACCTGAACGTACCACCTCTAATAAGCTGTTACTGTCTTTTCATTCATAACTTTGCCCTTTCTGTTGAAACCATTTTTGTGAGAAAGAACTGACCAAATGACCATTAAGCAGAAACAGAGTTCTTAATGACCATTATTTTTATTTCCATCCAGTGTTGGTCTAGAACTTGAAGCACATCTTAACAACAATCCAAAATGTGTAATTGCATTTCATACAGATTAATTCATGCTAGTTTCATTAGCTAGTAAAGTCACAGCATCCCTGATTCCAGCACCTCCTGGCAATTAAAGTACATATCCAGGATACCAGGTTGGGTTTTACAGACTTGCTGATGCTCATGCTGCTGCTGGTGCCACTACTATCCTTAAAACCTATGCTAGTATACCTGCATCAACTGTAGTCACATCTTTATATAGCACTGCAGACATGCCCTTCACAATAAAAACATTAGGGAATACCTCCAATAACAAATATTCTGGTGCTCCAGTACTATTACCTTTGATGAAGCAAGAACTGGTAACTCTAAGAGACAAGGAGGAACTGATGAATAATTACACATTCTATCTGCTTGTATGCATATATATCTGTCTAAATGAAAACAAATGAATTGTTTTAGCGTGGTCAATATCAGATAAAATTAAAAGTCAAATACTGCAGTAAATTGCTGCAAATGCAACAGGAATAAAGTTAGCCTTTTACATTATTAACAATTTAACAGAAATATTCTCAATAACTTAAGTATAGGAAGGATCCATTTTCCTCCTTTGTTCCATAAAATCTGAATAAGAATGTTGGTTTTCCTTTCACCCTTGAATAGGCCTCCTTGGAAAGATGGAACTGAGGCTCTTATCAATGGCAGCACAAATTCTTTTATTTTTTCCATGCTGATATTTCAGTATATTTTCAAAACATATCAGATAGGTATTTGAATTACATCTCATTTTACTCATCATTATTTACTCTTGCTAACTTCGCATCCATAAATAGTGTCTGCACTATAAAAAGAACGGTCTCTGAGTTTTGAAATGAGAGCCAGGGCAAAGATACTCACATTGTCTATGATATTAAAGATTGCATAGGCAGCTCCCCTCGCATTAGCAAATGCCTCTATGCTTGGAGCAGTCTGTCCAATGCTGAAAGCTCCAATCAGTACAGAGAAAAAAACCTGAAAAAAAATTTTATGATGACATCTATCAAGTCATAATTAAGCAGAGAATTACATTTATTTATTTACATTAGATAACTTTGGATCAAGAGGCTCTACACTTCTTATGGAAGTTTAATTGAAGAACAAATGAAATAAAAAATAACATTAAGAAGAAAAGGGCTTCCCTTAATGAGTCCTCTGATAACTGTGTTCCTGTACAATATACCTGCACATGTTGATGTTGCAAGAGATTGCTAAGGATGAAAAAGTGACTGAGAATGGAATCTCCAAAATCTCTCCCCCAAAATGTGTAATTCCACTTGATATCTCAGGATATATTGTACTAATTCGTCCTTTGGCAAAAGATGATCTGAAGGTCAGGAAGCCTGTTTCTACATTAAGATGAGAAAACACTGTGTGCCCTTCAACAGCACAAAAGTGGCTATGCAGAGTACTAGCATTCTGCTTTCAAAATGACAGAGGAATAGAAGTATAGAATTCCACCTTCTCCATCCTAAACTAATACAGGTTCCCTCCAGTGCAGCGGAAGAGGGCAAGCATAAGTGAGAAAAAGTGAGTGTGAGCAAGAAAGAACAAGAGAAAAAGAAAAAGACAAAAAAAGAAAATCATAGCTCATTGCCTTCAGGTAGTATCAAAATAAAAGTAATAAAAAGGGACTACTCAAATAGAGGTCCTAATAAAAGCCATAGGTTGTCAGACAAAAAGGCCCATCACACACATCCTCTTTTCTCCAACAGTGGTTATACACAGATGTGATACCTAGGAAAGTGTGTAAGAACAGAGCAAGCTGCTGTTATATTTCTCCCTGCTACTCTTATATTCCTAACTATATGCAAAGAAATGAAATCAGATTAAACAATCAGGATGATCCAAACTTAAAAGATCAATTCTCTTTTATTTAAATATATGCATTCAAAGAAAAATCTTTTAACTGAAATATTTTCCCAGAATATTTTAAATTTCCTATATTTTGACAGAATATAGACTTAAAAACTTTATAAATTATTTAAAGTTTTGGGAGGAGGGTTCCATCAAAAATTAAAATATTTTCACAAAAATTTTGATGGGCATTTTTTCCACATTTTCTCAAGTAGATTTCTCTAATATTTGTATGAAATTGGCTAAGTGCCTTCTTTAAAAACTACTTTCTTTTCATCAGACTTGTATACACCACAGTCAGTAATACACCACAAAAATAACTTTGTTCTAATCCCAATTTCCACCACTTTTGTTTGGATCTAATATTATAGTAACAGGTTTCTTCTTTCCACTAACAAACTAAATGATAATAATGTATCCCTATAAAAGAGTTCACTGCTTTAACTATATCATTTTTCATTCATAATGCTTAATTGTTAGCATGCTCCCTGTCACAGTTTTGGCTCATGCTAGCTAGCATTGAGAAAACATCAGAGACAGTCCTGGATGTAGTATGGGCAAGAATGTACCATATTTGGCTCCATCTACCCAGACGCATCTTGCAGCACTATTTTATCAAGTGTTGCAACCTCTTACACCCTCAGATGCCCTTATCACACAGTCCGGGACTTGCAACACATATCCTCCAATTTGTGTTATAAAACACCACATGGATGAACTACAATATTGACAACAAATTATTGCAAATACTTGGAACCGAAAAAAACTACACACAAGGGCACAAGCAATTGTCTGAACCTCACTGAGATGGTCTATATGCTGACCTTCCTTTTTAAAAAATTTTAGATCTAGTACTGCAAAGGTTCAAAAGAGCCTATACCATACTTCAGAGGCATTTTTCACAGCCCTGAGTGATTCATAAATAAAACAAAACAGAGGTAGCTTTAAAAAAATATATATATATATATGTATCTGGTCTCCTGGCTGAGTTTCATCATGGTTAAAGAAGTTATACGAATGTGGAAAAAAGAATAATTTATACAAAATTAAAATGGTTGCTGCATCAAGAGAAGAATTTAAGTACTGAAGAATTATGTTTTTCCTTCTTTGGTTGGATGCTGACATATTTCCTAGTTAGAAGTTTATTTTTCTTCCTCTAGCTTTTTAAAAATATTTAGAAGAGATTCCAAGCACTTATGAAGCAAAATATAAGAAAAGAATCAATAAAGTGATCTACTTAGATCTCCCAACAGCTAAAACACAGTATTTGCTTCTGTATCTGGAAAACATATTCAGTGTCACAAATTTGAAAACAAATAGCAACTAGGAAAGACACTGTACTTCAATTTTTGACTGAACTGTTTCTTTCTATGCCTGCCTGAGCTTATCAAAGTCAGAAGAGGTGTAGAAACATCTGAAAATAATGTATGTTTTATTTGGCTTGATGTAGATTTTGAGATACTATAGAAATAACATGTGGACTCTTGTGTTAAGAAGGAAGGGAAGCTTGCTGATGATTTTGGCCTACAATTCTGGTTAAACCCAAATAAGTTCCCAAAATACACTTCATTGTTTGTCATTAGTATTTTTTCTTATTATTGGGCAGTTACTGATACTTACTGTAAGAACTTTGCCAATTGTATAATCGTCAGCTAATATCAAGGTAGTTCCATACCAGAAGGCCAATGCATATGATGCGTATATCAGTAAGAAAGCAGCACCCATAGAAATATTAGCTGTAATAGACTTTTTTATTCCAATGCGTTTAGCATCTTCTAAATTTTTATGGTATCTGGAAGAAAGATAGAAGTTCAAAATGGACCCAGTTTTGTACGAAAACACCAAACAGTCTGTGGATGAAATAGAAAAAAAGGACTGATGAGGTACTATGAGAGATATACAATATATAACCTTAAGAAGATATTAAGATAAGCCTAGTATTCAGGCACAGAAGCTTAAGGCAGTCCCTAGAAAGACCGACATCAGACAAAATGGCAGACAGAATGAAGAAAAAAAAAAAAAAAAAGTTCAGCAACTGGCATGTGAGGTCCTTAAATTACCTGCTGTTTAATGAACTTGGACTGTGAACCATTCATGACAGATTTTGAGATTATGATTGTTAGGTTTAGATAAAAAGTTAAAATACATCATAAGAATGATGTTCTACAGCGGAAATAGAGATATTGTTTAATTAAACCCTCACAACAAGTATTGAGTAATCACATATTAAGGATATCGTCATCTTTTCTCACAGCATGGCCTTTTTTGTCTAAAGCTCTCACTTGCTGTGTGATGCTTCAAGTAGTTTATACACTTCCTAGAGCAGAGGCAATATATCTACTTATTTTGTGAGTTTCTAGAAAAGTAAATAATTGTCATTCAAAACATAGTGAAACTTGTAAAAGGCAACAAAAGTTAGACAATTTCCAGTCCCATTATCTACTAATGCAGGAAGCACAAGGCTCACTTGTTTGGACAGATTTTCAGTAGTGAAGATGCAAGAAAATTTCAAACCTTCTGAAGTGAGTACTTTAAAATTAGCTGATGAAAGCAAACATTGCTTTTATCTAAGCAACGCTCTTACCTTTTAATCTCTTTTTCCTGTCCTCCAAAAGCTATTACAGTCCGAACTGCTGACAGAACTTCTTCTGCAACAGCTCCTGCTTTCGCATATGCAGCTTGTTCTTTGTCAGTAAAAGCAGAGAGAACCTAATACAAGATCAAATATTTTGACTTAAGAAAAACAAAATGAGCACAAGCATTTCACAATGGCTTTTATCATAATTATCTTACAACATGAAGCCTTTTGATTATATTACATAAAAGAGGGCAGAACATTCAATATTAAAATTATTAATTACATTAAAAATTCAATCTAATAATTCAACATTATCCATTCTCAACAACTTAGGCCCGGATTTTCAGCTCTGCTTTCACCCAGTGCAGAAGCTTATACAAGCATTCATACTGAGCTGGCTGTGGTTCTCTGGTTCTGGGGCAGATCTGCCCATTCTGATCTCCGACTACCTTAGCCAGCGAGCTCTGTAACTTGTGTTCATTGGCCACAGTTCATGAAGACTCTCAGCTAATGGACATACCTAGCACACGCCTCTCTACTCCTTCCTCTTCCCCAACATACTCAAGATCATGGAGCCATATATAATCTTGAAATGTAATGGAAATAAAATACTATAAAAATCTGAAGGCTTCCAAACTGCAAATTAACTAGTCACTCCAAACCCATGGTAATTTAGTACTCATGTAAGTCTGTCTAAAATTTCTTCCCAAAGCTGTAACAACTCTGAAAAGAGACTCTGCGTCTGAGACCAAGGCTTGGTCTAGCTTATTTAGTTATTTTTCAGGGGTGCAATTTGTTTCAACAGAACAAGCAGATGAAGTTAAACTGTAATAGATGTGTATACTTTACCGGTATTTCTTGTTTCCTTTTCCATATAAAAAATAAGCTATGTTAAAATCACAGCAAGTCTGTCCATTGTATGGGAATTATAATATTGAAATTATATGAGGATAGTTGTATACAATTTATTTAATACAGCTTACGTACATAAATGTTGTCTAAAGCTGTGATAATTATTCTAAGTGATACATTCCAACAGTGAGAATTACAGTTATGTAGACTTATTTCATTATCTCTTACTGATACAAAGCATGACACTGAAAGTATATTAACTTACCTTTGCCCAGATAGCTGCTGAAAGTCCCAGGACAGGACTGACTGCTAGTATTACAAGGGTTAATTTCCATCCTTTTATGAGACCAACAACAAATCCTGTTACAAATGTTGTTACTGATTGAACAAGCAGTCCAATTTTGTCACCTATTCCTTCATTAATCTTGGTGACATCACTGAAAAACAAATTACATCCAGACAGGAAGGAAAATGTAGAAAGCATACAAAGCTTTTCAGTTTTGTCACATGGACATCTGTGCAGAGGATAATATTTCTTCTTCCATTGCCTGCCAACAGTTTGCTCAAGAGTAGAGCACTATATAATGCAGTCATGGAAATGTTCATATTTCTTGGGAAAATTCCATGCTATAAATTTCTGTTTGCCTCTGAAAAGACTAAAATTACGCCTACAGTGCAAAGTTCCTATTGCTCTCTCTTCTAATGCCAGATTTTGGACCTATCTGGAAACCATGGGATCTCTGGAAGGAAAAGCTAAAGCCTTTCATGTGGGCAAAAAGAAAGGAATAGCTTGTCAGGCAGTTCAATCTATTCACACTTCGGGGTCAGTTAGCATCTTTGTTGAGTCCCCAGTGTGCACAGAAAAGAATCATGTTTTCTATTCATGGAGGTAATGTCTTAGGATGGGCTTTAGTCATCCTCAGAGTTCACAGACACTTATTAAAATGCTTTTCTGGTATCTTTGTGATAGTCCAGTAACAGAAGTGTTAGAAGTTCAGCCTGAGACTCTCAGTGAGATGACTTGCATGAGATTTACAATGAAATAATTCAATTTAAAAAACTTTTTTAAATTTTTAGCTCACGCTTGTTTAGTAAGATAAAATATCATTGTGGAAGTTATAGTGTACTTACTCTATGAGACGAGTGTTAAGTTCTCCCACATCACTTACATCAAACCATCCAATTTCCTGTCTCATAATTGCATGAAAAAATTGTTTTCTAATTTTCTGTGTTTGCCGGCCTGCTGCTAGGGTCCAAAATGAAGTTTGGACATAAGCAGCAAGAAGAACACCAGCTGCTATTCCAGAATAGTAATATGCATACCTGAAAGAAAAAAAGTAATTGAAACATTCTCTGAATTCAGTTCTAATTACCTAACTAATCTGTATTTAGCTTGATGCTCACTGCTTCTTTTCAGACGTGAATTAGAGTTTATGTGCCTAGAAGTTTGCCTTTTTTCTGCAACTATATCAATTAAGCTAATAAAAATGAATTTCCCTATAAATCTTTGAGTTTTCTATGAGTATTTCTGCTTTTAGATATGCAATAAACTAAACTATTCTTAGACAAGAATTATTTTTTCTTCTCAACTTCTTCTCATCAATATAGTATATGTTTTCTCAAATTGTTTTAAAACCATACTTTAGATACAATATCCTCTTCACTTAAATGTGTAATTTCCAAAAACATAACATTTTTATTTTAATACATATGTACAGATGTTAAATATTTTTAAAAACACATTTATATACATCATGCAACATGCTTGTCTGTATATATAAATAAATATATATAAAACGCACGCATGTTATAAATATTTCTGGATTTGAGTATATAATGTGACTATATATACATCTATTGCAAGTAGATGCCATCAGATCAGAAATCATTTTGCTCCCTATTTTTTTCGTAACCAATATTTTACTTTTAAATGCCTTCAGCTCTGTGCCACAAACAGGGACACAAATCCAAACCAAACAGCAGGTGAACTACTGCATTTCTCAAACTGGAACTGAATTTGAGCCACTGTTTTGAAGTGTTCAGACAGAATCAAGTAACTTCAGTCACAGGTGAACTTAAACCAGAACCAAACCACAAAAATGTATATAACTTATTGATTCCCTGTTCACAAAACACAACCAAAAATACTAGCTAAATATTTGTTTGCATATTACATGTATTTGTACGACTGCTGTAATTATATAAAAGTGAATAATAAGAAAAAAGCCTTAAAACAATTATCACCTTCACTCACACGTAGTAAGTTCTGTATACTGATTCTTTAAAATTGTAGCATGAAACTTGGCAGGAGCATGTTGCAGAAATCTGTGTGTAAATGCTCTGCTCAAAAAAGGAGATAATGATTTTACAGATAAACTGCTTTCCAATTTTAATAAAGTCTTCAGTGGCTAAGATGAGATACAGTTTAGTCTGAGACTTTGGAACTATATTCATTATAAAATGAACTGTATCTAAAGTGATTACTAAAATTGAGTTAATGCCTAACTGAAGGTTGATGATTAGCTGAATATTGACCTTGATCATCTTGATCAGCTCCATTAAAAATCTACAGAGAAAATACTAAACTAAAACCAACGTGAGCACTGATCCAAAACTCAGCAGAAATTACTTTAGACAATTACTTTATGATGTTATATCACTTTGCAGAATTGTTTTATGCTTGGACTTCATTTCATGACAAATTATAAGTGATTGATATCTTTGCCAGATTTCATGCTGATGAGATATATTCTGTAAATTCACCGCTGAAACTTAACAAAGAGTAAATGCTCACTCCATTGTAAATTAATTGTCCTTTTTCCTTTGAGAAATGGTTGGATTTTAGGCAAACTATTATTTGAGTATCAAACATAACCAGTTCATATTTGGAGCTCTTGAATTCATTTCAACTAGGTATTTATAGTTTTTGTTATCATTTTTAATATAATGTCCTCCTGGCAGGTGTTCTCAGAGAAACAAGGGGTGGGTACAAATAGCTAAGACTTCTTCAAACTAATAAACTCACTAGCTCAAGGCCCTTTTCAGAAACTTTGGAAAAGAGAATCTATTCCTGTGCCATTAATAAGCAATATATCCCTCATTCAGTGCTGAGGATAAATTGTTTCCAAAGAGAAGGTCAGGCTGCTTTTTCTCACATCTGTACTTTCAAATTTAATGTCTAAAAGATGGGGTGACATGGGTGATGCTAATAAAAGATCTCCCTCACACAGACCATCTCTAGGCACACGAGAACAGATAGTTCTCAACATTTAGATAACATGCTTTATATTCACATTTACACTTCCTTTGTGTCAGCTTGCTTGTTTTCCTGTACTCTTTGCTCTTTAAGCAGTACTTTAAGTTAAAAGATAGCCTGCCAAGAACAAAGGGAGGATTCCTTCTTTTTTAGCTGAGACATGATACAAGCTCATAGATTAAAAAAACAAAACAAAACAGAAAACAAAACCCCAAACCATTAATCAAAAAGTTTAGATCAGTTATTATTCAAAAAAAAGAAAAACCCTTATAAATGACAAATTGATTTACACGCTACTTTTACACTATGTATGTCAGCAATATTTTCTGTAATTACAGTACATCTTGAGAGCATCTCCTAAAATACAGGTTAAATATGCTTGAGTAGAAAAAAAGTTAATTTTAAAGCTATATGTATCATTACTTTCATTACAAAATGGAAATGAAAACAGTAATACCATAGCTTTAATATTAAGAGCAATTAATAATAACAAGTTTTAAAGGCCATCCATCCACATGACCACCCAGTAAAAGGGATAAACAGAGAATAATTAATTGCAGTAGAGAAAATAAATCAGACACATTTTTAATATTTACAGGAATAACATAACAGTCAAATTAAAATGATCTAATTTTAAATTGTAATAGGAAATACCATTTATATGATTTACAAGACTATCAAGCTTGTCAAAAGATATGATTCAAGCTAAGATCTTAGTAAGTTTCAAAAAGGTATTTATTAAAACAACCATTTCTAAAGTTCCTTTAGAATAAACATAAAATAGACTTTGAAAATCTCGTGCAACTAGGCATCAAGTAATTACCAAACACAAAACAGTTAATATAACTACACAAGTTATTTTTTCTGACAGTTCCAACATTTGCCTTAAAATGACTGAGCATGTGTATACTCTACATAAGGTGTGTATGCATTCCTTGCATTCAAGTCAGAGACTAACAAGCAGAAACGTTGGGGGAGCAAGAAATTCTGTGTTCCATACTCTCTTAGAAAGCATAATTGTGAATTCCCTGCCAGTTCCTTCTTATCACACATGGGTTCTCCACTTCTCAGTAACAGTCTGTCTGACTAGCTGTTGCTCTTTATTTTAGGGTAAAGAACTTTCTTCAGAGTAAATAGAATTTTTTTCATTTGAAGCTTAACTACTTGATTTAAGCAATTCATAAGTTTACAGTCCACTATCATCAAAGAAGTACCCACTTCAGTACAAGAGAGAACAAAAGCTATTAGAGGAAATGCTCATCTTTTTCTTCAGGTAGGTCAACAGTTGTGAAGACCAATCAGTATCCTGAGATCTCAGATGTTTTACAATACCTAATGAGGAAAAGACTTCAATCTGAAGAACAAAAGCTGAAGTGGTACAAGAAAATGTACAAGAAAAAACATACTTGTAGACATCCTGCATATACCAAGTGCATAGACAGTGGCTAATAAAGCACTTAAAACACATCTATTGCCTGCTGATGTTTCAGCTTCTTTGCCATTTTCTCTATCAAACTGCAATGCTACTCTTTTGTAGCAGAACTGCTTGCTGACTGTTGTCTTTTGCTATTGTCTGCTCTAGGATGCTAGTTTTAAGGTTGCACAGAATTTAACTCTATTTCCTCTAGTCCAGATATTCTGGCTAAACCTGATGCTTTAACAGGGAATTAGATAGTATCTGGCAATTTTTATTATGCTTTTTATCACTGAATCGCCATAGTTCAAGTAATTGATGAATGATATTCATTAGCATTTTTTAGCATAACAATTACTGTTTATAAATTCAGAGGAAGGGAAGGAGGAAAAAAAGAAACGCAGATGGTATGGGGACAGAAAGCACTCAGGGGAAGGGAAGGGGATAGGTGAAAGTAAGAAATTAAAGGGAAGTTGTTGGGAATGGCTGGGGATGTTCAAGAATTTTCCCAGTGCCTGCAATAATCTAATGTGCAAATCTTGAGTTACATACATTATTCAAGTAACCAATTCTTATCTGTTGTTTAAAGTATGTAAAACATGTAAGGGAGAAGAATGGCTCGATTAGAAATGTGTGCCCAGATTAGGAAAAGAAAAGCAAGTATCACTTTCTAATTACCTTGTCATATCTTCTTCTAGCTTGCCAAGAAAGTATAAAGAGAAATTCATTGAAGAAATGTTTCCTTAAAAAAAAAGGGGGGGGGAAGGGAGAGAAAGTAATAAATACTTTAAGTACTTTTAATATGTCAGGTTTTAACAAATTTGTTTTTCTGCATGCTGTTCAGCAAATTTTAAATTGCTAAGTCTCCTGTTGGTTCGAATTAATTTTAATGGGAGAAAGAGTGCAACACTGTAAGAAGCCCTAAAGCCAAATGTTCAGTTTTCTACCTATAGAAAAACAGTGATTATATCAATATAAGGTTAATCATGACTCCATGACTCCAATGACTACAAAATTACATCAACATAACTTGAGATTAAAACATTTTCCTGAGCACTCATTAAATGTTTACTTTTTTTTTTTTTCCAGAAACACAGTGCATTTGTATAATGCCAAAACCCATTAAAAATACAGTTCCAGGTATTACCATCAAATCAGTAACTGTGGATAGCTCAGCTCTATATGAAAACACTGGCCATGAGGTATGCTTTTGCTCTAAAATTTTACTCCACCACATCCAGCATTTAGTGACAAACATTTTGAGAAGACTATGCTGCAGCATTTCATAATTATACTATAAAAATGTGATCGATTTATTCCACTTGGGAATGGATAAGTCATACATTACTTGTTCTCATAAAGACAGTAAACCTGTTTTTCTCTCTCTTAGAGAAATAAGAGCACACATGAGAACAGGACAGAAGACAATCGAATCCTTTATTTCTCTGTATTGCCATAGACATTTTAATAAATATTTAATAAAAACTCTTTAAAGAAGGGCAACAAGCCTGTTCACAAGTTTAACATGTAATGGTTGATTGCAGGTACAATCTAATCTGGTCTAACTGTGAGATAACACCAAAGCGACAGTATCACTCCTCCCTCTTGTATTCAGCAGTGCATCTCTGCACTCCTTTGTGTTTGATTTTCTACTTCTGATTTGGCAGGATTAATCTAATCAACAAACTGATCCAAGAGAAAACAAGTACTTTCCTTCTTGTTAGTGAGACTTCTGTTGGATCCACTTAGTGATCTGATTCACCTTGTGGACTATAATTGTTAGACCTATGCAAGGGGAGCAACAGGAGCATATGGTGAGGGGAAGAGAGGGAAAAAACAGAGTCTTTTTGTTTATCGCAGCCACCATTAAACATGCTTTGTTGAATATGTAGCTGCACTGTAGGAGATTATTTGAGAAAATCCACTAGTACGGAAACTAAAAATTAGGGACCAAAAAAAAAATCCATAGTGGAATCTCTACTATAGCAAACACAAAAATTAATAATTTGGTTCATGGTATAGTAGCAAGCTGGGGTTTTTGACACCAATATCTCACATTGTAATGCTCTAATCTCCCTGGATATTTTCCAAATATGAGGCATTGTTCTCTCCATAGAAGATATATTCTTACCTGGAAAAGTTGTGTTTGCAGAAGTAACAAAACTATCAGTCATATCACCAAAAATTATCATCACAACAGGGAGACTGGTTCCATGAGCTATTGCCAGGAGAGTGCCTACTATCATTAGTAATTTATCCGTCCAACTGGAATATCGAAACTGCAAGCGAGAAGAGAGATTCATTCTAATTGCAGTATTAGAACAGTAACACAATGTTATGGCTTCAAAATTAAAAAAAAAAAAAAAGCCATCAGTTGTATACCTAATTATCACAAAACTACAACTTTATCTGATTAGAAATTAAATTTATGAAATAATTTAACTGTGCAGAATTCACTTATTCTAATTAAAGCATTTTATACTATGAAGTCTCCAAACTAGAAAATTGTACTATTTTAATGTATCAATATCTACACCTGTATTAGAAAGGCATATAAAAACAAGGTATAAGATATTTGTCCTCTTTAATTTTGATGTCTGAAGTTCAAATTACAAGTTTTTTTAATATCACTGTGCTAATTAGGACAATAATTTTACTATAAATTCATTATTATGCAGTTAGAAAAAACATTCCTAATGTACCATAGATATTATCAAAGCCTACTAAAATTCAAAAAACCTTTTCCATTGACTTCAATAAACTTTGGGCTCTTCTATGGCAAAAACACTAGTATGATTCTGCACTGTAAGAAACTACGTTTACTGTAGTAAAATACACTGGTTTTGCAATGCTGATGCAATGCTGGTAAAGCAAAGTAGGGAAATTGGGTCATTGGCCAATTAGTTTTATTACTATTATTTCCCACATTATTGCTGTGCATTATTCACACTAAGCCAACAAAATATAAAACATTTCACTTTTACTGAAAGAGTATCAAGGATCTACTTTGATTAAATATTAATGGATTATCTTATTTTAAAATATACAGAAAATCAAAATTATCTGGAACTTGAAATACTTTCTAGTTCCCTTCACTTTACTGGTGACTCTGGTGACTGAATACTAAGTTATGGGCTGATTAGTGTGACTCTGGTAATTTAGAGGACAGGATGGTACTAATAATCTTCAGTAGACAGACTCCCATTTTGTTCTGTTGTAAGAAGTGATTGAGCATGGAAATTATTACTTTCCACAGACACAGATCTCCTAGTACAGGTGTGTATAGCATGCTAGTTCATTAAGGGAAGGCTCCTAAGAATCGATAATGGTAGTAAGAGTGTTTCATTTGTAAATTATATCCACAAAAAAGACTGCTATATTCAATATTCTGTAGTATTAAAGCATTTGGTAGAGACAAGACCACATATGCAGTGCTCTAACATTATTTTAAGCGTGTTTTGTGCATTACACTTTGAAGTGCGTGTATGTATATGTGTGTAGACAGATAGATAGATGGTTAGATAGCACATATCTTACCAGTGTTAATGGGCTGACCACATTAGCCTTTTCTGCTTTCTTCTTGTTTTCCTTGCTTGAAAGGTATCATAGTTTTAGTGCATTTGAAAAGTGACAACATTTCACAGAAATACTCAACATATTAATGAAGTTCAATCAAAATATAATTATGAAATAATTTTACAGGAAGCAATGATGCGTAAAATGAAGATAATTTGTTGAGCATTCTTCAGATGTTTGTTTTTAGGAAACTTTCAGGCACATAAATAGCATCAGTTCCTGATCGCTATAAATTTAAGTCAAGCTCTCCCAGCACAGGTTGGTGCTGAACAGAAGAACTATACAGCCTTTGAAATGGGAAAGAGGAAGATAACTTATAGAATCAAATTTTGCCACAATCCATGAATGGAAAATGAATAAAGATGTTCCTGATATGTAAAATTTTGAGCACCCTCCACAGTAAAAAATTTAACATACTTAGCTGATGATGTCATTGTACCCAAAATGTCTACTTTGACATCATTTCTGTGAGATTTTAGATTTGCTTTTCAACAAAATGTAGTCAATACTGTGGACACTTTGTCTTTAAAAGCAAAAGATACAAGGTGACAGAACTTTCCCTCTCCATTCTTCTGCCCCAAATGGATGTGTCAGTCAGTGCTACTGACAAGCTGAAGTTAAACCTTCTGTTATTAGGCTTTCCAGGTAATTATAAAATAAAAATAAAATAAAAATAATATAAAATCTAATCATATATGCCTCATAAAAAAACATGTTTACAGTATTTAAGAATATTTACCGTTTGTCTTCAGATTCACAACCCTGTCTGGATGCAGTGGTCTCATGACTATTTCCATCTGCAGTAGGCTTCCTTTCATCTTCAGAACGCATTTTAAATTTATTTAAGATAGTTCTCTGTAAAATAATACTTGAGTGAGAAATATACCACTATTAAGCCAAGGCCAGTAATCTTAATGATCATTTGTTTGAAAGGAAAAATATAGATACTTATTAAAACTTATTAAACTTATTAAACTTATTAAAAATTATTTAATGTCGCATGTTGCAAGTGAACCCTGGTAACAGACAAATGCAAACATGTTGAAACAAGTCCAGATCTGTTGAATTTGCCTACATACATCCACATTTTGTATTTGTACCTACTTGATAGTTGTGTCTCTTTCATTTAATTTCATTTGAATGCTATGAGTATTTATTTTTCTGTAATTGAGCCTAAATACAGAAAATGAATGAGAAAGTAGGTGTTCATTTAAAAGAACATGCAGTTATTTGGAATTTTTCCTTAGTTATCAGCAAATTCTATAAAATATCTTAAAAATAAACATATTGACTTACTTTGAAGGTTGTTCTTTGCTTCTCCTCTTCTGGAAGATTATTCAACAATCAACAGAATTATATGGCTAGGGACACCCAGCATGATTGAACTTTGCTCTTCAATGGAAAACAGAAACGATAACAGCTTTCTCCTCTTCTTTCCCACTCACTCTGCCTCGCCTACTTTGGAGAGTAAAGTGTAAGTACTTTGGACTCTGTCTCCCTTTCCTAATGGGAATATTTAGCAGAGAAAGGCTTTAAATAACCCTTGTTTCATTGTCATTCATGAAAATAGATCTAAATAGTCTATTCTTCCCCCCTTTTACTGTCAGCTTAATTTTGCCCCTTAAAATTCTCAGGAATGCCTCCTTACCATATTAGAGATGGTACTGAATGCTCCAGGTAACAGTAACACTTAAGGGAGAATCCATTCTTGAATATGCAGTGAGAATGAAACCAAATAACACAAAAGGAGTGTTTTGCTCTTTTGTTTCTTTTCCCTTCTTCTAATCCTAATCCAGAAAAATATGACCCATCTAGCCTGCAAGGAAAACAGGATTTTACTATAGTGCATATCCTTTCTCATTTAAGTAACTGCAGAACAACAAGATGAGTTAGAGACTCAGTTTAGATACTGCTTTGGAATAGCTATGGTCAGCAGAGACCTTCTCAGTCAGTATCCTTCTGATCTTTGAATGTATGTTCAGATTCTAAATTGTTTGAAACAGACCATTTATTTCATTTTATTGTGGAATGTATTGTGTTTATTGTTATTTTAGGCACTACTTCAATGAAAACAACAACAAACATTTTAAAAGTTTGAAGAAATTAATTGTACTTCTTAACTGTTATTATTTCAGTGTTCATAGTAAACAACATATGTTCAGAACTATTGAATAAGCAAAATCTATGAAAAGTTAAGTATCACACACAGAGAATGGTTGAGGTTGGATGGGACTTCTGGAGATCACCCCCCTGCTTAAGCAGGGTCACCTAGAGCAGGCTGTCCAGGACTGTGTTCAGACAGCTTCTGAATATCTCCAAGGATGGATACTGTGTAACATCTCTGGGCAACCTGTTTCAGTGCTCAGGCACTCTCACAGTAAAAAAGCTTTTCCTCACGTTCAGACGGAATTTCCTGTTTCGGTTTGTGTCCATTGCTTCTTACCCTGTCACTGGGCACCACTGAAAAGAGTCTAACCTCATCCTTTTTCCACCCTCCCTTCAGATATTAATACGTATTGATAAGATCCCCCCTCAGTCTTCTCATTTCCAGGCTAAACAGTCCCAGCTCTCTCAGCCTCTCCTCATATGAGAGATGCTCTAGTCCCTAATCATTTTAGCAGACCTTTGCTGGACTCGCTCCAGTAGCTCCATGTCTCTCTTGTACTACTGAGCCTAGAACTGGACACAGTACTCTAGTGTGGCCTCACCAGTGCTGAGCAGAGGGGAAGGATCACTTCCTTCGATCTGCTGGCCACGCTCTTCCTAATGTAAGTATTCTTGTCCTAGAAAACAATTAATTTATATACATTTCTCTGTAAATCTCATATCACTTTACTTGTACAAAACTTACTTAATCAGATAATTAATCAGAAGACATTTTTGTTCCTTTTAGTCATGTATACCCGTAACATCAAAATATTGATAAAACAGAATAATTTTACAATGCTTTGGAATACAAAGAGTGTTATCTGAGTGAGAATTACTTTAGAAATGGGTAATTTACCTTTACCAGTCAAGCAAAATATAAGATTAGTAAAGATAACTGTTATCCTTTTATGAAAAGTCATCCTGAGATATCTGTATAGACTTCTGTCTATAGTAGTTAATGGGAATATTTCTGTGTTTTAACATGTGTGCCTAACAGCATGGCTGGACTGGGTCTTAATGGACTGGTCCAGTTTCAGTAAACTATTTTTCAGTTTATTTCAGTGGGAACTGAATAAAGCTAAAATGATAGATTCCAGAGAAAAGGCAACTAATTTAAACAAATAAAACAGTATATACAGGCCTTTTGCAACTATTTAACCTTAAAGGGAAAATGGACAAAACTACAAGGTCTATCACAATGTTCTGTTATCTTATCATAAGGTCTCAATCATGATTAGAAAGTGAAATACAAATAAATCAGAACAGCATTTGCACAGAAGGTTCTACTGTCTGCATAAAGTAGTATAAAGAAAACAGAAGATAGCATTTTACAACCAAAGTTTTGAACATACTATTAAGAGTTCAACTATCTAAAATGAGATTAAAAAAAGGAAGAGACTTGTCACAATAGAGTATCTTACATCTACTTAGTAAGCTAAAAACTTCTACTATGTCTGTATAGGTTTTGTACTTTGTCTTTCAGTGATCTAGCTTGACCATTGCACAGAATTTGAGTGCAGAAAAAGATCACTAAACCTTTCTTCTCGTATCTCACAGTTTGCTATAAATCATTCAGATATTTCTATGTTAAATTTGATAGTTTGAGTTAGACTATAGGATTTCAATTTGAAGAGATTAAATTTGTCACAGACCAACAACAGAAGAATCTGAGGCATCACCACTGCACATTACCTGCACCTGAGTAGTAAAAAGTGTCTAGGTGAACACAGCAGCTGATTCACAACCCAAGACGTAAAAAATGCCAAGAAACAATGTAGGTGCCTGTTAATCTAATCTGAGGGGAAATACTTCATCCAAAGTCTGGCAACCAGTTTTGTCCTAAGAATATAAGTAGGATACATAAACCAAATGTTTGTGAAATATTTTCTATGCTCCTTCAGATCAGTGATTCAGTTAATTCAACATCCTACCTCCAGCTTTGACCAATCTCTGATGACACCAAGGAATATTTCTTTTTAGTACTGTAGGATGAAGTCCTGAAGCATGAAATCTCATATAGACATTGTCTGTATAAAGAGACATTATCTTAATGCAAAGTAGAGATGTTCTGAACATCCTGAGAGCAAAGTGGAGTGTCCTGTTCACTCAAAAGTCCATGAAGAAAGAAAACCTTTTTCTCCTTCTACTTACAGGTCATAAAATTTCTTGCAGAAGATGGATTTAAAGAGAGGTGACCAATCAATGGCCTTTGAGCTACGTAAGGCTCATAAACTATTCTAAATTAGCTCCCAAACCAGTTTGATATGATCAGAATGATCAGAAGAAACAGGAAGATGTTTATATGGGAACTGTTGGACAATTCGAATCCCTCATTGTACAAGGGAGTAAGCCAAAAACGGCTGATGAGGTTCACACAGCTGGATTGTCCGAGAATTCTGCTGCATGTCCATCTCAGCCCTATTCCATAGTGAACCTATGAAAGTCCATAGTGGGACTCCGTGAAAACAATAACAACTGTAGCTCTAAGAACTACCTCTCCCGAGTTGTGTGGTAAATGCCTTAGCCACATGAAAATTGTGGAAAGTGACTTATAGGATCAGGAAAGATGGTCTTGCCCAGATTAAAGGATATATGAGAGAAAAAAATCTAGTCTCACTTTAAAAATTGCAATTGTTCATGAGTTCATCATACCCATGGGCTAGCTGCTTCTATGTCCCATTTCCCTTCATGGAAATTGTTTAGTTCAAGATGGAAAAATGTCTCTTGGATATTATTATTTTGAGAACCTTTACTGTCAGATTACCTTTTCAATGTGAAAATACTGGTAAATATTCAGAAGGCTTACTCAACCCTCTCTTCTGTAAGGTACTAGCAAATTTCCTTTTGCCTGACAGTTTTACAGCTCCTTGATTATATTCACAGATTTTTTAGACTTCAGAGCATAAAAACTTTTTGAATTTTTGAAAGATGACCATTAGACCCCTTGAATTATTCTGTTGAGATTGTAATGCTGTAGACTGAGGCACAATTAATTCCCTTCTCATACTTGATATAAATCCATGGTTTGAATCATCTCTCTTGGGCACATCACTGCAATGAGAGATTGTATTGTAACAATAAACTATGATGAACCTTAAATCCTTCATTAAGTCACAGCTTTTCCAGACCATTCACATATCCTTGTCAGTATATCCTGTTCTTTACAAAAGTATTTAACTTGTATTTTGCATGATTATAACATATTTTTTTGGACTGCAAGCTGTTACTTCGGTAACACATTTTGTATTGTAACTCACTATTAATTATTATTAATAATTTTTTAATGCATTTACTGATCTAAACTTACTGATCGAAACCCCTTCTATATGTCAACATGCCCTAATATTTTATAGGCAAACTGATCATAAATGGCAGAAAAGGGTCTTGGAAAAATAGCAATCTCATGTTCTCTGTTGAAGTTCCAACTAGTTACAGGAAAGAACTTGTGTTGAGAGAAACTTATTGCACAGATCACACATTAGTTCCATGTAATTTTCATCTTAAGCAGGACAGTGAAGGGGGTGGCCAAGTAATGCATGATATCAGATGACTGACACAGAAAATTTAAGATAGTTTTCACACTAGAGCCAACGCATTGTGAAATGATGGCATGATACCTTCAGATAATTTTTAACAATACCAGGAAAGACTAATCTTTTCTTAATGCTTATCAATAAAAATAGCAAGCAAGAAAAGAAACTGAAAAAGACAATTGAAAGCCTTTATACATTATAATCAGAGAAAAAGACAAATTAATTTTTCCTTGTGTTTCCTTTAAAGGTGGAGAGTTGGATTTTCCAATGAGCTCAAAGTAGGTAAAACGATGGAGAGTGTTCTAGGAATCCTGTAATGCTTCCTCATGACCCTCAGCTCTAGCTTAGGTTAGAACAACTGTGAGCAAGCTCTAATTTACAGTGCACAGGAAATTCCTGTTCCATTTCAGCAGCCTCTTTCCTGTTAATCAGTGCTGGAAAAGAATAGGACTTTGCACAAGAATTTGCCAGCTTGACCACCATTCTATCAACCAGAATTGTCCTATATGGGGAAAATTATCAGCCAGTCAGAAAATGACAATTGCATGTTCTCTGAGAAATGTCACATGCTCAGCCACAATATATCTCCTATAGGAACTGGTAGACAAATTATTTGTACTGAATGAAGCACGAGCCCAAATTTAATTATTGTAAGCATCAAGCTTCTATTTGTGTTTGAAATGAAAGTCTACTCTGCAAAGTATATTTTAGTGATATTGTAAAACCCCATTTTATTGTCTGGTGATTTGATTTGGAGTCAATTGTTTATCCTAGTAAGGGGAACTGACAAACACTAATATAATGCCACTAATTTCCTATTAGTAATGTCTCAGTTTTCAGCTCTACAAACTCAGCCTTGCTTCTGAAAGTTCAGATTATTTGGCTTGTACTTAATCAACAGTAGAAAATCCAGATGAGAATATACCTTACTTTGAGATTTTCTGTGTATAGAAAACAACCTTCTTGGTGCTTATTTATCATTCAAGTTATTAAATATGACTGACGCATTAATGTGTAAGAAGATAACATTTTTCATAATCATTGCTTAGAGTATAGCCGCATTTAAAATTTGATTATAACATAATGTTGTAACATAGAAAATGTATTTACTTCTAATTGTATTTACATTTGTCTTGCTTTTAGCAAGATTTCTTAAAGTATTTAGATCAGGATTAGAAAGTTCCACCTTTCTAGAGTATGGGAACACAAATTTGCACCCTCAGCATATCTGGAAAAACAGATGCCTTTTGATTCAGGGAAAACAAGACACATCTTTCAAAGAAATACAGTATAGCGCAATAATGTAGTTATTTAAAAGTGCTCAGGAGTTCAGAAGTTACTGACTGTTTTTAATACAAGAAAGGTGATGGAAAAACAATAATAACAGTGATTTTTGGTATAGCTGGAAAACATTTTCCCTATGGAAATAGGATAAAATATATACTATTACAGATGAATAAATCCAAACACGTTCTACTTTTCTCCTCACAAGTTTTCTAGCCAACGATATTAGGCCTGGTAACATAGTAACAGCACAAGTACTCCTCCGTATTTTGTTACTGAAGCAATTTTAATAAGGAACGTCCTTGAATTTGTATTCCTCCCTCTATGAATCACTTTGCTTTGACACCTTTTGCCATATACAAAGAGACTTTGTAAGCAGAATATATACAACCTATAAGTATACAATGGTTATTGATTATTTACTACACACAAAAGATAGCTAGAAATAATTGAGCCACTAAACTAAGTGTTAGTACGCCCAGCGCCCTGAATAAGACACAGAAATAGTGTTTGCTAGCCAGGCAGTCATCAATGTGGTGGGGCAGAGTTGGTTTCCACTGCCCCTGGAATGGATCCTCAATATGGCTGAATCACCATCTTCCAACTCCCTGCTTTTCTTTCAGAATTTTATACCTTTTCATGATGATGTTTTTGCTCTTGAATCCTTGAACTGCTGCCTACCTCCATCTCAATCTTACTTCTGTCTGCAATTTTACTTTTCCTATCTTTCAAAGTTCTACTCTGTGGACTTTCTCATAGCTCTCTCAGATCTTAGCAATTTTCTCAGAAGTCCGAGGAAAAGTTATGCAGCTGTGCCTTGGATCACAGACAGCTGAACTCCTGGGGAGGAAGGGAAGAAGGTTATAAACTCAAGTCATCATATATGAAATTTATAGAAGCATTAATATATCTTATACAGATATCAAAGCTATTCATATTGACTTATTCCATTCTACACTACTATTTAAAATGGCATTTTAGAAATATTTGCACTTTATTGCATATAATTTATGAAAAATGTACATTATGCAGGAAATTATGAGAATAAAAAAACCTGCTGTTCAGTCTCTGCCTGTTAATACTGAATCCCAAAGTTCCCTTTGTCTGGTCTATAGTTACAGTTCATCATATCACAAATCATAAAAATGAGGACTGGAAGAGACCTTATAATGTCATGTCATCCATCCTCCTTCCTCCAGATCAGATCAACTATTCCATCTGTCTTTCTTGACAGATTTTGAGTTCTGTCACTCAACTGGAAGTTCCTAAAAACTAAAAGGTAGACTTTCACACTACCTACCTGTTAGGACTTTTTTCTGATGTCTAACTTGAATTGCCCTTGAGAAAGTTTAGGCCTGTTACCCCCTTCCTATCCACAGAGAACATGAAGAATAATTTCTTCCATTCCACTTTGTAGTACTTCTGAATATTTGAATACTGCTACCACAACTGCTCTCTGTCCTCTCTAGACTAAAAAACCCAGTTTCTATCTTTCCCCACACTTACAGGCACAAGATACAGGTTTGCTTACAGCTCTAAGCCATCTTTAGTCAAGGGTCTGTCAACAGCTGAAGCTGGTGGCAGAGAGGAGGGAAAAGGAGGTCAGGAAAAAGCAAGTACAGTGACATTAATTCTAAGCAAGATTATCTAGGCTTACTCAGTGAAATTGTTAGTCTCTGTAGAGTGGTTGTTTACCAAGCATCTTTTTCATTATCATGTTCTGCTTTCAATTCCTGAGTACAAGAAATGCTTTTACAAACTGCTGATCAGCTACTGATAAATATACAATAGCTAGTAGTTCTTAAGCATACAGGGATTTTTCCCTCTATTAGAATGATTTGTTTGATTGCTCTTAGAAAAAAAAAAGGGATGGAGCATGGCTTATCTTTGATACAGAAAGAAAGTTTCTTCCCAGAGCACGAAAAAGGTCCAAGGCTCATAACTCATTCCTGGTTTCTAGTCTGCATGAATTATGATAAATCTATTCCCACACTACCAGATAGGTCATCTCTTTTGCAAGTCACAGTTTCTCAAATCACTAGTGAACACAATTCAAGACATCCTATTATTGGCTAGCTATCAGCTGGAAAGGGACTGATAGATACCATTCAGATATCAGGTTTTGATAGCTCATCAGCTTTATTCTATACAGTTTGTGTGTTCTAAAGGAGAGAAAAGTTGTCTTCCCAAGTCACTAAAACATTCTCTCCTATTTATAACCCTGCTATGTCAAAACAAAATGAGTGGCAATCCTAGAGAAATTCCTAAAAGTCATTTCTTAACTCTCTATCTTATCTTCAGTGCAACTAGTTTATATATTTCTAATCAGTCACATTAGGGTACTATATTACAGCACTTATGATAATCTGATTAATACCTTTATTCAAATAACATTACTAGTTTACTTAACCTTATACCAGTATTCTAAACTGAACTAATTTGCCACAATAGCTTACCTATTAAAAATATTATTTTTCTCTGTTCTGTCTTTTCCGTCAGAACTCAATTCAGTCTGACAAGCCGGCTCACTAAAATGTATTCCTACCCTAACAAAGTTTATTGCTCTACTCTAATATATTACCCATATATTCCCCATCAAAACTTTAATTCATTAGGCCTTGCAAATTCAAATTTTGCCTTTCTTCTTATTCATTTCTTACTCATCTCTAAGCAGCACTTTTATATAAAAGTAACATACCATATTAAACAGCAACATGATCAATAAAATTTAAGAAGCATGGCAAAACTTGTTGAGTAATAGTAGCAAACAGAGACCTTCCTGTCCAAAAAAACAGCAGAAAGAGAACCAATACAAAGTATTTAACTAATCAGCAAGCCTCAGGAGTCTTCTGCAATGCTTTCTCCCCCTTCCCTGTCTGGACTGTGAAATGGAAAGATGAGTTCTTGTCTACTTCTGAGACAGAATGGGAGATGGAGGCTATAGGACAGAACCAGAAGAGCTGGGGGATGGCTCCACAAAAAGTCAGTGATCACAGGCACCCTCAAACCATGAGGCTTAGGACAGTGTTCCTGCACCATCAGAGGTATTTGAAGGAACGCCATGACCTTTGCTCATCTTCCTACTCCCTCACATTCTGTACTCTAGACTCCCTGCTTTCTGACTGAACCCTGAGTCACTCACCTCTGCTCAGTTGTCATTCTGCTTGCACACAAACACTTGACAGGCAAGGCAAGGCAAGAGAGGATTGCTGTGCAAGGGTCATGACACTAAGTGTAATTCTCTGACTTATCTTTTTAATCAGCAGAAAGTAATGAATGATTAACAGCTCATCTTTACTAAATAAAGTGTTAACAGCAACCCTGTTCTCTGTCACTGTTCGCTGACAGTAAATGGTTTGGTCAGTAAGCAGAAAAGCTCAGGCCAACAATTCTCAGACCATCTGAGCATTATGTCAGACTATCTGAGATACCTGCTACTGTAAGAATAGGCCTATATCCCCTGTCTTCTGGATGTCTGCACCTGGCACACTCTGAATTTTGTTCCAATAGAGATCAGAAATCCTAAGGCACATAAGGGTTTTCTCCCATTAAATACTGCAGGGATTCAAAGAGAGCATCCTCTGGGAGTCTTGTACAGTTAGCACTTTGAAGCAGAACTGTACCAGTCTTAAAAAAATTAGAGAATGAATCTGTTTTAAACTACCTCTGGTGAGTATCTTGGAGCTTAATGGCATGCAAACGAAGCCTTTTATATAACCACTAGAGAAAATAAACTGGTAGTGGTTCCATGTTGCAGGCCATTTGCAGTAAATGTTATAGCATTTTGCAGGGGGCCTGGGAATAAACAGTTAGATTGATAGGTTACTCCAAATCTAGAAAATGATAGATGATTTCTGCAGTGATCACTTATGGCTGGTGATCAGTTCATGACAAGGTCCAATGATCTGGTAGTTGTAAGCAGGTGTGACCAGTGCAAGGCTAGGTCCCATTACCATCATTGATTCCATTGCACATGAGGAAGAGAACATACCTATTTGGTTAGTTAGGAAGCATCTTGCCACCACATTACCAGAGCTGGCTATTATCATATACTACAGAACCAGGGAGAACATCTCACGTACTAATTTAAAAATCCAAATATAATGTGTATGTGAGATCATGTGTTTACAAGAAAAAGAAAATTTTTATTTAAAATGGTCATTGAGGTACTTCATCTTGTCCCAAATATGTCTCTTTCTGAACACTGTTGTGATGGGCCAGTTCACATGACAGAATTGCCAGTTTTCCTAATCGATTACCACTTACTTTCATATTCCCAGTAGACTGAACTGATTAATAGTAGTAGGTCTCTCAGTGAAAGTATACATACATGCTTCTATAAGGCCTAAAACCAAAGATAAGTCTATAGCATCACAACTGCATGCATAGCCTTTTCATATACTGGGGGTTAGACTGGGTGAGTACACCTGATTTGTTAGAGTTTACTCGTGTTCCAGGGAACTCTGGCACCTGCACTGAAACATAGACAATTTCTTCTGTTTTACAAGTAAGATAAAATAGAAATGCAGAATTGAAGCCCACTTCAAGAGTTCCTAGTAAAATGTTCCCCATAAACACTTTAACCCCAAGAAAAGGTAGAAGTTATTATCATGTTTCCTTAGGTGTGCCACGACTATGGTAGTGATCAAAACATCCTTTGTGCTACCCGGATACTAGCAGCAGTGGCTTGTTCTGATAACGGTGAACTGACCTCCTCCCAGTGTATCACATGGAAGCAGATAAGGGACTTGATGTTGTACTAGATGAGTCATACACTAGTGTCAAGCCTGGGTAAGTGATAGAGGAAAGCAATAGCACTGATCACATTGGAAATCCCCTTTCTTCTTTATAAATAAATGTCTTCTATACCAGCAAAATGTATGTAGAAATAATAGCAAAAAAAAAATGCTATCAAAACCCTCCATTGTGCATCAACTTTGATCTAGATGGTAATAAAAACATTCAGAATTTTCTCTCTCTTGACCTGGATATATAATACTAGTCTAACGGTGTTTAAGAATAGGTCCTCTGTTCTGACAGCTAGGTTCTAAAGTTAACATTGCTATTTATCTTGTAGTTTTTGCAGTGAATCATCTATTTTGAAGACAGATCCTGAGAGCTATTTTGGACAGATGGATTTCTGCATGCTCAGACAGCCCTTTTACTTCAATGACAGTCACCTGGGACACAACAGGTCAACTATTCAGAGCAGTTTACGTAATCAATATGTCAACATTTCTCTATCCATAATGAAACAGGGATATGCAGAATAATCTAGACCCTGACTTTTTTCCTGAGAACTCACGTTACTGCGAGAGCAAAACTGGCTTCTGTGAACCAGAGTGAACGAGCTTGCCCAACTATAACCAAAACAGTGGTAAAAACAGAAACCCTAGCACTGGCTGCTCTTGCTGGTCAGGTTGCTCCTAAAACTTGGAAGATAACATTAACAACTGACCTGACTGCAGAGCAAATAAGAGTAATTGCTTAAATCTTGGGACCCCTGAATTCAGGAATTTGCATAATGCAGCTTGTAGGCCTTGAGGATTAGCTGGTAATACCTTAACCAGTAAAGACTACATAGCCCTTGCCTAAGCTGTAAGCACTGCCTCAGAGTGGAGTATGATTATCTGCTGCATTGCAGGAAGAACCTCCTGTAAGAAAGTTAGTAGGCAGATGAGTCAGCCAGATCTCCTTTCAGTGCTCTCATAATTCATCTATCTCAGGTTACCCTGTCTAGAAGAAAGGTATGAGAATACAGAATCATACCCTACCTGGAAAAAGTTGTTGGGACTGGCATCTGGGGAAGTATCGGATGGAGTTAATAGAAACCCAGGCTTTAAACCACAGTGCCTTTAAAGTAGCTGTGGTATAAGAGTTAAGTCAGCAAAAGTAATTCTGGGACCTGTGAATCCAGCAGAGATACAATGGAAGGAACTGCAAATTTGGCTTCAGCAAATGGGCAGGGTAACGAAGGAAAGAAGGAATGCAAGGAAAGCTTAGTCCTGTGGGTATGACTGAAAACCTGTACATACTGTAATTTTCAGAAATATGGTACTAAAAGACCCACAGCCTGATCAAAAGGAACAGAAGAGAAAACAATCCCTAGGGTGGGTTTGGCCTTCTGTGTAAAAAGAGATGGTAGCAGTAACTTTAAAAGACCTTGGGGAATATAATTAAGAACTTCCTTTAGAGAACACCAACAGGACTGCAGGAGAATAACATGGTAAATCTTGAGGGGAAAAAAAGAGGCAAAGATATGAAAAAACTGGGATAGAATCCATGAGTTCTTTCCTGTCTTGTTTGATCAAGCTAAAGAAGAAAGATGAGGAGGAACAAAAGCTACAGAACGTAACAGGTCCATCTCATCTCTGCGAGATGAAACCCACAGGCATCATCCCCTCTCAGTTACAAACACTAGGAAGATTCTGCCTCCTAGCTGCTCCCAGAGGTAGTGGCAATATTACAATAAAACCAATAGGAATGGTGAATCACATTAGTGCTGAATGGCCGGAGGGGAAAAAAAAAAACATTAAATGTTATCAATTCTGTAAAGTTAATAGATACATTAGTGTCAATAAACACTCTTCAGTGAAACTAGTTCCAGCTGGAACTCAGGAAAGTGGAAAAATTACAAATGTTGTTTCTCTGGTGCACGTAACGAGCACCTGCGTTAAAATCACTGCCTATTCTATTAAATAGCTCCTCAGTTCAGGAGCACAAAAGTCCCTTCTGAGTGGGAGTGGGAGGATCCATTTTGTAAGCAGCAGGGTATTAATGGCACACCCTTGCTAAAACAAAATGGGTTAGCTGCAGGTTTTGCTATGGATGTTTGTGGAATTGGAGCTGACCAGCGGGTGGTGAGGGTGGAGTGATTCCTGCAAGTCATTGATGCTTTGTTATTAAGAATCCGGAGGAAGTAAAAACTGTAGATACTTAGGTAACAGAATTTCCTCAAGTTTAGCATGCCTGAAAGTTAAAAGACAGAAAAATTCCAGGCTATGTATTAATTGAAGGTCCAGATCTACCTTCCCCAAAACAATATAAACATCCACAAAAAGCAGAGGAAGGACTCCAGCTTACTGTCAACAGCTTACTGGAACACAGTGCCCTAATACAAAGACCTATGATTTTAATTCTCCATTTTGTCCAGTGTTAAAAGCAGATAAAAGAGCGTAACCGTAGATTTTTTAATGCTTAAATAAGGCAGCCACCACTCATGTTGTCTATGATGTTAAAATGCCTGAAATTCTAGTAGCACTAAGCAGATCACCACAGTGGTTTTTCGTTATTGACTTAGGCAATGCTTTATTTGCAATTCCACTAGCAGAGCAAAGCTGGTAAAAATGTGCATTTACCTACAAGGGAAAGCAATATTGCTTTATTCATGTACCTCAAGACTTTCATCATGCTCCTGCCATCTGTCACTCTCATGTATCAAATGTGGGTGAAATTACCACTAAGAATGTGCTATGTCATATCATACATAGATGATGTGCTGGTACATGGAAAAACTGAAGTGAAAAATACAGGAATACACCCAAAAAGTAATCAGCATTATTCAAAACACAGGTTTGAAAATGAGTTGTGATAAAACTCAGTTTGTATAATCTGAAGTATATAGGAATGGTATTAGGTCAGGAAGCACAACACTGGGACCACTGAAATTACGAGACTCCCCAGCCCTACAGGAATAACCGAGTTCCATTCACTTTTGTAATTGCTTAAGTTTTTGTGAGACTATCCCCACATTTGCAGGAATCAGCAAATCACCAATCAAGTTAGTGAAGAAATCTCACTAACAGGAATGGGAAGAACAGTAAGAAGTCATGATAAAATTAAAACTTCCCTAGCTCAGACCTTGGCCGTGGCATGTCCAGATTCTTGTAAGCAGTTTCACATTCAGCTGGCCACTACCTATTTAGACTTCAGCACTATGCTTTTTCAAGAACACAGAAACAAGAAGCAGGCTACAGCCTTTGCTTTGAGAATCTTAAGCTCAGTGCAACAGAACTCTACTCCATGTGAAATGTTTAGCATTGGTATAGGAACCTGAGCATATGGAGTAACTCATCAGAGGTTGCTTTGCAGTAGTACAGATCATACACACTCCACTGAAGTACATAATCAGTGAAAAAGTACAAATTGTGTAGGTATCAAGTCCTAGGTTAGCTGGATGGACATTGACTTTTATAAACCATGGAATTTCCGTAGAAGACAAGATTTTATCACCAGTCCTATATGGCTTGTTAGCCACCGCAAAGGAATAGAAGTGCCCTTTACCTGTTTATGAGCCTCTTACCTGCCAAATGTTATCTGATAACAGCTGCGTTGCTGACTTCTGTGCCACAGGACATTCGGTGTGGTTCACAGATGGGTCCAGTTTTTATGGAAAAGATGGAAAGTCCTGTACTAGATATGCTGCAATCAGTGTGAACTATAAAAAAGGAGCTGCAGGGAATTACCCGCGTTCACTCTACACAAGCAGAGCTACATGCTCTGCTGACAGTGTTAAAAGAGGAACCTGAAGGAAATGATCTGGATTTGTATGTAGTTTCAGACTGCATACGCCAAGTTTTAACTATTTGGCTACCAACTTGAAATAAAGGTGACCTGCAAGGACAGGATGGAAATCCAGTAGCCTACCAATCATAGTAGAAGGAAATCCTAAACATAGCTAAAAATGCAGAATTAAAAAAAAAAAAAAAAAGTAGGTCATGTAAAAGCACACCAGAAGAAAATATACTGAAGCAGCAGCATACTGAAATAGTCAAGCAGATGCCCTGCAAGGTTGTGACAGTCCCAGCACACTTAAAATTTGAAGAAGCTCCCAATTTGAAAACATAATAAGGGAAATAGTACAAAGCAATGTATCAAAGACCTAGTTACTTTACAACGTGGAAATGAGAAAATATGAAGTTGATTACTATAGAAGATAGTAAGTAGGTGAAGCATAGTGAAGGGCCCTGGAAGAGTGGTGTGGCCAGATAACGGAAACATTTGTATATGGATAGCACTGTATCCACTCCAAGCAATTTTGTTTCAATATGTGCATGAAGGAGATCATCTAGGAGTTGCTTGAATGCAAAAGTGGCTGGTTGGCCTAACGTGAAAACAGATGAGTACATAACTGCTTAATTTGTGCTACGGTAAATGCCCCCATTGGGGGGGGGGGGGAAATTAAAACATTAGAGAACTCAAGGAACACAGACTAGCATACAAATAGACTACACTGGACCATTACCTACCATACAAAGCAGGATTAAGTATTGTTTTCTAGTACCAGATCCATTTACAAAACAGATTAAAGCAGTTTCAGTAAAGAAAGCTACAGCAAAAATCTACCATAGTGCAAGTGTTTAAGATGTTATTTTCCAAATGAAATTTAAATCAAGAAATTGACTTGGATCAAGGGACACATTTTGCAGGGCAAATCATGAAGGAATTATGTGGAGGTCTAGGGATAAAACAAAGGTTCTGCATTGCTGGGAACTCCCAAAATTCAAGGCAAGCTGAATGAACCAATTGGAATATAAAAATAGCATTATGCAAAATAATGAAAAATTACAAAAAAGTTTGGTATACCACATTACCTGTCACTTCAATGACCCACAAAAGCTGCTCATCAGTTCACATAATTTAGAGCTGGGGGGACAACACCAACAGCTTGATGTCTTGACTCAAGAACGGGTACAGACCCTAACCAAATTGAAAGAGATTAATGTTGCCATAGCAACTCACCTGGGAAGTAATGTTCCTTGCATAGATAAACAAATAGGAACAAACAATTCCTCTGCAGACCGGCAAGGTACATTTTCCATACAAAGAAAGTAACCTAGGCTGTAAATGGGATGGACCAGCTTCTATTACAAATAAAGGAGGACCATAGGCATATCAAGTAGAACTCCATAATGGAAAAATGCCTAAGTAGTTCCAATTTCCATGAAAATTATGGAAAAGTAAATAAGGTAACAAAAAGGAAGAATGTCACATTATAGATGCTGTTATTAAAAATTAATAGCAAGTAAAGTGTATGCGAGATCTCACCAGAACCATCATCACTGGAAAGACTCTTAAAGCCTAACAATCAATTAATGCTTCTTCTTCTGAGTGTAGCTTGTAGAATTTTATTAATAACCATATATAAGTAATTACATTAGGTTCAAAATTGTGAATACTTGCATGTGTTACAGGGAATCAGCAATCAGCATTGTTTTTGCTGATAATAGCCTCTCTATCTACTGGCAGTGGAAACCTCTTTTGTACTGAATAGCACAAAAATGTTAGATACATGCCTCCACTACTTCAAAATCATGGGAGACAATTGCAAAGGATCAACAGTAGCATCTGTGTTCCATGATACCAAATATAATCTTATGTTGTTAACAGGTGTCACTGATTTTAAGGGAGTAGGTTATGGGTAGATCAAGCAGGATATGAAATTAATTTGGATACTTTATTCAATTTACTTGACAAAAACAAACACACACGCACAAGAGGGCTTGGGGATACCATTTTAGAGGGAGTAGGAGTTGGAACTGAAGTTTTAGACTATTGATATAGAAGCTTTGACTAGCAAGTTCTCAAAATTGGGGTATATCATATGTAACATTCAAAAACCATAAAAAAGTAGAACTTTATTTACCCAAACTCTAACATGTCCAACAGGAATCAAAATGTGCATAGAAATAGCAAAAATATCTAGTTTTATAGATGTAGGAGTAGTGGGATTGGGAAATGGTATTAATATTGTTTTCAGCTTGTACTCAGACACAACTTTTGGTCATATAAACTACTAAAAGCATGGTAGATTCTCTGAGCAATAATCATTAACACATAAATTATGGGAAAGTCAGTGTGCAGGATGATCCAAGTTTCAACCATCGAAATGGAATGGAACCATGATTTTAAGAGAAATGACGGCCAGAATATTTACAGGAGGAATAGGGATGATGGTAGAACAGCATATGCACAACTCGCATTGCTATAGCCTGAAGGGATCAATGAGTCACTGTAGAGGGCCCTATTTCTTGCAGGGCCTTTCCAAATCTGTTATTACACTGTTAAGAAATGTAATAGTGTTAAGGCCTAGCTGATTAGAAAATGGTTAAGCAGGTTTGTATTGGAAAGTTCTGGAAACCATTGGGCTATCACCACATGGCTTGTTTATCTGTAACTGCAAGGTAAGAAGAAAGCTAACCCCCACCCAGAGACAGTGAAGGTACCCAATGGAGAGTGAGAAGACCCCAGACCGGATATTTCTATTGGATCGGATGACTGCATGAGGGATGGGTAACTGAGACTGTGGGGGTATAAATATGCAGGAAATTCCCTGTTCAGGGTCCCTCTTCCAAGGCACCCAGCTCAAGCTGTTCACTTTACTTAAAGAGTTAAACAGAATTCTCAGCTCAGCGTGTTGAGACCCTTGGAGACCCAGTGAGTATATGATATTTTTGTAACATACACCATCACTAGTACAACTGAGCTTTTCTGTGACTTGTAACCATTGGGGCCTGTCCTATTGGAAGGCAGTCTGAAGAATCCTCCTAATAGCAATAGAATATTCCTCCTGTAATAACAATAACTACTTGTATGTGGAGCCAGTCAGCAGTTGATGATTCTAGGACCTATGATACTAGGAATTGATATATGTTGTTATTTCTCTATACCTAGTTTGGCAGAAATTGCCAGAAAACTGAGCTCCCTGTTAGAAAAAGGTCATTTAGCATTTCTCATGTAAGTAATTTCGGGTAAACATGTGTGAATATTGCAAATGTTATACCAACTACAGTTCAAACAGAATTCTAACACCTGGAAAATCAGCCTGGAGCTAATTTGGGATTATTGCAACACATACGTTAAAGAATAACAAATACAATAAGAAGCTAAAGAATTAATGAATAGACACCAAGCAGGGAAATGTCATATTACCTTAGAGAATCAATAGCTGCTAAGGTCAGGAAAGGATGCAGAAACCCTAGTTGTGCCTCATTGTACCATAATATTTTTAGAGGATGGACAAGTACAGGTACAAGAATCACATGTGTTGTTACAAACATTAATCCTTATCTGTGTATTAACTGGTTGTCTTTTAGTTGCAGCTTGTGGTATGTACTGTCATGAGTGACAAAAGATTTGACTGCAAGAGACCTACATGGATTTTGCAAGGAAACATGAGGCAAGACTGGAGCAGGATGACGCTCTTCCTTATTGCCCTGTAGCAGCAGCTAGCCTCTAGCTATCCCATCTCCAAGCAGAACCACAGCCAAGGCAAAAGCCTCCTACAAGTAGGTGTATACTAAGCAGGATATAATTAATATTTGCTTGTTTTGAACCCTGACATAAGCACACCAAAAGAGCAAAACCAGAAACAGTAAAAAAAGCATTTTGTAACACAGCTAGGTATATAAACAATATGGAACCACACATGGACAGAGACTTGTGATATAGCTGAACAAATTGGATACAGAAAGACATCTACAAGTAGTAAAATCTGCAAAATAAGGACAATGAATGCAGAATAAGCAGGAAAGATGCCTGGCAAAACTAGAACAAGATTTAATCCTAAAAATAAGATAAACTATGTTGATAGCAGATGAGATCCTCCTCTGTTTTGAGGAGAGATGGGTGAGGAGCATAAAAACAGCATGGATGAGCAAGGCGGGGGGGAGGGGGGGGAAAAACACACACACAAGTTGTCATCCACTTCAGTTCCATCCTTCTTGAAGAATTCAAGTCCGATCACCTCAGCCTCAGTTATTAAGACCTTCAAGGACCACAGCCATCAACACAGCCTCCGCATATTTAGTTGTGACAAGGGATATACTGCTTCTGGATGGATAACAAGACTATACATTGAGGTTTGAATTGGACACCTGTGAAGAAAAAGAAGTTTAATTTATATTTTTATTATTTACTACCTGATCAAGTGAGGCCACCATGTGGCAATTTAAATATTTAAAGCCACAAAGGAAAAGTGTAATACCCTTTAATCAGATAATTTCAGTTATGCAAAAAGAATAAGAAGAATCAGAGTAAACTATTTTATCCATCCTGAAATAAATCAGTAATCTTATGTATAGCATAGCTTTCAAAAAGCTGTCTTCCAGTATTTAAGTCACGACACTTAAGTGTTTAAATATTACTTTCCCTATTCATTTTAGGCAAGGAACCTAAAACTTTAAAGAGCTTTAGAACTTGTAGATTGAACATTGTTTACTTCTTGTTTTAAATCAGGTATATGCTCCATATTTCAGTGTCTGAAACAAAGATTATTTTTTCCTTGGCCAATTCTACTGCGATGACAGCATTCAGTAGAATGCAGCTCTTGTTCTTATTCTCTCTCTGTTCATGACTCCCACCAAAGAAAGATCTTTCATATGAAGGTATATGGTACTCTGAAAAGACTGACAGAAAGCAATCACCCAGATCCTTTTTCGCAGAGCTGCCCATAGCTAGTCAGCACCCAGCCTGCAGCACTGCATGGTGCAAGTCCCCCATGGTCTGTGATCATGAGGCTTCACTTGATTTTGTCTCCATCTGGCAGTTTGGAGTAGATGCCCACCTCAACATTGCTCTTGCTGTTATCTCCTCTGATCTTTATTCATAAGCATTCAAGCAGCTTTTCACCTGCCCCAGGGCAAAGCTTCATGCAATCAAGTTGTTCCTTTGCAAAGATCCTCACCTGTCTAGCCTTTCCTACCTAAAGGGCCCATACCCATCCATCACAACACTCTTGTCATGCAAGCTTTTCCACCTTGTTTCTGTGATCTCCATGAGATCACAGTTCTACAACTTGTGCAGAGACTGCTGATCATTTCTGTTTCTTGCTGTGTGAACTCATGTAGTGGCACATGTGATCCCACAATGCTTTTCTGGGGGACATGAGGGAGCCTTCTCCATCTGTCAGCTCCCACTGAGCTAACCAGGTTCTTTGCCAGAAATACTCTCACAACATGGTACACAAGGGGGAGGGGAAAAACAAACAAACAAACAACCCCCCCCCCCAAACCATTTAATTACACTTGAAATTAGTATACTAGTATAATCAATCAAATTGCAGGTACCACTTAAGAATATTGTTTGATATGTTACCAGTCTCTACATACTCACATCACAATGCCAGGTGTCCCCAACTGCCAGGAAGAGATATGTGGATTAAGGTCAGCTCAGATTTGTCATGTTCTTCAAACTTTTGAAATGGTGTTTCTTTTTTTTAAATTTTAAATATCCAAATGTTGGGCTAAGCCACACATACACCTCCTGGTTCTCCTTTTAGCTGCAACAGTAGTACCTGTCCACTCACAAAAACTTGTTATGATAAAAAACACCTTCAAGGTTGCAGACATGTCAGCATGATTAATTTATCCAGCTACACAGAAAGGGCTCTCCAGTGTTACTGGAATAAACCAGTCTTGTGGCTTCACACATACTGATTTTCAGGAGACCAGCACAACTCCCTTCTTCATAACCTTTCACACAGTGAGCACCTGTAGAACAGTCACACCATCATGCTAACCATACAGCACTTTCTTTCTGCCCCCTTTTCCACTTCTCTTTGGGCTTTGACCTCCATCCCCCAACAAATCTCATTTAAAGCCACCTTCACAAGGTTAGCAAGCCTGTTCACAAAACTGTTCTTGTGCTACTTTGCCAGATGGATCCTGCCCAGGCAGTCTGTATTCCTGGAAGTGCCCTGTAATCATAAAAGCCAGAGCCTTGCCTGCAACACTAGCTGTACAGCCAGGCTTCAACCCACAGGATGCATCTTGAACCATGCCCTTCTCTTTTACCAGTAGCACTGAGACTACCACCATCACCACCTGGGCTCCTATACCCTTCACTTTGACCCCACTCCTCCTAAACCCTCAGTACCAAAATCTTCAATGTTAATATTGTCAAGTCAATAGTCACCAAAGTTGAAAGACCGGGAGGAACTTGAAAATAAGAGACTTATCACAGTAAATTTCCTGATGAATTTATTGAGCTTTCTTAACTCTAAGGAAGCTGGTGATATTCAAGTCTTTTTGGAATTCTTTTGAAGTTTTCTCAAACCTTTTTACAGTTCCTACTTTGATAAGACAATAGTAGAAGACATGGTATTTGAAAGAAAGCAATGATTTTTGAGAAACCTCATTTGCTTGAGGACCAGAACCTATCAGTGTTGAAATCTAAAGCTTCATCCCACAGCTAAGCCTGATTTAATCTAAAATCTATTTCAAGTATGAAGGTCAAAAGTTGCAGTTTCTGAAAAGGCAGCAAAGGGGAAAAAGGGAAAGGACACTTTTGGTTTTGATACATGTAGAAAAGATCTCCTGCTTTTTTGTAAACTGTTGGTAAATAGCCAGTATGTCTGTTCTCTTGTAAGTTCAGTAACATCAGACCTTGCAATTCCCTCATCAGAGGGAAATTCTTAAGTTTTAGCCTTAGCTTGAACTGCAAAAGGCTGTGTAAACCAACTGAATCGTCTAATAGAAGCTGCAGAGACAATAAGTCTCAGCAAAGACACTGAGAAGCAAAAAGAAACCTGAAGGCTGGCTCTTCATTTCTGGAGAGAAAAACAAAACAAACCAAGAAGTAAGGCATTCATCATTTTCCTTTGATTGTCTTAAAGTGAATGAGTAAAGAACAATAACTTGTTCCTAACTTGTTCTGGCAGAGCCATTTAATCTAAAAAAAGTTTCCTATTCCTGCTTTCAAAGAAGAAAGTATATCCTCCTCCAGGTTCCCCTCTGCCCCCCACTACTTTTATGCTAATTCTGGGGAGGTGAAGGAGACAGGCAAGAAACAGAGATATGAACTACCTCAGTGATTTTGAATTATATCTTTGTGGAGAAAACCCACCCAAAAAAACAAGAAGTATTACCTTGGGGAAGGAAGAACAGTTTACCTACCATTTTAAAAAGAGTTGAACAGAAATTAGTCCAAACTACTTTAGGGAGGTATTGAGTGGGGGTGAGAATATAGGAAATCACATATGAAATTTATGAAGATCCTTTCTTGATTAAACTAGAAATTTTAGATAAATGATAACAACTTTTTAAACAATTTCTGAAATATCTTTCAATGAAAGACATTTGTATGTTACTACATATGAAAACAGTCACCTATACGTGGCTCTACTTCAAGTTCTTACCGCAGTCAATAGCTGGACACAGCTCTCAGTTTGATAGTGTTGCCGAGAAAAAGCTTCTTATCTGCATATGATATTCTCTGAAGAAAGCATAGTTCAGCAGGGATTTGCATCTCAGTAAGTGGATTTTTTTAAAAAAAATTATATTTGATAAATAGGAATGAAGTGCTACCTTAGACTTTAACAGACACATTTAGGAATGCTGTAAGTTTCTCAGTAGAACAAGAAGCTGTACTATGATTTATACATCATCCTTCATCCTTACTGTGTACAAATAAAGTTATTTTCTTAAGCAGAAAGGGAGTTGAACAGAAAAAAACATATTAATCCATACAGCTTCATATATCTCTAAGCAACTATCCAATCAAGTCCTCTCCTTCATGTTCCAGAAAACACAATCTATTCTTAGGCTTTCTTCAGAAATATTGTGTCATCCAGACTTTCAGTGACTTGAGCTTCAACTCATTCTGTTTATCGTGCACAACTCAACACACAAATAAAGCTATCTCCAGAGCTCTTCTGAGCATCCTCAGACATTTTTGTTTAGAGTAGTGACAAATGCCTGTGCTTCAGTCGCAAAGTCTGTTATTATTTCATCTATGTGTTCTTACAAAGACAGCCTTTACAGGCCACATATGCCCCAAAGCAATGTCCAACAGCTTAAAGAAGTTTTAAGTCAAAGGCTGACACCACAACAGCAGACAGCTGCAAAAGCTCTTGCATCCTGGACAGGCAGCTCACTAAGAAGAGGTAAGACAACAGTTAAAAGAAGCTCACAATTTCACAGACCCTAAGAACCTTAAGGGAGCCAGAAGACTCACTCAGGGATCCTGTACTCCACAGACAGGCACTGAGCAAGGGGGTACAAGAGGTGAGCGAGGGAAAGGAGAGAAGACGTTTAGCAAAACGCAAGCGTAGAAAGCCTTCCATGGCCACCCTCCTCCCGCTGCTCGCACCTCCTCACCTCGCGAAGCGCTCGCCCTTCCTCGGCCGGCTGGGGCTGGGACCTGCCCGCTGCCCGCTGCCCGCCACCACCCCTCACCACAGGTGGCGGCGCCACGCCCGGCCCCCAGCACTTTCCGTTAGCCGCGCGCGCCCCTTTGAAGCACCGACGGTTAGCGGCGCCGCGCCGCGCCCCGCCCGCTCGGTGATTGGCTGGCGGCGCCGGCGCTCTGCGGCGCCGTGATTCCGAGGCGCTGTGGCTGCCCGGCTGCCGCCCGCCGGGGGGCCCGAGCCGCCGCCGCCGTGGGGACCCCGGTGCCTGCTCGTCCGGCCCTTTGCGTGCCTCGGGGCTTTCCTCCTGCGCGCGGCGGGCGGCGGGGGGAGCGCGGGGGCCGCCGCCTCCTCCTCCGCGTGCGGCGGCGGCGGGCGCAGCATCCCTGAGACCGGGAGGCCGGGAACAAAGACTCGGCGCCAGCCCCTGCGGCCGCACCTGCCCCCAGCGGAGATGGCGTCCCTCGGCTTAGGGGGGCTCAACGTGTCCGCCCGCAGGAAGAGCGTCCCGTCGCGCAACGCCGCGGTGGAAAGGCGGAACTTGATCACGGTCTGCAGGTGAACGCCGGGCCCTGCCCTCCGGCCGTGCCGCCTTTCCGTCGCCCCCTCCCCTAGCCGCGGGGACCGTTCCCCCCGCCCCCCCGCCCCGCCATCGTTCCTCCTTCCCCGGCACAGGTGATCGCGGCGGCCGCCGGGGCGGGCAGGGGCAGCGCCGCCGCCGCCGGCCGCCCGGCGCCGGCCTCCGGGGGCCGCGAGCGGCGGGAGAGGGCAGCGTCCGCCCTGACTCAGCTCCTGCGGCCGGCGGTGCCTGCGGGGGGCTTTGCGCGGCCGCGGCGGAGCCCGGGCCGGGGGCGCCGCCGCCGGGCCCGGGGGAAGCCGCGGCGACATGGCAGCCGGGGCGCGGGGCGGCGCGGTTTGGCCAGCGGCACCCGCGCTGCGCCCCGGGCGAAATGCGGGGTGTTTATGGCAGCGGCGGCACGGCAAGGCAAGGCAGGCTCCAAACGCTCCGAAATGATGAACTGGGATTTTTTTTTATCCTAATGCAACTAGTCTTCGTGTAGCGTCGGTTTTTGTTAAAAACATACGTCCAGTTTTAAATTTTACACTTAATATAAGATATATTGGACGCAGAGTGAAACTGAAAGCTGCTGGAGAAGTGGCTAACTGTATGATCTTACCAAAACACTGATGTTGCAGGAGCAGTCTGGAGGAGGCTGTCTTAGGGGATATTTTTGTCTCCAAAATCTAGATCAGATCTGCAGTGTAGCCTAGATCTAGTATATTAAATTTTTTAGTGTCTTAATACCGAGCTTATATAAGCTTAGTAATACTTCATATGGTGTTCCGTGTAAGTCTTTCTACTGCTGTCACTGTCAAATTCCACGCAGCATTTCCACATATGCAGTACTGACCTATTACGTCATAGCAAACTTTTAAGTACACACATATGCTGAAAGCAATGATTCCATTACTTCATTTGTTTCAATTGCTAAATTGAAACGTTGTTGAATAAATTAATTTGAATATTATTTGGAGAATCTCATCAACAAGCTTATATGAGCTATGACATTATTTTAATTTGTACAGATTTTTATAATGGACCAAGACAACTGCTAGGTAATACTGTATCCTCATCAATTAATGCTGCTGCAGCAGTATTTTTAAAAACAGTTTAGGACCCCATGTTCTTCCTTCTCTTGCTTTTATGGTACACTGTTTAATGGGTTTTACAAACTGAATATATCATCCGGTGCTGAAAGGAATCTGTTTCAGTATTCCTTTAAGTCCTAGTATCTAGGTTTCAGCATGGCACCTATACTATTCTGCCTTTTCCAGGGTATTATTTATATCTACTACTATCTGTGAAAGGGAGATGCAACAACACCACAGAAAAAGAATAATAATTTTTTTTCGGACTTGCTGA
Organism: Apteryx mantelli; assembly: GCF_036417845.1. Taxonomy (NCBI): domain Eukaryota; kingdom Metazoa; phylum Chordata; class Aves; order Apterygiformes; family Apterygidae; genus Apteryx; species Apteryx mantelli. Next base: position 145,861,949 of record NC_089979.1, on the reverse strand, counting down.
AGCAGAATAAATTATTATTATTTTTCAGTCTGTGTATTTCATATACTTGTCCTAGCAGTTAAAATGGTGTTGTAACATAGGTAAAGTAGCTTAGGAGTCTGAATGAATTCAGTCAAAAGTATGCGAGAAGGACTACGACAGGAACCACTCAAAAATGGCGTATTATAATTATTTTCAGTAAAACAGTTTAATTTTGCTATATTTTCACAAAACCTGAAATTGCTAGTTTCTGAATACACCTTAAAATTTGGAAAGGGGGATGAGAAGAAAGAAGGGTTTGTGTTATTATGGTTCGCATACGTTTATTTATATTTTTATTTCTCGTAAAAATGTTTAAAATATTTCAGTGCCTTTCTGTAGCTATTACACATTTTCTGTTACTGAAAAATGTTATCTGTTAGGAAATATCCAGATGAGTATCAAAGCTAGGTACTAGGTACTAGTTCATTCCAATCAAAATTCTATGACAATAAGAAATAGAACTGTTTTTTTTTTAAAAAAAAACTCCATTAAATTTGGCCAATACTATTTGCTACCCAGTGGAGGTGAGAGATTACAAGGAAGACATTCTTCTGAATTACCATCTGTTAACAGTCTCTAATAATTGAATGAACTATTTTTCCAAAGCTTCAGTTTAGCAGAGTTTTATTCAGTAGTTAAAACAGGATTTGGATTTTCAGTCTCTTCCTACAGTAATGAAATCCAACTCCTTGTGCAGACATATGGATACTTTCTTATATGGAAGGAACAGTTTATTTCTACTAAAAATTTTGAGTGGCAACGTAGTTACAGGAGGTAATGATAACTTCCATAAACTAATTGCATGTGAAAACAGCTGGTTGTGTTTGTGGAACTGCACAGCAGTGATTTAAATTGCAGTAATTTTTAGGAGGCTTTTTTGAATAAGTATTAACCAAAATACATGTTCTAAGCTATTTCTCCCTCCCCCCCCTTTTCTTTAAGCTTTGATGCCTTCCATTCTCCAGTAAATAGTGCTGGGATTTTGAGGTTGTTTTTGATTTTTTAAGATTCATGGGTCAAAGATCCATATGGATACAGAACCACCCAAAAAGTACAGGCAGGCCTTGGAAGTGAAGATCTTAGCTTAAATACAGAATGTTAGCACCAAACTGAACTACTGGCAGGAAATACATTAAAAACTTTTTTTTTTTTTTTCCTAATATGCCTAAGAGCTGTTGGATCACGATAACATTGACTGAACTGTCAGATTTTGTGTCCAAGCCATGTTCTACAGTGCAAGGAATATCAGTTTATCGTCTTTGGGATTATTCTACATTGATAGTTTACCTCCTTTAAAATTACATGTTTTACCTTGGTTCTCAAATTGCAAACTAATTTTTACAAATTTATTTGAAAAGATGCTTCCAGTCATTTGAAGCAGAATATAACAACGGCAAATAACAAATACCTATACCAGTTGTATTTTCTGCCTATTTCCTGCTTGATTAGAAGCTTGCTCCTGTTTAATAAGTCTTAAAGAGAGCAATGTGTGTTTGGAATTAAGCCTCTAGCTTGTAGATCCACAAAGGTTTGAGTTTGTCTTGGAGTTAAGAATCTACCCAAAAAAGCTTGCTATAAATCTTTCTTATTCAAAAATGTTTTCCTCTCACTTGAATAAGAGTTCAGAAACTCTTCTTAAAGTTGGAGAATTGCTGTTGCTTCTACAGCTGTTTTTTGGCACAAACAAGACTATGTTCGTGACAGGGAAGAATACGTAAAGAGCTGAAAACATCAAAGGTCACAGTGGTTGTTTAGAAACACTGTTGTTTGGATCTCTTTTTGCTCTAGCTGCAGTTACTGTATGCAAAAAATATTGTTGCAGTGAGACATAAGAACAGGTTGGATAAAAGAAATGAAGGCTCTCTGAGCAATAGTTATTGGAGCTAAATTATTCCAGTACTGCTACAGTTCACTGAAAAGCTCATCTTAGAAGATCGTAAATTTGTTTAAAGCCACTTTCGTTTCTTAAGCCCTTTTGCTGCAATTTCTGTGTTAACCTCTGCAATGTGTGTAGACTCTTGCTCAGAGTGCAGTGCTGCAGTAGTAGCCCCGTGGAGGGAATATGAAGTTGGGAACAACAAATGGAAAAAAGAAAGCAGTTTGTCATGAACCTCTAATATTGTATCTTATCTACCTGGACTTTGTTTCTTAATACCACTTGTGTGGAGGTACTTTAGTCTTGACGTTTGCCGCCTTGACTTTCAGTCTGTAAGTATTTTTTTAAAAAAGTCTCCCAGAAAACATTTCCAGTTAGTCAAATTTTGACTGATAGGGTTGTTATCTTCCTGTTTTATGGAAATAAAGTGTACATATTGGCACTGTTTGTCATTTTTTTTCTCCTAAAAGCCATTTTTAGTCAAACTCGACAGAAGTGAAATCTCGTAACTATAAAGGTTGTTTAGGTTTTGTTGTTAGAAGTGTAGAGTAGAGAGCATGGTGGCAGTAGTATGAGCAATTAAAAAGACCATCATTAAAGATAATGGGATGCTAGATTGTCCTTTCTAACTGCACCCCAAGTATTTAAAAGTTGTGGTAACTCATCTCTTTAAAAAATATACAGTATTTTTTTCTTCTACTGAGTTGCTGAATGTTTTAAAGTAAAAAATGTTACTTACCTGTTATTTTAGACAAGTATGTGCTAAGTTCTCTCCCTTTCTGAGTATATCTCCATTTCTGAATATGTATACCATACAGTATTAACTAGTGAACTTTTAAATAGGGCACTGAACAAAGGAAAAATAGACATAGCTACATATTATGTAGTGCTTTGTTTTGCAATTTATGGGTTATGTGATGATCAGATCTCTGAGTTTTAAGATGATGTTGCTATATATATTGTCCAGTTATATTACATTGCCAGCTCACTGGGTTTCTTGTATATGTACCCATAAAGGAATGGTGTGCTGCATCTCCTGTTTTTCATTTCTGCATAGTGTGGGAGGAGCCTTCTTGTTACAGTTAATACTGATTTGGTCAAGGCATTGTTATGTGCATTTGATTTCCAAAATTAGGAGTTTTTTTGTAGATAATTTCACAGGTGTGGTGTAGCTTTGAAGAAACAATTCATTACTGCCATTAGAGCAGTCGCTAGCAGTGCTAGTGACTAGGCACAGGTTTAATGGGCATGCTTGTCTCTCACTCAAAAACGATAAAAATTGTGGGGGAGTTAAAAACTGAGTCATAACTTGACATTGCAGAAGCAGCTTTCTGCCCACCCCCCACTCCCTGCCCTTCCAAAAACACTACAGCAATAATAGGAGCTTGCAGGAAAGGTAGGATGGAGAATCTTTATTCAGAAGTTTACTTGGTATAACATAATTGAAAAAGAAATATCTATCTATCTACATATATATATATGTATATATATATTTACATATATCTAGATAGATAGATAGATATCAGTTCAGTCTCAGCATAATTTAGGATGGTTTCATTTAGTAAATGAGCATGAGGAGGCTGAGCTGCCTTCACTAGAGATGCAGTGAAGTTACTTTTACAGTACAGAGCAATAGTACTGCTGGTTTGAAGAGTCTTATTCCTGCCTGTGTCTACATAGTATGTTGCTGCTTCAGCTGTGCCATAGAACTGTTTGAGTTGTTGTGCTGTGAACCATATTTATTATGGATGTATCCATACTTAAGAGTCACTCCATGCCTCTGCCTCTCAAGTGCTATAAATCTAGACGAATTCACAGTGGGCCCCTTAAATAGTTGTGCTGGCACAACTGAGGGAGCAACGTGCCCTGGCATAGGGTCTGGGATGAGCAGGCAGGGTGAGAGCTTCCGAAGCGGATATTGTTGAACCTCTGGTGTTGTGAAACTATGGCCTCAGGCGCTGGTTGGACTGCATTAATACAAATAAGGGTTGTTGCACAAAGCCCAATAAATATCTCAAAATAGTGTTAATTTTGAAGTTGAGGGCATGTGAAACTTGCCTTGAAACTGAAAACTGAAGAGCGAGGAGCAGAAAGGTTAATTAAAATAGATTATGATAAAATGGAAAAGGGAAGAGAAAAATCTGTATTTGTCATGTTTCTTGTGGTTTAAATTACATTCTCTTAGGATAAAGATAGATAAGTGCAGGTGTAACTAAACACAGCTAAGATTGGGTAATTGGCTGGTAACAGATTATCTGCTTTTGAGACAGTGACTTGATTCAGCCTTTCCAATTACAAACGTTAAATCACATTAATATTTTTTTCTGGCTTAACAGTGAAATAATATGATGCTGGAAAGGGATTAAACCCATTTACGGGAAAATCAACCTGTGCAAGTTAATGTGCAGAGTTAATAGTGGATAAAAATTTACAGTTTTATAATGTGTTTGGGTTATTCTTGCATTAGGATGAAATTACAGTGTTCCCATGATAGGTTAAAGTTTATTCTTCTGATTCTTGGGCATGGATTTGGGGAATAAAAGGAATTTTGAGGGAAGGGTCAAGCAAAAATCATGATGTTTAGGATTATGAAGAAAAATTGCTGTTGAATGCCTTTGAGTGGCTTTTCTCCTACCTTATTAAACCAGTTCAGAGGAGAGGAGAATAATTGGCTCACTTTTACTTAGAAAGTAGGAGGACTTTTGCTTTTCGTTCTTAAAGCTTTATGCCTAAGACCAGCGGTGTTGATTTTATTTCCAGGCTGATTCTTAACGGAGTATGAGTTTACATTGTTCTGACTGACTGTGGAATTGTCCAGGTGGTTTTACGGTTTTTTGTTTGTTTTGTACCAAGTACCCTCTTGCTATAGAGGACCAATAGCTATCTATAAAATTTATGATTGTCCTGTTCTTTCGTTCTAGGTTTTCAGTGAAGACTCTGATTGACCGTTCCTGCTTTGAGACTATAGATGATTCTTCCCCTGAATTTAATAATTTTGCAGCCATTCTGGAACAGATTCTGAGTCATCGACTGAAAGGTATGTTAAAAAACTTTGTTACTGGTCATGTTTTTGCCATGAGAATTTACTTCTATGGAATTAGTGTGTGGCTGTGGAAGCTGCTTGATGTGAAAGAAAGTGTTGGCTTTCTCTGTTCCGTTTTGTCCCTTGTTGTTGCGTTCATGGTTGTTGTCTGGTTACTGTGGAAAAGAAGTCAAGGAAAGAGTTTTGTCAGACACGTTTCCAATGGTCTTGTTGGAATTGTTCTAGGCTGGTAATTAAGGCAGCGGATGTTGCCGTGGTGTTGAGCTCCCTCTGCTCTTCTGCTTTATGTTAAGGCTCTGTTCTAAGAGTCTGGGTCTGTAAGACAGCTGTAGTGTTTTTTACATTAGCAGAAGGTAGAGATAGCACATCTCTGGTGTTGCTCTCATTTCTTCCCTCCCTTCCCTGCTTTTGTTGCCTTCTTTTCCAGAGGCTTTGTGTTTAGGTTCTTTCATTCCCCTACCCCCCGTGGCAAAGCTGGTTTTTGCTGTTGGAATGTTATGGATCTGGATTAAATTGCTTTTAAGAAAGGTCAGTTGAGTCTCCTCTTGTATCAGAGTCAGATGTTGTTCTAATTCAAGAAAATGTCTGTTTGATTTCCTGATTGTTCTAGAGGAAGCAGCTCTGCTGAAAGAACAGCGAGTGCCTTAGCAGTAACAGTCACGAGCAAAGGACTTTGGAAGCTTCTCCTCATTCCTCTGTTCTGTATACAGTTTCTGAAATTGTTTGGGGATTATGAAGGACATCATGCTCATCTAAATATAGATATGTAATATGACAATCCACTCCTTTTCATACTTTTGCTTTTCAATATTCATAACTAGGCTTTGTGAAGAATATTGTGTGTAGGCTGACATTTGAGTAGCACAATTACTACCTGCTGTCATGCTGTCACCGAAAGAAAAAAATTCACACAGTGGGGTAGGAACATAGTGTTTGTCACATTGCGACAAAGATTATTGGAGTGATTATGGGCACTTAGCAACTTGACACTGCTGAGAAGTTGCTCTGTTCCCCCCCCCCAGCTTTAGTGATGTTTGAACAAAAATTGTTACGAACTTTGTTTATTTTTTCTTGCCCAACGTTCTTTTGTTTCACAGCCTATTATTCAGGACAGGAGGTAGAGAGGATGCCAACTTTAACCTTCAACTTCCTTTTGGTTATGAAAGGATTTTGTACTGTATGTTTTTCCTCATTTTTTTCCTTTTTATCTTTACATATTCAAACAAACCGCTATTTATCTTGGGCCAGAATTTTTATTTTTAGTATTTTTTTTCATGTAGTCTGGGAAGTGAAGTTAATCATTTTAGGAGGCAAGCGCTCCTTAATTTTAGTGCAGATACCACAGTGATAGTCTAGCAAATGGGTTAGAGACAAATAGAATTTGCAAATAAAAATTATTTCAAATAAGAAATTGTTGTCTCAGTCTCCCCTTGTAATTACCAGTATGATTTTCTAACTTTACAGAGTTAAATAAAGATACTGAAAAAGGCAGCAACTTGTGCATTGTATTGCAAATGGGGAATTTTTGGTAATAAGCTAGATTGCTGCAAGTGATTACTTTATTCTTTAAAAACTTGAAAGAGAAATTGAGATAATAAAAGTCCTGTGACAATTCAAATTTTAAGAGGATATGTATTATGCAACGCAAGGCTTGAAAGAAATTGCATCTTATTGATGGAAATGACTAATACACTTTGAATGCATACTTTTTGTGGGGGTGGGAGCGCGCTAAAAGCAGACTAGTGATTGCAATGGGTGATGTAAAATATTTTAATGCAGGCAGAACATATATGATGTTTTTGTCTGCGGTAACAGCTTTGATACAATGGAGCCGTATATGCTATCATAGTCCTGTGGCAGTAAAGTGTTACACAGATTGTCCAGGTTTGAGAGTTTGAGTATGTAGACCTTTACTTTCTTAAGGCCACAGTGAATAACAGTTCTTAAAATCTCTAACTTCCATCAGAAGTACAGGGAGGGGGAAGAGGATTTAAATATGTGATTCAATTTGCATTGTAAAGGTTTAAATTTACTTCTATTAGAAAACTTTTACAAGCAACTATCTCATTTGATATTGAAGATGATTTCTTTGAGGAAGGAGCAAAACAGTCTTGATGGAATGCAGCAGCTGTTGCTGCCTACTGGTTTTGTGCTCAGGTAGGATTGAGACAAAACACAAAATGGGAAGGATAGTCATTTTATGGGGAAAAAGTTGGTTAACTGCGGGGATTAGAATTTTGCGCTTTTCCTGAAACAGTTACAATTAAGAATTCTGAAATAATAGTGCCACAAGTCTCATCCTCTTGGCTGTTCTGTTTAAAACGCCAGCTTTAGCAATATGAACACTGTATTCAAACTGATTTTTAGTAGGTAGCTGATCTGAAGTTGCCCGCTCCAAGTAGCACAGGTGTCATTAAACAACATTCTTAGTGGTTTGTTTTTTTTTTCTTTTAAGAATCATTGAAGAATATAGGTTGTAAAGCACTGTCAAAAGTCACCTAGTCTAAGCTATTCTCAAAGGAAGGCTATTTCAAATTGCTCAGGGCCTTTTCCAGTTGTGTGTTGAAAATCTCCATGATTTTTCTTAAACTTCAATGCTGTTTGCTACAGAGTGTTTTTTTTCCTGTTCTCACTTTGTGTTTAGCTAAGTGTTTTATATTTCAGGCAAGCTAGTCTTACTGGTACCTTTCACTGTAAAAATCATTTTGACCTCTTTCATACTGACTTCATGCTCCCGTCCTTTCCTTGGTATTGGCACTGGTCCTCACCTGCTCCTGCAGTGATCCAGTCAGGAAGTCAAATGGGCAGAAAACTAATGGCTTTTCGCGCAGACACACTCCTTCCTCAACCCAACTGCTCTTTTCTTAAGAACATCTTAGATGTGGGCGTCTGTTTAGTAATAAAATAAGGTTGAGGTAAATATGTCAGTTCACACGACACGGATCTGTGTGTGCTGCTTGAATGCAGGTATCTGTTCGTGTGATACAGAAGACTGCATATACATAGCACCGAAACAGTCCCATAAAAGATAAGATGGTATCCTCTGGCTGGAAAGTTGGCCACATCTCTGCTACCTTACAGTTAGCCATATGGTCGTGACAAAAATGGCAGTCAGGAATAGGCCACAGTCTGGCTCACAGCCCGTTTTTAAGAGAGTTTGGGTAAGCTCTATTAATTGTTTTTGCAGGGATTCCAAGCCCTTGGCTGCCGCTGTAGAAAGTGGAGAGATACTTATCCCTGTAGTGTGTAATGTATGTGCAGTAAACCTGCTACTGCGCGGAAGTGTTGGCTTTTTCTGTGAATACAGAACAGATGAAATATCCTGAGGAAGATATTTCATGGCAAGGGCATGTGGCCCTTCCTGCCCTTAAAATAAGCTATTTGGCATGCCTGCTGATAAGACTTGACATTACTGGACTAAACAATTGAGGATTTTGAAGAGGCAGGAGAAAAGGAGCAAGAGAAAGAAGAAAAGTGATTAATTACTCATTTATTTCTGGTCAGGAATAAAAATTTACATGGCTTTATAATGAAGGGCAAAATAGTAGGGGGGTTTTGTCTGGATACAAAGAGAACATATTTGAAGGTCTCTGGACCAAATAGGAGCTATAGCCCTGAATGAGGATTTTACAAATTTCTACGAAAGTCTGCATATTTAAGAATCTTTAAAGCACGGTAATTTTAGGAGAATCATTTTTTCCCAGGTAGTTGTTTGGAATTTGTTCCTGTCTTAACATTTGTGTACTGTTGTGATTAAGCCATATCTTGCATTGGCATCTTCTTGTTTTGGCAGCTGACCACAGATTTTCAGATATGTTACCTATAAGAGTGTGTGTGTGTGTGTTTGTGTTTGTTTTAATCTGATCAGCTGAGTAAATATAGTTGTTGTAGATGTGACAGGGGCATCAAAAAATTGTTCAGCAACAGAATTTGGGATTTGATCACAGACATATCTTAGCTGACTCAAAATCTGAAGCCACTTCAAAGTGATGCATGTATTGTCTTTACTGCATCATAATATTGTATGATTTTCCACCCAGAAATTTAATTTACATGCCGTGGCCTATCACTTTGAGTTAGTTTTAATTAACTAGCAATGAATGACATTAATAACTACTGTAGCTTTTTATGGCCATCATCTCAAACATATTTTTGAAAACTATTGTCATGTGTATGTATTTGTTGACTTTGTTTTTTATTGTAATGTCTTTTACAGGAAAAAGTGTTTATATCTAAACTGATAACTAGTATGCATGCTTAGAAATAGTTTTGGGATATAGATTAAAATTTGTGACCGATAATGTATAGTGCACCTTGCTTATGATTTTTGTAATTTTTGCACATCATGCTTACTATGAGTGTGCTAGTCATTTGTACATTTAATTGCATTTACCATAATGACATAAAGGAGTATGCTCTACTATGCTATTTTGATGCTTAAATAACTTTGTGTGCTTTTTTTCCTGTAAGTATGTTTAAAACATACTGTAAATATGTCAAAAGTTTCTGCTAGAGCTGTCTGCGCGAGCTGCTCATCTCTATCCATCTTTCATCTATGTTATTCCTAATTTGCTAGTGACTGAGACATTTGTTGGTGTTTTTTCTTTTTCCTTTTCCTTTTAGAAAACTTGCTATGAACAGTAAGCTTAGAGGGTGGTCAGTGCTGCTTGAGCAGGAAGATAAATGTAATAATTCTCCTCTCGCCTTTCTCCAAAATGTTCTAGTTTTATGGATCATCAGTAACCCGATGGCAGTAATGGTAATGGCCATACTAGCGATGTCACTGGTAAATAAAATTCTGTTCAGTCCTTGCACTATCATCTTCATAGTAAGATGAATTACTAAATTTAATAATTTACTTATGAAACAGTGTCTGCAGTGCACATCTTATCCCTGGCTGTACATTTTCATTTTATTTATTTAAGAAAAATGCATATTGTTACCCGCTATCTCATGGAGCCTCTTTTTTCTTAAGAAATGACTATTAATAACATTTACGTTAATGAAAAACCCCTGAGTTCTAGTAAAGCTTTAAAAGCATAAACACTGGTTACAGAGAAAAAAGGATATGAATTATATCTGCAGAAGAAAAATTGCCTTTGTAGGTATAGGTCATAGGAGAGGAAGAAGGATTTTTTTTAAGTGAGTAAGATGCAGCTTGTAATGCTGCTCATCCTAAGGCAAGTCTGCTGGATAAAAGAGTTGAGGTGATGGAGATGTAGTGGGGATGAAAAAGGGAGGGCAAGGAAATAAGAGCTGAAGGCACTACTGTCGTGAAGAAGGTCAAGCCTAAGCATATACTTGCTGTGGCCCTTTGTTTTTTGCTCTCATAGTCATAGTGTTATGTCAAAGTGCCATTCTAAGCAGAATAGCTTTTGTTACTAGATTTAATATTTCTAGATCTGTATTGACCCTATTACTGTTTTTTGGCTGAAAAGAAATAGTAGAACTCTTGTGTAATTTGTGGTTAGGCTCATTCTCCTTTTTCTGTATGGGGAAAAATCTTAAACCAATTTATAACTGTCTTGGAAGACTGGGTTTATGAGCTATTGTAATTTTTTTTTATTTTTTAATGACTCATTCTGCAGGCCCAAAATAAAGAGTAGGTACCATAGGAATTCCTCAAAGAAATATCATCCTATTGTATTATTAACAAATTATATTAAAACTTATTTTTTGCAGAATGGACTAAATTTGCTGTGCACAAAATTATGATACTGGAAAGTTTGGAAGAAACCTGCCTGTACCTTACAGCAGTCTAGTAGTTACTGCTTTGCAACTACAGAACTTTGTTTTCTAGATAGAAAATTGGCCTGTGAATGAGTAGGAATCAAACTGTTTTAATGTCTTATTTGAGCAGAGTTTCTTGGGAATGAAAAAAGATCTGAAAAATAGCATTGGAGATGTCTATATCTAGTTGTCAGACTGGAGCAGAAATAGGTGATAAGAATAGGTGCATAACAGTATTGAAAAATATAGTGAAATACAAAATTTGATAATATCGTTTCTATTTACTTTTTGATTTTATGCCACAAAGTTGCATTCATTTGAACAGTATTTAATATTAAACTTACAGCTTCCGTGTTTACCTAACAATTTCGATGGACTGACAAAAACAATAATGGCATTTCTGTTGGAATAGCTGTAAGCTTCTGTATCTTCTGATGGTATATATGAACTTGATTGCAAAGACCACATACTCTTTGTTGCTTGGATCTTCCAGGAAACTCCCTTTCCTTCAGATCATTGACAGAGTACAAGTTGTATTCTAAAAGTTAAGTTTTAAGTCAATCGTGACCCCTTAAAATCTAGCTATAACTTTACCTTTCTCATTCCTTGCGATGTCCTGTGGCTATGTACATTAAGTTCATTAATTGAGGGCCAAGCAGATTTTCAGACACTGAAAGTGCTTCAAATTGTAGTAAATATACAGCTTAATATCTTATTTAATAGTTTTTAAAATGCACTCTCCTCTATTCTCTAACAGGCTTTCCCGCGATTTTCCTCTATATATGATAGTTATGAAAGTGTTTGCTTCAGATGGTGTTAGCTGCTAGAGTGTGGGCAAGATTTAAAGCTCTAAGGAGAAAATAGTGCATTGTAGATGTCCTTGGTTCATGACAGGAGCCTGCTGTGAGTCTCAAGTGAAGACAATTCATGCTGAAGTCTGAAAGGCACCATATCCTTGTAGAGAGCTGCTGCAAGATGAAAACCTAGTGTTATATCAGAGCATACTGTAATTATGGCCAGCTTGCTTCATTGATCAGTGTAAGCCAAATACTCTGTGTAGTGGTTTCTACTTCTGTTATAAAGGTATTTTTATTTTTAAGTTACACATGTGCTTTTCAGATGTTCATTGGTCAAAGGAATTGCTTTGCCACATATTACTGGCTCCAGAAAACTATGGAGTGAAGCTTCCTGTTGAGTTTTTGTTTTTGTTTTTTTTTTTGTTTTTGTTTTTTTTTGCAGAAAATACTCTATCTTTAAGATAGAGTTTGATAAAGCCACAAAAGTTATTGCATGATATGCTTGCCTTTATTAGTTTGGACTGGAATTGGTGACACAAAGTCATCTTCACACTTACACTCCATTTAATTTTGCAGGTATAATCCAGGGTAGAAATGTTTCTGATACAATTAAGAATATGAAAAGTATCAGTAGCTTTTTGGTATTGTAGAATGCTGTTGAATTCTTGTTGCTGTCCACGATACTTCATGTTTCAACAAAAACAGTGATTTGTAAGAGCAGTTACCTTATAGAAAAAGACGACTTTTTTTTGGTCCTCAAAGCTGAGAAAATGCCTACAGTAACTCTGGAGCTCTTGTTTCTTTGGGATACTAAGTAGTATATATTAATTTCTTCATGGTTTTTGTACAAGTCTTTCATCAAGCTTTGAATTTGCTGAATAAATTCATGTGGGAAAGTAAACAGATGGGCCAGAAAGTGAAGCAGCAGGTACCCTGGGGGAAGAGAGGGGTAATACCTTGAATTTCTTAGGTCCATAGAGGCAGATCTTCAGCTGAGACACTACGCTGGCTATGCGTGGAGCCAAGGCATGTCATACTAGATAAAGATATCCTTGGCATCATATTTTGGTATTTTATTTTCAGTATGTATGATTTTCAGTATCAGTCTAATATATTCTTCCTAAAAATCTGAGCTTTCTAATGGCAAAAGAATAAAAGTCTTTCTGATAAATTAGTACAACTTCAGAAGTAAAACTCAAGACTTCAAATAACTTTAAGAAGTTCTCTTTTTACAGGGAAAAGAGGGTTTGCATGTTACATTATAATGGCAATAGCCAGAGGGCAAAGTTGCTCTTTTTTGAGTTCTGGGTTGCACTGGTATGCTGGTCAGTCTGCAGACTGCTGCTGGCCTGCTGCCCCTGGGCTGAAACTGGCTTTGGGGGCGCAGTTGCAAGCAGTAGGTACTTTTGCCTTTAGTAAGGCAAAACTGCAATACATTCCAAGCTGGAAAGAAATCCAAGGTTTTTGGCTAAAACTCCAGAAAAGACGTCGACTTACTCGATGTAATTCAGTCAACTTCCCAAGGAGTGTTCTGTGTGTACTCTAAATAAAGTAACTTGTGACTGCAGAAGCTGTTAGATCATGCATCAATTTCTGCTTCAGTGAAAGGCCATTTTGTAAAGTTCCAAATCTGCTCTTAAAATAAAGATAACACTACCACAGCAAAGACTGACCTTTAAAGAAATCATAAAGCAACAAAATTATCTATACTTACCTGTATTGATTGGATACATGGTACTACCTAACACAAATAATAGAAATGCTTCTTGCATCATAGTTTTGAGTTATAGCAGTGTGTACTGTACTGTGACTTAAAAGTCCTGTGAAGAACTCTGTTTTTTTTCTTGTTAATATGCCATAAATACTCAACAAAATACACATATTTACACAAAAGCCCCAAACTTCTGTCTTCATATTGGTTGCAAATCAAGGTGAGCTGTGCAATGCAAGCCACTTTTCATACCTGCACAGCCAGGTTTTAGTAGGAATTTGTAGGCCTGCTAATGAGAGCCCTGTCTGTGTAGACAACATGAAGGAAACATGGGGCAGCATTTTATTTTTGCTTATTTCTAATAAGCAGGGAGGGGGTTTCCTGAATCTTCACGTATCTTGTATTTTGATTTAAGGTCAGATCACCTGGTTCGGCTATGAAAGTCCTCGTAGTTTCTGGGACTACATTCGAGTAGCTTGCCGAAAAGTCTCTCACAATTGCATCTGCAGTATTGAGAACATGGAGAATGTCAGTTCTTCTAGAGCTAAGGTAGGGAAGAAAAAGGTCAAATTGATTTTGCAATACTCTTTCTTCTGTGTAAAATGTAGCTGACATTTCTGCTCCCAGAAGAAAAACATATTTCTAAGCTTACCCCACAAAAATTTTCAGAAGTTTGAAATAATTATTTTCTGATCTGTACCTTAAAAAAACCCCAAAACCTCTGAATGTGTTTTCTTTTAAATGTATGTTGTTCAGTAGAATAAAACTCAAATTCTCTATTCATTGGGTATATTGTATTATAGAATGATTGCCTTCACATTTTCTAACTCATAATTTTTGGAAAATGCGTTATGGTGAGGGAATTAAGTTCATGTGGGCAAGCCTATCAAATATTAGTTTAAAATTGTAGAAGTGTGATTTATTTTTAACCTAGGGATCAATTTACTTTCGATATAATTTATTTACCAATAGAAAAGAAGGGATTAGTACTTGAGGGTTTCTTTGTGTGATTGTTTGTGCAGGAAACCTTTGATGGACTTTAATATATTTGCTAATAAAGATCCAGCATTTTAAAGGACCTGTATATAAATGACATCACAATTTATGATTGTAGTTATGGTGGAACTGTTAATGAAAGTAACAATTTTACTATGTTTATACACATACGAACTGAACAAGGATCAACTTTAAACTGACCTATCATTAAATTTTAATAGTGTGAAACACTATACTACATCTTAAATATTGTTTGATGTTGGGCAGAGATTACAATTTTTTTCCTAGATTGAAATCATCCCTTTAAATAGCTTGTATTTCCATCTCTCTGTGTAAATCAGCCCTGCTTGACAGTTGAGAATCTTCTGACTTGAAAGTGCGGGTAGAGGATGCACAAATTAATGTTGTTGATTTTTATTTCTAAATGAACTGGAAGAGGTTCTTTGAACAGCTGCCCAAACTCTGTTTCGTGGCTCTTTTAAAATCTGCTGGTTCCAGATTGTGATTATATTCTTATTCACAGCTGATGTCATTGCTGAGGGGGAAATAGCTTGCTATACACAAAAACTTTATAGCGCCTTTTGCTGGAAGTAGTATGTAATTTTTTTGAGGGGCATGATTGTTATTAGTCTGTGTTAAATTAGCTGTATTAGCATAACCACAGTTTTCCTCAGTAAAAGATAATGCTTAGATTAAGCAGGACCTCCAATCTACTAGTGCTTTGAGCAGCCATTCTGATGATCCATAGTATTGCAGAACAGCTTGTTTGCCACATCAGCTGTTGCTCCTTCCTTGTTTTATATAGAACCAGTTTTAAATTTTATATATAAATGTATCTGTAGCCATAATGCGTGTGAAGATTTTGAGACAGTAGAGAGCTCCATGGCAAAAAGCTATGACTGTTTCTTCCTATTCAGGATATCATGTGCTATTCCTGGCACTCTATTTACTGGAGTATTGGACTGATGATTTAAATCATGCAGTTTTTCTTGGTTGTGTTGAGAGCTAGAAATTCAGATAATTTGGAGAATTTACTCTCTGAATACTCTCTGGAGAGATTTGCATCCGAGAATCTGATGAATGTATTGCTTACCTTTAAAATAAATCTCATATATTTCCGAGTTCTCAGATTTTCACAGATATTAATATTTAAATTTAGTAAATAATAAGATGTAAAACTATTTTCTAAAGTATTCTTATAAATAAATTCAAATTTCCTTTTCCTCTGTGGAAGGTTCCATATCAAATATTAAACAAATACACTAATTTTTGCAAATTATTGATTTGATATTGATTATTAATTTGAGCAGTGTTCAATTTTTTTAAAAGCGTGTGTGGGCATATTTGGGCAGTCCATACCTGAAAGGACTTTTAAACTATAATCCTGTTGTTATTGTTATGTTAATCCATATAATTAAACTATAATCCTGTGCACTAGACCTGTCAGGTATATGCATAGTGCAAGCATACATTCTTAAAGGTTATTTTTAAAGTTACTACTGTTATTTGTAGGACTTGTTTGAATAAAATTTTGGGTTTGGACTACAAGCTTTAAGCCACTTGGATTTGATTTAATTTCTGTATATGATGAGTACCTTGTATCATGATATTCCTGCTGAGAAAAATTTAAGGCTGTGGTTTTTTTATACAACTTAGTCAAAATACATTGCTGAGTTATAAACAGGCTTTTGATTATTATTTTTTATTGATCTCACAAATATTTGAATGGATGCAGTGAACTGATTTTTACTTAAATCACCTTTAGGTGGGTTACTGCTGCTTTTATAGTGGAAGTGATTTGACACTTCCAATACCATTGTCTTTGAAACAAAAAGTTTTCTGCCCTGGGCTGCTAGCACTTGGGTACTTGAGATTCTTAAAAGGCTGGAGAGTATAATTAAAATAAAAACCATGTTTTGTGTTTCTCCAAATTTTGGAATGTAATTTAACACTAAAATGTATTTTTTTAAAAAAAACATATTCTATTTGTATTACTTCTATAATGAAGTATATCTTAGCAACAATTTCTGCTTATGGTTATTTGAGACAAACCAGTTATCATCCAGATAAATCAATTTTATTCATTGTCAGATGTAAAGTTAAAAGTGTCACATTCTATAAGATTTTTAAATGTTTGATATCTGTTTTTACTTTCAGGGTCGAGCCTGGATCAGAGTAGCACTTATGGAAAAACATTTGTCTGAGTACATTTCCACAGCTCTGAGAGACTTCAAAACAACCAGGTCTCTAAGACTTGTATTTATGCAAAATTTTTGCAAATGTTGCTTGAGCAGAGGGCTTAGGTTTGGGAGTGAATGTTTCACTTGATTTGTGCAAGACTAGTATAACTAGTGAAAGAGATGTAAACTAGTAAAAGATATCTGGAGTTAATATTAATTGATCAGATGTTAACACAGGTAAAATTGAAAATTGTGTATCCCTTTGTGATTAAAAAAAAACAATGTGGAAATTTGTCTGGAATTCTTGAAAGGTCAAAAGAGAACATAATCTTTCTAAAGAAGGAACTAATTTTAAAAATGTAGCCTGATATGGATAGAAGATATAATGTTCCTTTCAAAATTAAGTATGGTTGATAATTATTTTTTACTGAGTCTTTAGGGCTTTTTTTTTTTTTTTAGAGTTATAAGAACTTTTCCTGAAGGAGAAAGGAAGAGAATTCCAGGAAACCTGAGACATACAGAACAGAATTTGTGATCAGGCATGGCTAGGATTCTTGATGTAATCTGTAAAATGTATAACATATTTTTGTTGTACCCTCTGATGTTTGATGCTATTATGGACATGAATATTCATTGTGATTAAAAAATATCCTTGCAGTTTTGGACTGGTTCTAGAGGACATATTTATTTGTTATATGATGCTTTATCATAGAACAAAGGCATCTTGTAGATCTGTGAAGAAGTCATCTAAACAAGAGTGAGGCTGCACCTGTAACACGTTGTGGTACCTTATATTGAACTGTAAAAGATTTAGATGTTCTGAATGGAATATTTAAACAATAAGAATTTTTTATGTAATGACTTCTGTTGATTTAGGGTATTATTTCTATTTGTAATAATATTTGTCCACAGATCTCAATGTATTTTGCCAATATTAAGATGACTTTGAAACACAACTAGGTAAACTTCCCATTTTATTTAAGTTTCCAGGCCTGTCTTTTTTATTTTATCCAGATTTGCTTTCACTTACAGTAAACAAGAAGCTCATAAAGCAAAGAAACTATTTCTGGTAAAGATTTATTCAAGTTGCTTCAAACTGAAGAGTTACTTGGGTTTTTGAGGGGGAGATGAGGAGGAAGAAGAGGGTCACAAGCAATTTAGTTAAGTAGTACATTCTTTGTCCCTGTTTGGTAGTTCAGTTTGTTTGCTAGTGGATAACAGTGGCATTAGCAGTTTCAAATTCACTTATTTGAGCACGCTAATGTTTCAAATATTTGAATGTTCTTTCAGTGGTACAGCTTTAGAAAGCAAACTTGCTTGTATTCCAAACATAATAGGTACAATGTTTACTTTGTTTTAAAATAATATCTAAAATACATCTAATAAAATTAATAGTTACAATTTCAGATCTTGGTAGTGTGGATTTCAAATCCACTAGCAACAATGGACATGTGCTTTTTCCATGTGGGGTTTCAGATACCTAATAAGTGACTTGATTTTTCATGATGCTTTGCTTTATCATTTTAAATTATATATTGTGCTATATGTATATTTAATATTATATATATATAATATGCATATATATTACAAATATGTGTATATGTATAATATATATGATTCATTTATCGTGCTGTTAGCACTTCTTAAACCTGGCTTTCTTGCTTAAGTGCCTGATCTTAAGCCCAGTCTTTTAATGAAGCAGTACAATTATTAATGCTGGATCTGCATATTACCAGAACACTTAGTGGGGATTGGATTAAGGATGGGCACATAATTATTCTTCTGTCAAATTGGTCAGCACAAACTTTAATGTGTTAATGCAGACTGGCCTTTGTTTTGGGAGGTGCCAACTGCAGAGCACTGAGAGAAGATCTGCGAGTTTTCCAAGGGAGCTATTGTTTTGTCTGCACTGCTGTAGGTCATTTAAGAAACATGACCACTGTCAGACTAGCACTTGCATTTCCCCATTTTAAGTATGCCGTACCTTTTTTTGTGTGATCACTTCCCAGGTGCCATTTACAAGCTGTAGTGAACATCAGTGCAGGTTGGTACCTGGCAGTGATTTTATAACTCTCAGTGAAAAGATATGTAATCTGCTTGTATGGGGAGCAATGTTTCCAGTTCACAAATCAGACTGTAAAGTCCATCTCGCTTAGTATTCTGTCTCTGATAGTGGCCAGTTTAGCCTCCTGGTACCCTTTTTGAAGTCAAGGGCTGGAAAGCTGAGTCAGTACTTCATAGTTTCAGTGCCAGGACTCTTTAATCTCTGACTTTCCAGAGCAGGCCCTGAGGAAGTCTCCTAGATCTCTTGTTTCTACTGAGAATGTCCAAGGGCTTGGACATCTTGTTCCTATGCAGCAAATCGATGTCTGTTATGAAACTGCAAAAGTAGGACTTATGACAGTGTGCATTATAACAGAGTCCAGACAGTCTTTGGAGCTGTGCCCCAAAATGTGTCTGTTCTGGATGCTTGCCCTGCAGCCAACTCAGCCTCTCACTAAGCCACCTCAGTACTTTTCAGTAGTTTTATGCAGTTCTTCAAACAGATGGGGCTTTTGGTAGGGCAGCGTTGCTGCCGTTGTATGGCTGAAGGATAGCTTGTCACCAGGAAGCTGGCAACTGCTTGAAATAATACATGGTTAGAATGTATAGGTGGACGGCGTCTCAGTTTCTGTAAGTGACCTCTCCTTAGCTTTGGTGCTGAACAGCCCTCTGTTTCCCTCTTTTCAGCTGTAATGCACAGGCCTGTTGTGGTGATCTTTCTGCTCTGCTGCTGCCAAGACTCCTTGAACAGGAAATGGAAGTTGTTTGCTTCTTTGCTAAACAGACCAAATGCCTTTCTTACCCTTGTTTACAAATTCTTATCACAAGGCCGTGCAGAGCAATGGTGGATCCTATTTGCCTGCCTTGTGCATAGAACATTTCTACCTGGAAGTAGCTTCTTTGGTGACTGGCAGGAGAAAATTGGAATAAATGGGAAAGGATGTGGAGGTGATGTGGGCAATATAGACTAAAAAATGATTGCTTTATTGGTGGCCATTCTGAAGCGGTCTTCACATCGGGTGCTTAAGCCAAAACAACTGTGCCATGATTCTATTACTTCATACAGTGTTGGGGGACCTACAAATGTCTGAACAAGCTTGTCTTCAAGCTTGTGACCTGTGCCAGCTCTGTAGAGAAATTTGTATATGTCAGGATATGCGAAGAGTATGCTACCTTGCTGATTTAAGGTAAATCTTAGTTTTGTAATTCTTAACACATTGACCAGACCTCAAATCTCAGCTGATAACCATTTGTGAATTAGCTGCTCAGCTTTAATATACTGCATTTGATCCTAAGCACATGTTTCTTTTCTCAGAACTGCTATCATGTGGTTCTGGCTCAACAAATGTGATAAAGAAAGGAACCCTGAATGAAGAAACAAAAACTTAAAAAAAAAAAAAAAATCCTGAGAGTGGAAAAGAGACCATGCACCAAGCTGCCTTACGTGAGGTTTTGGGAACCTGTTCAGTTTCTGGATTTTCATTGTCTTTTTGGGACACTTCTGATCCAAGAAAGTGCCAACTTCTCTGCTTCCACTCACCTTCGTTCTCATTTTTTCTCAAAACAAGCAAACTGCACTCAAAAAAGGAGAGCTCTGGATGTCTCACAGATAATCCTTGTATTATGTAAATGTCCTCACTTAAGCAGTGATCAGGCTCCTGTAGTAGGGAGAACAAACTCTTCGGGCCCATGAATCTTGTGCTATTTTTTGACATCCTGTAGTTTTGTCTCGGAGCATAAATTTACTTTTCTTGAGGTCTGTTAATTGATGCGTTTTAGTGGCAGTGGTGCGGTACACTGCATTTCTTCTGATTCTTCGGTGAACTCTGAACTGATCCAATACCTCTGCATAGGTCCAGCAGCAATGTCTGAATCTAGCTGATTTCCAAATGACACAGTTAGAAAAGAGGGCTAAGACAGCTACGTCAATCATCTCAGAATGATAAACACAGTAAAGGTGCAAGAAGGGACTTAAGGAAAGGCCTGTAGGCAGAGGGAATTCCAGTCTGCGTGGTGTAATATGTGATACACAGGTGCACATACAAAGTTATTCCTCTTTCTTTCAGAGGTTATTCCTTTCGTTCCGAACAAGTGTGATCTGTGTAGTGGATTTGTATCAGTTCAGCACTTACGTTATGGTGTCCTAAACCTTGTTTTTATTTAATTCTGATTGTAATTGCCCTTAATGTTGTTCCTGTCAATAGTTCCATTAGAGTCAATTAAATGGAAAAAGAAAATGGAGGTGTTGATCATTAAGTTCCTAGGTAAGGATTTTGAGATCAGTGTGTTAAGTTTTAAAACTTTGACCAATGGGTGTTTTACAATAAAAAATTGTGTTAAAAGACACTCCTTTAATTTAATTCAATTTAAAATCTTGAAATAACTAGAGGCAAAGAAATGCTAGCATTTGGTTTTTTTTTTTTTCAGCATGCAATATTCTTAGAACACGTACACTATCTGGAAAACAGCTAATTTGTAATAAGACTGATTTGTGAAAAATAGTTTGAAAAAAACCAATCAGCTACTGAAAATCAGAAGTGAATGTTGAATCTTAAAAGAGCCTTCAAGTAAAATTGAGAGAGAACAATTTTTTTATTTATTATCTTGTATAATTATTCTTCGAATGTACACAGTGCAAATTCTTCCTTTCAGCAGTAAATAAGATATCTTCATCTTTTTCTTTGCATTTTGTCCATCCTAGTCTAATGTTTCTTAGGGCTAATATTATAAATTCTTTTTGCTTTTGTCTGAATGTTTATTCTGTGTTCTGTGGTGTGCAGTTTGTTTGTTTTATTTGAAATGAAATATGAATTCCCTCAGGGTTCACATGGGCTGTTTTTATTTGAATTGGATTTCTCAGTTTTCTGTTAACTATGAAAAACCTTAATACTTAGGACAAAATGGTGGTAATTGAGCTAAGGTTTGGGGTGTTTTTTTTTCTTGAAGGAGATTTTATGAAGATGGAGCAATCGTTCTTGGTGAAGAAGCAAATATGCTTGCTGGTATGCTGTTGGGACTCAATGCAATTGATTTCAGGTATTGAATTTGCATGCTTCATAACGAAATGCTGAAGGGAAATACTTGTAAAGAGATGCATTATGGAAAACATCACTAGCTTCCCTTGATAGTTTGGGAGACAAAACTGATGTATCTTGTGGGGGGGAGCGGCGGCGGAGTGACTGATCTTGAGTAGCTCTTGGAAATTGCGCACTAGTTTACATAGCTGAATGATTACATTGTTTTCAAGACTTTAATACATGGGAGAAAGATTATCAAAAGTTTTATCAGGGAAGATGTATCAAACCTATTTAGTGAAACTTACATTTGAATCTTTTAAAATTATTTTAAAGTTTTAAGGAAAACAATGCGATTGAGTACATGGTTGACCACTGGTACTCAACGACAGCATTGTAATTTCATATGTAGAGGGTGTAGGTATCTTTAACTTTAGCAGTCTTAGATTTTTAAAAGCATAACCTACAAATGTGTTTAATGTGTGTTATAAGTAACTGCAATTGCAAAGTATTACCAGATTAAATTAATTCACCTTTGAAATCTCTAGCCAGACTTCTTTGTTTTTTGCTATACAATTAATACTGTGTTATTTAAGGTAATGAAGGTGCAGGCATATCTGAGATAATAATGATAAAATCTGGGTTATGAGTCTGAAAAGCAAGCTATAAAGACTAGTGTGCGGATGAACAGATCTAACCTGCCTTGTGCACAGCCATGTTAATATGCTTGGTTGGGCGCTTAGCCTCATACAGAGCCACTGTGGAAGTGGTTTTACCATACAGCATGGGCCAAAGGAGAGTGATTGTGCTTTTCTTTATTCTCCTAACAGTACACTGTTAATGTGTACACTGCAGCAGCAGCAATAATGCTTGTGGCAAACCAGTTTAGGAGATAAACTAGCAGAAAACAGGACATTCTCAACAGATGCACTAGTGTTTGACTCTATTGCCAAAATGCCTGTAGAGATTTAGTCCAGCTTATGTACCCTTCTACCCCTTTTGGGACTTGTTGGACCCTTCTGTGAGCCAGTTTAATTTATTAAAGAGTAAAAAACATACCCAGCAAGAAGCCTGGATAGCTTTTTGTCATTTGCTGCTTTGGTTCACAAAAGCATCCTATTAGTGGTAGGGATGGTGGGACCATAAAGCTGGGAGTAGGAAAGGAAAAAAGTGCTGAGTAATGTCTTCCCTTTCTGGTGGCAGTGAACCTTTAGTTCAGCTGCCTGGGGAATTGCAGCTGGATGCTAAAGGAAAAAAATAATTCAGGTCTAGCTGCTGAGCTATAATCTCTGTAAGTGCAAGTACCACTGTAAGGGGTGGGAAAGGGAACATCTGGTTGGGGAGGGGAAGGGAGGTAAAAAAGCAGGATAGCTTCTTTTGCCAGCATTTAGCTATTAGATTGGCTTAACTGCATCCTCAACATATGTCCTGAGGGAACAGAAGTGTGCTGCAGAGTGATGAGAGCTAGCCCTGTATGCAGCAAATTCAAATCTTGCCAGATTTTATTAGTTGAAGCTTTACACTGTGTGAAATTAAACTGCTTGCATATTAGCACTATACGTGGAAGAAGTATAACTATACATGAAGAAGAAGCCTAGCAAGACTAGGTCTACAACCTGGAAATCCTCCCGTATACACCAGTTGGCTGTGTCGGTCTTCTCTGAGCCTGAGTAATTCATACTTTTTGTATAAGAGCTTAGTTATATGAGTGGTTCTAATCCTCCTGTTGAGCTTGTTCTTCCTTTATCCTATGATTTCTATTATGAGCATATTTATAGGCATCTCTTAATAGTATTCAAAGTAATAACTAGTCCTCCTTGGAGACGTTTAAGTTTTTGTCAGTGGAACTCTTAAGAGCCTAGAAAATTTCTTGGCAAAATAGGAGCATAGTCCTACAGGAGCATTTTAATTGTGCTACATATAATTTATTGTATTGTGGTTGGAATGGTGGAGAAGATGTAGTCTTTCTTTGCATTCTATATTTGAGATACTGTCTTCAGTTCTAACAGTTTTTTCTAAGTGTTGATTGGCTTATCTATGTGGGACTGTAAATACAACTTCTAGGGGAAACCTACTGCCCCCCAAGCTGGGAATAGAATCATTATTTTTTTTCCCCTCACAGTAATGTTGAATATTTATCTACTTAAAGTAATTGTGTGTTTTTTCTTGAAAATACCCTTCAGCTGTTTTTCTCAGATGCCACTTAAGTAACTGCATTGTCAAAAATGGCACTTCTCAGTTAAGTTAGTGAAGTTGTGTCTTATCAGAATCTGGTTTTTGATGATAGAGAAAGGAAGAGTGAGGAATTTGAGCCATGCAGAAGCATAATTAATTTTGTCACTTCTGTGTTAATTAAACATGATTAATCTTTTATATCCAGTGCAAAAAGAACATGATCTAGATGACAGCTGTATAAAGCTACAGCCATTTAAGAGTGTTCCGTAAATGTTAGTTCCTAAAATGTTTATCATCTTCCTGCAGCCCAACACCAGAAAGTATCTGAAAAGAGAAAGAGTCTGAAATACTTTTGAGAACTAATCTTTGACTTAAAACTGGAGAATGGTTACATAAGCACTCTGCAAACACTTTTTTCTAAGTGATCTTAGTACTCCCTAAGATTCCCAACTCATCCACAGCTCTACTCTTTCCTTGTTTCTCTTGCTTGAGCTAACTTTCCTTTCTTTTGTTTTTCTCTTGCAATCCATCTGTGTTTTCAGAGTAAAAGCAAATATTTTAAAATCAGTTTTTATACCAATTGCCCTGATTTATTCCCTGATTATGTGGGATTTCTGTTTGTTGGGATTTTTTCATTATCCTATAATGTGAGCAGTGACTTTCATTTAATATTAAACAATCTAGCTCAGCTGCGTAGAATTTCACTGTTAAATACTGAAGTCCTTTCTTAATTTTTGTTAATAATAAAAATCAAATTTCATATTGATAAGATTCAACTACCATTGTCTTTTCATTTTCTTGATATAATCTTATTATTGTTTCTCTGTTTTATCAGTTTTTGTCTGAAGGGTGAAGGATTGGATGGCAACTTTCCAGCTGTCATAGATTATACACCCTATCTGAAATTCACCCAAAGGTACCTTTTATCTTTAAACTGTTTCTTTTATTTCAGTTGCAAGATTTTGCTTTATACTGAGCCTCTAACTGTTCATTTGACATCCAGAACAATATTATCAATTTCTAAACACAAATCAATACAGTTAGCTACCTTTTGCTGTTTCACAGTAGTGGAATTATTACATGACTCATCAAAGTGTAAACTTAATGCTAACTTTGGTTAGAATTTGCAGTTCAGCAGCAAATAAATTTTTGGTTTCCTCAGAAGTTCACCAGGCCATGTTATCCTTTCTCTTGGGCCTTTTCTTTATAGCCATAGCCTTAAAAGTAGTTATTTTGTGAATAAATATGTAATTTTGTGTCTGCCCTTGTACATGGTAAGGTATGACAGATGAGCAGAATGAGCAGTTAGCACATAATAGATAATCATGAGCAATTCTGTATGTAATCTGACCTTTCAGCTGCATTTTACCTCTGTGATTGGCCACATGATTAATAACAAAAAGAATGATCATTATCTAATCAGTTAGCAATTTAGTTTCTCCAAAAAACATGGAAGTTAATGGGATGTGTTCTGTTGCTAGGCTTGCCAGGTTGGGGAAAGCATTTGGGTGTTAGGAGTACTGTGCACTGTGATATAGAACACAAGCTTCAGTGGACCATCATCTTAGCCAGAAAAGAGCAGAATCACTGGCTTGCTCTTTAAAATGAGGCTTAAATTGCTGAGCCGCTCTCTGACCTTGTAAATGAAGGCTAATGTGTATATTCACATGTTGAGTGCATGGAAAAAATACGCTTCCAAAATATACACCAGCAATGGAAAAATTCTGTGATTCCTTTATAATGAATTATTTGATAAAGTGTTAACATTCTATTATAAATACTTCTAGGAGAATCATGGGGTGGCAGGCATCTGACTACTTAAAAACTAGTGAATGCTGTTAATGAAGTGGCGAGCATAGTTATAAAGGAAGATTTCAAGTGGCTCCTGGGATAAATTAAAACCCTTGTCTTTGAGGCAGGTGTCTGAACTCTCTGGCATTGATTCTGGAAGTTATGGAGATACTTTAATAGTGAATCTGCATACTGTCCAGGGACGTGCTTTTGTTCTGTAAAATAGCAGGTACATGGTCTTCACTAGAACCATGCCATAAATTCTCATGTAAATTACATTGTGATTTAATATAATAACATCCGCTTTTTTATTGTTCTGCCTTTTAGAAACAAATACAATTTATTTGCAGACGTTAATGTTTGCCATGAATTTGTGAAGGAAAGATTAAGTCACCACTTCCTTAGATAGCTAACTGTAATGCATTGGCCCTTTATAGTCCATGAGGTTATCCCAGCATACAGTTGTCTGTTCTACTAATCTAAGACCACAGATAAAAGCACATCTTTGTCCATTGTTTAGGTGGCTATACAATTAAAAGCTTGAAACATAAGTTGCATTTGGTGGTTTATCCTAACCAACATTCCAATTCTTACTGTTTTACAGAGCTTTTGGTATCTTTAGGAATAGTAGTGTGTTAATTTCAAGGGGAATTTTACATCTTTTAACTGTACAGTTTTTCATTTGGCTTATAAACGTGATCCTTCAGTTCTGACAGCATCAGCAGTGATGAAGAAGAGCTAAGAACGCTGGGCAGTAGTGGCAGTGAAGGCAGTACACCAGAGAACATTGGTCCTCCTTTCATCTTGGATGAAAACAGTTGGTACAACAAATGCAAAAGGGTAGAACAGAAGTATCGGCTTGCGTTGGAACAGAAGGTAAAAGATCGGTTTTGTGTGGCGGTGGTAGAGCCAAAGTATACTTTGTGCTTCAGATACAGCTGTGACTGACTGAGGCATTAGGATTTTATAGGTGAAATATAATAAATACAGTTATTTTTATGTTTTTTAATTTAGAGATGATGGAAAGATTTGCTAGACACTTAACTAAATGGTGTTGTATCCATTTAAGTAAAGGTTGAAAAATATATTTAATATTATTTGGCTTCATTTAAAGTGTCTTAAATTTCACAATCTTCAGAGTGTCTTGAGTAATAATTGCATTAAGTGTCTCTGCTCACTGATTTGAAGGAAAAAAGTTTGGGGAGAGGGAAGAGAATAATAATAATGCAGATGTCAGATTTCATAGTCTCATGTAGAAGCTCTCACTTCTCCTTCCCATCTCAAGGCTACGGGCAGTGTATCTTTGAAGCTATTAGGTTGTTAGTTTGAAGTGAACTTGACTGTCCACAGGGATTTCCTCTTCCTTAGCAGCTCACTGTAGAAGTTTGATGCAGGTAACTCCCAATGGAAGGCTTTTATGATGGTACTGATGTCAAAATTTAACATTTAGTCCTACATTAGACAAAAATGATCAGCAGAGAAATCTGCCTAGGAACCAAAAGCAAAACTATCTTCTTAGTTTAATACTGAGATGGGTTTTTAAAAAGACCTGTAGTTTAGGATTTCTACTTCAAGATAAAATGGGGAAGGAAAGAAAGAGTGTGTTTACATTTGATTTCAATAGCTTAGGTGGCATATTTTCATGGAAACCAAAGGTAGTTTCTCTTTCTACCCCCCAACCTCTCCCCAAAATGCAAGTTAAAGGTGAAGGGAGATTGTAGTGTATGTCCAATCTTTTTAATACTTCAGTAGTTTTAAATATGAAATGCTCTTTAATATTTCATAATAGTGCTATATTACAACAATTTGATTTTGGTGAAACTTTCAATGCAGTAAACAGTGTGAAAGGCTGGAATTACATAAGGATGTTTAGAGATGTAATTGTTTCCTTTATTTTAGGGAATCAGAATTATGTCTGCCTTTCTAGCTTCTTCCCTGCCGGGAAAAAAAAGAGGGGCAGATGGAATCTAGAATGGGCCTTCTGACAGTCGGGGCTGAGAATGTTAACTATGATAAACACTGATCAAAATCAGAAAATATTTATGTTACATGTATACTAGTAAACTAATCAATGCTAGAGCGCCTAGGTCCCGGTACCAACTCAGTCACATACATGTTTAAATTATACGAGTGATTCTTGGCACAGTTTTGATCTGGGCCTACTAGTGCTCACAGAGATAATTTCAGGTCACAGTTTGTGAATTAATGTTAGCCAAGGATCATTCTCAATAAGCAGTTTGACTTCAGACATGCTCCTTTGGCACTTGAGTTTTAGTACAAATGTAGCCTGACAGAATATTCCAGAGATGGGACTCTGGCTATGTTTGGTTTACTAGGATAAATGTAGCTGTGGACTGCAAAAGATCAGTGCTACTGTAGAATGGATAGAATTAAAGTTGATAGAATTAAAGTTGATTAATGTATGTGAAAGAAGCTAGTTAAGGTTTTTCTAAGTAATAGAAAAAAAGGCACACTTGATGTGGGATGACAGATGTGAGAGGTTCCTTTTAAAAAATATGTATACAATTACTTCTATTTTATTTTTGTCCCTTGTGATGCTTCTTGTTACTGAAGTATGATATTATTAAATGTAGGCATACAGGTTGCTAGTATCATCTTCTCAGCCAGTATAGGAGTGGTAACACTTTCAGTGGGGAGCGAACAAAGATATTTTCCCTGCTTTTTGTAAACCAAAATGTGCTGTTCAAAATGAATGTCTTCAAACACGTAAACAAAATTGAAAACCTTTCCCTCCAAACCCCAACAGTCCATGAGGCAGAACAACATGTTCAAGACTGTATTTCATTCCTGTTTCTAGACAAAAACATAGGATCAATTTAAATTCCTCTTTTTTTCCTAAAGATTGTAAAATATTTTGGAGCTTACTGAGGAAAGTGTCAGCAGCTCTGGAGAAGCATTGAAGAAAGAAGCATTTTTCTTGTTACATCCAGATAGTTCCTTTCCAAGGAACGATGGATTATTATGCTTTATCAAAGTTGTGAGACAGATATCTGTAGAAACAATGTTGAAACATGCTGTCCAAATCCACTAGCCAGATTCACTAGGTAACTACTTATACGAAAGCACAAAGATCTTCAGCGGCTGTAGCAGCAAATGGAGGTTTCAGCTTATTCATGAGTCTAAGAACAGGAAACATTTCTCTTTTGTGGGAAGCTATTTTCATCTGCTGATCTGATATTGAGTATTTCAAACTTTTGAGCATTACTATTAAAATAAGCAAATCACAGTATTCTTTGCAGCATTCTCTTAATGAACTGCTGACTTCTATAGTCAGTCAATGCAGAGGTGAATTCAAGTCAGTCTTATCTTTTAATTCTTTGAAGACTTTGCAGTTAATGCAGCCTTCTGAATGATAGCTGCTCTGACAGCAGTTGCTACCTTCTTAATTATCCTCCTTTAGAATTCCTGCTCCAGAATTGCAACAGCAAAATGACTTTTTCTTCCATCAGATAGAAAATTTTCTGTTGTCTAATTTTCATTTAGGACCTACCTGTCAAGTTTTGCTTTAATTCACTTCAGCTATGTCTGTTCTATCATAAATTGAACAAATGATTATTAGAGGCTAAAGATGGATTATGGGATAGAGCTCCTTTCTTGACTGCTTCTCTCCTTCGCTTTTCAGGACCCTTTTCATGGCAATAGATTGCAACAACAATTGAGTTGCACTCAGTGCAGTAGGTACCAGTTCATCAGAGGTAGAACATTTTATTTCAAACTCAAGAGGCTTTCTGACATTGTTTTTTGGAAAACTGGATGTTTGTGACAAAAAAACAAGTTAAAAATATTTTTAGTGACCGATAGTCTGATACATCCTTCTTTTGCCCTATTGGCATTCACTTTGCACACACAAACATAAATTCCTTTTATGCCTCCAAAGTAAGTGTATCTACCACAGTCATTAATACTACAGGTGAATGATGTTTGCCAGGGTGACGATATGACAAGTGACTGGATTTCAGGTGAGATCCAAGGTATCTGTGTCTTGTGTGAGTTGTTTGAATGGTGGAATAGAATCTGGTGTTATTGTACTAAGGTAAATTCTGGCACTGCTCCTGTTGGATCAACAGTGCTATACAGGTTCAGACCAAGGATCCATCTATCCTAGAGCCCAAAGATCTTGGATCTTTGCCAAAAGCAGATTTGTAGGGAAGAGTAAAAATAGAGCAAATGTTTATGTAATATTTTTCCTCCAGTACTTTCCTGGCCAACCCAAATCAGCTCAGGGACTTCCTGAAGCTGATGTGGTTTGTCGGTTTAGTAACCTGCAATGAATCTCTCTTCCAAATACTTGTCAAGTATCCCCTTGAGCCCATGTAAATTTTTAGCATCCAAATGATTTTTCTGGCAGTGTTCTGCATATCTACCATCTGTTGTGTGAAGAGCCACCTCCTTTCCTTTCTTCTGAATCTGGCTCCTGTTAGCTTCATTTCATGGTGCCTAGCTCTTGTATTTAAAAAAATGAGGAACAGTCAGTTCCTTCCTGCCCTCTCCATGCCACCCAGGAAATATGAGGAGTTTGTCTTTTCCAAGTTGCCTTTTCCAAGTTGTGTCTTGGCCAGATTAATGAATCATAGTTTACTCATTTGTTATGTGGAAGTCGTTCCTTATTCTGGAATGGTATAAGCTGTTCATTTTTGATGTGGTAAGCTCCCAAATTATGTGATTCTGTGAAATTCTTTATGTAGTGTTTATAGTGGAATTTCATATGCTTTCTCTAGTGGGATACATCTCCCATGTCACTATAGATACAGGTGTTTACTCTTCATAATATTCTGTTACTGATACTGATGTTACATATCTAAAATTTTTTTGTAAAATGTTTATTTGACAGTTCTGAGAGACAGGAAATTTACATATGTTTTAATGTGTCATTTAGTACTTCCAAAGCACTAAGAGTGCTAAGCAGTGTGTTAACAGTCAAGATAATAGTAACATTTGACTGCACAGAACTAGGCATACTGAGAAGCTCTCAAGACTCCTTGCAACTTTTACTGAGGCCAAAATCAATTCTTATCAGATGTTAAATATATCTAGTGGGGATAGAACTGTATGTAATCATAAAATCATAGAATCATTGTGGTTAGAAGAAACCTCTGGGGTTCGTCTAGTCCAACCCCCCCCTTGCTCAAAGCAGGGTAAACTAGAGCAGGTCACTCAGGACTGTGTCCAGCTGGGTTTTGAATATCTCCAGGGATGGAGACTCCGCGACATTGCTGGGCAACCTGTTCTGGTGCTTGACCATCCTCACAGTAAAGAGGTTTTCTCTTACATTTAAATAGAATTTCCTGGATCCCAATTTGTGCCCATTGTCTCTTGTCTTTTCACCGGGTACCACTGAGAAGAGTCTGTCTCCATCTTCTTTACACTTTTCTGTTAGGTATTTATGCACGTTGATAAGGTCTCCCTGAGCCTTCTCTTCAGGCTGAACAGTCGCAGCTCTCAGTCCCTCCTCATATGACAGATGCTCTAGTCAATTAATCATCTTTGTGGCAATGAATTATGTTACTAGCATTTCCTGACCAGCTAATGTGAAACCTGGTTGCTTATTCAGCAGGACTATGCCTGTTTTGTGGCTCTATGAAAACTACTTTTTTTTTTTTTTAATTTATTAATAACATTTTTAACAGATGTTGGCACCTTTATATACACTTATAAAAGTGTTAAACATTTTTTTGAAAGCTTCAATGACTGTGCAAAATTTTACAGGATATACACTTATTGCATCTAGCTTTAACTAAGAAAGGCTATTAATAGGAAGATACTAGCATCTGACATGCTGGGACTCTGCTGGAAGAAGACAAAGAAATAGCTTCTCCATATTGTAACTAGATGTTTAATCTGTGAAATACTCAGTGACCAGCCTGCCATCACAGCTACTGTTAAATGCTCATATTATGGACTTTTGTAAATGACGAAAGTCATAGCTTGGAACGTGATGAGGGTTGCCCCATATCTTTTATAATGTCATCTGGAAAAAAGATGGCATAAGTGCACATGCACATACCAGTTATAAATGTCAAATATCACTAAAAGAAGTAACTTTCACCAATTTTTCTACCTTATGCTTGACTGTGGGTGAATCTTCATTTCAATAAGCAACTTCCTTGTCATTTTAATATGTAATTTGGTCCTGCAGCTCTCTTTTCAGAGAAGGAAGTTTTCAAGAAACTGTTTTTTGGTGATAATATCAGATCCCTTTAATTAACAGTGTAGATTCATTCGTCTCTTGTCCTTCTTAAGCAATATCTAACTTCCAATATGTGTTACAAAAGTAGTGGAGTTCAGTTCTTTTTCTTGTGCTAGTGACCATTTTTTGTTGTTTGTTTTTGAAGACTAAGTTAGTGTTAGAAAGCCTTTATCACTGTATTTTAGAGTTTCATGCTGGTGCCACTCCTATCTCACTGTTTCATTCATTATTCCATTCCTCCTCTGGAGTACGGATGACCAGTAATAAATACATGATGTTCTCAGTGCCTATTAGAAAACACCATACTATTCTTAAGTCAATTTATTAGTCCATTTAAAAAAAAAAAATAGAACTGTATGCATCTTAAGCCAGAAAACATGAACATACATAATGAAAACTTTTTTTTTTTATAGTGTTCCTTAAGGCTTTCTAACATTTATATTTCTAGGGTTACCTTGAAGAGTTGGTACGACTTAGAGAAAATCAGCTGTCTGAATCTGTCTCACAGAATAAACTGCTGTTACAAAGAATTGAAGATATGGATCTAGCCCATAAAATGGAGAAGGAACAGCTGGAATATATCATTGTGGAACTGCAGGACCAGTTGTAAGTTAGTGTAATGGAGAAACTTTGTTAGAACAGTATTATTTAACTTATTTAACTATATAATATGAAGAACTTCTTGTCCTGGGGATATGAGCCAAACTTCTTCTTAAACAAATTGATTATTTCTGCCCTTTTTTTGTTCTGACAAGTTTTATATTCAAGAACAGCTATCCTGAAAGCTGCAGTAGTGTAGGACAGAATAATTTTAAGTTTTTTTGCAAATCTGAAATAACTTACAGTAAACTTTCTTAAATTTTTAACACATTTTTCTAAAATGTTCTTTAAATTTTATTACTTCCAGCTTTACGGCTACTCTTAAAAAAAAAAAAATTACTGGAAGCAACTTGATTTTTGAACGCTTTTCAAAATGTTAGGGAGGCAGAGAAGTAGAAGAGGGCAAAGAAATATTTATTTCCTTTGTAAAACTTCTGTTTTATTTGTGTGTGGTTCAGACACAGTAGAAGTTCATCTGGTAGTGCTAAAAATACTGAAACTGATGAAAGTTTGCTGCTCGCCCTTTTGTCAATGTAAGCTAAGAGGCTAAACCACAGGAAGAAGTTTAAATCTTTTAATAGCGTATGTGGCTTCTAATATGATAGATATTTGCGTGTTTTACAGTCGAGAAGTAGTTCATCCTCACCGACCTCCTTGGGGGGTAGGGAGGTACTGTCCTTTTGCAGATGGACTCCCTGGTATTGTTTAGAGACCCAGATAGCAAACAGCTCACTGTGAGGTGATAAATTGCCCTGGGTCTGCTATAATACACATCTGCAGTAACGGTATGTTCCATTCAGTTCACGACAAATACAAGATAAGTTATTTTACCTTAGATCTGGGGTGATCTGTATGTGTCTGAGCCCTGAAGTAAAATGGAAGTCAGCTGTGGCCTTTGAAATAATCCAGAATGAGAATATAAGGATGGCTTAAGGGTACTTAGGTTCCCTGTGCCTAGTGTTTTGTAGAGACACCACCCAGGAGGGTCTTTTCTATGCAGTAAAAAGTAATTCTGGCTAGTAAACAAAGGTTTGGGGGGGGGGTTCCCTCTATCTTCTGTTAGATCATTTTATTGCTAGTGTTTGAAATGTTTCATCGTTCTATGAAAATCCCCAGGAATGCAGCATGTGCGTTTTATTTATGCCAATTTCAGACTCAAGGAAAAAAAAACTTAATTTTTTTGGAGTCTTAGTTGTTTTTTGGTTTTGGTGGTTTTTTGGTTTTTTTTTTTGGTTGATTGTAAGCTTTTGAGAGGTACCTTTTCTAGAGGACTCTTCTGAACTTACTGATATGGCTAATAACTCATACTTCTTTGGCCAGCCTGATTTTTTTTTGGGGGGGGGGGGTGACCTTACTTCTGCCCATTTTGATAGTTGGAAAATTTGAACATTTGGATCCTCTATTAGTTTTCAGCCAAGCTATACATGATCAGACTGTTTTTAAGATCTCAGTCTTTGGCTTTTAGTTTTGTTTGCTGGCTTCTTTATGTAATGGCTTAAATTCTGGAGCAATTTCTGTGGTATCTTGACAGGATGTTCTTGTATAGCTTCTTGTGAGACACTGCAGTCAGGAGCTGGACTATGCTAGAGATTTGGAGGGAGAAATATAATTTTGCAGTAGTCGTTTGAGCATAGTGTGCATGTTGGATGAACTCTTCCTAAACTGAGTAGGAGCCCCTAGTTTCTTATTTGGGTGAGGGATGGAAAAGAATATTTCTAGAAGGCTTCTGTAAGGGTCCAGTGGGGGCGATGCCTGGACTCCCAGCAGGAACAGATACACAAATACAAGGCACACTAAGGTTGATGCTGAGCATTTATTACCTCTGCGTCTGAGTGGGGGTTCCCCAGTGATTTCCCGATCGAGGCAATAAAGGAGCGGGAGAGTCCCTGGCACGGCTGAGCATCCGTCCATGGCGAGAAATGCTGGGGGGGGCACTATACGTGGTTTTTGTGTACTATACACATGCGCAGTAAGCACATTGAACTCATTGCTAATCTTGAGTCAAAGCCCAGGTGCAGCACCACGCTGGCATAAGCCCAGCTACATGGCTATAGGTCAACATGCCCTGTTGATGCTCCTTTTCCCACAGAGTGGTCTGGCTAGCTTCCATCACCTATCTCCTTGACATTCTTCCGCACTTTCCCATACAGCTTCCAATAGTGAACACCAGTCAGAATTAACATCTTTTAATCATTCTTTCAGACTTGTTCTTTTTCTGTGTTTGGGTTTTTTTGTTCGTTTTTGGGGAGTTTTCCCTGACAAAGGGTGAAGTGCTGATCTGACAGACCATGTTGTATCACTAATGTATATGAAATGAGTCATGAGTTTTGGCCAATTGCTTTTTATGATCCAGCCATTTTAGAACAGTGTTTATGGAATTCTCTATCTTAGTGCTGTGCTCCCCTACCATTAGTAGTATATGAATGTGTGCTGTAATCTTTTTTGGATTTTTTACTAGCAGCTAAGAACAAGTTTGGGATTGTAATTCTGCCTATGTTATATCAGTGCTGAGGCATTTTACGTTGATGTTTGTAAAACACTTTGAGATCTGATTTGGGGTCATTTGCTGTGTAATAGAAACTATTATAAATAAACATTCTATATTTTCTTTTTAATGATGCTATTCTATTCCACTTGCTGTTGCTGCTAAGGTAGCAAGTTCTATTGCTTCACATTTCTATTGATACGTACTTGTTGATATTTCCAAAATGGTCTTTCACACGCACCCCAGACAAAATGTTTTACACGTACTCACAGCGGATGTGGGCAGAATCTGAATCTACTTTTAGGTCGGCCTCCAGAAAAAAACCCACAGAAACAGAGATCTGACTTTCTTGGCAGTATAGGTTGTTATTGTTGCTGACTTGGAAATCAAATAACAGCTGTGGAGTCAACAAGGCCTTCAGCTTATAAATCAGGTTTGATGTAAGGCGTGGAATAAATATGGAGATGGGAGACTGAAACAGCTTAGTCAGAAGTCATTTTTGTCTTGCAGCTGCAATGAAAAACTTTAATGCTCTACAGTTCTCGATAATCTTAACTTTGTCTCACAAGCCCAAGTATCCAAACTACAATGAACACAGGTTTAAATGTAGTTAAAAGACGTTTCATGGATCTCATGAATTCCAGTACATGAAAAACAGTGAAGTTGAAAATTTGTCAAATTAGTTATTCACACAAAAGTAAAATTTTTGTGTGTGTCTTAACTGAATTGGATTTCTTAATAATATGCCCAGTCATCTGGGGACTGGATGTCTCACTTTGCTGGCAGATGTCTGATGGCAAATGAGGTTAGAAAAGCAGAACTGCACTAGACCACCTGATTATCAGCCAGATATGTCTAAACCAATACACAGCTGATCGAGAACAGCTTGCTCTATTACCATATTTGCAGCATCTGCAGATGAAGTGATTGCCTAGTGATATGTGTCAATATGTAACGAGAGTGATGAGGCATATTCTGGCCCTCATCTGCTTTCTTCAGATACATCTGCTGTCACTGTTGCAGGGAGGAGACTTAATATTGTGGTTCTGTTACCTGCTAAAAGTTTTCAAAGCAAAGGACAAAAGTGGCTTTGAAGCTATTTGCAGTGTCATGTATCAACAGTAATGGGAGCATTTATAGACATGGTTTGGGATCCAGTAGACCTTATAGAAGTTGTACCTGTGACCCAATTTGCCTCTTAGTGGCTAAAGTAATCCTGCAGTCTGTACTGCTGCAGCATACTGTTGGACCTAATCCTTTAGCCGTTCACTTAATGGCCCAGTAAAGAGTATGTTGTTTGCCTGAGATGACTGATTACACTAATTTAAAAAAACCACAAGTCTGGTTATGCTTGGGACTTTTTGCAGTTGAATATTAGAGAGCGGTGCTTTTGGCTCTGCTCTTCTTTAGAACAAGCATATTTGAATGGTGGGGCAGTTCTTAAAGCCAGTGCTTAGAAGCAACGCCTCTCAGGAGGCCAGCCAAAAGAAGCCTGGGATCCGTGGAGTGTCTAACTGAAGAATACGGTTTGGATTTCATAAATTTCAAAATACAATGGGGGAGAGAGAGAGAGAGAAAAAAAAAATCGAGGAACTTTTTGCTCGTGCAGTATTCAAAATGACAGGGCAGCCATTTCTTCCTCCTCTAAGATCCTGCACAGGGATGTTGGATGTCTCTTGGAGGACTAGTTAGCGCAGTCAAAGAAGTGACCAGGCAAAATCTCAAGCAGTTTGCCCGCAAGAGCCTTACATTAAAACTCTTTTTCATGGTTTAAACAGGCTTTTTTCTCCCATAGAGTGATTCTTGATCTTTCTTTTGGCTTACACCCTGTGATCTATAGCAAACTTTCTCTGCTGATCCATCACCTTAAAGTTTTAAGTTGAGATTCTGTAGCTGAAATTGATATTTACATGTTAAAAATCAATGTATGATTAGAAGAGAGATTCCATCAATCTCCTGGGTAATGACTCATCTCCTGGATAGTGACTCATTGATGTTATAAAAGCATAATCCTTTAACAAAAAATATTTTTTAATAAAATGCTGATGAAAAAAGCAAAGCATTATATGCACAGGTAAAAACCTCAACATAAAATGCTTTAAATTTTTGTTTTCTTCTGCCTCTGTTGTGATATTTTGTTGAAATGATGAGGGTGTTTTGCATAATGTTTGCCAGCATTGATTTTCCTAAAGATATTTTACTAGTTGTCAGGCTAGTGTGCCTGGTATATGATGGTGTGACCCTTTGTCCCAACTGGCACTTTTTTTTTTTTTTTTTGTTTAGCAAATGCATCAAGAACATATTTCTCAGTTTCTTCTTGTTATGGTACCTTTTTATAGTTGTTTATCTGCCTCTGCTGTTTCTTCCTATGTCACTGGCTTGTTTTGGTGTTTTGTGGAGGGGCATGTGGAAGGAAGGACACTTAAGAAAACTCTTCTGCATTTGGAATTCTGTCTTTGATTATGGCACAAATAAGATTCAAATTAAACTGAAGGGGCACTCACGTTTTATATTGTATTAAGCTTGTTTGTATAATTAAGGATTTGTTTTGCATTTTAGCAAACCTTAAGGTTAGTTTTATTTAACTTGTCTGGTTGTTATTCCAGAAATGGTCAGTCCTTTCAAGGCCCAAATACTCTGTTCTTAATATTCTAATCTACCTGGCTGTTAGATCCAGTTCTGCTGCAGTTCCTATCTGGATAATATAAATGTCTCTGTAGACATGGTAAACGATAGCTTAGTCACAACCCTGAGAGGCTGTTTGCATCAGTGAGACTATTACTGAGACTGTTACGTGTATTTCCACTGCTGAGCCGTACACAGCCTACCCCTCTGCTTCACTGTTTTCTAGGTGTGGATTATTGGAGTAGTGTTCACATACCAATTTTCCTTTATGTTAGCACTGCATCAAGCTCAAGCTAACGAATCCTGCCTTTTGGAAAAGTACATCAGCTCCCTGTCAGCAGCACCTTAACGTAGACACGCTAGTTCTGTCGGAGCAGCATGCCAGAGTACATTTGTACATGTTTTAGCCTAGGCAAAGTGAGTTCCTTTTTGGTAGAAATACACCATGTCCTGTCAGATCTATTTTGGAGTACTTAAAGGAAGATTTGCTATATTGTTTGCAGCAAAGATGATTTCTTTCCAAGGATTGATCATGCCCCATTTGGTTAAAAACTTGCTTATCCGGGGCCTATGTGCACATGCTCTAGAGCCTGTGGAGCACTGCCACAAATGTTGTGCCTGAGGAGCTCACGGGGAGGGTCACAGATGGAGCGCGAGACTGTAGAGGAGAAAGGCTGTAACTCTGCTGTCAAGGACAAAGCAGAGGAAGGCTTGTCCAAAGAGATAGAAGCAGAGGGATCTGAGCACAGGCTTCGAAATTAAATCTGTGTTTCATGTCCCCTTGTGAATAAAACTTCAAGTGTGAGTTGCCTGGCTTTGTAATCCTCTCTTAAGAACTAAATCATCTGGAGAAATAAGGAAGTTGGATCACTTCTTTAGCACTCTTACCTTCATTTTCAGATAGTCCTCTCGCAAGACACTTCTAAGAAACTGAGTTCCTCAACTGCTTAAGTACAGTAAATCCAGTTTGTTGTAGCTGCCTTATTTGCTCATGAAAAGAACTGGGAGATTAGAATTTAGTATTTGATCTTCTTGGTGAATTTCCTAGAATGTCAAAACAGAGAATGCTAATCCTCCTTTCCTTGTAGAGCTTTCATGGCTCTGTGCTATCAAATCATAATTCACATTAGCCACACTTTCCTTTGTAATGCTTTCCCCATGCCCTCTGCCTCTCCCAAGTTAGCAGCATCAGTTTTAAATCCATAGTATTGCACTCTGGTCTGTTTTCTGCTCCTCTTTCTCAACATGTCTATACTTTTTTTTTCTTTTTTAATATAGCTTAGAGAAAATATTGCATATTGCGGCAAATAGTATTACTGTTTTGTTTGTGCAGTGTTTTGGGGTTTGTTTTTGTGGAATTTTTGTTTGCTTTTTAAGGTTGTTGCATTATTGTATGTCTGTTCTGTTTTCCAAAGGTGTGGTGAGGCCGCAAGAAGGAAAGGTCTGTTTTTAGTTGGGTGGAAACCTATGAAAACATAGAAGTTTCCTTTTTGCTTGAGAATATACAGTAACTGGGAGAAGTTCAGCTGGGTGCATAGTATATGGACAGATGGACTCATGGAGGTCAGAGTGGAGCATACAGAGTGAGACACAGCAAAGTAATGTGTAGAATAAAACAAAATCATAGCAAAGCCTCAGACGTGGCAGAGAAAAGACTATTCTTAGGACACACAGGGATCATGCGGGGTTATTGCCATGCAGGACACCAAAACTTTCTGGATTGACAGCAGCATGCCTGAAGAAAATGACTTATTCTGCAAGATACAGGAGATAGGAAGGGATTTATTTTTAAACTGTCATATTTGAGATCTCATTCTGAACTTTTAACAAGTGCTTTAAAAAGAATTTATGTTATAATAAACCTTAAGTTCTATAATGTTAAAGCCTTTTGATATTATTGGTGTCTCCCTTCAAAGACAAGATATGTAGGTATATCTACATCAAAATTCTGGCTGACTCCAAAGTGCTATCTACCAAAAGCACTCTTTTGTAAGGAGCCATCTTTACAAAAAGCTGGGCAAGATCCATCTTTCTCTCTCATCTGTGTAGCGAACTGGAGAATCACAGGGACACTCCTTTGATCGGGTGTCGTGTTTATTGCCATGGTAATGTCATTTTGCCCCCCTCTCTGAGTCTCTAATGTGGAATACTAAAAACTATTTTTATAGTGGCATGCTTTCTCTTTTCTCCCATAGCTATGCTTTTATGGATAAAGGTATTGTATAACAGTAGCACGGCAAGAAAGCTTTAAGTTACTTGGACATTAGCACTACATACGTTTCAAATTCCCGAATTTTTGTCCAGCATAGAATTACAAGTCTGGGAGCAGAGCGGAAGTAAAGCCTTTCAAAATGATAAATGGAAAGTATTGAACCTTTGTAGGCCTCAAGGCAATTCAGTTGCCTGATGATCCAGGCGATTGCGTACACACACAAATAAGTTTGCTTTTTTTTTTTTAAATACAGATGGCATTTGTAAATTTAACATACAACATGTTTTTCAACCTTTGAGATTCAGTTCTAAGATTGTAACTTTGTTTCTTGGGGGTTTTTTTTCAGTGTTTTGTTAAAATGATTTAAATGATTTCCAAAAAAGTCTTAAAAATGCACAAAAATGAAAAGTTTGAAGTTACAATCAAGAAATAGTGTAGTTCGTTTGGTGATTTCTTGAGTAAAAGGCTTTTACTAGCTGCTTTCCTATTTGGCTAGCAAGAGGTTGGCTGAGGTTTTGAATTTGGTGCTTTTTCTGTTGTTGAGATTTTATTTTGCAGCCACTTAATTAAATTTTGGTTATTTTATTATCCAAATGATAATCCAAATGGCACTCAGCACATCTCAAAAACTTTTATCTGTTACCTTTTTTCCTCTTCCATTCTTTTTTTCCCCCCCTGCAAATTTTCAACCAGTCCTAGGTAGGAAAGTGGGAAAAATTACACCAAGAGTCTGAATTTCCCATTTCTACTATTCTTGTCTCTCTCTCTCTCTCTCTCTCTCTCTCTCTCTCTCTCTCTCTCTCTCTCTCCCTCGCTCCTCACTCTCAGATTAGATTCTCTTTTATCCTGTATTTCCCTTAGAATTTGAAGCTCTGTCATACTGCTTCTATAGTTTGGTAATTGACTGAATCCTCGTTTAGATACCAGCAAGAACTTATATTACTTACGGATTGCTAAGTAGTGACTGGCACTTTCTTTTTTTTTTTTTTTCCCTCTCTTCTTTCCCCCATCTCCTCTCTTTTTCCCCCATCTCTTCTTTTTCCCCTGTCCTGATGCTTGTATGCTAGTTTTGACAGTAGTCTATGTGAAAGATCCATCTCTAGGTTTATAACGTTGGATATCACTGCTGAAACTCTTGCTGTCTTAACATGTGAGTGAAAGTTTAGAGAAGCAGTTGTTCTGTCAACTCAAAGTTTACCCAACTGTTTTACAGTTGATACTGCTGGTTCTGATGAATCCAAGGGAAGTATGTTTAAATAGCAAAATTTTGTTGACAAGACTATTATTTTTGGTGAAGTTTTCCTGATCTGTTCCAATGGAAGATCTTGATTCTTTTCTTCTGTATGTGTCCTTTTAAAAGGAATTCAGCTGTGGATAGAAAGTCCTTCTTGACATGAAGAAAAAATCCTTACTATTCACTGAATGACAAACTCTGTTTAAGAGGATATTCATTAAAGGCAAACTTGATAATCTGTCAAAAAAGCTGTTAGAAGTCCTCTTTTTCCACCAGAAAGGAACTGATAGTTGAAGAATAGAATTAAAAGCTCTCCTTTACTATTTTTAATAATTTGTCATTGCTAGTCAAAGTTCAGTATTTTTCTTGTTTTCAGTTAATACCTAATATCTGGGAAAGTTGGTTGTGTCGTGCCTGTAATCTCCTCCAAAGGAATCTTGCTTGGTTATTTGGTTGAAAACATGAAGAGATATCCACCACACACACACTGCACTAATATGTTAATGAGCACACACAAAGTTGATGTACTGTAGTGTGTTTTGATCTATTCTGGATGTCTGTATTAAATAAAAACTTCCATTGTAACTGGACTGGAAACCAAGAGTCAAGCTGCAGGTGTCTCTGCCAAAATAAGCCCAACCAAGATACTCCAAAGGTCAAGGAGGTCCAAGGCCATACAGAATTGATGATAGTAATTTTGTGACTGGAGGATTGTATTTCGAGATCTCTAGGAGATGAGAAAGGAGGACTAAAAAGATTGCTGAAGAAGCATCAAAGGGATCTGTTCTGTGGCCCAACTAGTATGGTTGCTGTTACACATGAAGATCTGCTGGCCAGTCAGAAACAGTAAGAAATGTGGTACGCTAGGACATGCCTGCTTTTTCTCACTGCAGCGGCTGCCATTAGAAAGTCTTCTGGAAACTAACTACTCTGGCATCCAATTTGGGGAATACAGTGTCTGTGCACAGGGCACACACCTGAGAGAGGTCATATTTTGCAACATCAAAATCTACTGGTAAGTAACTCATTGTCATACCTGCTGATCTAATTTCTCAAAGTCCAACGATATACCAGTCCAGACATTTCACTGTCTTGCTACAGTACTGACAGTTTGAGAGTTCCCTTTTATTTTAGAGCTGCTTTTACAGATTTTAGTTATATTCATGTGTGCTATCAATTTGAGTTTGCATTCCATATTTCCTGTCCTAGATAAAGGTTTTAAAGCTTGTTCTTTCTTATTCAAATGTTTTTATTTTTTTAAGCTTTTATTTTCACTTTTACTTTTCACTACTCAGGTAGTTCTTGAACTGGAGCACTCATCTGATATAATTCCCTTTCTTAGGGAATTAATCTGTTTGATTTATTTCCTGTCTTCATCTGCTGGTAGGAGGGCAAATTGCCAACTAGACTGGCATTTTCTGGATTTGGAGAAATTAAACCTGCAGGTAAGAAATTACTGGTTTTTCATAGGTATGATTGGAAAGAGAGTTTTTTGTTTATTAGACAAAAAAACTGAGTAAATGGGTCTTTCAGAACAGGCTTACAACGTCATGAATCTGTATTTGATCCAGGGGAAATGAGAATTGTTGTCTAGCTGAAATAAGAACCAGAAGTTCTAGGTGGTTACTGAGATGAGGCTTTTCTGTATTAACTTGGTCCAAACTTGAGAAGAATAATTTTTTTGACTCTCAGGGGTAGTAAAGTTACAGTATATTAAGTGACCAAAGATTTTATATCATTTCCATTCTGCATGCAGGAATGTCATGTGCGAGTTGTCTTTTGTCCCTGTCCCCTACTATAAATGAGCCAATCGAGTCACACCACAATTTTATGATTCAGAGGTTTTAGAAGCAGTTAATTTGGAATTCTTTATCCTTTTGAGAGGGTGCTGAGCTGCCAATAGGGGTGCTAGCTGCAACAGAACAGTTTGTGGGGTGACATTATGAATTTAATTAAAAAGAAAAAGAAAAGGTAAGTATTTTAAATTCATTTTTAAACTTTGACCATTTTGCTGATCCATTTTCAGAGTGACTCTCACATGATTGTACCAGAACAACTGAAAGAGCGGTGTAACTGTGGAAGCAGGGTGGAAACGAGCAGTGATTTGTTGGTTGCATTTTATTATTGTGTGTGTACCATACACAATGATATTCTGCTTGTGCTTCATAAATGGTCGTAAAATCATAAAACAGAAATCTCCAATAAGAAAATCAAAGTTGAACAACATTAGTAAGACAGAGCTAGTGAACACTGGTGGAGAAGGGTATTTATCAGAACACTTTATTAATCTCACTTTTCCCT
The DNA here is from genome assembly GCF_036417845.1 of Apteryx mantelli. Lineage (NCBI taxonomy): Eukaryota > Metazoa > Chordata > Aves > Apterygiformes > Apterygidae > Apteryx > Apteryx mantelli. The sequence goes on along the minus strand of NC_089979.1, from coordinate 145,818,907 downwards.
ATATAAGTACACAATTTAAGGACTGAAAGTCAAAAGTATGCAGTGACATTTCTGTGAATAGCTGTATAAAACTGATGTTAATACTGTGGCTGTTCCTGTGACTCCTTGGATAAAAGTAAAGATATTTAAAGACCTGCAGGGAGCATATATATCTCTGCTTGAAGCAGGAACTTATGAGTAAGTTGGGAGTATGTTAGTATTGATTAGCTAATGAGTCATCAGTATTCTTTTGTAACAGGCAAGAATTCATCAGCAATACTTTTTAAATGAATCCTTTCTTTGTTTCCTAAGAGGAGCTTGTTTTAATAGTGGATCCTGATGTAGAGAACAAGAATATAACTGTATAGTTATATATGAGCCAAATATTTGTTTGTATTTAATGTTATATTCTAGTATTAAGAAGATTGTTCTCATCTCTTCTTTCCTAGCAAGTTACTAGTTGCAGTAGTATTTTGAATTTGTATGTAGGTGGTCTTTTTTGGTGGATTTTTTTTGAAAGGTCTAAAAATGAGATAAAATTTAAATATCATAATTTTATAAAAATTGAAAGCAAAATCTTCTCACATTGTATGTTTCATACATTTAAAACACTGAAAAATCTGCAATCTTAGTTTTTGTTTGTGTTATGCTCTTTTTGCAAATGTGCTTTATGGGAAGTCCATGCCATGGAAATGTAGAAAGGATATTTGATTACTTTAAAATTTTTTTTTGAAAATAGATTCTGTCTCCAGCATCACTGATACCTCTCTTCTTTAATAAGCCCCAACAAGCATTTTGCTAGGTTTCCCACACTTAACATTTTTCAGAGTGTAAGCAGTTCAGCAGTTACTTCCAAAGGAATTAAAAATTGTCTGCCATCTTTTCAGTATTTATTGATTTTTTTTTTAATAAAGTTTTTCAGAACTTTAAACAGGATATGAAGTTACCTTAGAAAAATATTTGTTGGGATGAAGACTGCTCAGGGCAAAAATGTTAGGAGCAGGAGAAAAGTAATTATTTTCTTCCTGTAGGTCAAAATTGAACTTCTAAAGCATTCTAAAGCAATGATTAGGCAAAGATTTAAGCAATCTGCAATACAAGAGGTGGATACAATCTACTGAAGTCTTATTCAAGTATGATTTTGTGGGGAGAAGAACATTCTCCACTTAAATCATTTGAAATCATTCAGTCTTTTCATAAAAATGCTTTTTGTCTCCAGAAACACTTCTTTTGGGATGATATGTTTGATCCATTTCCTAAGTGGACGTAGTTAACTGAATGCTACTTTTGTTGATAGATCTAATGGCTGGGAGTTGATAGTATTTTGGTCCATATTAAGGCACAGGGAAAATTAGATACCTGTGGGCTTTTGCCTTTAAATTTGTGAACCTTTAAAACTTCCAGGTAGAAGATTATAGGTGGAAATGATACCAGTTAGTGTAGATGGGGGAAGAAAGTATACGGCTTTCAGACAGCCAAGAATTTCTTCAAGCCTAGAGTAGGTGAGTATAATGTGCCATACATCAGTTTAATCCTTCTGCCCTCTTAATAAATTGTTATGTATTTATATATTCTCCCTACTCTCCATAAACCTGTCTGCACTCCTCAGTCTCATCAAGTCAGCCCAGGATACCCTGCTCAGTCATACCATATACAATGCCTTTCATTCAAAACAAAACAAACAAGCAAACAAACAAAAAAACCCTCTTATGACCCATCATTAACATGCACTGTATTCTCAATTTACCAGCTACCTTTCTCTGATAATTACATATTAAAGCCATTGTTCTCATCTTTTATTTCGCTTTCAAGTTTTCTATTTCCAGTCTGAAGTAAAGGGGTTAACAGCTGGTCTCTGCTTTTGCTCTTATATTGTGTGGTTTAATATATAACTGTCTACAAACCTTATCTTGCATCTCACTTAAATCATCGCTGCTACAAAACCACTATCAATAGAAAACTATTTTATTGAATTTTATTTAAAAATTGAGCTGCCTACTTGTGATCTTCAGTATTATTCATGTGATGTTTATGGATTTTGTTTCATATAAGTTATGCTTTAGGCATTACTTTGCTTAATATTCTTTATAAAATCTAGGCTTTTGGGTCATGTTCACTGAGTCTTCAGTCATTCAGGTCGTTCTGGTTCTCAGTTCATGGTTCTTGCCAAAGGCTCATTTTGCAGAGCAGAAGCAGTAGAAGGAAATCTGCTTGTACATAGGCTGTTCCAGTTCAGTATGTTTTGGTACATACCTGCTTTCACCAGCATGTTATATAGAAGATTATCTATTACATTTATTTTTATGTGAACTTTTGTTAACATTTTGCCACAGATTTGAAATATTTTTCAGTCAAGGCATAGAGTGCTGTAGTTCTTTTTCTGTAGTGAATTACAAAAAATATCCATTTTACATTGCATTCTGGACTATTTTTGTGAAATTCACAAGTTTCACAAATATCCCTTTTTGCCAGTTGTTCTTCTCCACCGATTGTTTGTGTCTTCTTTTTGCTCTGTGAAGTCTTCATACTAGTTTTTCATCAGAAAGTTTTCATATGCCAAAGTTATTTTGCTATACTAGCAGATAAATAAGTTTTAATAGTAATATTCTTATTATGGTTAAACAGCCTTACAGTAAAAAGAGAGAGTAGCTGGTAACCATCATTGCACACATGCTGATTATTAAAACCTTCTACTTAAGACACCTAAGTATTGCAGTCTGGAGTTGGTCAACAGTAGTTACAGGTATTTTTTTTATTCTGTGGAACAGAGTGCTTTGAATAAAATAAATTGTTGTCTTCTGAGAGCTCTTAATTCTTAGAACTCATGTTGTCTGACCAGTCTTTAGAATAGGAGAGCACTCATAATATTGCACATCATTTTCCACATTGAGTGTTTTCACATTTGTATGTTTGTTTTCATTAAAACTTGATCATATTTCCTTCCTTCTAACTCCTTCATAAAGCCTTTTGGTCTCTTTTTCTTTCCCTCTTTGATTTTTTGAATGTTCTTAGCAGGATCACTTCTGCCTCATGATGATGAAGAGTTTGTAGATGAAGTATACTGTGCAGTTTAATACTTTGACTCTTAGAAGAAGTCTGGCTAATATGTGTAAACTGATACTGCCTTCATTTATCTTTATCTTGAGAGAATTGCTGTTTGCATGCAGTTCCATTTAAAAGTCTTTGCTGCACTAGAACCTATTGATACTGTAGAAAACAACTGCAAGAGAATAAACAGCTGAATAATTTATAAGGCTGAAAGAATAGGTGGAATGACCAGCAACCTGCTATGAATATTTGGTCTAACTTCTTAATGTCTACAATACTATTTTGTATATGCTGAATACTGTGCTTGTACTGATTTTGTATATTCAGAGTTATTTTTACATATTTTTAACATTCCAAAATAAAAGCCTAGAAGTTTTAAGAGGAGGAAAACTTACTTCCATATTCTGCTTGGTGCGTATTTTTCTTCCAGAGCATGGTGGACAAGTTTAAGTCACTACTTAAACCATCTTCAAATGTTACCATGCTAAAATCTCTGCAGCAGTTTGGTTAGAGCTTGTTTCAGAATTTCTTTTATGTCCAAACAGAAGTGTGAAATTTCAGGCTACCGTAGCATGAAGATTGGTGAAGAAGGCCTCAGTACAGAAGCCTGTGTCAAATACCAGAATTCTGCTATTAGCATCTTGCCCACAGATGGGCATTTATGTCCTCCTTGCTCAGCAGGTTTGGTTAGTTGTTACAGTGAGCTAAACATGCTGCTGAGCTGTGTGGTGATCACACCTATGAGTTGTTCAAATGGTAATTTACCATGTTGTAAGTGTATTAATTTGTATTTAGCTACTCACTATTCACTGTGTGCACAGTTGCTAATATAAACTGAGTGTCCTGTGGGAAATAATAAGCTTGTATGAAACCTCTATGAAAGCAATGCAATAAGTACTTCTGAATAAGGAGTTAAGGTAGTCTACCTAGCTCACATCACAGTAACTCACTAGATAACAGTTTCAGTTTCCTCACAGCAAATAAGCTTTTAACAGACCTGATCAATGCTTCATGTACCCCATTGAAGGGAATATCATAGAGGATATTTGAAATTTTTAACAGCTTTGGGTATTCAAAGCAGTGCTTCCTGCAGACTCTTTAGAGAGGAGGAGGTGTGAGGGAGATACCATGGTAGAAAAGTTGATGGTTTACCTGCATAAAAGTTGGGAAAATTATCATCTTGAGACAAATTTTTGAAAATAGTTTTGTTCACTGTGGTGCTTTGCCACCTCTTCTTGCAAAATTGCTGTGTATCTGTCTTCTCTCTCACCTACTAAAAATTACTTGCTGAACTTGCTATTGTCTTACCTTGTTTTGTGGGAGATTTTGACTCTTTGGGTGGTATTGTGTGCCCTTACTTGAGGTTCTTGTCTAAACTGTTTGAATGTCACCAGAATCAAAATTACATTGTAAAAATAGATCTGCTGACAGTATTATTTGTGAATTCCTATAAGTGTATGTGTACCATCAATAGTTATTTAATTTTCTATGCAATTTGGCATGTCGGATAACAACATGGCATTTGGCTTTGAACTACTGAATACATTCAATATGGAGATAAGTAACATTAGTTACTTGCTTCAGGCCACGCATATTCTGATGTGGTATAAAGCAGCACTTTACTATTGCCTAAGATTTCTTGGCATTGAGGATTTATAGATTTTTTTAAAAAGCAATATTTTGTTGTTTCTAAAGTTATGTTGTAGCAGTGTACGTTGCAGGTTGCCTTGTACTATTGGAAGAAATTGTCTTTGGGACAAGAAAAATCTTGTCTTGGAACCTGAAGACCCAGGAACCTTCCCTACTTCTGCATGACTTGTGGCAGATAATTTCTAATGTTGGTAGCTTCCTCATTTCCAGAACTTTAGAAAACTGATCTGCTTTATGGGAATGATGAGAGGCAAAACTTATTTAAGCATGTAAGGTACTCAGTTAACACATTTTCAGTAATTTAGAAGAGTAAATTGCTAGAAACTGTAAAGCAATAGAAGACAGAATAGCTACATGTAGTATTTTACCTGGAAGTATATCATGGAGTTAACACATCTGTTTTTTAGTTTATCCCTCAAAAATATTGTGGGGGTGGGGTGCTTTTTTTTTTTGTACTTTAAAACTGTAAAAAATTGAGAAAAAAGAACATCATGTTCCCATGCAAAGTAGCTGGCTTGTTAATAACTATCATGCAGGCAGAAAGCATCTTTAAAATGCAGGTTTATTGCTTCTGTAGAAAGAATGTTATTTCAGCTCTTTATGTTCCTAAATACTTTTTCATTTATAAGTTGCTTCCCACAGGAAAAGTTGAACAGTTCTATGAAACTGTTTATGAACTGCTTTATGAAAATTGCAATCTGTCAGTCACTTGAAGGAGAACATGAACTTGGACAGGAGTATTTGTTCTGTTTTTCTTACTGTAACTTAAGAAATTGCATTTAATGGAGTAATATTTAGTGCTCTTCATATTCACAGGACTGTGCTAAAGAATAATGATTTGAGATCAAGACAAGAACTAACTACTCACCTCACCAATCAGTGGCCTTCCCCAGGAGCTCTGGATGTCAATGCTGTTGCCTTGGACACTCTACTCTATAGAAAGCACAATCAACAATGGGATGAGTAAGTTGAATATTTATTTTGATTCGGCTTTAAAGGAGCATGAAAACTCAAAATTATACGTTTCCCTTAGCATACTCTTAAATGTATCCTGTCGGAGTTACCCATTAGAATGTACTAGAATCAGCTAGAAAATTTCAGTTTTTCTTACTTACCGTAAGATTTTCCTTCCCTGGGATTAATCAAAATTTTTATTCACTGTTTTAGGAAAAAAACAATGCTTTAGGAAACAGAAGAAATAGAGAAAGTGTTTAAGAGAGGAAAGATTAACCGTGTAATTAAAAAAAAAGAACTTTTAAAGAAAAATTAACGTTTTCTAGTGAAATCTTTAAATGTGTTACTATTAAAAAGTATTACTTGTTTTACAGGAAAAGTTTTCAAAGCCTGGACCAGCTTTCAGCAGAAGTTAGTCTTTCTCAAACCTCTCTGGATCCAGGTCACTCACAAGATGGAAAGCAGGATGGAATAAACTTGTTAAATGAAGGTACGGTGCCTGTCTGGTAGCTTCATTTTATTTCATTCTTCATAGCTCTGATGTCCAGTCCCTGTGTGATGGATCTTCAGCATGAACAAGGAAGTGAACTGCATACTTTTCCCACTGTTATGCAAACAGTTTCTCCAAGGACTTAATTTAAAAGAAGTTTGCATTTATCAAGAGTCCCAAAAAGGAAAATAATTACAGGACTTTGTGCTGTTTTTAAGGCTCTACTTCAAATATGTTGCATATCTTCCTTCTCCATTGCAGAACCAGAGACAGTTTCGTGTAGGATCTTCTGTCCCCTTTCTGCTATAACTAACTTGAATATTTGAGCCCTTTAATTTCCTACTTGTTTGGGTTATTCCAGAGGTGATCTCAGTCCTGTTTCTTAAAAGAAAACTTAAAGGCACTGGATTTGCAACAACTACTCTCATTCTTACGTCTTGCATCCAACTATCTGTGGAGATGCAGGCTGATAATGCTTCCATTAAAACAGAGGGGAAGATGATACAGATTATGCTAGTATATAATTATAATATACCACTTCCTTCAAAATCTGTATCCTTATCAGAGTTTAACAGCTCCATCTTGTGGACAATTGTGAAAAGCAGAAAAATGCTGGAAGACTTTTGAAATAGTACTATTTTGGGTATGGAACAGAACTTAGTATAAACAACTTCTTGTATCTCATCAAATGTTAACTTTGAATATTCTTTGCAGTATGGAGTCTTACCAGTTCATAACTCAAAAATTTCTAATTTTTAAAATATGAAGGATGTCAAATTTAAAACTTTTACTGAAAAAAGTCTTGAAATCTAATTTTTTCAAGTTAGCTTAGAGTAAGTGAAATAGAAATAGCATGGCTATTATGAAGAGAGTTCTATAGCAGATCTACTTCCAACTTGTTTTTGCAATACTAGTCCTTTTAAGTTTATGCTCTATCTTCTGTGAATTAAGGTGTGGCAAAAATGCTGATAATATTTAGATTTTGATTTCAAGACTCTATCTTTAAAAGTAGCATGATGTCTCACATCTAAATTAGTGAGGTCCATCAGTACCTAAGCTTTAATATAATTTGGTAAGACACAGTATTGTAACAGCAAGATCACATTCCTCTTGTCTACTTCTTGCTATGGCAGTTTTAAGTAAAAGATTAAAAATAGTAAACTTTCACAGTACTACTGAGAGAGGTACATGAGCTACTTCGTGAGTCAGGTTTTAGCTTTACAGTTGTTGAATTTAGAGGGTGCGCCCGAAGCATGTTATACTACTCTTGGTGTAATTTATGTCCTCCATAGTTTCTAAAAGATAATTTTTCTGTGAATAAAGATTTTTCTAGTGGTGAAGACTTGAAAAGGGCTAATCTAGTTCATTTTTTAGGAAGCCTATTCAGTCATTCAGACAAATCTTGGTAGAGATGAGACCCAAAATGTACTGGAAACTGCTAATAAGGACTATAAGTGACACAAGGGAACTACATGTCACTTATATTTTCCATAATGAATTGTTGGGGTTGTTTTTGTTTGTTTTCCTTACATCCTTCTTGAAAAGTAAAACTTTTCTGTCAGGAACAGGAGACAGTTTTAAGAAACACCACTTTATAGATGCGTGTTTTTTGTTTTAATTCCTGTAGACAGGCTTACCAATAAAATCTTGTGCCTGTGTCCGTTAAGTCACTTTTAAAATCTAGTTCTAGTTGACTGTGAGTGGTTATCTAATCATTTCTATACTGCAGGTGAACCAGGAGGATGAAATACGGAGATTTTTGTAGGACAGCTTCTGTATCATGTAGTGCACTAGCTGGGTTGACACCAAAGTAAGTTAATCAGATAGTCTGAGAAGGGAGGGCATACACTAAATGGAGAAATTGTCTGGTGCAGTTTTATACCTAGAAGTGTATTTCATGTTAAATTTCAGGTGTATTTGGAGGATAGGATAGATAATTGCACTGCTACTCTTGCCCTGTGGGACTTTTTCAGCTGTGGGAATCTAGCACACTTCAAATTAATCAAGAAGGATAAAAGAAAACAAAGCAGGTTCATTGTTAAGGAAATATATCTGCATTCCAGTTAATTCTACTTCCTTCTGAGGGATTGAAAATGAGACCTCTGGTTGTGAGGTTGCATTAGTAACATCACTTCCATTTACAGTGTGTTCAATTAGAAGTGCTTGATTTGGTAACTTCTGTTCACTGTGTAGTCAGTAGAGCCTCTGCCTCTTCCTCTGCAGGAGACTGGCCACAACCCAGCCTGGTAGGTAGGTTCATAGTCTCTGTCCCAGCTGGGCAGTAAAGGTGCAGATAAATGATATGTTTTCTTGACTGTGTTTGTGAAGTATGTGTGTGCTAACGTGATAATAGGTAATTCATAATAGGGTACATGAACCAGTATTCTCTCTTGCCTCAGTTTCTGCAGTCAGGTGATCTTGTGTTGAAATAATGATTAGCTTAAATCTTGTTTTTCTTAACAGGGAAGGAAGACACTCCATCACTGCTTGGTCTCTGTGGTTCTCTTACTTCAGTAGCAAGCTACAAATCTCTCACAAGTCTGAAATCAAGTGAATATCTTGCAAGTCCCACAACAGAGATGACAAGTCCAGGCTTAACACCATCTTGAGTAGATATACACAACAAGGAAGAGCTTTTGTGTTGTATGCGTTTGGTTTACATTCTGTAATACGACCTGCAATGAAGACTGCTAATTCTAAGTCAAAAAATATGCCGCTTTATTTTTTCTTTTTTTGCACTTACCTGTTTAATTCACAAATTCTGTCAGTTTTCATTCAAACTTTCTTTTCCAGAGGACTTTTTCAGAATTTCTATTTAGTCTTAAATTGTTTAAAATTCACGGTCAGATACAGGACATACTTATAATTTGATGCTACAACTGATTTTTAAAATGAAACAGTTGGAAATCAGTCCCCTACTTAACTGCCATGACCTTTCTTCTTCCTTATAACAGCTAACAGGCTGGCCATACTCTAACCATGGTGCTTCTTCGCAGCGCTTTAAATATCTGTCAACTCTTGCAGAAGAGACAGGGAATCCTTAACTTAAGTCTTTGTAAGCAAATAAATATTTTACTTAGAAATACAGCTTTTCATCTGCGTATGTTACATAGGACCTCAAATTGCATATTTAACCTATCAATAGATCTTCTCAAGCTGACTGAATGTTGAATTTGCATTCCAGTTAGCATCATGGCACTTATGAGCTGTATGAATCACACTGAAAAATCACACTGAAACATCTCTTCCTAATTCTAGAAGTTGCATGAGAATAACAAATGTAAACTGATCATCTCAATCAGGCATACTTAGTGGATTTATAAATGTTGAAGCAGTTCACTAAATGCTTTTGAGTGACCTGAGTTAGGGGTAGTATAAGATTATATGAGAAGTGTCTTGGTTTATCGGCACTGTGTTGCCTTGCTGGAAAGTTGGGGACTAAGGATGGTGGGGTCAGCACCCTGGGAAGTTTGGATTGTGTGTTTATTGGGAACATTCCAAGGAGAGTGAAAAAGGGGAAGCAATGGAAATGTAAAGACAATATTCTCATGTTAAAGAGTTTTCTCATTCCTGTAGTAGTGCAATAGGTATTTTTCTTGATTAGGTAATATGCTAGAACTAAATCAGTTTTCTCAAATGATTTGTCATTGATTTAAATTACTGATACAAATTACCTGAGACATTTTTTTAAATAAAACACTTTACAGATTACCCTACAGTTTCAAAGTTTGCAAATTAATTTTTGAATTGCAAACTATATTCTTAATTCTTTGTAAGATATAATGAATCCTTTATCTATGAATTTTGCTAATCAAGGTAACGCATATCAGTACGATCCGTAACTTTTTAAACAAAACTTAAGCGCATGTATGTTGTATTTATAACTGCTAGGGAAAATGCTTTTTTGTGCCAAAGAAGTTTCATAAATTGTTTACATGAGTAGCTGCAATACAAGATTTTTAATTATTGCTTACTTTTAGATGTTTACAATTTGTCACTACACTTTACTGTTTTAGTTGATTTGCCTCTCGTAATGGTACCCTTGGCACTACTACTATAGTCTGGTCATTTGGGGGGAAGGAAAATCCATTCTCACCCTTACTGAAAACTACAGGAATGTTTTGCCTTCCTAGGTAGGAGGCTACACGTCTCTTGAAGGCAAGGCACTGATGGATTTAGCTGCAGGAGGTTCAAGATGCTTCTCCTCAACTCTCTAGTCCAGAGTGTAGAAGTTACTGCATCCATGGCAGAGTAAACAACTCTTGATTCCATTTTAAGGCAGTATTATAAAGCAGCACAGCAAAATCCACCAGACCTTGTCTTTCAAGCCCTCATGTACCCACCCAAGTGAATTATTTTCTGTGTAATAAATTGTGAACATTAAATCCTTTCATACACTGTCAGAATGTCTATTACTTCATGTAACAGCTTTTTTCAGGTTATTGCATCAAGTACCTGTTCTCTCATGGCAGTTCAGTAGCATTATTAAATACTAATTTGTAAACTAGAGATGCATTTTTACTACAAATACAATGAGGGAATCAGGATTCCAGAAGTTAACATTCCACATCAAGGTATGGTAATTTAATTGCTCTTGTTTGCTGTTAAACACTTCTCCCACTACATCAATATTTTGGAGCGGGGTATAATCATGATTTTCAGTCATGTTAGCTGATGGCTCTTTTCTTGGAGCTACTGGTGTGAAATTCATGTGTCATTTAGCTTAAGTCTTTTATGTAGTCTGACACCACAATGAGTTTGTAAGTGTCATTTGTGCATGAGAAATCGGTTGTGTGTCTTTCTCAGTTCTAAACATTATTCATTTTTCAAAAAATTTGAAAAAAATGCCAAAATTGTATGTTTTGCTGCCTTGATGTCCCATAAATGTTGCATGTAAATTAAACATTTTGTATCATCACTATTTACTAGTTTTTGTCTCTGTTTTAGTCGGACAATATAAAGTAAGACCGCTTGGAAAATTACCGTATCAGTGAGTTTACAGCAGATTCTTTTCATGCAAAACAAGGAGACTTTTTTTAATTGCTGTATTTCATTCAGCATGGTCCAAGATTTGCTGTGTTACTGCTTTCTTTCTCTTATACTAGGGACTCAAAATAAGGCCTAAAATTACTTTGAAAAATCACAATAGAAGACCAATTTCAAATATTTCCTATGGCAGTACCTCTCTTGCCTGTAATGCACGCTGTAAACATCATACTTCCTGTCTTTACAGCTGGAGCATTTTTTGGCACACACTAAGTTTTCAGGAAGGCAAACGCACACTGGGATACCTTGTTCATAGCAGAACAGGACAGGGTCCATTTCTTGGGTATGGCACAGCTAAAAGCCTGTGTCTTAATGATCTGACTGTTGAGTTGCTATGTGAGTCTTTTGGTTGCTTTAGTACCAACAAACCCCCTCATTAAAATAAGCAAAAAAATTAAACCACTTCTTTGAAAATGCATGAAAGAAAAGATGCAGTGATGGTGGTTAAAAATAAAAGAAGTCATTAAGAGGAAGTTTTGATTCACTCAAATACCAAAGGACAACAGAGATGCTGCAACTGTTTGTACCACATGCATGCAACACACAGTTACATGCAACACCCAGCAGCCAGTGGCTGGGTCTATAGCAGTAAATTAAATGTGCCCTTGCCTTCAGATGGGGCTGAATCAAGCCAGCATGGAACCACCTCTGTTTATGCCAGTAAAACTGGCCTTCAAAACCAGGTGTCTTCATCCATACTGCAAAGGGGGAACACTAAAGCCTGCTCCTGCCATGGGGATGTGAGGTCCACGTGGGAGCGCAGCATCTTCAGTGCCTGTAAATGTTTCCAGGTGAACTTGCATTTCTTAGTACATGCACAGCCTAAGAATACTACCTTAAGCTACAAAGCCATTGCAGTGACTGTCAGCACAGTCTCCATGCTCTCTGGGTCTCTTGTGAACAATACTTTCTCCAGTTTCAGCTAAAACATTTTTCTTTCTCTTGCAAATTTAAATAAACCTAACAAGAATCTAAAGACTAGTTTAGAATATGCATTTACACAAAATATAGAGCTGCAAATAACAAACATACAGAGAATTAAACATTTATTAAGCAAGAATAAATAAGAATTTATTGAATTCATTTTGCATCATCCTCCTTGTAAAGAGGGATAATTAATTCATACAGTGGAAGCCTAAAATATTTTATAAACATTGTTTTAAATATCCAACAATCTTCAGTCAGACTGAAAATGCATTATTTCCATTTTGAAAAGTTCTGCATATAGTAGTTAGAGGGAAAAAAAAAGCACTCTCCTTTTCATAAATGTGAAAGAACATTCTTTATGGATCTCCCACTGAAAACTCAGATTACTCCCATTCATATATGCTTCTTTTTTTTTTTTAACTTCAGAAATGCTAGTAATTCTTAAATACTGCAGAATTAATCCTGACTTTGAAAGAAGGTAACTTAGGGAAAACAATTTTGTATCCTTAAAACACCCCAAAACCCCAACTTCTGTAGGTTTTTTAGCCATATGTATGAGAAGTCTCAGTTTAGTGGAGTCTGGAAGGAAGACAGGTAATAATATATTCACAGTTTATGTGAACTCATGCAAAAGCAACAACTCAAAGCTTTCAGCATAACTGTGAGAATAGATAGTATTCTCATGGAGAGAAAAATCTGGAGAGACATAAACTTAGAATTACCATTCTGCTTCCAGCTATATGACAGTTCTCCTACCGTTTCATCCATTTTTAATCGACAACCTCATTTGTGAGGAGTATTTTTCAAAATGAACTGAAGTATGCACCTCAGGTGCTACAAAAGGGATTTGTGAAAGCTTTTTATGTGCCTCTTAGTGTTTTGGCTTTAATATGTGTGTATAAGATTTAAAATTAGTTAAAAATATAACCACAACACTTGAAAAACTGAGTTGCATGCAACTGTACATGTAGCAGATGCATTTCTAAAGCTTTCATAAGTTTTCTGGAAATATCAAGGGTCAGGCTCTTTCTCAGAAAGTTAATCTCTACTCTGAGTAATAAAACTGGAAATTATAAGTTTCTTGTTAAATGTGACCTTCCTTTTTAAACTTCTGCTGAAGTTCCAGTTCAAATTGAATTAGCATTACATGACACACAAACTGATATACTGAAGTAAGTTAACTCAAGTTTATTCCAGGTTAATTCAATATTACTGTATTGGTGAGCTACAGTATGTTTCTATTTAAAATCATCAAAATATAAATCATTTTTATGGTACTTGATGGCTATTTAGTAGTATGCTATTTCTTTCTACCCTCAATGTCCATGGATACACTGTATTATTTTTAATAATAGCACAGCCGCAAGGACAAACTGATAGGACAAATGTCTCTAGGTGCACAATTAAGCATTCATGGAAGACTTGTCCTTATCTATGCTCATATTTTTTTGAACAAAAGTCCACAAAAAATCTTATTTACCTATTTCTGAAACAAGTTGCTCAGTATAAGATTGAATTACAACACAGAAATACTCTTACTCTGTACAAATCTCATTTCCAGTTAATGGGTGCATGTCGTCTCCCAGGAACAGTGGCAGTGGTTACTCTTCATTGCTCTGTCCAGTCTCAATTTTTTTTCCTTCTGACCACCACAGAAGAACAATCAGAGCATCTCTTTTTTTTTCCTCTCTAGCCACAGAAGTCACAAAATTTTGAACAATGGTTTCAGGGTTATGTGTATTTTCTTAATCTTAACCAAAAAGCCTTGAATTTATACTTCGTGAAATAATTAAGAAAATGAAGATGTATTAAGTTACCAAATGTAATAGCTGCAATTCACTGGAAATTCTGGCATACTCCTAGACAGAGTCAAATTTGGCACAACTTTCATCATATATTTTGACTGTACACAACCAGGTGAAGAATTAAGGGTGCTAGTTCTTTTTTTCATTTAAGTGACGAAAGAAAGACTTTCCATATTCATACGTGCTGATCATTATGGCACAAGCAGGAGCAACTTTAATCAACCGTGGAATGATACCTGCCCAAAAAGAGAAAGGGAAAATATTCACTATCATCATTTGTTTTCAGAAGGAAGCACTGTAGTGCCATTTAGTGTTTGTAATACACTGATACCACGGTATATCATTATAGAACTGGGATTCTAGATGTCCACATTCCTGAAAATAACAGAATTACTGCCTACAGCTACTACCAATCTATTAACCTTATGCCACCCTGTGTGGCCTGCCTGCCTCAAGCCCATGGTGTCTCTCCCCTGTCTCTCTCTCTCCGCAGAGGTGGAGCAGCATAACCTGCGTGGCGAGTCAGAGGCAGCACTGGTGGCAGCCTGCATGCCCTCCTCTAAGTGGCAGTTCAAACCTGCTGCCCCTGTGGGACAAGCAGAGGTTTGTGACCTCTTGGTCAGGAGGGCCAGAGGTGCAAGAAACCCTGAAGCCTGACATGGGGAAAGGCAAGGAAGAAAGGGCACAAGTACCATGTTGGGCTGTACCCCGCATCGTGGGCACATAATCGCAGCCCTTCAAACTAAGCATTAATAAATTAAAAAGACTGATTCCCCTGCCACTGTCTCCCCCAAGACCTACTGCCCCTTTATTAAAATGAAAGGCTCCTGGTTACAACTGAATGCAGGTGTTAAGGGCTCCCATCACCATCAACAGTGATCTTGTGAACTGAGTTTAAAAAGTGAGTGAGCTTACCCCGAGATAGGCAAATGGAGGCAGATCCACTTGTGTAGCCACAGCCATCTAGTTCCATATGAAATGCAGAGACATCTCCATGGAGCTAGCACAGATGACACATGACCTACAGAAAACTTGTGTCCTTCTGGAACAGTAGCAGGAGGCCAGGCGGAACACCCCAGGCCATCTCAAATGGCACCACATACCTAGCTGTGGGCAACTGAGCTGAGTTAGTGGCTGATCAAGAGAATGTCTCTACACTTCATTAGTCACATGTCAAGACCTAAAGGTAGGTATCCTGATCTGTGAACTACATTCCACCCAAAACATCTAATTGTAATACTTTGTGCAGTCTTGTATTCTTCTCAAATCAACATTCTGAAACATTC
Organism: Apteryx mantelli; assembly: GCF_036417845.1. Classification (NCBI taxonomy): domain Eukaryota; kingdom Metazoa; phylum Chordata; class Aves; order Apterygiformes; family Apterygidae; genus Apteryx; species Apteryx mantelli. Next base: position 145,803,722 of record NC_089979.1, on the reverse strand, counting down.
AAATCCTGTTATCCCTCAATGATATCACTGTGCAGCAAGTAAAGTAATTTAATCTCTTCCTTCAGTGAACGCAAACAAGTCTTGCAAATATTTGGCCAGCTGCATAGCCATTCACACAAGACGGTCCAATGAACCCATGCAGCGTTGCCAACACTTGTAGGTATCCTGGTTTTGGAATGACTCTTGCAGTTGTTCATATACGCATCAACTCCCAAAGGCTTATTTTTATCAGAACATCTTGTAACTTCCTCGTTAGGCTGCTAGAGTCACGCATGGCAACACACGTGCATTAGAAGACTTCTGTGTATGGCAGCAACACAGTATTGCCCCAGCCATTCAACAGAACAGGAAAATAGCAGCCTCAGCCATCAGGGAGAATTACTAAAGGCAGAATGACAGGGGGGATCTCTTCCCTGGCAGGCTTGGAGAAGCGCACTGGGGCCTTTGAGTAGCACAAAGTACAAGTACTAGGGGATGCAAGAAAGCTTAGAGCAGCTGAGATGAGTATCCCAAGGTAGACACACAGGAAATAAGGAGCATTCTGTGACTCTGAGCACATTTAGTATACTTTCAAGGTCAAATTGCAACTGAATTTGAATTCAGTTGTCACACATACAAAGGAGGGGATACAAAAGCAAAACATTTTAAAAACAAGTTCAGAAATGACACTGTTTTAGTCTGGTAATACTTGGGCTAGTAAATTATTGATAGAACTATTTGAGTGTATGTATGCAGCAAAGCAAAAATGTCACCCACAGTTAAAAATCTGTGTTTAATGAATGACAGCAGTTGTTCATGAAAGATATTAACCAGCAATTAGAATTCCTGAGGATGGGTAATCAACTTAAACACACTGTCACTATCCATCTGCACTATCATGCAAGGCTGAAGACTCTTATTCTCTCAGTTCCTGTCACATGTGGTAATCCCAAACTTGTCTTTATGCATACTCAAACTACAGGTACACAGAGTGAGACATGCCAGCACCACTTGAGTTACCTCTTAGGAGTAGAATTCCCACTCAGTCACCATATAGGAAAGGGAGAGAAGGTAGACAGTGAGCATCCTTGTGGATGGCACATATCTTTACTCCATTAAGTGATAAGCAGCCTATACTTTTCACAGAACAGCAGTCTACATGTACACTTGCAAAATGGATGACTCCACACAGTAACCTCCATATTAATATTTACCCAGAGATGAATTTTGGACTGAGAAGTGTGAAGCAAAACTTCTGAGCATTTGCCATGAAATCCATTTCTTTGAATGGTGGAAGAAGGTTTAGTTATAGAAAGGTTGAAGGACCGAGGAACATCATACCAAGTCATCACCCAGGAAACTATGTTCATCACCAAATTGATATAGGTTGAAATGACTGCAAACATCTTGGTAAACACTTTGATGTTTAGCAAGACATAATTGATAGTGGCGATGAACCATGCTGAAGCACAAGTATTTTGATAGGTGAGAGATGAAAATATGACTTTCTGTAATACACAAAAATAAACATCTAGAATATCCAGAGGTACAAACCATCATCTTTCTTGAATGGCTCAGTAGTCACCTATTACTCCTAAACCCATGGATGAAAGCATTCAGCTTTCTCTCATTCAAATTAGGCCGCAACCCCCTTTTGCTCTATGAAATGAGGAAAAGACAGATGTACTGTAAAACCTCCCTCCATTCAGAACACCAAAACTTCCACTTGCATCAGACTCTTATAGAAAGAAGAAATAATGTATCGAAAGATTGAAGCGGGACAAATTACATAGTGTAGAGTTCTTCATATTTCAAGGACTCAATACATCTGGTGTGATGTTTAGCAAGTTGTAGGGATCTATTCTGATGTAAAAGAAAAAAGAAATAAGGAGAAAGAGGGCACTGCAACTGTCAGAAAAATAACTGGCACCTCCCAGTGGCATCTTCAGGACTGCTGACAGAAACCTGATAGCTCCATGGAAGAGATGTTACCAGCCGTAGGATGACACAGTTTGAGAATGGCCAGGTCTGAAGCTCTGCATTGCTACAGAGCTGCAATCTTGCATTTCTTGTGGGACAGTGGATACAATACCACATGATCTAAAAGTTGTTCAGAAAGTCCTTTTTTAAGAAGTGAAGACTTCACCAGTTTTGGGGTTAATGTTCTCACAGAAAGGCAGATATTTTACTAAAGACTGAATTCCTCAGGTACACTAAGGTTTACAGCCAAGAAGCCCTTCTCATTAGTATGGCAATGCTTATTACAGCTCCATCTTGCAGACTGCCCTAAAAACTGATTGGCCCCACAGTAATTCACCATAAAGTTGTCACAGGGTACTGAGACATTCAGATCAGCTGTCAGAGAAGTTCATATTCATATGGGGTAAAAAATATCTGGCTGTTGGAGAAAGGAAATTTTGGGGGAGCAGAATATAGCTAGGCTATGAAAATATTTTTGGTTTTAGTTACCAAACTAAAGAAGAAGAGGTTTGTTTCATCTCTGGATCGCAACCCTAGACTTCAGGAGAGCAAACTTTGGCCTCTTCAGGGACCTGCTTGGAGGAATCCCATGGGTTAGGGCCCTAGAAGGAGGGGGCATTCAAGAGAGCTGGTTAATATTCAAACATCACCTCCTCCAGGCTCAAGATCGGTGCATCCCTATGAGTAGGAAGTCAAGCAAAGGAGGCAGGAGACCTGCATGGATGAGCAAGGAGCTCCTGGCAAAACTCAACCAGAAGAAGGAAGTACACAGAATACGGAAAAAGGGACAGGCCACTTGGGAGGAATATAGGAATGTTGTTAGAGTATGCAGGGATGCGACGAGGAAGGCTAAGGCCTGTTTGGAATTAAATCTGGCTAGAGATGTCAAGGACAGCAAGAAGGGCTTCTTCAAATACATCAGCAGCAAGAGGAAGACTAGGGAAAATGTGGGCCCTTTGCTGAACGGGGTGGGTGCCCTGGTGACAAAGGATGCAGAGAAGGCAGAGTTACTGAATGCCTTCTCTGCTTCAGTCTTTACTGCTCAGGCCAGCCCTCAGGAACCCCAGACCCTGGAGACAAGAGAGAAAGTCTGGAGGAAGGAAGACTTTCCCTTGGTGGAGGAGGATCGGGTTAGAGATCATTTAAGCAAACCTGACATCCACAAATCCATGGGCCCTGATGGGATGCACTCACGAGTGCTGAGGGAGCTGGCAGATGTCATTGCTAAGCCACTCTCCGTCATCTTTGAAAGGTCATGGAGAACAGGAGAGGTGCCTGAGGACTGGAAGAAAGCCAGTGTCACCCCAGTCTTCAAAAAGGGCAAGAAGGAGGACCCAGGGAACTACAGGCCAGTCAGCCTCACCTCCATCCCTGGGAAGGTGATGGAGCAGCTCATCCTGGAGGCCATCTCCAAGCATGTGGAGGAAAAGAAAGTGATCAGGAGTAGTCAGCATGGCTTCACCAAGGGGAAATCATGCCTAACCAATCTGATAGCCTTCTATGATGGAATGACTGGCTGGGTAGATGAGGGGAGAGCAGTGGATGCTGTCTCCCTTGACTTCAGCAAGGCTTTTGACACTGTCTCCCATAACATCCTCATAGACAAGCTCAGGAAGCGTGGGCTAGATGAGTGGACAGTGAGGTGGATTGAGAACTGGCTGAATGGCAGAGCTCAGGGGGTTGTGATCAGCGGTGCAGAGTCTAGTTGGAGGCCTGTAGCTAGCGGTGTCCCCCAGGGGTCAGTACTGGGCCCAGTCTTGTTCGACTTCTTCATCAATGACCTGGATGAAGGGACAGAGTGCACCCTCAGCAAGTTTGCTGACGATACAAAACTGGGAGGAGTGGCCGATACACCAGAGGGCTGTGCTGCCATTCAGAGAGACCTGGACAGGCTGGAGAGGTGGGCGGAGAGGAACCTCATGAAGTTCAACAAAGGCAAGTGCAGGGTCCTGCACCTAGGGAGGAATAACCCCAGGCACCAGTACAGGTTGGGGGTTGACCTGCTGGAAAGCAGCTCTGCGGAGAAGGACCTGGGAGTGCTGGTGGACACCAAGTTAAGCATGAGGCAGCAATGTGCCCTTGTGGCCAAGAAGGCCAATGGTATCCTGGGCTGCATCAGGAAGAGTGTTGCCAGCAGGTCGAGGGAGGTGATCCTCCCCCTCTACTCAGCCCTGGTGAGGCCCCATCTGGAGTACTGTATCCAGTTCTGGGCTCCCCAGTACGAGAGGGATGTGACACTACTGGAGCAAGTCCAGCGAAGGGCTACAAAGATGATTAGGGGACTGGAACATCTCTCTTATGAAGAAAGACTGAGAAAGCTGGGCCTGTTTAGCTTGGAGAAGAGAAGGCTGAGAGGAGATCTTATCAATGTGTACAAGTATCTGAAGGGAGGGTGTCAAGAGGATGGGACCAGACTCTTTTCAGTGGTGCCCAGTGACAGGACATGAGGCAACGGGCACAAACTGAAACATAGACAATTTCATCTGAACATGAGGAAATACTTTTTCACTGTGAGGGTGACAGAGCCCTGGAACAGGTTGCCCAGAAAGGTTGTGGAGTCTCCTTCTCTGGAGATATTCAAAACCCGCCTGGATGCAATCCTGTGCAATGTGCTCTAGGTGACCCTGCTTGAGTAGGGGGGTTGGACTAGATGATCTCCAGAGGTCCCTTCCAACCTCAACCATTCTGTGTGATTCTGTGAAACTGCTATCTAGAAACACAAGTTGTATTCTATGGCTACTTAGGACACAATGGATGACAATGCAAGAACTACAATTTCCTGGAAACACAATCTTTTCTATTTTGCTAGAAAGAACATGCCAAGAAGTAGAAGTCTCTGCTGGAAGTCTAAAAGGATCTGCGATGGCCTTGTTAGTAAGCTGCTGCCAAATAGTTACAAATCTGTGAAAAACTTCCATATCATTCTCCAAGAAAGTTTTCTGAGATCTGGCTGAATCCACCATGAATGAGTTCCTGAAAGGACTGGTGAACATCTCAGAAGAGAGTCAATCTTTTCTGTAACTCTAGCAGTGGAATAAAAAGAAATTCTCGGTTTCAGGACAAGGTAGCAGTGATAAGGGATGTTTGCTTCAGCACTGGGATGTCATTTTTCTTTCTGTCTCTTATGTCAGACTTGTCAGCTCACAACGTGTCTGTTCTGGCCACGCACTGGAAAAGACACTCATAGGTCTTGTGAGGCCACATGAGCCTCTATGATCACTACTTGATGCCAGGAAGTCCTGTTACAATTGAGCTGCAGTTATGAAAGTAAAGAGAAATAACATTTCCTGCTGGACCTCTCAGGAAATTGGCCAGCCTCATTGCTGCAGGTTTTGGATTAGTACTAAGGATTAGGTTGTATGATTAGGTAAGTCTCACTGATTTCAGGTCTTGGAGTGGCCTAGATCTGAAAAAGACCCCACAAGATATTCCTGAAGACTTCTTTCCTGTTCTATAATTATGCAAGGTCTAAATGGCCAAGGTAACTTATGATGGTGAGTGATGCATATGTGCTGGTTAGCAGTAGAAATACTATTGCATGTAGTTCAGGGCTAAAAAGTGATCTTTGATAAAGCTATCAAAAACACTAAAAGACTGTCTTTAAGGCCATCCAAGCAAGAAGAAAAATAAAATACATCAAGGAATTGGAAACTTTCCAAAACTTGAACTGAACTCTCCCCTTATTAGCTGCCAATAAAACAACAAAACTAGACTCTCATATTTGTTATGCCCAACCCCTTTATTTTTTTAAATAAACTGTGTTCATCTTAGATAGCTGTAACCTAGTAACTTGTAAGAGATTACCAAAATTCTCTCCATACATATGCATGTCTGCTGCTGTATATATAAACCGACTATTCTGTAACTGTAAGTGTTCATGTGTGGAAATAAAATTTAATGTATGCATATTTGTATCTATAATCACTTGTTGATGAAGTAACTCTCCCTCTATTATGAGTTTTTTAAAAAGATATTAAAAGATTTACCAGCAAATAATCCAGTAATTCCATTTTTAGCGACAATTTTCTTCATAACTGCCCATGTAGATGTACAGCTCCTCTGTGGAACTCAACATAGTACAACAAAACAGTGAATTAAGCAATACACAGAATGTCACAGAAAAATATGCAATGATTAAGTTTAATTCATCATACATTAATTTTATCCATACTATTTATACATGATGTTGAATTCATACAGTATACAAATCACAATCTTCAACTTAAAACAGCATGACATGAAAAAAAATCCATAGTAATACCTGGAGTCAGATATACGGTGAGAGATAATATTCCTTACTAGCCGTAACTGATATAGTTGAAAAAAATAGACTAGCAGATGAGCAGAGCAAGTCCCTCTCCATTTCACATTATACTAAGCTAAAAGATCATTGTGTCTCAGATTTTCAAACAAGAACTTGCCTTTTTGGTAAACTGAATCTAAAGGTAAGTTTTGAGAAAGGATATAGTAAGAATGAATATAATAATTAAGCTAGAACACTACATGATGTCTAAGTTTACAAAATCAAATTGCCAAAAATGCAATCTGACTTTAAGAAAACATAAGTGTACGATGCAAACCACAGCCTCATGTAGAGCTAATTCATATACTATAAGTAACCTAACTGCAGCAGCAGCAAGAAGCAGTCTACACTGCAGACATAAACGACCGTTTTGAACAGAGTAACTTTTTTGTGGTATCTCACTCTGCACATGCATTGATCTGTAGTATGGAAGTAACTCAGAATGTTTTTTCTAGATGAAACTTAAAACAGATTCATAGAATATATTCAGCTGGAACATCCTATAGCATCTGAAGGCTGCTAAAGATATTTTGCAGCCACAAAGACAATAAGTAGATGTAGTCATAGTCAGCGTCCAACTGTAACAGCAACCGAATTAGTAAAGGATTAAACTAATACAAATTATAGATAACCATACTGAATTTTTAAATAAATATTAACCTAATTAATATCACCCTAGTAAATACATGAAAGCTACCTGTGACTCAAAGTGGTATGCAATGAAATTCTGACATTCATTAGCACAAGGAAAAAATTAAAACACACTAATAATTAAAATCAAAAACTTTTTTGACTTTTGACTATTCTGCAAAAGCAACATAAATGTCTTTCAACTATTACACCAGAAAAAAATAATTTGCTTGAGAGAATGAAACCTCATGTCAAAATATGAACTGCAAGTTTTCAAAAAAATCTTTCTGAACTAGGTCTTGAAAGTAGTTTCTAAGCAGATGGATTGCTGTTTGAAAAATTAATCTTTTTACTGTTCTATAATCTTAAAGCCATGATCTAACAGTTATTGAAGTTAATGGAAGTCTCTTACTGGTCCAGGTAAAAAAAGTTTTTATATGCAACTTGCATTGGTATAAAATGCAGTGGTGCTTTACTGAACACAGAACAAAAACAAAACTTCTTTCCTCTTTCATCCTTCTAAGCTGTTGGGATAGTCACTACTTCATAATTTATCTCACTAATATGCCCTCGAAAGTCATTTATTTGAAATCCCACAAAAAGAAGGTAAAAAATACACAACCTGAGCACAGTGCTTTCCCTCTCTAGCCCAAAATTTAGCAAAAGAAAAATATTGTTATGAAATAAAATGCTTGTAAGAGTTGAACTGCTGGTATTTTTGTTTTCTAGTAGTACATGGGAGTGGACGTGCAAATATTTTATCATATTATTTTCATCAAATCTAAAGTCTTTTTCAATAAAACACCGTTCACGTGAATGTTTTATAAGAAATGAATTTTGCCTATTTAAATTAAATATAATTTACTTAAATGTAGAAAAATATGCAATTGGTCTGCCTAACTCTAACAGCCCTGAATTTTGTCTGTAATTTATATCACTTTATTAACCTAAATGGTATTGTACCTTCTCTCTCCTTTATGTCATTAATGGACATATTACATTCATCCTAAAATATCCTAGAAGATGTTAAAATTTGGAATGGAGAAAAGGCCTAGTGATCAGATTCTGACATAAACTTTAGAAGAGATGGAGACTTAAAACTCCAACTAAAATTCCATATAACCACACGCTTTATTTTTTCCTTCTTCATTGTTGATAAACAGGTAAATCCAGCTTTATTGCATGTAGCAATTGTCAAGATTATCATTAAACAGTTCTGCAAATTTTACCAAGCACTCTGATCTAAAGAGAATTATATCTGTTGAACAATAAATATGGTTGGAAGAGAGCTTAAGACAGCTGTATAACAATCTAATTCCCAGCAACTTACTTTTTAAGGTCTCTCTCTCCCAAAGTTCAGTCTGCCTATGTGTTTTCACTACATCAAATGGTAGAGTTATGACAGCCGCAATCTGTCAGGAAAAAAATATCAATTTAATGTTAGAGCAATTAAATTTCAATTTAAAATTTTGAAGTGCATGCAAGGTAAAACTAATTTGATATTTCAAGTACCTGATATTACTAAAACCTTGTATTTCAGAACATCATAGATTATTCAGGTACATCTAGTTGGCTTGAACACCAGGCCATATGTGTTTAAAGTAGATGCATCCAAAAACATACACCATTTGTGAGAGAATCATGTAAAACCATACTAGTTTCAAATAGCTTAGTAGTGATACTATTAAAGAGCAGTATTAGAAACAAAAATATGTACTTACAGAGCCAGATGCTGCTCCTGAAGTAAAAGCAATAAAAAAATGTTGATTCATGTGTACCAACTTTCTTGCACATCATCTTCTTGAAACGTTCATAATTATACCAATATATTGCTATGGTTATAAAAAAAAAAAAATTGCACCAAGCAACACATTTTTATGTCAATATAGAAATTCACCTAATCTCTTTTATCACAGATGTAAGACTTCTGTGGCAACAGGAGCAAAGAGAAACAAGAGCTGAAAGCAGAAATAAGAGTGTTCTCTGTGACCCTCCATGGACAGCCTGGTCTGCTCCCATTCTCTCCATGCAATTATTGCAAATTTCTACATATGATACAAATTATCATCAATCATTTCTCCATTCCTGTAAAGTAACTCCTACCTTAATACAATCTAATCCCAGCACTACAAAATTCATTAACAGTTTTTTAAAAATGCAATTTAACTTTAATCAAAATGTTAGTTTCTAAATATTAGCTGTGGTTTCAGAGTTATTTCACACATTTCATAAATCTTATTAATTCTGTAAAAAATGTCTTATACTCTTTTGGGACACCGAGTGTAAAACTTAATTCTTAGAGAACCAAGAAATATGATTTTGCCCTCTGGGAATTACTGAGGTTGGGGCATGTCTTTCAACTTAACAACTTTCAGGAATAACATTTCTTTCTGTTTTGTTCCACTAAACTAAACCTCACTCTTTCTGCATTCTAACTGAAACTTTTTAAAGTAGATATTACTGTGTTGAATTTTGGAGTGATTCCTTGTAGAAGTTGGTCAAAATAAATACCGCTAATAACAGATGCATACTTTGAAAGATAACTGGGTCTTATTTCAGCACTGAGCTCTGTAGGTTGTGGCAGCAGAGCAATAGCAAAGCATCTTCTTGTCATGGAGACCGTCAGCTCTTATCTCTGGCCTCCAACATCTTGCAAAAGTAAATGAAGACAGTATCTTAGAAGGCATTCTCAGAGTTTGGTGTAAACCTACTATTGGAATGTACATAACCCTTCTTTAATATAAATGATCCAAATCCAAAATTTTGCTTGAGCACCTGCAGGGCTCCTGCATAACTTTTAAGTTTATATTCTCTGCAACACTGCTTAAAGAATGACTCAGGTATTACTGGTAACCTGATTCTTGTGCTTATAAACATTCACAGCTTAAGTTTTATTCAATCTAGCTAGCCTTCCAAGGAACATGCTTGAAACATGTCATTCATACTTGGGCTAGTAACACAGTGAGATCCTAAGCTACTCTGTGCTGCTAACACAGACTTTCTACGCAGCTTGAGTGTTTTCACAGAGCAGCTGCTCTCTCAACACAAATTGTTACACTGACTTTAATTCCTCTTGAAAGAACTAACTTGAGCTAACTGCAGCAAAGGCACAGACTGTGCTGTAAGAATACCAGAAACCATGATGTTGTTGGGGGATCATTCAAAGAGTAGAAGCCAAGGACACATATCTTAACTGCAGAGAGAGTGTTTATAAGGAGAAAAAGCAAAACAAACAAACAAACAAAAAAACAGAAAATGCATTTTGAAATGGTGTTAAGCAGCTTTAAACAACCTTAGGTTTATAGCATCACAGTTTTGTGGCATTTCACTTTGTTGTTTAAAAATAAATACATTCTCCTTCCCTCATGCATATAATTCCCTCTCCACTTTTGGTTCAACAATAATTCTTAACCTAAAAGGCAGTAGATGCATGTTAATCTCCACCTCGTCTCCTCACCTATCCAGCATCCCACTACCTCTATGAAGAACAGGGCACAGACAAGTGCCTGCCAGCTGTGGAGCAAACACCAGAGGGGTTTGGGGAATGACTTAAAGTCAGTGGGGAGGTTTTGGGCTGAGGGAGGAACAGCAGGCATGGATGCAAGAATCTGAAAAGTGTAGAGAAAAAACACACACACATTATCACCTTAGTGCCCTCCTCTTTGTGCACTCCCTTACAGTGCTCTGATCTTCCCAATCTGTTAAAAGCAGCACAGAGAAGGAAGATCATGAGCTCCTGCCATATTGCTACAGACAAAAATCAGTAAAAGAACAAGAGTTTCTTCATGAAATCAGACAACAGGGATTAGAAAGAGAATTTTAGCGTTCCCTTCCTTCCCTTGGGAAGAGAATGCTAAAATTCTCTTTCTAATCCCTGTGCTTCCAAGGGAAGCAGAACAGCCTAAGAAAAAATTTGGGGCAACACAAATTTGTGGGATAGGCAGGAGAACACAAATGACATCACTTGCTTCAAGGAAATTCAAGCTTTGTTTTATCAATATAAAAAAAGATAAAGCATGACTTGTATCTACAGCATGGAAGGTGATCTCAGCAGACAAGAACACTTTCCTTCTTGTCTTGAATCATTCCCAAAAGACTTTATTGCAGGTAAGGTATTCGGTGGGGTAGCAGTTCCTCAGTGTGCAGGTGGAACACATTCCTAACCTCAAAACAGAGATATTCAACCAGATCTTTTCAATCCGATCTAGGCCTCTTTGGGAGGTCTAAGATAGTCTTAAAAAGATGCTTCTCATTATCTTAGTGGTTACTGATCAGGGCGTGACACCAACCCCACAGCTGGTAGCTGTCTGGAGCACAGATCCAGAGGGTTTTTGCTCAAATCCTTGCAGAGAGCATTTCTGAAGTCTGGCAGCACAACTTGGGAAAGAATTCAATTGTGAGAGCCTTTTGTGGATGCACCTGATCAAGCAGATCAGACAGTAAATCCAGATTTGGAGAACATGGTTTTTTACCTGATAAAAGTACCAATTTGCTTACTGTCCTTTGTGAATATTAAGGCTTCATCATATGGGTTAAGTAAAATGAGAAAAGATCCTCCCGCTTGATAAGTTCTTGATCTACTCCTTCAGACACAATTCCTCTTGGATATAGTTTAAGTTCTGCCAGATCAAACTAACTGGGTACAGAACAGCAGGATTCACAAGCAAAGATGCTTTGGAGGTAGAAGACTGTGGTAACAGAACAGAAGAGTGAAAAGGTCCTGTGCCATCATGGGAACCAGATTCCATTGCCTTTAGTGAAAGGCTCTTTGGAAAGGAATCAGGGTCTTGAGATGACAGGGTGAATTGAAGGGAACAGGCAGTTACTCTGTTCTAAATCCACATATGATGGTAATAAGAAGAAATGATGGTGAGCAGTCAGCTACATTAAAGAGAGAAAGGAACTCTCCTGAGTTAAGAACAGCACAAGAATCTAAATGTGACCATGCAAGCCAGTATGTCAGAATTGTAGGCACAGGGCATACCCTGCTGATGATAAAAAGGCAGCAAAGTTCAGGCACTCATTTGACCTTTCTTTTTTGTGGGCACTCTTTCATGACACCCAGAATGATCTGGGCAACAAGACCGTGCAAAGAAATCAGGAAAGATCAGTTGCAGAAGAATTCAAATATTTCATTTTAGTCTTTTGTCTTCTGTATGAGAATAGATCGTTCCTTTGGTTGACACAGACAGTACAAATTAAATTAGATGTCAGATTCTCTAAAGAAAGAGGCAGCAGGATAGAGGATAGCAGGTCAAACACTTCAAAGGTTCTCTGCCTCCAGAAATAGGTCTGAAGTATTTTTATGGGCCAACACAAGGTGTTCAAAGTGTTATTCTGTTACCATCTACAGGACAGAAACTGCTTCAAGGACACCAGTCCTTGGAGGATTCCCAAGTGCTCTGACAACGAGGTGACACACTATGTCTCAGATACCTGTCTTGTCCACTAAACAGGCTTGCAGAGACAGTGGCTCCCACCACTGGCAGCAAGTGGGAACACTGTCCTTGACCCATCTCTTCCAGTTACCTCTGTAGATCAGGAGACAGCAGAGCTTAGATAAAAGGGCACAGTGTGATCTCCTCCATCCCAGTCATCTCCTCTGTCCTTGGGCTGCTCTGGAACAGACTTTTTTCTTTTTCTGGACTTCCAGCTTTGGAGCTGCTATAGCAAGTGATGCTCTAGATTTTTCTTTTTTGGGGTACCTATAGGAACTAATTGATCTTGCTAACAAAAATTCCTGAAGACACTACTGTGTCACTCTCTCTTTGTACATGTTTTGAAGATTAAGCATTAGAACACTTAGATAAATGCTGTTCCTCTGTAAGTAAACAGTTATTATGCCTCTTAGACAGAAAATTTCCTGCTGAAAGAGAGTAGTCTGTGAAAACAGTCATTGCATAAGCTAAGGATCAGAAGAAGCAGTGTAAACAGAGAAAGGGAATGTAACAATGAAACCCAGCCAGTGTCTACAAACAAAACTAAAAAAAACCCCTCAGGTTAAGTTAAATTTTTAAAGACTTACAGACAAACACTCAAAGGAGAACAATGAATAAATCTCAATCTTTCTTAAAGCTAACCATTAAAGTTACATTAAAAATAAGGGAAAAGTCTAAAAGAGTTTATGAATAAACAAATTTTCATACCTAACACAAGCTTGCATGTGAAATAAACCCTACCTGAGAAAGGTACATCTCTAAGAACAGTAGAACTCCAGCCTCTCCACAGTGAAAGCCACCCATCTCTAGCTACTTCATTGCTGATGTACGTGTACAAGTTGCTTGTAGGACAACTAGCGAGACAGCATTCTAGTTCTGATCAGCTCCAGGGGACTCACTACAGTAACTGAACCGACTGAAAATGAGAAAAACGTTTGTTTATTGGTTTGTCTTTTTTAAAAA